>NC_081314.1:108590438-109215438 GCF_026419965.1 Kogia breviceps | reverse complement strand
CAGGCTAAATTAGCTTAATCACTAGAAAATTTTTTTCTATAGAAATAAAAAAACATTTTTATTTTTCATCATCTTTATATGCCAGTAACATAAAACTATGTTCTAGAAACTACCATATGAGCTGGAAGAATCAAAAATGTATTTTAATAAATGCTGGTGGTATTACAAAAGTTAGAAAGAAACATTGTCTTTAGACAGCCTACCAACTGCATGGGTGAGTCTCCTATCTTGTTCCTTCAAAGAGCTCTCTTTCCTTTTCCTTCAGTTTTGGATTTCTGCCAGAAGATAAAGAGCATGTTATTCAGCTTGGTCTTTGGAGAGATATAACCAAACCGGCAGATAATTTATTAATACTGCTTGACCTCTTTGTCATACTGATTTATTTATTTACTTATTGGAGGGGAATGTATAGACTGGGATGTCCTATTAAGGGAGGTTATGGAATCATCCTAGAAATGTGTGTGTGTGTGTGTGTGTGTGTGTGTGTGTGTATTTGTGTTTCTCTGAAGTAGACATTTGACTAGATACCGTATTGAAGATTTAGAAATCATGATGATTTTGTGATTTTATTCTAGAACTATTTACCTTGCTCATTTGAATGTCTATGAAAATATTATGTCTGCATTTAAAATCAGAAAATATCACCAATTATGAACCAAAACTAATGTCTCAGATCTCTGGAATTCTTTTGGTGACTGTCCTATATATTTCTAACTGGCAACTATCTGTCTGGAAATTGTGTACATTTAAAAATTTGTGCCTGGACTGGTCATTTAGATTCTTAATTACAAATATTAAATTAAAATTTTATATATATTATCCCTGGTTTTTGTAAACTTAAAAAAATCAACCCCAAATATTAAAGTTTTGGAAATGGTGTCATTTTCTTTAATTCAAATGTTAACTCATCACAAAATACTATTTTATTGAGAGTTCAAGACCTGATACATTACTCAGAGCAAGAAGGCATTTCTTTAAGTGTTATAATACTAACAGCATCAGTAAGTATTTATTGAATAATCATAAAAGATTATTGCCATAATATCGGCCTTATGTGGCTTATTTACACATGGTTTTGTTGCTCAAAGGCAAATATTAATTAAATAAATATGTTTACTATGTTCAGGGTAGATTTGACATAGCTTGAGGAATAAATCTGTGGCCAAGTAGCATGATATGTGTGTGACACCTACCATTATTTTATAGGTTTCACTTTAAGACATACGTGGTTTGTAATTCCTGAGTATTTTCCTTCCTATTTAAGTAAGCTGCCACTAATTCAGCAGTGGGATAAGCTTAGAATTAATCATATTTTTTGTATACTTGGTCAATTATAATAAAGAATTCAAACCAATTCTGTATTTGTAGGCAACTCTTTGATTACCTTTATGCTTTTCTCTTTATTTTTCTTACTGTAGTTATTTATTGTGCAAAGCAAGTCATAGCTTTCCTTTGTACACTTGACTTCCTCTAAGTATGGAATAATTTTTTATCTGTATTTTCCCCAGAAGTTACTCACTTCATTGTCTCCAAAGCATGACCTAATTAGTCTCATTCTCCAAATGAAGTTTGAAACCATCAATTTGTATAATGTGTGGATGCCACTTTTGATTTTTCCACTACTACTCTGTCTGACTTACAATAGATATTAAAAACTTCTACAGTCTTTTGTTTTCCTGCATATCAGGAAGCATAACTACACACAATTTAAGATAGCAGACAAAAATCCTTGTGTTTTACATATCTTGTTTTATTTTTACAATGTTCCAGTGAAAAATCATACTCCTCACTCTTTTCACCATTTTACAGGTGAGGATTTTGAGGAAGAGAGATATCAAGTAACATATCCAGGGAGGGCACATGTGATCAGTGGCAGGATACCAAAACTCCAGATTCTCAAGATGGGGTGTATTTTAACTAGATCTTGTAGTTACTTCAGTAAACTTATTACTATCTTTTTTTCTCTATTATTTTAAAACTATTGATAATTGTAAATTTTATCTCTCAAAAAACTCCAAATTTTTATAAATTTCCTAGCAAAAGAATTTCAGATAAAGAGAAAATGAGAACAATAATCTCAACTTTGACAGATGGAAGTTTCTCAGAAAAGGAATTTAGTTCCCTTTATAAAGTATGATGCTCAGAAGAGAATTAGAGATAGATTTTAAGCTGTATACATTAGAGGAAAGTATTGACATTAATTACCCAACATTTCTGCAATATTGTTTAGAATAGTTTAGAACTATTGGACAAGTGAAACAGAAGCTTTAAATGCTCCTCAAAACTTATGGTATTGAAATACTCAAATTTCAGTTACAAGCATTTTTCCTAACTTGTTTTTAACTTGTTAAAAATCCAGCCACAAGCAACAGATGAACTTCTGGAAACCTAAAGATTCATTCTAATTTTGTTTGTAAGTTTCAAGTTCTGAGACACACATATTTGAAACTTTCACATGTTGAGTGAGCCCCAATTAATCTTAAATGAGAGAAATGAAAAAGTCCTTACTTCCCACTAGATTCTACAAAACACCAAATCTGGTCTAGCTATCTGAAATTAAATATAGGATTTTAGTAGTTTAAAATAAGTAGGGGTAAGAAAAGATACCTAGGGGTACAAAATAGAGGGCAAATGTGCTCATTAAATATACATTCAGAGTACAATTTGAATATGTTTATAATAAAAGGAGCCTTTAATCTTTTTTTTTAATTGAAATTTTTATATTCAATGCAAACTTGGAGTGCCCACCATTATGATAGAGGAGTAAGTGGAGATAGTGACTATGGAATGGACTTGAAAAATAATTATTTTATGAGTATCTGATTATCTCATCAAAATGTTATGCATGAAACTGAAAAGCATATAGCTCTTAATGAGACCAGTATAGATCTCTTGGTATCTTGATTGTGTTACGTTATTTTGAAAGAAAAATTACAAATATATAAAAATGTCTATATACAAAACTGGTGACAAAGCTTCATCAATATTTTGGTCTCATGAAAAAAATTAACCAGAAAAAATTCTATTAATTTCAAAGTAGGTAAGTATATCCAACCTCTTCTCTTTGATAGTCATTTTAGAAGCGTATATTGCAACACATTAGCCTCTCTGGTTTCTGAGGGCACTAATCTCTATTACAAACATCTGATAATTCTTACTTCAAAAGTGCTTTTTGAGGGTTTCCCTGGTGGCGCAGTCGTCGAGAGTTCGCCTGCCGATGCAGGGCACACGGGTTCGTGCCCCGGTCCGGGAAGACCTCACATGCCGCGGAGCGGCTGGGCCCATGAGCCATGGCCGCTGAGCCTGCGTGTCCGGAGCCTGTGCTCAGCAACAACGGGAGAGGCCACAGCGGTGAGAGGCCCGCGTACCGCAAAAAAAAAAAAAAAAAAAAAAAAAAAAAAAAAAAAGTGAGATAACCAAATCTCGTTAATTCAGTCTTTCATTAGTGTCAATTTCATTAATTTTGTTTTAATCTCTGAATGCCAAATAGAGAAACAGAAGCTTTTAAAGCCCTGACACTCAAAAGCTTCTGAATGGAAAGTCACTTTATGAGTCAGGAAAAAATTAAACTTAGAAAGAAAGTTAATTCTTTTCCACTTTGAAAATTGATGCTTTCCCATTTCCAGAATGAAATGTATAACAAGTAGTAGCTGAATTTTTGAGCATATTTATAAAATTACACATATTTCTAGCACCTAGACATATGCACTAGAAATTTTGTGAACTTGTATATACTTGCATCACTTTTTTGCTTGAAATGTTTTGATTTCCTAAGAATCAGTTATATCCATATTTAAATATAAACACAAAAATAGTTTCAAAGTCATATATAAATAGAAAAAAATCCATTTACTTCTCTCCATCTACAAGGTAACCAATAATTATTGCCATAGCTGTGCTTATATTAAGACACAAATGTTTTGACACATGCACCCTAATGTTCATTGCAGCACTATTTACAATAGCCAGGTCATGAAAGCAACCTAAATGCCCATCAACAGATGAATGGATAAAGAAGATGTGGTACATATATACAATGGAATATTACTCAGCCATAAAAAGGAACAAAATAGGGTCATTTGTAGAGACATGGATGGACCTAGAGACTGTCATACAGAGTGAAGTAAGTCAGAAGGAGAAAAACAAATACCATATATTAACACATATATGTGAAATCTAGAAAAATGGTACAGATGAACCAGTTTGCAAGGCAGAAATAGAGACACAGATGTAGAGAACAAACCTATGGACACCAAGGGGGAAAAGTGGGGGGGGTGAAAAAAGTGGGATGAACTGGGAGATTGGGATTGATGTATATACACTAATATGTATAAAATAGATAACAAATAAGAACCTGCAAAAAAAAAAAAGACACAAATGTTTTATGATTGTGTCTTAAGAAATAGGATTCTATACCTTTTTGTTGAATTGTGTCAAGCTCTTGCTTGCATCCTTCAACTCGTGTATCTGTAAAATGGGACAAATGAGATGTTTCATAGCCATTTCACCCCAAGATGGTATGAAGTAAACTCTTGGATGATTCACTAATATGTCAATTATTGTTGGAGTAATCCATATGAATTCATGTACACCACTAGGTTTTATGTCAATAATGGTGCCCAATTACATGAAATAATAAGGTAGTGATTTGAAGAAATTGATTTTTCTCCAGAGAGCAGTTTTCTCTCTCTCTTGAAGTACAACTCTCTCTAGCATTTCAGAATTTATAACATCTTTCTTAAGATTCATTTTAAGGAACATAAGGCAGGGGGTAAGCCATGAAGGTTGGCAGGACACCATGAACCTATCAATGATACACAAGTTTAAAGGAATGTTTAGTCACTTTCATATGTTTTTCTAAATATATTTGTACTATTCTGTCACTAACTATGAATTTATTAAGAAGTATTTGCCTCTTTTAATAATAGGATAGAAAGAACTCATCAATTTGAGATAAGTAATATAAAACTAGAATGCTTTTAGGCATACATTGAGCAGTAAGTGCTGAAGAAAGTCTAGCTGCCAAATCATTGGTTTTTTGATGGTCTCTAATTTTTATATTACTTCATTCAAACCTACTTGCAGCAGAATATGAGATTCAGTGGGGGAGACAGGATAATTTACCAAGTGGTTTTTCTTTCTTTTAACTATTTTACAAAGTCAAGTAATCTTTCCATCCCCTTCATATTACAATTTTGTAGACATTGGATTACAGGGACAGCTCTAAAAAAATTAACTTCTAAAATAAATCAATTTTATGACATTTGAATAGGTTTCCTCATTGCTGAAGCAATAAGTTTCGCTGATACAAATCTGAGTGTAACATATGGCCTCAGCCTTAGGCCAGGGTGTTCCATTTGAATTATTCTAGGCTCTTCCTTACAGTGCTGTGCTCCAAACATGAATCCAATTACCAACTGCAGTCAGGCAATTGAAAGGCTGCAGGAGAAATACTCTAATAGATGGGGAGGGGGTGCAAAGGACTATGATTTGTGTGGTAATCAGCAAGAGAAGGTCAATTGTAATAGAATAGACTGGTTTCCAAGACAGAACTAATGTAGGATGCCTTCCACTTCATTGAGGGATGCTATCAATAGATTTGTTGTTTTCATTACCAAGAATGTCACTTACTGACAAAATGAATAAAGTGTGAGAAGGCCTGTTGATGGATCAGGTGATTAAAACCTAGGTTGCAGTGAGCAATTAGCAAACTGATGACCTTTTTTTGAGGACTAGGAATAGGAGGTTGAAAGAAAGGTGCTATGTAAATGTCTATCTGAAAAGAATAGTTTTATGTTCTTTAAGATTTATGTTCGGACTCTAGGATTCATAATAGGAAGGCTGAATAAATATGCATCTCCCCAAGATGCAATCTTTCTTTTAATGCTCTAAGTTATTGAATTTCTTCTCAATAGAGAAAACGGCAATGCAAAAGAAGCCCTAGTGTTCATACCACATATTTTTAACAATGTAATTCCTTAAACGATTGTACAGATAGTACCCTGTAAGCTCTCCCAACAAAAGAATTCATTCCATTCATGGGGTCTCTATTTTCCTTTGAGTCCTGAGTCGAGTTAGTCTCATAGCCAGATGATTTTTCTTATGAATTATAGTAAAAGCAAAGCAAAAGTCACTGTGAATCTAATAATGCAAAGGGCTTTTACCAGAAATATCATATATGTATATATATATACATTTAAAAAAAATTTTTTTTTGCGGTACGCGGGCCTCTCACTGTTGTGGTCTCTCCCGTTGCGTAGCACAGGCTCCGGACGCTCAGGCTCAGCGACCATGGTTCACGGGCCTAGCCGCTCTGCAGCATGTGGGATCTTCCCGGACCGGGGCACGAAGCCGTGTATCCTGCATCAGCAGGCGGACTCTCAGCCACTGAGCCACCAGGGAAGCCCTAGATGTATTTTTATAAAGGTAAATCCTAGGCCGAAGGAATGGCTTACCCAAGGCTAATCTAATCGAAATCCCCACCTCCACTCTTTGGCACTAACCCGTCAGACTATAATGGAATACTTCCTTTTTTAAAGTTTGCTCAAAGGCTCTACTTCCTTTACCCCTCAGTCAAAAAATATAAAAGAGTGCGCTTTGCTGCAGGTGTCAGGCTACCAGCAAATCACCTTCACCTACTACACAGAAATCACTATGGAAAGAAGTAGAGAAAAATTAAAGCATGACAATTTAAATAAATAATACTGCAATTTCAAAAGCTTACCTGATTACAAATAAAATAAGAAAAATATATCCCCGCCTTCTTGTACAGTGCACCTTTGTGATTTTTTGTCATAGGAGTATTCAAATCCTAAAGGTGTACAATACTTTCAAAACAGTAATAATTTCTTTGAGTGCTTTGCTTCAATCTCCCTGATTGCAAGCACTCATTTATACTTAAGAATCAATTAAAACTCAAAAGTCCTACAGTGAAATACTAAGATTGCAAAAGGAATTTGAGATGCAGTCAGTATTAAGGATCTTTTATTGAGAAGACTGACTGCTTTTAGGACAAAATACGCCTGTGCAAGCTCTCTGAAATTTTAGTTAAATATATCAAAAGCCATTTAAGTAATACAAAAAAGCCACTGTGTTAATAGAGCCATCCGTGGCTCTTTGGCACATCCTAAGTGAAGGATGTCTTTGGGAGTGGTCCTTACAATGTGGAGCGGCCATCTGTTCACCATATCTGATCGCTGTTCATTCTGTAAGAGCTCTCCAGCTTCCAGCACTTACGAGCGATTAGCTGATGCCCAAGGATCTTGATGCTGCACTTTCCCTGGGCAATCAGAAGAGGAGAGAGCCCATGAGAGCTTTAAAAGGCAAAGATATGCCTTGTTAGCAACTACATTTGAATCAAGCTTTAGGGTGCAACAAAATCCTACATAAATATGTACCTAGGAAAAAGAGAAACAGGCTGATGTCAGAGGAAGAAAAAAAGTTATTTTCTGGTATAATCTTTTCTACTCCATTTTCTACAGGAAACCAGGTTCTACATTTTTTCTGGGGCAGGGCATTTCGTGGTTAGAAAAAGAAAAGTTTTTAATTGCATTTGTCACGTGATTTCCTCAGCAATTTATTTTCCCAGCAGTTACAACTACCTTTTATTGGTTATTTGGTGAGCACAGCTCCTGGCTCCAGTGCAGATTTTAATTTTTAAATATCGGGCTGCTGCTGATGCTTCCTCTGTTGGCATGAAGGGACAATGTCTGGAATTTTTTGACTTCCTCAAGCAATTTTATTTCCTGTTTTAATTTTAGTATGTGTCTCTATTAATCATTTTTGAATAGATTATTCAATAGAATTTTATGTTCAAAGAATTTTTTCTTAACAAATAAATTAATGAGACAAGGATTCTGTATAACTATCCTTTCCTTTTCTTTCTGACCTATATTTTTTCTTAAAGTTGCACACAGGTTTTGTCAACTATGGTAAGGCAGAAGTAATGAAAATGTTTGTTCTATGATAAAATTCCATATACATGTATTTTCATTGAAATTCTGTTTTCTTCATTATCTTTTCTTATGTCAAACTTTTTCCATAGGTGCACTCAGCTAGAGAAAGCTTTCTCTGCATAAATCTCAACTCAAGTAAACAATAAACTACATGCATGATATTTTCATAAATTCCTGTTAATCCACTATTTGTCAAGAGAAAATATGATATTAATTAAACAAAACAATTGCCTGTTTAAATAGTAAGAAGTTAATAAATTTAAAAAATGCTTCCCTTGTAGAAGATACAAAAGAGAGTTCTCAGATTTCTCAAGGGCCATTAACATACAGCCAATATTTTTGATTCATTTTTTTCCCTTAAGTGATCAAACTAGGAAAAGCATATGGCATTTAGAGGGCATTATAACTGGAGCACAAACATGACCAAGAAAAGCTCATCACTCAGAAATGGGGACTCCACAAAGGATGATCCGTTGTGCTGCTGAAGATGACATCAGTAATCGCTGCATCCATTTATGGGAGCAAAAAGAAACCAAACTTTGTAGGTGAAACTCTCAGAGAGCTGAGTCACCAGTCAATAATGGCAGGCATGTGAAGCCAATTGAGTCAACTTCACACAAGAATCTTCAAGTATCAGATGAGGTTTTCACAGTGATAGTGTAAAGTTAGAAGTCCTTAAAAAGACTACTTAGTTGGGCAGGAAATGTCTTGCATATGGGAGTAATATGGACATAAAACTATCTACAGTTGTGTAATAAATTTTATTTTAAACACTTCTCCAAAGAGGGTGATGATATTTCCCCCTTAATAGTATATTTGCACAATTCAATTCCTTCTCCAAAATTAAAATTTAGACCCTTTTATCTAACTTCTAACTTTGACACGATTTGTATTAGCTAAGGCCAAGTGGCTTAATATTAATCATCAAATGAAATTAATGAAAGCACAGGAGGAAATGCCAATTAATTGGGCATAACCAAAGAAGTTTTTCTCATCTATTTTCCTGGAAATAGAGCTTGTGAGGAGAGACTACAAAGCTACTAAATTTTATAATGAAAACACTTCGAAAAAGACAGAATAAGCTCTGAGTATTGATTACACACTGCAGGGAAAGGACTAACTGGGTTAAAATTCTGAAAGAGAAGGCTTAAATTTGAAAATGGAAGTTGCCATTATGATGTTTTTTCAGGGAAATAAGGAGTCAAAGGCCAAACTTTCCAGGATATGAGTTCAGATCTTCAAATAACAGCATTTGAGAAAGGAGGTGAAAATAGTTCTAAAGGCCAGAATATAATATCAGGTATATCAACACTTCCTCAGAAGATTTCTGAATAAAAAATGAAAACACTAATGCTAGAAGAGTTAGCCCCCCAAATTAAAACAGCTCCTATCACAAAGATGCTGAAACAATTTATATGAGCTCAACTTAACTCCTTCATTTTATGTCATAAACTTAAGTTGTCTCTAACCACTTGAAAATTTTCTCAGCCCAGGTGAAAGACAACTTTATGAAGCTTGATTCTGAATACTAGGGTTTCAGTCCAGCTATTGGGGCACAAAGAAAACTGAATATAAAAGGTGACCTGTGATAACTTCAAAAGAAAATTCTAGAAAGTGATACAAAGTCAGGTTAAAGCAGTCACTTTACAAAATACAATTTGTGAATTAAAAATTTTTTTTCTTTGAAAGATAGAACTTTGAAATACATGGCTTCCTTTAATGCCTTATTTATTATCTTTATTTACTTACTTATTTTTGCAAAAAAAATTTTTCCTCCAAGGTTAAGATGAAAAATTAGTCACAGCTGATGCTTATATATTTTACAGTCCTATGTAAATCAACCAATAACCAAGTAGAAAACAGCTTTCTACTTTTGATTCTCCAAATGGTAATGATCCATTTCCATCTTTGATTCTTGACATGGTTGATCTTTGCTCCATCAGTGGTCATCTGTGCTACTAAAACAGAACATGGAGTTATTTATTCAGTTGTTGCATATTAGTTCCTCAGGAGTTAAAATATCTGAACAAAGTCTTGCACTACATTATATTACCCTTTATTAGTGAGACATTCAAGTCTAGAGATCAGTATTAAGCCAGTCCCTAAAATGTGCTTGTTTTATGAGAGGAACCCCAAACTGACCTCTGATCAGGGCGTATTAGAAGAATTTTTCCCTTGTTACTAATTAAATAGCTGTATTTGCATTAGTTTCCTTTACAATCAAGTTATGACATCAGCCGTCTCAAGGAACTTGAGACAGAGAGGAACTTGAAGGCAAACAGAGTCAAGTTCCCATTTAAGCAGGAAGAATATATTTTGCATACTAAGGTCCTGACGTTTGACATCTAATGTGCAGTAGCTTATTGTGATTAATATACCAGCATATCACATGTCAAAGGGCTCTTCATTGAAGTCTGAGGAGGGCAAAATGAAAGATTTATTAAAACTCAAATTTTTCAGATGTTAGGTACCTGCTCTTCCTAAGGCAATTTACTTAAGAGCCACAGAAAGCAAGAACAGTGGCTCAAAATGTCATATTTTTTTGGTCCTGGAGTGGAGTGTCTAAATATACACTGGCAAGTATACAGATGGATTTGGTATGTTCAACAACCTTCAGGGCAATGTTTGGGTAATCCTTTTTTGCTCATCACATATAATACATCAGCTACTTCTGCCCTATCTTTTTTGTATGTATATTATTAAGTGCCTTCCTATGCAAATATATTCACACATTGCATAGAAAAAGATGATTACCATAATGATTCTGAAAGTGTCCTCATTTCAAAAAAGAAAATTCTCTTCCTCAAGAGCACATAGTTTTGCCGCTTTATATACGTTTTTGTATTTCCAATATAAATATATTCATTTCTCCCTCCTGGAATTATTAATGACACTTGTGCAAAGCTAAGCTATGTCTGCCTCTTCATAAAAAGTCTTGATAATTTTCTTTGTTACATCACAGCTGCAGAGTAACCATAGCAACCAACTTAAGAAACAGAAATAGTTATTACTACATGCCTTCCATGTCTGGAATGTGCAAATGGAAGAAATGCTATTAAAGTACATTAAAGAAAAGAAGTTCTCTCAATTTTACAAATATCTTCATTTTTTGACATTGCCCTTGCAATTATTTTGCTTGAGTAAATCATTACTAAAATCAAAGTTCAACTTGCCTAACATATATAGTGAATAATTCAAAAGCAATGAACATAATGTCACACTCACAGATAAGGCCAAAGATGGTTTGGTTTTGTGTGTACTGTCCTCACTTTTGAAGACTTGGGTGCTTTGGGTAGTTTTCCATGGAAGAACACAGGTATTTGGGTCTCTAGCCTTACTCTCTAAGCCGTGGTAAAATATTATACTCTAATAAATTTAAACTAAAATCTGTCAGGATCGCCTTCCCTAGTTTCTTGCCTACATTACAGGTCATGGTCTGCTTTTTTTTAAAAATAAAACATTGGGGAATAATTTCAAATTTACAGAAAAGTTACAAAGTTAAAACAGAGCTTTCATATACCCCTCACCCATTTCAATTTTCTGTAACATTTTCATGTCATATTACATCATTGGTACATTACTATTTATTTGGGTATTACCAATGATTCTACAAATGTCCTTTTTTATGTTCCAAGGTCTAATCCAGGATATTTTTCATGTCTCTTGGATCTCTTCAAGTCCATGACAATGTATTGGTCTTTCCTTGATTTTCAGTCTTAAGGAGGATTGTACAGAATGCCCCTCAATCTGGGACTGGCTGAAGCTTTCTTGTGATTAGACTGGTGTGATGTGTATTGGGAAGAATATCTCTGAGGTTAAGTGCCCTTTTCACCACATCGTGTCAGGTGGCACATGGTATCAACATGCCTTAGCACTGTTGGTATTACCCTGATCACTTAGTTAACGTAGTGTTTGTCAGCTTTCTCCTTGTAAAGTTACTATCTTGCCCTTTCCACAATCTAGTCTTTGGAAGCAAATCACAAAGCCCAGCCCATAACCCAAAGGAGTGGAATTTAAATTCCACCTCTAGAAGGGGGAATGTATCTACTTATATTATTTCGAATTCCTTTCTCTCCCATTTATTTATTTATTCTACTATTTATATCAGTATGGATTCAGGCATATTGCAATTCAATACCAGGTTACTTATTTTGTCACTCAGATTGTTCCCATTTTGGCTATGGGGTGCTCTTTCAGGTTGACACCTGAGTGTCATTGCCATGACCTCATCCTTTTAATTTTGGAGTCATTCCTTGTTTTCTAGCACTGCCAAATGCTCCAGGCTCATCTTGCATATTCCCTGCCTCCACCCTAAAGTTAGCTATTTCTCCAAGGATCCTTGGTAACTTATTAGAGAATGGTATTTAAAAACCAAGATTTCAATGGTGGGTGGATCATAGTTTATTTTTGTAGTTAAACCCAGTTCCACTCTTTCAACATTCTCTTTTAACAAACACTATTAGCACTAACCTGATTGCTGTGGAGAAAGCTATCTCTTTTAAGTTTTTCTCCTTCGGTTTGCATCATTTTATAACAGGTAACTGGAAACATAGGCATATTACCTTGAAATCACTGAAAATTCATATTTTCATTTTTTATAAGATAGAAAAATCATAAGTTTGTAAAACTAAAGCATTAGTGGGAAGCGTTATTTTAACAGTTTTGGTGCTTCCAGCTGCAAGTAACAGATTTGCTGATTAAAATTAGGGTGTTACTATTTTGTACTATGGTTAAATTTGGTAGCTGGGCAACATGAAGGTTCTGGTTGGCTTCACTGTAAATCTGTTGGCTGCCTTTCATTGTTGCAAAATGTCTGATGAACTGTAAGCCACGTATCCTTAAATAACTACCTCGAAGGGCAAGAAGAAAGACATATTTCTCCTTGGGCATTTTTGCCTTTTATCCGGGAAGATAATCTTTTCCAAAAGTTTCCAGGAGACTTCTTCCTATGCCTCACTGGGTAGAAGAGTGCTCATCAAACCAAAAACCATCATTGGGAAAGGGAGATAGGCTCGACACTACTGGCTTAGAAACCAATCATGATTTATTCCCTGGAGCTCACAGAGAGAATCACCTTCCTTAGACCACTGTTGCCCAACCCACTTCTCAATCAAACCAAAACTTTGTGAGGAAGAACCAAATTGTGGATGGTTGGTGGACATTATATCATAACATTGTATCATAAAACATACTTGCACAATGTAAATGTCAAATACTCCTACTGTGGAAAATTATGGTTTTTTTTTTTTATCCTCAGGATATTTCTTGTCACCCCTAAGTAATGGAAAAGATAAAGCAAAATTTTTGACCCTACTGACCTTGTTGCCTCAGCAAAACATGTACCTGTGATTCTGCCATAGTACTTTAGTCCAGGTGATGGGGCAGGTGTGTAAATCTCTGCTGGGGATGCAGCTGCACTATTTGGGACTCAGACTAATGATGAGCTAGGAAATGTAAATAAACTAGAGGAAGGATATTAAAGTGGTGTTTTATCAATACAGTTTTTCAAATAAATAGCAAAATGAGTGTAGGAACATCTTCCTAATCATCTCTTGAGTTCGTGTGTGTGTGTGTGTGTGTGTGTGTGTGTGTGTGTGTGTGAATTTTTAGTGTACAGTACTCTGAAAAATTCACCCACATTAGAGGGCATGCTGACTGCATTGATCTGGGCACTTCAGTTCTGGGTTTCATTGCCCTCTAGAAAGCTGCATGAATCATAGGCTTTCTTGGAAAATCTATTATCTTTTAAAAAATACATTAAAATGTACATTAAGAGCCAAGAACCGGAGAAGCTCTCTCAGTACAATTAATATTAGGCTGATTAGTGAGAAATAATTGGTCATTTCAGTCAAATTCAGTAAGAAAAGATACTCATGATTCCATATATATTATTATAATTGTCAACTTAGTTAATATCTTAGGAATGAGATATAAAAGTTAGGAAAAATTGATCACCCTTATTACACCTGCAGTGACTGAGGGAAACATCATCATTTATAACATCTGAGTTATACCTATAGAATTTGCCTTTGTGGTGAAAATTTGTCCTCTTTTATTTTTTAAATACTGCCCAGAACAAGTTTACCTTAAGAGTAGAGACTATGGAGTTAAATGGCATGGGTTCAGAGACTTGAATCTACCACTAACTAGTTGAATGACCTTGGCCAAATTAACTCTCTTGCCTTGGTTTCCTCATCAGAAAAGTGTGAATAATAAAAACAACAACATATTTCTGGTTTGTAATCCTCACAACATGATTCAATTTATGCCAGAACCAGTTCCTGGCACAGCATATGAGTTACAATAGTGCTTGTTATTACAATCATAATTATCTACTTGAGAATTAAAGAAAAATAAATCTTTCTTCTTAAAATTGTCATGGTGCCACTTTCCTGGCGGTCCAGTGTTAAGACTCTGCACGTCCACTGCAGGGGGCGCTGGATTCAATCCCTAATTGGGGAACTAACATCCCGCATGCCACGCGGTGTGGCCAGAAAATTTTTAAAAAATTTTAAAAATAAAATTGTCATGGCAATAAAATATATAGGAAATGATCAGTTATAAACAAAGAAAGGTGAAAGACAAGAATTCATCTGTATCAAAGTGAGATGAAAGATTTTTCTCTATCTTGTAGTAAATTACTTCATCCTTAACATCAGAGGAAACTACTTTTGAACTTTGGGTTGAGAGAAAGAGGAAGTTCTCTGCCACAGGTGACTGAAGGTCCGGGGGGAGATTGCGGAGAAACCAGTGACAGTGGCAGAGGAGAGATAGTGGCAATGACACAGAGAAGGTGGCAGGTCCAGCCTGGAATCCTGGAAAGTGCTGCTGGAGCAAACTAGGTGGCCAAGCTCTTTTACCAAACCTGGCCAAGACCTGGATTTTTCTTTCTCAGAGTACTCAAAACCCAAGAGCAATACTCCCAAACGTTGGGTGTTTGTGGGGCATGGTGGTAATGATGCTTGATTTTTGAGTTCCTAGTGTTTTGAGCTCTGCTGTCATTAATACACTTTAAGAATGATAAAAATAAAATATTTGAGGATTTTCTTTTAAAAATTCACTTTCTGAATAACATCCTGATTTGGAGGAAATACTAGAGAGAAAGCTAAGTGACTCTCTCCTATCCTCAGAAAGACTATTCATTTATATCCCTAAAAGAAAAAAAATCTATAATTTCCTACAGTAAGGTACTTATCTATAAAGATCTTCCTATTAAAAAATCTGATATTTTATTCATTAAACATATTTAAATATATGTGGGC
The DNA here is from genome assembly GCF_026419965.1 of Kogia breviceps. Classification (NCBI taxonomy): domain Eukaryota; kingdom Metazoa; phylum Chordata; class Mammalia; order Artiodactyla; family Physeteridae; genus Kogia; species Kogia breviceps. The sequence continues at coordinate 109,200,221 of NC_081314.1, read as the reverse complement.
ATGTGTATATATATATATATATATATGCAGATATATACATGTGTCCCAAAAGACATGCATTAGAATCTTTATAGCAGCTGTATTCATAATAGTCCCAGACTGGAAACAATACAAATGCTCAACAACAGGTAAATGAACAGGTAAATTGTAGTATATTCATATAATTAAATACATTTTAAAAGAATGAAATATTGCTACACACACTTGCATGCCAGAATTTCATAAATACTTTGTTGCATAAAGGAAACAGACACAAAAGTGTTCAAAGTAGCTGATTTCATATATATGAAGTTCATGAAAAGAAAGGAAAACTAACCATCAGGGTTAGAAGAACAGAGGTTACCTTCATGGGGAGCGATGGAGAATCGGAAGGAGCATTGGGGAATTTCCTGGGATGATGGAGCTGTTCTAGATCTTAACCTGCATCGTGGTCACATAGGTGCATACATATGTAAAAAGTCATCAAGCTTATATGTCAATTTAATGCCATTTACACACTTTACTACATGGTGTGTGTGCGATTATAATGTGTGTGTGTGTTTATAATTTCAAAGAGTTTTTCTGAATAGTTTTTAAGTACAGTGGAACAGAAGCATAGTAGGGTACCATGGACTATTAATCAGACCTTAAGAGGTCAGCTTAGAATAGAGTTGTAGATAAAATACAGAATTCTTAATTAATTTTGAAGCTCAGGTAAGAAAAAAATTTAAGTGTGTCTCCCCACAACTTCCCCCAAATTTGTTGTTTATCAGAAATTCAAATTTAATTGGACTTTCTATACTTTTATTTGCTAAGTCTAGCAACCTTGGCATGAGGTGAAGCTTGGAGTCAAGAAATACTGCCCTGGATGTGTATCACTGACTTCCATTGCAATTGCCAGATAAAACCCAATGGATTCATTAATCATGTGCCAAATAAATTTTTTCTTGCTAATATTAAGCAGGAAGAAGGCTTTCTTTTTATGGAGTTAAATTCATTAATTCTAAATTTTTATCTTGTAGAACTGGGGAGGAGCAAAACCTCAGGATGGAAAAAAATTCTCATCACAATTAAGAACTGAAACACAGGTCTTCCCTGGTGGCGCAGTGGTTGAGAGTCCGCCTGCCGATGCAGGGGACACGGGTTCGTGCCCCGGTCCGGGAAGATCCCACATGCCGCGGAGCGGCTGGGCCCGTGAGCCATGGCCGCCGAGCCTGCGCGACCGGAGCCTGTGCTCCGCAACGGGAGAGGACCGTGGGTGTTAGTGTCATCTCTAAGCCCAGCAGGAAGAATGGACAGTGCCAACAGATGGCCACACTTTATTCAAGATTGATCTTGCCTTTCTGGCACCAGGCTCCTACTTCAGGTTTGCCAAGAATGGTCGGCATGTCATGTGTTAATTGCTGGCGGGGGCCGCCCAATGACTTTACAGCCCAGTTCACAGTGGGCTCTTGATTAAGGAGAACACGCAGCTCCCAGCACCAACAGGACTGCTTCCCACAAAGTCAGGAGACAGTACACCTTTAATATTACTTGCACAGTAGGTGGGAAACAAGAGCTATTTTTGGCTCTGTGCCTGTGAGTATAAAGCTGCATTGAGTGGCTTTTAAGCAGGCATTTCTCCATCTAGCAGAGCAAATTGAAGGGGGGCAACATATGGCTAATAGCATGAGCAAAGCCCAGTCATCTCTGTCAGTTTTGGGGTGTAGCAAGGGGAAGTAGGTACGTCCACCACCGGACAATAATGTGGCATCATTTATTTCTCAGTAGGCATAATTTGAGATCAGGTGTTGACAGATGGTGGTCTCCCAGGATAACATTGGGCGTTTTTCATAAGTGGAGATTAACAGGTTGTTTCAAGGTAATCAAGTGTCTAGCATTTTACGAATGAGAATTTATGAAAAAAATTCCAAGAGAAGTATTCAGTATATCTTCATAAAGAGATAGGTGAATGGCAAGCCAATGGTTGACCCAGAGGATGCCTATTTTGTAGTTATTTCATAAAGCAATAGCTGCTGAAAATAGCAACAGAAAGTTCATAATAAAAAGACCACATCAAGATATACAGAGGCAGATTAAAATATTGTGCTTTGAATTTAACATAAAGAAAAATAACTGTATGCTTACAGAAAAGTCAGACATGTATTATACAGTTAAAACTATTTTCAACTCAACGACAAAGGCTTGGAATGAAAATTCAGGAGGGACCAGGCCCCTCAAGGCTTTCAGATTTTTAAAGAAATTCATTAACTTGTATCTGAATATAAAATATGTGCATATCTAGAATAGAATGTTTGGAAAAGATGAGTAAAATACAAATTAAATATCACCCAAATCAAACCATTCACAAGTGACTGCCCTTTGTGAATTCCATTCAGATTTTATTTTTTTACATCAATGAGTTTATACTGGATTTAAGCAATTCCATAACATTTTGCATAAAAATAATTCAAAATATTCACACAAAATCTGAATTTGATATGGCATCTAAAGCTGTAATGAAAGTCTCTTTTTGCTTTTCTGATCTTCAATAACAAAGGAGAGCCATCCAACAGCCTTAGGGCAATATTATTTCACGTACATGAGCAACACTGTTTATGTATATTTTAGCTTTGTATTCTCAGAGATGAATAATGTCAATTCCTAGGGATTGACAAGTAACAGGCACTCAGTTTTATTCACTGAACTGGATTTATCAGATCTAGCTTTTACTAATCTTACAAGGCCTGGTGTTTACCATTTAATCAACAACTATTGACTATCAACCAGCTACTCGAAAATGAACTGGGGTGACTCCCTTTTAAATATTTTTTCTTCTCCACTCACCACATTCAATTTTCACAAAATGCAGGTGCATCTCTCTTTTAATTTGTTCTTGAATATGGCATTACCTTAATACTGGTGGGATAACTCTTATGCAGAATTTCTGCAAAGTTAAAACATATGCTTTCCCTGCCCCCAGGCTCCAATCCCTCCAGCCTAGCCACACACACACAAACACACACATACACACACACCCCCACACACACACATGCATGCATACACATACTGCTATCAGAGTTTTCTTTTCAATACACAAATCTTAATGTGATGAGTCTCCTCCTAAAACATGTCTATAGTTCTCTGCATTGCCAATAACGTAAAGTCCAGATTTCTCAACAAAGCAAGCAAGATCCTTGAGGATGTAGCCTAGACTCACTCTACCTCTTCCTCCCCTCACTCAGGGCTCCGTGTGTGCTTTGCCTGCTGCTGTTCTTTCTGTCCTCGATGGTCCTCCACTCTGAGTCTACCCACTTCCATTTGTGTTTCAGAACCCAAGTCAGATGTTACCTGGGTGGAAATTTTACAAATTCGACTTAGTCATCTCACCTGTGACTATAACCCTCAGAGAGGCATAAACTTCACAGACATTTTGATGGAAAATTAACAACATAGTGACAGAAGATTACAAAAGGTTGACAATAGTTTTAAGAAATTATTATGACACTAGAAAAGGAAAGATACTTTACATAGACTAGATCATTGAAATGTACAGACGCCTACTGTTTTCAGATTTGTTAACTGATTTTTAGCTAGCTGTCATTTCTGGCTGTAATGTGTACTGTGCACCTGGACCGATATCATCATTAATAACAGCTAAACATGGTAGATGAAATATTTTGAAAAAAATCATCTTTTATGCATCCATGAGCAATATGGATATATAGCTCGAAAAAATGGAACTAAATTTCAGATTCATGCTATGTACATAAATCTCAGTAGAATATAGATCTAACAATGAAAAACACAACTTTAAAATTTTTATAAGAACATATTTAATGATACTTTTGTACTCAGAGTAGGAGAAGATTTCTTAAACAAAATCAAAACACATGGAAGAAAAGGAAAATTATGTTAAATTTGAGTACATTAAAATTACAACTTTCTGTTTCTCAAAAGGTATATTTAACCAGGGAAATGACCAGCAAAGCCTGCGAGGATATGTGGTCATTATACAACTCAAATTTAGTATGTAGAACAGATAAAGAACCAAACATACTAATGGGAAAAAGATAATTAACCCAAAAGCATAGTTGACAAATTATATATGAACAGAGAATTCAAAGAAGAGGAAGCATACCAATGGCTAAGAAACCACATACAAACACACACACACATACACACACACACACAGGCTTAACCTCAATCAGAGAATTCAAATCACAAAAAGCCTTGCAAATATTGAAAAGTCTAATAATATCACATGCTCCCAATGATGTGGAAAAATGAACCTTTATTTTGCTGAAGAGGGATGTGGAAAAATTAACTAGAATAACTACGTTGGAGACAATGTTAACAATTTAACATCATCTTAGATGAAATTTACATAATCATAAACTCAGAAATTTAAATCCCTTTAATGTATCCCAGAGAAACTCTTGCACATGTACATAGGGATATATGTACCAGGATATTAATAGAAACAATTTTTTATTTACACCATTATACATACGACTTCACAGTGAAATTTAATGACTTAGAGTTATTTGTGTTAATATCTCCAAAATATAATACTGAATGAAAAAATAAGATGCAGAAGGAAATATCCAACATGATACCATCCCTATAAAAATAAAGTAAGCTAAACAATACCATATTTTACATTACCATAATCCTGTAATATATATTACTTGGAACATAGATAATTTTAATATGATGACATGCTTAGGAATGGGCCAAAAATAAATTTTCAGGATTGTAGTTTTATATGAGAGGGGTTAGGGTAATTATTAATGGTCTACACATTTTTTTTGTAATGCTTTTTGTTAAGCTAGTTTACAGACGCAAAGGTATTCTTATGTCACTTTTTGTATGCCTGACATTTTACCATAAAATTCAAAGTATGTGTATTTTCCTGAATCAACAATCAGTGAAGCTGTGGTCCTTTGACTATTAACAGTAGAACATAGTTTGGGAGAAATTTCATTGCATTTTTGTTTACTAATGTTGCTCTTATTTTTATTCACTTTTCTAAAGGACACTTTGCTGACGTGCTTTTTGCAAAGCACTTTGCTGAAAGAATCAATTTAATTTATTTCCGTTTATGTTTCTTCAGTGATGACTTAGACCCACGTGAAGGACTTGAACAGATCCAAGGAGAATGTCAGTCATGGACTGATTAGCATGAACTTCTTTGAGTGACGCATAATCTTTGACAACCATGGTAGGAACTTATTCTCCCAAGAATATCCAGAGGACAGGCACCTATAGGTATCATCTGCCACCTCTAATTTATTAACTGATTTATAGCCTGCTTTCATAGGCATTCATTATATTCCTTAACCTTGACCTTCTCTTTTCAGCTTGATATTGTTATTACAATAAATGCGCTTCCCACTCCACACTCCAAGTAAAGAAATCAATAAAAGTATTTTTAAAGTGTTAAACAGTAAACTTAAGAAGTACTGAGAGGGCTTCCCTGGTGGCGCAGTGGTTGAGAATCCGCCTGCCAATGCAAGGGACACGGGTTCGTGCCCCGGTCCGGGAAGATCCCACATGCCGCGGAGCGGCTGGGCCTGTGAGCCATGGCCGCTGAGCCTGCGCGTCCGGAGCCTGTGCTCCGCAACGGGAGAGGCCACAACAGTGAGAGGCCTGCATACCACACACACAAAAAAGTACTGAGAATACTGGCACATCAGAGAACATAGGTCACAAAGGGCCCATTAGTGTAAATATCAGTATTTTCTTCATGTCCATTAACTATGCCATAATAATATTTTAAAATCACATAATCTTTCAGCAAAATAAAGGGCATTTTTATAGTATTTAGATCTGCCTGGTTTGTCTTGAAGATCTGATCACAACATGATCGTATGAAATATCTATCTTAATTGGATATTGGGTAGAATTACTGAAATGTTTTAGGACATCTATGCTTCACTCCAGTGGCTGGCAAAGTTTTTCATAAAGGGCCCAAAAAATAAACCTTTGAGGGAGCCAAGAGATAAAATAAGGGATAGAATATTGATACTTATATAATCTTTTATAATGTAGCCATTTAAAAATATAAAAAACATTCTTAGCTTGTGGGCCATAAAAATATAGGTGATGGGCCAGATTTGGTATATTCAGAAGACATATGGTATCTGGTCACACTTGAAGTTCATTTTTTTAGTTTTTTAAGAATAGCTGCCTACATTTTAGTCTCAGGAAGACCAACTGTGCGGCCATGTGCAGTGGGGATATGTGTCTCTTGGCTTCTTCCCCAGCCCATCCTGGGGTCCTCAGCCGACCCGATGCAGCCTCAGAGGCCCCACCCACCCCTACGCTTCCAGCTCAGCTTCTTTATGGTCATCGTGGCTTTGGTCTCAGTGTCAGGCAAAAGCCATGAAAACAGTATGGAAGTGACTCATATTTTGGAAACATTGAATTAAATAACACATTACTAAATTTAATATCGAAATGTTAAAAATGTGAAATGGTGAAATCAAATGGCAGTTAGTGCTGTTCATCTGGGTGACAGTGGTTAATTCTGGAGAATCCTTATCTGAGCTGCACTAATGCTGCTGAAGTATTATGATATAATATAATATAATGGCTGCTGAAAATATTTAATAAGACTCTCTCAGACTGATCGGTTTCATAGAAAATAATTAACCAAAAGGATTGTGTTTATTGATTTCAAGTTAGAAGTTAACGAAGATTTCATGAAAAGAGGTTTCCAAGTGACTTTTTTGAGAAATGATATGATAGATATTGTTTTAGTTAAATATACTATTTCTCTATTTCTATAAAACATGCCTTTTGGTCACTTGTTATTCCTCAGTCAACTGGAACAGTACTTAAGAGCCCCAGACTACTGAAATGCGCAAAGAATTGCGTATTTCTCTCATTTGTATGTTAATGGGTCATAGGATATCAGACAAAGCCCAACTAGATATTGCACAGTGAACATTTTACAAATTACTGCACAGAAGAAAGAAACAGAGAGCTGAGAGCTGATATCAGTAGGTCTAAGAGAGTTAATATGGAGGTATTCCTGAAAAACAGTCTTGGAAAATGTATTTGGCTGGTTTGCTGGATAGATTTAACTACATTTAAAGTCCCAAGTATAACACACTGGGTGATTTAGAAACAGAAAGAGGATATAAAAATATATGAACAGGCAATTCAAATACGAAATCCTAATAACTGGTATATAAGAAAAATATGCAATTTCATCAACAATAAAGACAATACAAATTAAAATAATAATAGGATACCATTTCCTGCCCAGAGTATTGACAATAGTTGAAATGTTTAATAGGATTTGAGCTAGCAAATATGTGAAGAAATGAGTACTCTCATTAGTTTATGGATCTATAAATTACTCAAATTTGGGGGAAACAAGTAACTATTTTTAAAATAGTTTTACTCTTTTTATTACATAGGATTCCTGGTAGCAAGTAAGAAAATTAATTCAAATTAAGTGAACTCCTAAAGAGAATTGATTGGCTTATGAGGTAAAAAGCCAAGGATTTCAAGGTTCAGCTCAATTCAGGACCCAAACAATACCAATAATGATCAATTTATCTTTCTCTCTCTCACCTTCGTCTTCATCTTCTATGTTGATTCAATTCCCAGATTGGTGTAGCATCTCTGGAACTTACACTCTGGAAGCATCATAATGTATATAAAAGAATGCCAGCATCTGGTCCCAGAAATATCAGTAAAAATCTCATAGGATCTCATTATTCTGATGGGTTCCCATGTCCATATTTTAGCTACCCTCTGTGACCAGGATAATAATAATATCTGATCAGAAATATTTGAATTTCTGGTATTTTTGAATGTGAGTAGAATCAGCCCCACCAAAACCACATGAACTCTTCAACAAATAGTTCCTCAGAAAGAAATTAAGGTGTGGTTATCAAAAGGTTGAATAGGAATTCTCTAAAAAAAGATATATCTCTATACTCTTCTTGTGTACACAACTATTCTTTCAGACTCTGACAGTATTTAAATACTAATGTTTAAAAATAGATGAATAAGGATGTTTATTTCAATTTTGTTCCAAATACAAAAATAATCCCCCTGCAAAGCAGGTCTTTGAGGAGAATATGATTGACTATATTTTCATCCATAACTACTAGGGACTATGATATAGTCATCTAATAGAATATGAAAGTCTTTTCAAGATATATTGTTAAGTGAGAAGAAGTAAATAACAGGTCATGTGAAGAGTCTGATCCACTTTTATTCACAACAAAAATAAAATAAACATTTATATATGTATTAATCTTTATACATTTCCATAAACAAAAGAAAAACCCTTGACTAATGCATGTACATAGGGAGCAGATGAGGAAAAATATATACTATAGATCTACCTTTTTAGGTATTTAGGATTTATTTGACAGCAAGTAACAGACAATCTATTTCAAACTGGCTAAAATCCCAAAAGGAAACTTCTGAATCTGAAATGTGGACAGCTTGATCCAGATATAAATTTCAACAGGGCACAATTCACATCTCTCTCTATATTAGTCAGGTCACCGCAGAAACAGAACCACGGGTAGTTTACGTATATATATGGGAATATAGAAATTCGCTCACACGATTATGGAAGCTGAGAAGTCTCACAATCTGCCGTCTGCAAGCTGGAGAACCAGGAAAGCTGGTGGTGTAATTCACTCTGAGTCCAAAGGCTCAAGAACCAGGAACGCATGATGTTGGCGGGCAGGAGAAGACAGACAGCTCAGCTCAAGTGAAGAGCAGATTTGCTCTTTCTCTGCCTTTTGTTTTACTCAGGCCCTCAACAACTGATGCCCACCACCATTGGTGAAGGCAGTCGTCTTTACTCCGTCTACCAATTTAAATGCTAATCTTTCTCAGATACCTCTACACAGGCACACCTAGGAAAAATGTTTTACCAGCTCTCTGGATATTCCATAGACCAGTCAAGTTGACACATAAAATGAACCATCACACTCCCTCTCTTTGATGCACTATCATCTATAGTGACTGTATCTTTTCTTGGCTTAAAACAACAGATATTTATTCTCTCACAGTTCTGGAGCCTGGAAGTCTGAAATAAAAGTGTCAGCAGGATGATATTTCCTCTGAGACCGTAGGTAAAACACTTCCTTGCCTCTCCTAGTTTCTGGTGCTGTCCAGCAATCCGTGGTGTTCTTTGGCTTGTAGCTACATCACGCCAGTCTCTTAACTCTGTTCTCATATGGTGTTCTGTCTGTGTCTCTTCTCTTAAAAGAACACCAGTCTTCTTGGATAAAGGGCCCACCCTACTCCAGTATGACCCGATCTTAACTAATTACATCTGCAATGACACTATTTCTAGATTAAGCCAGATATAGCAACTCCAGTATTTACATCACAGACGTTTTACATCTTGTAAATAAAAGTGGAAGGAGTCTGTTGTTTTTAATTTAGATATGCATGTATATTTTAAATTATTACCTTAAGCAAATATTATTTTAAATAAAACAAAATTACAATACATCAAGACAACTAATAAGGCAGGCAAGAAGAGATACTAAATCCAGAGTGTCGATCCAGATAGGGGTGAGGCATATACTTAATATAAGTCCGGTAGAGTTAAGTGGAGAAAGTCCACTGAATAATTTACACTGGGAAGTTGGAGTGTCCAGCAGTAGAATTTCATCCATGGGACAGTTAAGTCTGTGGCAGAAAAATACAGACCATGAGGCCAAAGAAAATATCTTCAAATGAATCTAAAGTAGCCAGCAGATTTCCATAGAATGAATGTTTCCCTATTGTCTGTGGTTACTACTGCCTTCCTATGGCCGCACATTTGAATCCCTTCTGCAAACTGCTTTATGATTTAAATCAAATCAAAGTTAAGAAATACAGATGCAATTAGAATTGAAGAAATGGTGTCTCAAATTTAGAGAAACTGGAAGTTTTCATGATTGCACATGGAATAGGAATCCTGTGGCCAGGCAGCTTGTTGCTGAAGCAATACAAAGATTAGGGATTAAGAGCGTTTTATTCAGAATGGGTTTGACTCTTGCCTTTGCGTGTACTAGTCACAGGGGTTCAATAAGGCTCAGTTTCTCATCTACAAAGAGGATGTGCCAGTTATCAACTTATTGCCTCTTAGCTCTAAATCTGCCAGTTCCGTGCTCAGCTTCCTGATTCTGGAGCTGGCTCGGGTAAACCTCTCTCTTTTCTGGTTGGAGCAATGCTGGGCTTTGCTGGGAGAAGGCACCGGAGGGACCCCACCAGACGCGGCAGAAGAGGGGCTCCCATATCACAGCTGCCTGGACCATGTGGGAGACGCAGTAGCACTCACTCTCCCATGAGTTTGCCAGCACTGGAGGGAGTGCTTTCCTGTTTATGGGATCCTGCACCCCAGAGACCTAGTGGTCAGCTTTCTGGACACCAATTTTGGCCTGCCTGCTGCAGACCAGCTCTGATGCTGGGCACTGCAAGGTCGCAGCCACACCCTCTTCATCGACGTATGAACCCCCCTCAGCTTTGGGGAAGTACTTTCCCTTTGGTCCTTCAAAAAGAGTAGCTGCTCCCTGCCTTTACTACTCCTGTATTGTTTCAAGTTTCCTCTTAACACTTGTTGTAATTAACTATTTTCTAATTAATAATTCTTCATAGTTAATTTTCCCTCTTTAAATTACTAATAAGTTTTGATCTTCTGACTGGACTCTGACCAATAAAGTGGGAAAAAAATATTCCCCTTTGAAAGGTTGCTGAAAGGTTTAAATTTAAAAAAATATATATGTATATGCTAGCTATAAATAAATGCTAGCTATATTTATTAATGAATGGCTGTTATAGTGATCTTTAGTGAATCTTAAGGAATGAAAGTTTCTTTCAGATATTTGACAATTTTTTTTTATTTGTCTTTTCTTCCTTTCCCAATTGTCTCATTTCCATAGTGTGGCAAGATGATGTGTTTGAAGTGCATAGCCTTACAATCACCAGCACTGCCGACAGAGCTGGGCAAGATATACAATGTTGATGGCAAAATTACTCGGACGGCCAAAAGGTTTACTCGGGTTTTTCTGTAACATGTTATGGAAAAACCCGAAGGAATTTTTGGCCAACCCAATACATAGAAAGACAACGAGATACCACTACACACTGAATAGAATGACCAAATCCAAAAAAGGACGGGATACGTATACGTATATGTATACGTATACGTGTATACATATAGCTGATTCACTTTTTGCTGTACAGTAGAAACTAACACCACATTGTAAAGCAATTATACTCCAGTAAAAATTAATAAAAAAATAAATTTTAAAACATGACCAAAATCCAGAACACTGACAGCACCAAATGCTGGCAAAGATGTGGAGCAACAGGAACTCTCATATATTGTTGGTGGGAATGCATAATCACATAACCACTTTGGCTATTTCTCACTAAAGTAAACATTCTTTTACTAAATGATCCAGCAGTCATGCTCCTTGGTATTTACCCAAAGGAGCTGAAAACTTATATCTACACAAAAACCTGTACAGCTATATTTGTAGCAGCTTTATTCATAATTATCAAACCTGGAAGCAACAAAGGTATCCTTCAGTGGGTGAATGAACAAACTGGTACATCCTTACAATGGAATATTATTCAGCGCTAAACAGAAATGAGCTATGGAAAGACATAGAGGAATAAATGCATATTACTAAGTGAAAGAAGCCAATCTGCAAAAGCTACATACAATATGATTCTGACTATATGACATTCTGGAAAAGGAAAAGCTATGGAATCTCTAAAAAGATCAGTGATTGCTAGGGGCTAGGAGAGAGGGAATGCTAAATAAGCCAAGCACAGAGGATTATTAGGGAAGTGAAACTAGTCTGTATGATACTGTAATCATGGGTATATGTCATTAATCATTTTTCCAAACCCATAGAATGTATGGCACTAAGAGTGAAACCCAATGTAAACTGTGGATTTGGGGTGATTTTGATGTGTTAATGTAGGTTCATCGGTTGTAACAAAGGTACCACTCTGGTGGGCACGTTGATAATTCTGGAGGCTATGTATGTGTTGGGGTAAGGGGTGTATGGGAAATCTCTGTAGTTTCTGCTCAATATTGCTGGGAACCTAAAACTGCTCTAAAAAATAAATTCTATTAAAAATTGCATAGAGATCATCTACATTTTCTTCATTTGCCTTTGAGTGGATTATAACCTAACATATTCCTTAACAAGAAAGGTTTTTTGGATTTGTTTTGTTTTAGAAACATCTTCAAAATGTCTAATGTTCTTACCATAGGAAAATGTTTCTTTAAAAATGGTCTTTATTTTTTTTACCTGAGTTGAAGAAAAGTAAGAGAGGTGGATGATGTTAAGAAATTTAGAAATTTTATTCTAGCTTTTTATAATTAATTTTCCACCTATTATTTTATATAAACCCAATAGGAATTCATTTGTTCTAAATACAAAATGCTAAATGTGATTTCACTTATTTGGAGCAGAATGTCATATTCATAATGCTATTTCAGGAATACATTGTTATTTCCCAAAGAAGTAATACGTTTCATTTAATTTTCATGTTGTGTGCCTGTTCATATAATTAGAAGAAATTTAATCAGCTACAAATCCCACCACAAAGAAACCTGCGCGCGGTGGTTAAGGATCCGCCTGCCAATTCAGGGGACATGGGTTCGAGCCCTGGTCCAGGAAGATCCCACATGCCGCAGAGCAACTAAGCCTGTGTGCCACAACTACTGAACCTGTGCTCTAGAGCCCGCAAGCCACAACTACTGAGCCTGCATGCTGCAACTACTGAAGCCCACGAGCCTAGAGCCTATGCTCTGCAACAAGGGAAGCCACAGCAGTGAGAAGCCCGTGAACCACAATGAAGAGTAGCCCTCGCTTGCCACAACCAGAGAAAGACCGCACGCAACAATGAAGACCCAATGCAGCAGAAAATAAAATTAATTAATTAAAGAAAAAAAAAAAAAAAAAAAGCCTGGAACTGGGCTACTGGTAATTGGAATTGCTTTTCAACTGCAAATTGCTCACCTTGTGAAGGTTTCATTCACCGACCTTTCCTTTTTTTTTTTTTTTTTAAGATGTACAAGACCTGTTTATTGAAAATTACAAAGTATTGTTGAGAAAAATCAAAGACTTAAATAAATGGAAAGCTATACCATGTTTATGGATTGGAAGACTCTGTATTGATAAGAAAGCAATTCTCCTCAAATTGTTCTACAGATTCAAGGAAGTTTCAATCAAACTCCCACCAGGCTTTTTTTTTTTTTTTTACGAATATAAGCTATGCGGTTTAATTGTATACATTGATCTGAAGATTTTTGGTCTTATTACTTGCATATGTGATCTGTTTAACACTCTTTAAAACAGAAAGGGCTTCCTTGGTGGCGCAGTGGTTGAGAGTCCTCCTGCCAATGCGGGGAACACGGGTTCGTGCCCCGGTCCGGGAAGATCTCACATGCCGCGGAGCGGCTGGGCCCATGAGCCATGGCTGCTGAGCCTGCGCGTCCGGAGCCTGTGCTCCGCAACGGGAGAGGCCACAACAGTGAGAGGCTTGCGTACCGCAAAAAAAAAAAAAAAAAAAAAAAAAAAAGGAAAGAAAAAGTTATATTAATTCATATGCTAAGAACTGTGTATTTTAAAGGATTTTGTAGTGTGGAGTGCACTTTTCATTTCATTCTTAATGTGCACTTGAAGTTGAAAAAATTAGCCATGCTGTATAAATGGCATCAATGTTCATCATTCTGCTTGTAAAAAAAGAATGCCCTCTACTATTTTACTTTAGTTAAATAAATTATACTGTTATCAACCACACATTCACTCTCTGAAAAGACATACAATCTAAAGCCTATGCTGTTTAATTTTGGAATATATTGTGTTTTGGATTGTTTATCGTGATTTGGAATGCAGCTGGTTTTCCCTTCAAAAAAAATGTTTAGATCATACCAAAGTTAACATATCTAAGAGAGAAGCAATAGCCTAGAGGCAGACACAAGGTCACTAGGGATTAAAAAACCTTTCTGCAAAAAATCATAAATGGGTTTCTAGATAACTGAGAGTTAATGGCCTTTCTGTTTACTCAATGTAGGCAAGGCAGAGAAAAATCAAAGAAAAACCTCAAGAGGCACTGTTGGGTTCCATAAAGCCATTGGAAGTTGCAGATTTACACAAGGGATTCTGCAGGGAGAATGTTTAGAAAGTAGACTTCTCAGCATGTTCTGTCATGATAAGGGTTTTAAGGCAGATGGATATAATGTGAATATAATTAAACCCTTTTCAGATAATGCTATAACAATACTATGTTCTCTAAGGATAGGCAGAACTGTAGCTCCAAGTACATTCATCCATTTATACCTACATGTTCTATTCTATTCCAGAGTTTCATTAGGAATAATTTTCATGCATATTGTTCCCAAGACCTCACTTTATTGTTCTAATGTCACCATAGCTTTAAATAAAGATCCACAGTGTTGAGTAGAAAAGAATAAGAGAGTCAAGGGGCTGGAAGAGACTGGAGCAAAATAAATGAAGGAGGAATTTTCAGGCAATGTTTTTATATACACATTTTTATTACAATTTTTTTTAGTAATTGTTTAAAGTATCAGTGTCTTTGACATATCATAGGAAAGTTGAAATAAAATGGAATTTTAAATATTGATGAGGCCAAACAAACAGAAAAATACCCTAATTCTGCTTTGGTTTAGAATGATTTTTACCCTACTGCCATTCTTTATGTATATTAATCTTCTGCTCACTTGTTCTTAGCTGGTTTGTTTCTTTTATGCCAGAAAAAGAGATTTATCCAATTTCCTTTTTTACATTTCAAATTATGTAAGCATTGAATGTCTATATTTTTTAAAATTCCATATCTATAAATCTAATTCTTATATTTTTATCTTCCTTAATTGAAAACATAAGCAATAGAGAAATAACCAATAAGCAAAAAGTATTTCATACATTTAAAATTGAGTAATTTTTTCTTATCTGAAGTAACGTTCTTATACTGGGTGCAAAGAAACCTTGTTAGTTCCTTCACTGACTATGAACTGAGATCAAGAATAAAGAGAGAAACCTCTTCGGGGGAGAGAAAGATTTCATTATTTACATTATAAAGTGGTAACTGTATTTACATTATAATATAATAAACTATATGTTATATTTGTTTATAGTTCCTACATGGGATATGTCAGTCTAGATACAAATAAAAATATGAGCACACCTGGGGAATGGCTAAGTCATATTCATCTTTATATCCCTCTCTATATATTTTGTTCCTAAATTCTTATCAAGGCACTTGCATTTAACAAGAAGTCAATATATATTTGGTAAATAAATAAATACATAAATAATAAATGCAAAACAAAATAGGCAACTGACAAAAATTCTGTAAAGAAAGAAAGAAAGAAAAAAGGAAAGTGCCTAATTGATGACTTATATTTTGAGAAATAAGCAATAACGCTTATAAATCCATGGATCATATCATTAATCAACTACGAGTCTTAGGTTCCTTTATTTATGAAAAGAAAAAGTGCAAACCACTGGGGACAGGCCTGGTATAGTAGAAAAAGAAACCACCTGAAGAATAAGAAACGTTGGCTCTGCCTTATACATTTGACCATAAATAAACCACATATCATATTTGAAAGTCATTTTCCTTATTCAGAAATTAAAGATTAGACTTTATAATTACCAACACTTTCTTCTAGCTCTACCATTCAATAATTTTCAATGTAAACAAAAAACATATATTCCTCTACAGAGAGAGAGAGTCTCAGAACAAGCATGTTCTGAATGTTTGGCATTGCTCGTAGTGACAGATTTACAAACCTAAAAGGTAGTTAAACAGGCCTCCTAGTCCACAAATTAGAATAGTGAGAACCAAGCACAGTCAGCTCTTGTGTGGACACACACAGACACACAATCTCTTTGGATTCTTGCCTCTGCAATCTTTCGGCTTTCTAAGTAGAAGCATTGAGCTACCATGTGTAAGTAATCTATTTTTACACAAGTCAGCATTTAAGATTGGGTCAAACAAAAAACAATAGATAGGTGCCTACCTCTCTCTTCTTCTGAAAGTATTTTCTTGTTTGTTTTATAATAGAAAAAATTTAAAGGCTTAAAAATGTTGGAAAATTAGAAAGAGATCAAAGAACCAGAAATTTTGAGAAGTGTTTTTAAAAAACTGAAAACCAATGTGATTAAGTTGAAGTAGGAAAAAATGATCTGGAATACATAATAAAGAGGATTGTTGTAAAAGGTGGGAGCAGCTTTGTGAGTGTTTACTGGGCAGAGGCAATGCTACAGGGATTGTTACAGAAATTAAATTTATAATAGTTACCCTGAGAGGTCTTTTTCCCTTACTTTCCTCTCTTAAATCCATTTGTACCCAGCACTGGGCATTGTTTTCAGACTAAGGCTTTGAGTGGGAAGACCTGGTTTAGAGAAGGAAAGGCATTGCCCTTCAGCCCTGTGTGGTGGTGACCTATAGGAGGAATGAACGTCTCCAATATCTAGAATATAATGTGTTGGCAACTTCTCTCAGGCCCACCTTACACCCCCAAAATTATGGGAGGAACATATGGGAAACACAAACATCATCTCAAACATTTGAAGAAATCAAACATAATGAATGAGGGGTATAAAATACAAGAATCAGAATACTAAACATCCAATTTTTCAGCTAGTAAAGCACAAAAAAGGAGAAGATTTTTGAAAGAAATACACGTATGCAAAGAGATAAAAGAAGATAATGCATTCCTGAAACAAAGATGTAGAAACAAATGCAAACACAAAATTTTCAATTAGTGGTCATGGTATAAATTTCTCTGCTTAAAAACAAAATTTTTGACTGAACAAAAAAATCTTGCTATATACTGATGGTCCTATCTAAATCAAAATGATAAATTAAGATTGAAAATGAACAGTTCAAATGATATGGGGAAGGAGGGAGATTCTAATGAAAAGTACATAGGTATAGCAATTTTGTTATTAGATATTAGGGGCTTCAGCCTAGAAGGCTTAATAGGATAAGAATAAAAATGCACAAAAATACCTATCATTCATTAATCTATATGCGTTTACCATAGTAAATTTAAATATGTACAAAAAAACCTAATAGAATTTCAGAGAGTAATGGGATATTTCATAATCACAGGTTGAGAGTTAGGCACCTTTAAAAAAATGAAATCTCAAAAATGAAATCTCTGAAAATAAAACTGACAAGACATAACAGATTTAAATGTCACAGTTGATTTGTGTGAACTTTTTAGCCAATAGCTAGGAAATACACTTTATTTTTTTAAGCTTTTATTTATTTTTTTAATCTTTTGGCCATACTGTGGGACATGCGGACATGTGTGATCTTAGTTCTCAGACCAGGGATTGAACCTGTGCCCCCTGCATTGAAAGCGTGGAGTCTTAACCAATGGACCATCAGGGAAGTCCTTACATTTTATTTTTTAAAATGCATAAAACATTTTAAATCTTGTACAGCAACTTTGGTCAAAAGGAAAAGACAATAAATTAGAAAATGCCCATAATTATACAGGATACATTCCCTCATGACAATGTAATACATTTAGGGAAATTAACAACAGAGGCAGAGCCATGAGACTTCTCAATGTTAAAATGTCATGCAGGAAGATAATGACGTAATATTTTTAAAAATTGTGAGGGGGACAAAAACTTTAACACCTCAATATTTATATTCTTCATTTATATGCAAAGGTAAAGTAAGTAAAATTCCCAATCTTGCAAGGTCTCAGAATTTTCACATTAAATATCATCTTGGACAACATTATTACAGGAAGTGTATCAGTTAAAAGAAAAAAATCAGAAAAATGTTAAAACAAAGGAAAGTAAGAATTAGTAAATTACTTAAAAAATTATATCTATATACCCACGTGCTCCTGCAGAAATATATATCTTTAAATCTTTTTTCATTTTCATAACAATTAAAATTCAAACAGAATATCAGCAAGAAGGTGGAGTAAGCAGGGCAAGGAGAGGAGACAAGAGAGGTAGTTGAGAAGTTAGGAAATTTGCAGGGAAGTAAGCACAGTTTGGGGTTTTAATAAATTGAATCATAAATTTAATAACAGTTACTGTGTATACCTCCTAATTGAAGAGCTGGATATGAAACAGTGAACAAAATAATCTCTGACGCATAGAGCTAAGCGACAGATAAATAATAAGTAAATGAATGAATATATGATATGAGGTCAATTGACAATAAATGTTATGAAGAAAAATTAAGGATAAAGAGGTCCTCCGGTAGAATGACGCTGGCACGAGAACTAAAGAAAGTAAATGAGTGAGGTGGTCATGTGGATAGTGAGAAAAGGATTTCAGCTAGAGGACGCAGCAAGCGCCAAAGCTCTGACTTGCTAGCCTGTTTGGAAGGCTTGAAGAGTAGCAGGGCAGTCAATGTGCCCTCTTACTGGGAACAGGGCAAGTATGTTTAATCTTATGGTTTTTCTAAAATCTATTTAGAAAGGTACACACCATGGAAGAGAGAAAACAATATTGACTAAGAAGAATATAGTAGGAGGAAATATTCTACCTGATATTAAGGCTTACTCTATAGCTACCTTAATCAGGATAGTGTGGTGGACAGGCACATAGGTCAATGAAACAAAGCAGAGAGTCCAGAAACAGATGCACAAAAATATCTTCAGCCTATTTTTATAAAGGTGCAAAAGCAGTTCCATGGAGGAAGAATAACCTTTTCAACAAATGACGCTGTATTAATTGTACATCTGGTGGCAAAATAAACAAACAAAACCCAAAAAGCACAACAAAAAACCTTTGACCTAAACCTCATACTTTATAAAAAAATTAGTTAAAAATAGATCATATGCTTAAATGTAAAATTAAAAGTCTAGAAGTTTTAGAAAAACTCAGGAGAAAATCTTCAGAATCTAGGGTTAGGCAAAGAGTCCCTAGATATGACACCAAAAGCACGATTTGTCAACAGGAAAAATTGATAAATTGGACCTCTTCAAAATTGAAAGCTTTTGCTCTGTGAAAATTCATATGAAAAGGATGAAAAGACAAGCTACCAACATGGAGAAAATATTTGCAAACCACGTATTCAATAAAGAGCTAGAATCTAGAATATACAACCCTAAATTCAATACTAAAAACCCAAACAATTCAATTAGAAATTGAGCGAAAGACATGAACAGATATTTCACTGAAAATGACATAGGATGGCAAATTAACACACAAAAAGATGTTCAACATCATTAGCCATCATGGGAAATGTAATTTAAAACCCTAATGAGGTATTACTATATACCTATCAGAATTGTGGAAGGTTTTTTTTTTTTTTTTTTGTGGTACGCGGGCCTCTCACTGTTGCGGCCTCTCCCGTTGCGGAGCACAGGCTCCGGACGCACAGGCTCAGCGGCCATGGCTCACGGGCCCAGCCGCTCCGCGGCATGTGGGATCTTCCCGGACCGGGGCACGAAGCTGTGTCCCCTGCATTGGCAGGCGGATTCTCAACCACTGCGCCACCAGGGAAGCCCTGTGGAAATTTTTTTTAAAAATTGACAGTAACAAATACTAGTGAGAGTGGAGAAACTGGATCACTTATATATTGCTGGTGGGAATGTAAAAGAGTAAAGCCATTTTGAAAAACAGTTTGGCAATTTGTTATTAAAATAAACATACAATAACTATACAACCTAGCAACTGCAATTTTATGCATTTACCTCAAATATATAAAAACCGGAGAGGGCAGATGATAGTTATTGAGGTGGGGAAGGCTATAGAAGTACAGGTTTTTGTGGATTTGGTTAAAGTTTGAAACCAAACTTGAAAATATTTGAAATATCTGCTTTATTTCCCAATGGAAATGTTAGGTCAGCATTCAGATAGATGAGTATCAGGGTAATGGTCCAGGTTGGAGATACACATCTGAGAGTCTTGGGCTTATAAATGACATCTCAAACTATGAGACTCAATGCCATTATTAAAGTATTGACCATAGTTTAGAAAAGTATTCCAGAGATTGAACCCCAGTGTACTTCAATGTTATGTAGTTGGAGAGATAATACAGAAACAATAAAGTAGACAGAAGCAGAGTACCCAGTTAGGGAGAGGGGAGAGAAATCGTATGTATGATGTCTTCCATTCTTGAGATTGTGCTTTATATTTCTACTTAAAATATTCATCTAGTGGATTACAGTACTACATTTCATGTGAAATCAGCCTTGCATTTCTAAAATAAACACAACTTGGTCACGAAGTGTTCTATTCTTTTATACACTGCTGAGTTTTTAGGATTGTTAAATCGATGTTTATCAGTGAAACTGGCCATATAGTGAACTGACCTTTATCCTAAGTTTTAGGATCCAGTGAAAAATCCTATGTGATTTTTTCAATATTTATCCACTGAATTATACTGATAGCAAGAAGACTGAAATGTCAGAATGATCTGAAGTACTGGTGAAGGAACAAAAAAATAAACTATGGAAGATAACAGTGAGCTCAGAAGTAGATTCATGTATGTATGTCAAGTCGGTATATAATATGTCAAGTTGGTATACATGTACATATGTATATATGTGTGTATATATATATATATATATATATATATATATATGTATGTCAAGTTGGTATATAAATTACTCAGTACACGAAGTGGAGAAACCAGCTTACTCAAGGAAAAAAAATGAACCTGGCTCTTTATACCTTGTCTAAATAAAGATGATTAAAAATGCAAATGTGAAATACTCTATATTGAATAATACAAAAAGAAGGCATGTAGAGAGTATTTTTGTCACTTATTCAAGGGAGTGAGGGAAAGGTACATAAACAAAAACCCAAATGTAGAATATATAACTTTAAAAAGTGATGGATTTGACAAAATTAAAGTTGCTATTTAAGGTTCATTGAAGGATACCAACAAAAAAACTAACAAATGACAGATTGAAAATACATTTTAAATATTTAAGACTTACAAAGGAATATTCCATAGGCTACATAAGAATTGCTGCTTAGCAACCAGTGAACAATTGTAAACCCAATTTAAAAAAATTATGAAGGTTTCAGATTGTACTTCTACAGAAGACATCCAAATAGTCAAGTAAAGAATAAAGAGTTGCTCACATTTGCTGGTAATCAGAGAAAGATTAAAACAATGAGCTATATCTTCCACCTACCAGATAAGAAAAAAAATTTAAAGTCAGATAAAAGAAGTATCAACAAGGATGTGGGAAAATGAGAATCTTTGAGAAGTGTTCCTATAGCATAAATTATTATGGCTTTCTGGAGAGCAATTTGGCAGTACTTAGCAAAATTAATTATGTGTGTCTACTGTGACACAGCAATTCTCTGCCTGTGGATAGATCCCTGAGAATCTCATATGTGAGTCCACAAGCAGATACGCACAAGGCTGTTTGTCACAGTGTACTTGTGGCCATATAGCGTTGGAGGCAGTTGAGGTAGCTAATGGGTAAGAACAATCTGGGGGCTGGTTAACTTTGCATAATGCAGCAGTTAGAAGCAGTCAATTAGGTGCATATGCAGCAACAGTGATGTTACAACTTCATGCATAATAAAAAATTAGGAAACAGGTGTGTTCTGTAATATAATATTCTAATGCAAAATAAAGCACCTACAGGTAAAAGCAACAACATATATTTTTCATAGATATTTACAAATCCAAAGACACCTACTACAGTATTTTTTGGAGGGGGCAGGAGTACTGTAGCTAAAAGTAAACTGACAATGATGATGGTGGAAATGAAAAAATAATAGTGAAATAAAATGAAAGAAAATGAAAGAAAAAGGCCTTAGATCTATCATGTACCATGGACCAAGGAACTTGACTAACTCAACTCTTTGAATCTGGGATCGCTCCAAAATAAATTAATAATAAATATTAAGTCAATGATATATAATTCATCTATAAGAATGGCAAAAGTTAAGGAAAATGGTGGATAATATCTAGGACTCAAGGAAATGTGAAGAAATTGCTCATTTCATGCAGTGATGATTGGAATGAATATTAATGCAGCCTTTGGAAGAGTGGACTTTAATTATATTGAAATATTTAAAATATGTGTTTTAGAGAATTTTTTTTTTTTTTTTTTTTTACCACAACGAAAGCTAAGTAATGAATTATTCAACTCCTATAGGTATCTATCTTTAACAGGGGCATTGGACTAGTGCATTTATTACCGCTTGTTTTCAAAGGAAAAAAATATAATCAAATATTCACAAATTCGTATGTTGCTAAGTAAATTGAGATACATATATAAGATATAATAGTATGTAACTATAAAAAATAAAGTTGAATCACAAGTAGTGACATAAATATATTACTGAACATATTATTAATTATGAGAGACACCAATCATCAAAGTATCCATACAGTATGACACCCATTATGTTAAAACAAGTGATATAAAACAAAACTATTTCTGAATATACATACGGAAATGCATAGCAGCAGTATGATGAATATTCATCAATTTGATATCAGTAGCTATGTATATAAAAGGTCAAAGGACTTAACTATAAATTTCCAGTGTGTACTCTTGTATATTGCATGCATGTATTCGTGTGTATTTTTGTGTACTAAAAAAGATTATCTATCTTCTACAGATAATACCAGATAAGGTGTCCTAAATCTTCTTCTTCATATTCTTGACAAGAGGTTCTTCAATTAAATAAGTTTAAGGGCATCCCCGGGATTCCCTGGTGGCGCAGTGGTTGAGAATCCGCCTGCCGATGCAGGGGATGCGGGTTCGTTCCCTGATCCGGGAAGATCTCACATGCCACGGAGCGGCTGGGCCCGTCAGCCATGGCCGCTGAGCCTGTGCGTCCGGAGCCTGTGCTCCGCAGCGGGAGAGGCCACAACAGTGAGAGGCCCGCGTACCACACACACAAAAAAAGTTTGAAAATTAATCCAAAGTAATTTTCTTTTTAGAAATTCAAAATATACATGAGCACATCAGAATTGGGAGATACTCTGCAGCCAAACAATATTTTGAACTTTATCCAGTCAGTGTGTCCTAAACTAACATTCTTTTCTCCCCTAAGAACACCTAGTTACCATTTTTCCTGTAGACAACAATATATTCTAAAAAACAATTTGAGAACACTGAAATAGGAATAGAAGAAGAAAATAAGGACTTGAGGGAAGCAAAAAAAGATTTTGATATTTAAATTGTTCCTATGATTCATTATAAAACTTTTGTCTGAGTTTCCTGCCAGCTGCAAGAAAGTCAGCTGTGTTACATTAGATTCTTCTTATTTTCGTCAAGAGAGGGAATGAGTTCTGGGTAAACAAAGTTTATCTTAGCACTAAATTCTGAAAGAAACATCAAATTTGGTGAATTATCTAAATGCCACTGATTGAGGACGTCTTTACCATCACTACATTAATTCAGGTGTGAACGTAAGTTGTAGATTGCAACTTAGTAAAAGGGTTTTATCTACTTTAAAAAAACTGAAAATCATTTTTAGCTTTCAGTGGTCAGATTATGAATGAATAAAACTTAAAATGGCTAAAGGTATGGACAAACATTATGCTTCTTATAATCTATATAATATAATACATGAGTATGATGTCGTAGATTCACTGTCCATCCACCCATTGATTCTAGAAGAGCATGTTTTTCATCAGGCATTCTGTACCAGGCACTGTGTGAGGAATACTTGAATCCATTGTCTGATGTTGCATTGCTCTTAGTCTATGGATCTTTCTGAATGTAAGTACTAGTCACCAGAAATAAGCACGAAACATCAGGAGGCCCCAAAGAGACAAAAAACAGCCTCACTCTCAAAATTAGTAAATTTTGAAAGCTTATTTTTTAAAACTGCTATTAACTACATCATGTAATAACTCAAAAGATCAAATTCTTTTATTTTTGGAAGCCAGAAAAGAGAGAAGAGGAATTATATTTAAGGCCAAAGTAAAGATTTCCAATGCTAAAAATATTTCTTCCTGAAATCTTAACCCTTTACATGTAGAATTGGGCAAAGCCACTTGGTTTATTGCTCATAGTATTATCAGTATTCATGAGCATTAATATTGTTACATTCTTGGGCTTCCCTGGTGGCGCAGTGGCTGAGAATCCGCCTGCCGATGCAGGGGACACGGGTTCGTGCCCCGGTCCGGGAAGATCCCACATGCCGCGGAGCAGCTGGGCCCATGAGCCATGGCCGCTGAGCCTGCGCGTCTGGAGCCTGTGCTCCGCAACGGGAGAGGCCACAACAGTGAGAGGCCCGCGTACCACAAAAAAAAAAAAAAAAAAAAAAATTGTTACATTCTTTCTATGGGCCGCACACTGGACCAATCCTTTTAGGTGCATCATCACTTCACTGATCAAGGAGCTATTTTTACCTCTATTTTACAGTGAAGGAAAGTGATCCACAGAGAGATGAAGTAGTTGCTGAGAAATAATGAATAAATGTTGGTAAACTAACCTCAGAGCTCAGACATTTACCTCAACATTGGCACTTATATCAATCTTTTCAGATAGTAGTAACACAAGTGCACACAACTACGATGCCACTACTAGAAACAGCATCCACAAGTCAACATTGTACAAAACAAAGCCAACTCATTTCCATCTGCAGTCAATGAGGTCATATGTGATGAAACTGTCAGTGTTAGGGGAAGACTTTGCTATTGGGCAATCTTGACATTATCTGAACATCACGTGGCCCTTTGTTGTCCTGTAGCTCAACTCTCTTCTGGCTTTAAGGGAATGAAGCCTTGCTACTGCCCTCTCCACCTGGAGTCTGCTTTGCTTTATCTCCTCATTGTTCCAAGGATAGTAATATATCCTGTAAGGTCATGCCCAGTTTAAGCTCTCCTTTTACACCTTGGAGGTCCCAGTGTCTCAAATGTGGTGTTTACTGTCTTTCTGTAACTGGTAATTTTCCCATAGGCTCCTGGGGGTTGACTCTTATCCTGTCATCTGTCATTGCCTGAGGAAGTGATAAACTATTTTTCCCCTTAACCTCTAAGGCAACAGGAAAATATTTGTTGGCTCTTTCTTTTGAAAGTAAGTAAAGACATGCAAATTAGAATTAAAAGCAACACCACCATCAGCAAAACCACCTTAGGCTATAGGAATTGCAAAGGTTTATTTATACTGTGTTTTTTTTTCTTTTTCCTGTGAACAGTTGTTAACCACACAAACTACATATATCTTAAGTGTTTTATTTTCAAATATCCATCTGGTTCAGTTGTTTTATATAGTTATTTTTCCCCTTGTGGAGGCATTTACTCTATAACAATGCATGGATAATTGCATCCATGAAGACTCCTGCAGTGCTATAATAACTACACAAACTAAAAGATGGTTTTTCAATGGAATAAAGCAGTCCTAAGGATCACATAAGAGCTCCATAATCAATATTGTACAATTTTTGAATGGGACACAGAAGTGAGAGAAAAACCCTTGTCAAAAACCAGACACGTGAGAGAAAAACCCTTGTCAAAAACCAGACACATGAAAGGCTCTTTTGTTCTCTCTGTGGTAGAAAGACTTTATACAATGTAGATAGAGGTAAAAATATTGTTCAAATTCTCTAAGCTGTGTTATGATCACTTGATTTTTATGTGCAGAACAATGCTTGGAAATAGCAGAAAGCCTAATCAATGTTGTTACAGCAAATTGTGTCTTTACACAGCCAATATGTAACTCTATGACTAGAAGAAAACAAAACAATGTAATCATTTAAAATGTATTATTTATTATTTTCCCACATATGTCTTAGGTTTTCTACCATAAGCATAATATTTTTCTTCAAGAAGTAAAAATAACTTTAAAAACAAAAATGAATAAAGTAAAACATCTTCCTAGTCTTGTCTGCTTTCTAAACTTTTACTCCTTTTTCAAGATTTAGTTCTAGTGTTGTTATCTCTGAGAAGCATTTACTCCCTGACTCTTCACCCTCTTTTTTGACTAAATTAGGTGTTTTTTCCTCTGTACTCTCATAGATTCTTGCCAAGTTAATATGATATATAAACTTATGCTTTATCCAAGCTTTTGGTTTGGTAAACCTACTCCTTTGTCCTGCAAATCCCATTAATTCTTGGAATGTGTTTTACTCGTGATTATTTTCTCTACCTTTCCTTTTTGGGCAACTTTGCATGTAGTAAGTGTTAAAATTGGCTATTGTCACAATAAAGCAATTCATCAGCTGAGTAAGGATACAATGTTGTTAATAACACTGTGTTGATGTTCAGATCCATGTTCCCTAACCTTGAAATAATTTGGATTATTTTTCATTATGTGAAAAACCATGTGGTGAGTAAAATAATTATGATTATACTTTATATGAGCATGTAACTTCCACATGGAGATTTTTCCAGTGTTACGGGTCAATCCTTCGGACACCAAATTTTGAAAGAATGTTTCGGTTTCTTAAAATGACAGAAGCATTACCAAATGCTTTGAAAAACCTAAATTTTGGATGTTGTTTGAGTATTTCCCATAATCAGCTTTTCTGTAATCCCCAAAATGCAACCTTAAATAATAGATTTCTCTGATATAAGCATCGCAGTGATCGTGTCACTGCTAACTTTATAAGGCACATTTGAAAGTATTCCATCTCTATTACACACTAAATGACTATTCATAGCAAGGCCATATAAAACCAATATCTGTTAGTTCAAAATAGAGTGCAGTTGGATGCGACTACATTTTCCCAAGAGGCCAAATATGATTTTTCCATTAAAACTTTTGTTTAAGGTGTTGCATGGGTAATATATCATAGCACCTGGAAAGAGAATCTTGGATCACCTAGCTTCTCAGTCAACTGTGTATGCGATGCAAAACAGTTGTAAGTTAATGTGTGTGGTGATGATCAGTATTGTTTGACTCCCCATGAGCAGAAACGAAAAAGTAAGATGTTCTGCATCTTAGTGAAATCTTGCAATGAGGTTGACCCACGTCACAACATACTTCCCTTTTCTTTTGGACTTGAATGTGGGATACAGAGTTCACAGTGTGAAAATCTAAGTTAATGAGGAACACTTCCATTAAGAAAGCTCATTTGAATGTGAGCCTATATGAAAATTAAGTTTGCGAATCATGATGTCCTAGAATTTAATCATATATTCAAGGATGGAGCGATTTAACATCATAAAAGTGCCAATTCTGGGCTTCCCTGGTGGCGCAGTGGTTGAGAGTCCGCCTGCCGATGCTGGGGACGCAGGTTCGTGCCCCGGTCTGGGAAGATGCCACATGCCACGGAGCGGCCGGGCCCGTGAGCCATGGCTGCTGAGCCTGTGCGTCCGGAGTCTGTGCTCCGCAACGGGAGAGGCCACAACAGTGAGAGGCCTGCGTACCACAAAAAAAAAAAAAAAAAAAAAAAAAAAAAAAAAAAAAAAAAGTGCCAATTCTATGAATATTTAGATACAAATTAACAGCAAATTTAGCAGAAAATGCCAGAAGGATTTTGAAAACTTCTTGATATAGTCAGTCTGTAAAGGAAAAGATTCACCCACAGCAAAGGTAATTTTCGAAAAATTAGAGCAAAATGGTGAGATTTACTCCCCTTCCCAATACATTAATATATATTATAAGACTACAATTACTAAAACATGATGGTATTAGTATAAAGATAAATAGACCAATATATCAGGATATTTTAGAAACAGTTCTTACTATAAGTGTGAAGTTGGCATGGGCTAAATGATAGCAAGATAAATCTATAGACAATGGATTCATTTTTAGTCAGTTTTGTTGGGAAAATGCACTTGTATGTCTAACACATGTTATATATACAGTAGGTCCTCCGCATCCACAGGTTCCACATTTGTATTCAACCCATCACGGATTTTGTAAGGGACTTGAGCTTCCGCAGATTTTGGTTTCTGTCGGAGGTCCAGGAACAAATCCCCTGAGGATACCGAGGGACGACTGTACTAGAATAAGTGAGCTAAATGCTTAAATGTCAGATGAAATTGTAAGGTAAACAGACACAATTACAGAAGAATATCTTTTTAAACTTGGTATAGTGAACATTTCTTAAACTGGACCTCAAAACCATAAGGAAAAAAATGGAGAGATTTGACTAGATAGCATGTAAGATTTTTTAAATAATAAAGGGTCTTAACAAATTGGACACAGATATGAAGATATGTGTACATCTATAATCTATAAAAAAATTAGTATCTGGTATGTAGAAAACATTTCTTTGAATAAGCAAGAAATAGACAAGAAAGCTCAATTCATTCACTTAATAAATAAATATGCTTTACTTTGTTCCAGAATTTTTGAAAGTGCTTAAAATATTAATTCATTTAATCAGAATAAGTCCCACAATTTGTTAACTGGTAGAGCTGGGATTTGAACGCAGACAGTCAGTTCTAGAATCAGTATTTTACTTGTCAATAGAAAAACCAAGAATAAAATGAGCAAAGGATATAAAAAAAAAACGTAGGGAGGAGGGCTCCTTAAAAACTAATGGGAGACAGACTCATTTACTAACTGGAATCTCCACGGCTCTTCCAAGTAGCCTAGCAATGAGCTAGATCCACAAGCAGAATCTGCAAGATCTTCCAGTGAGAAAGCCTCTGGTACCCAAACTCCACAAGTTGCCTGACTCGTGCGGTCAGGATGTTTCTCTCATTGACAAAGTCATTCTTCCAAATGCAAAGCAAGCTCTGCTAAATCCCCCTCTGCGTTGCTCCTGATTCCTGATCCCATTTGGCAGCAGTAAGAGGTATAACTTAAAATGAATCAGACAACACCACATGCATCTGGACCAACTTGCAGTTGGAAGATGCATCTCACCCACAAAGGGGACAAAAATTGAATTCGATGACCATAGACACATTTGTGGAATATGGAGCTGCTTTGTTGCCCCTGGAGCAGATAGAATACATAGTACCAATATTACTGATTGACGATATTTGCAGGACACTGGAATTCCTTAACATAATAAAAATTATCAATGGGATCCTATTTATGTTTGTCACCAGGCCTCCCAGCATGGCATTTGGTAATGGTTGTCACTATCACACATGGATAGCAGATACCATTGAGCCACGGGATGGCCCTCTCAAAGATGATCTACAACAGCCTCTCTGGCAATGACTTCTACAGTGATGTCTGTTTCAGCTATCCTTGGTGATTGAACTCTGGAACACAGCCATACTCTGCAAGGATTTTCTGCCTCAGTGAAGCTCCTCAGCCCTCAGGTGTCGGTTATGGGGAATGAAGAAGAAAGTCCATGGGATAAATCAGGTTACTCATATTTTAATATCACAACATAAGGAGTTTTATATATTTAACAAAATAGAACATATTGATACCACACCTACTGTTATGCAGCTTGCTCTTTTCACTTAGCACATCTGGGGATCTCTCCATTTCACTTTATAGAGATTTTCTTTTAAAAAATGCTACAAAGTACTGCATTTCTGCATTTCTATCTGATATATAGGAAACTCTAATGATTCTGTATCTCAGTACTCACTTTTCCTTCCCCTTTATTCACATGTACTTGACCCCCAAAGAATGGATGGTGATTTGCATTGCATGGAATGAAGATGACCGGATAGACATGATACACATGAGTTTTGGATCTCCTTGCCCCCAGGCTAGCACCATATCATTCCCGGGGGTTTTATGATTCCAACTCTCTGGAAGGGAAACATTGCTATAGTTTCAAGATTTTGCTACAGATTCCCTTTCCCTTACAGTTGTCCTTATTTTTCTTTAGAGGTCATTACTAAAGGGAGAACGGTGACTATTGGATTTCTGTTTATGGCTGCAGAGGAAGGACAAGCATTCTAGCAGTTGCCCAAAGCAGCAATATGCATGAACATATCTGATCTCGGGATGTTGGAGAGGGTGGTCAGAAGGTGGGTGAAAATTATCTTTCTCCTTTCCTATCACAAAACGACCAGTCTCCAAGGTCACCCATAACTGGGTCAGTCTGTGGCTCATAGTGATGTGGCAAATGGTCCTTGCAGTGTGACCAAGGTGTGGGGGACCTTGTTGGAAACCCTTCCCTTTATCAGTCACTCATTCCTGCTGACTGCTGCAGCCTCTTTAGTCAGTTTGCCTTAGTCCCCCACATAGATATTTCCATCAACCACACAAGCTATTTCAACCTTTCCTTGTTCCCTCTGGCATAGAATGCTATACTTCTCCTGATATCTTGGCTCTTTGTAACCACTCCACACAGTAGGTCTTACTGCAAAAGGCTTGGTTGCAATTTTCTCCACCTTCTTGATGCAACCAAACCTTGCCACCACCTTAAACTAGCAGAAAAGCTATATGCCCAGAGCAGGAGGTAATCAATACTAGTTGGATATATGATTTTACCTCAAAATGAACTACTATTACCACATTTTGTGTCCCCTATGGCTTGTTTTTCTCTAAAGTAGGCACACTGTCTCTTACTTTCTGCTTAGATATAACATTATTTGTGCTCTGGAGGGGGCCATATTATTCTTCATGATGACCCAAGAACTACAGGTGGGAAGGGACATATCCCATTATCCACACAGGTTTCTTGCACTATCAGCAACATTCCTAGGCTAAAAAGGGACACATGGGCTTTCACCCAGTGAAATTAAAAAAAAATGAGTGAGCCATCCTTCAATTTGATCCCAGGAGTTTCTCCTGTTTTCTCAGCCTGAGCTTCAAGCTAAGTGGTTTAGATGATCTCCACAAATCCTTCTGATAAGAATTTTGCTGACTTCCTATATATGTAATATCGTCTTCACCATTTTCAAGAGAAGCTAGATGTTTCACTGAAGGTTCAATTAACTTCCACCCCTGATAGGAAGGATTATGTTTAATTAGTTCCCCTCCTAGGGACCAGTAGGTGACCAAGAAGATTCAGAACCCTCTGTTGGATGGATGGATGGATGCCCAGACAGCTCTCTGTTTAGATAGCCTAGGAATGAACTGGCTCAGCATGAAGATCTGCAAGATTGCTACCTGATATTGGCCCTGAGAAGCAAATTCCTGTAGACAACTCAGGCAGTCTGGATGTTCCTCTCATCAGTAAATATACTTCTAAGCATGGGAAGGTCAAGATCTTCTGATTCCCAGATTATGTAATTAATCAGGTATTCCCTGTCTCTTTCAAATTTCCCAAATAAACATGTAAAGAAGAAGGTTAGTGGAATACCTTTCCTGGAGTACAGACTGTAGTACAAACTATAGTACAAACTATAATACAGTGTGTCCAGTTACATTAGGCCTAGTTGCACTAGACCAGTGGGAAAATAAGGATACAGGGGACTGCATATAAACAAATTTTACCTAAGAATTTCCCCAATAAATCTACTTTATACTTGTATGGAATGTACATCATCTCTGCTATGAGGATAATAACCAACTAATAAATGTAGGGAGAGATGCACAAGTTTACTAGTAATCAGAAAAAAGCAATTGAAGCAACAATGGGAATGTTGGAAAATAGCAAGCCCTGGCCAAGATATGAGAATAGATTACTACTCAGGATTTCATGGGGAATATAAATTGTTACTGTTAGTCTTGCAATAGGTTTTGTTTGTTGGTTGGTTGGTTTTTAACATCTTTATTGGAGTATAATTGCTTTACAATGGTGTGTTAGTTTCTGCTTTTTAACAAAGTGAATCAGCTATACATGTACATATATCCCCATATCTCCTCCCTCGTGCGTCTCCCTCCCACCCTCCTTATCCCACCCCTCTAGGTGGTCACAAAGCAGCGAGCTAATCTCCCTGTGCTATGCGGCTGCTTCTCACCAGCTATCGTCCACAATATGATGTTCCTCTTGGTATATAACCCAAAGGAACCCTCACACTGATCAAAAGAAACCATGAATGAGAATGATTTTCAGAGCATTTTCATGGGAGAAAAAAAATTGGAAGCTAAATCGGTGCACATTTCTAGGGGAATGGCTGAATACTATATGGTATAAGCATAATATTGAATAGGTAAAGTGAATGAATGAAGTCTACGTGTAAAACATTGGTAGGTTTCAAAAACGTCAGACATGTGAATGAAAAAAGAACAAAATCAAATTTGGAGTACAATGTCGTTTCATTAAGTAAAAAAGACATATATTAGAACCAGCACCTTAAAATAGAGGATGTTCAATCTTCAAATTAAAAGTTACACAATTTCATTAATAATCAGGGAAAAGTAAAGTAAAATCACACATGTGCAATAACACGTTCACAGAATGACTAAAATGAGAAAAGACAGAAAATTTCAATTATTATCAACAACATGGAACAACTGCAATCCCCCGAAACCTTTCTGAGAGTATGACACTTTTAGAGAAATGTTTGCGTATCTAATACACTGAATATATGTGTACGCCATGACTCAGTAATTCCTGTTCTAGGTATATACCAAATATAAACACATACATGTGTTCAAGAAAAGGCATTTGTGAGAATGTTCCTAGCAGCACTAATCATAAAAGCCAGAACCTAGAAGCTACCCATATGTTCACTGATAGTAGAATGATACACTAGACACCGACAGTGCCCTGGCCAGGCACCTCGGACCTTCCATTGTAGTGCACAGCAGACTGACTCCCAGCTGCTCACATCTGTAACTCATTGCCCGAGGCCCTTCTCGACTGGCTGGATTTCACTCTACCACAGGCACCTCAGGAAGTAAAGCCAGAGAATTAGTGCTCTCTGGGAGCGGCCTGAAAACAGTGATTATTGGGAGAGTATGTATAAATAGCTTAGCCTGTGGCTCTGCTGGGCTCAGTCTGAGAGCTGAGTTCTAAGTTAGCTTTCAGACTTCCCCAGGGAGGTTAAGATCTAGTTACCTGTTTTGATAACTTGCTTGGTAACAACTCTCTCTCCGCTTCACTTCTTCGCTTTCCTAGTAGAGTCTCCTGCGCTCACCCCCGTCTTTATAATGATTACCGTTCCTCCTACATAAGCTACTCTGCGAGAGCAGCTGTAAATATAGGAGGTTATTTATTGCTTGTTTTTAAGTCATGTTGATGCACTGAAGGAAGAAACTCATATGGCTAAATCAGTCAACTATCAACTCAGGGCACAAAGTGAAAGCCAGAAGGCCTTGACTTAATGTGTAACAGACACTTATCTTCTGCAGCCAGAGAGCAGGTTGTGCTGAAAATGAGGTGCAGGACCCAGTTTTGAGACTGTAGCCTCTGCTCAAAATGCTGTTTGTCAGGATATTCACCTGGTTGCCCTCTCTTATCTCATGCACATGTTCTTTGAATTGTCACCTTTTAAATGTCTTTTCTTACCACCTCATTAAAATTATAAACCCTCTCTCTCCCCTAAGATACTCTGTACAACCTCCGTGCTTTCTTTTTTTCTCCATAGCCCTTATCATATTCTAATATACAGTTTCCTTTACATATTTAAACTGTGTATTACCTTTTTCTTTCTATTAGAAGATAAACTTTATGAGCACAGCTATATTTTTCTATTTTATTCCCTCATGCATCCCCAGAACTTAGAGTAGTACCCTGACTCATAGTAGGTGCTCAATCCATAAGTGTTGAAAGGATTATTATATAAAGAATAAAATATGGGAAGAAAAAAAGAAAAAGTGAAAAATTAGTAAAGGTAATGATAATAACTGCTATATATTACTGAAGTCCTAATTGGTGCCATATAATACAATACTTAAAACAATCCTATAGGTAAAACATACATCCATTTCACAGATGAGGAAATTAGGTCTCTGGTACATTCAGGGAGAAGCTGAAGATTACACAAAAGGATGAGGATTTATTAAGTGTGTCTGACTCACACCTTAGTGGTCTTTCTATATCTCAACACTGCCTTCATCAACTAGTCTCCAATGGTAACTTACTCTTTTTTAGTCATCTGATATTTCAATTGGGAAACATAGATGCATATTGATAAGCAATAAACCAATAAACCCAACTGCAATAACAGGCACTGGTTCAGAGCAGAGATTCTGGTATTGGACTGTATGGGCACACATCCTGGCTCATACAAGTACTGGTTAAATTTCCTTGGACGTTTTTGTTCATCTCTCTGTGGCTCAGTTTTCACATTTGTAAAAAGGGGATAACAATTATTCTCTCGACAGTTTTTATAAGAACGAAGTAAACTAGCAGAAATAAATAATATTTAGAATAATGGTATTATAAGCACAAGTGTTATGCTCATTTACATTACACAGCATTTTAAAGATTTACAGTGTTTTCACAAAGTTTCCATTATTTAAATTTATAGCAATTTCATGAGGTAGATAAGGAGAATATTTTATCCCTGTGTTATTCTTTGACTTGCTAGTTATTTATCATTTAATGTTTGATATGTCCTAGTCTAGGCTTAAGTCTTACACAGATAAAAAATAAAACACAATCCCTGTCCTCAAGAACACCCAGATAAGAAAGAAAACATAGTAGAATAAATGTTTTGATAGAGGTAGCCTGAGGATGCTGAGAAAACTGAAAGCTACAGAGGTTAATAAACCTGTCCACGAGTGCCCAAACGATAAGTCTTCTCACTCTCCATCTGCAGTTTTCCCCTAAACACTGGCAGGAATGGTGGATAAAGCAGTCTTATGAGGTGGGAGATACAGGGTCTGAGTTTTTTCTTGCTTCCAGGAAAATCCCAGCTTCTCCTTGCATTGCAGCAAAGGACTGATTTTATTCCTCCTTCTTTCACCTGGTCTCCAGGTTGATGAGCAAGATCCCATTATCCCGAAATTATAAGTAATAATTCTTTGTGCTTTGTGACCACCTAGAGGGGTGGGATAGGGAGGGTGGGAGAGAGGGTGATGCAAGAGGGAAGAGATATGGGAACATATGTACATGTATAACTGATTCACTTTGTTGTAAAGGAAAAACTAACACACTATTGTAAAACAGTTACACTCCAATAAAGATGTTTAAAAATAATAATAAAATAAAATAAAATAATAATAATTCTTATTAAAGCACCAAGGTGGTACAAATAGATGCTGTGGTCATGAACTCTTATCTGACTGGTTCACAGAAGACTAGAATAAAGTCAATGTTTCATTTAACTGGGAACCAGGAAACCTGGATATGACCTTGGGCAAATGATTCCATTTCTCTGCACCTTGGTAAATATTAGCTATCATTATCGCCTTTATGGTTTCTAGAATGACTTGGATAGGAGTCACATTCTGTAAAAGAAAACCAAAACAAGGCACTGCATGACCTCGGAGTGTAAGTTCATTTTCTATGTTGATTCTTTGCCATCTTTTCCAGCGTGTCAAATTTTGTTTGCTTTTTAAACTAAAGGAAGTGACTAACGCACTGCTTTGTCCAGAGCTCACACTGAAAAATATTTGCTCAAAGAATGAACTGTCATCCACACAAAAAAGCATATTGGTAACTCGGTGTTCAGAGAGACACATCTATACATCTCGTGCTCTTTCTAATCAGACACAGTCTCATCTTTTAGACTCAATTCGTAACACCTGCAGGTCCTTTAGCGCTTCTGTTTCTTTGCAAGGCAGCTTTCCCCGCAGAAAGTCTGTGTTCTGCCACAGCTGCACCAATTAGTCTCCCTGCCCGAGAAGAGTGACAATAGTGATATTTCTCCGGATGAATGATAGACCTACTGGAGAGTCCACAAATCAAAATGTCAATTTTCTTTTCTCCTTCAGTTTCTTTTGTGTCGTGTGTTTGTATGTAATTTCTTCTACAAAAATGCCTTTGGATAGAGAGAAAATATCTTCTTTTTTTTTCAAGTTTAACTAAATAATGAAGCGTATCTGTGACAGATTTTGACACATTTTGGAATTACATTCATTGCCTACAAAGTGTGGCAATCACATGAATTCTTTGAAAAGAATGATTTAAAAGTGGCAGTGGTACCTAGAAAAGAAGCAGGCTACGGAGAGTGTGCTAATGCATGCTCCTGATAACTGTATAAAACAAAATGTGGATTTGCAACTAAAGCACAAAGGCCTAGTAGATGCCCAATTCAAATTTTTTCTAATTATAATATCATCATTTCTTTACAGTTTTGTCATAACCTAAAGATTTTATGGTATTTTAAATTTCTGTACAACTTTAAAAGGAATACATGCTACAGTCTTGCAGTGTGTTGAAAACAACATT
Organism: Kogia breviceps; assembly: GCF_026419965.1. NCBI lineage: Eukaryota > Metazoa > Chordata > Mammalia > Artiodactyla > Physeteridae > Kogia > Kogia breviceps. Next base: position 109,164,237 of record NC_081314.1, on the reverse strand, counting down.
AAGGCCAGTATAATTACATCCATGCCTCTATTTTCTATTAAAAATATCTCCAGTGACTTAGTAAGTTTTCAGAAACCAGTTTTTGTTCATTTGCTTCTTCTTAATTCAGACATTCAAAGAGAGTTTTAGATTAACGTGCAGAATTTAAGGTGAAATAATGTTGAAAAATACTTTTCCCCATAGAAATCTAAGAAAGTACATGACAAATCATGAAAGCATGACGAAGGAGAAAAACCAAAACATGAATTCACAGTTATAAATCATGAGATCCTGAAAAGCTCCAGATAAAATGACTGAACCATGCTTGAGGGTAGAGTGGCTTGATTTTAGCATGTGGTAAAACTTCGAGGGGCTTTTAGGATTCATCCTACTTTATCTTCTTTCCATGTAATGGCGTAAGAGTCAGAATTTCTAGGTTTAATTCTGATGCAAGCCACTTAAGTTGTTCATGCATTCTCTTCTTATTCTTTTTATTTCTCCTTAATTTTTTTTTATTGGAGTTTAGTTGATGTACAATGTTGTGTTAGTTTCAGGTGTACAGCAAAGTGAATCAGTTATACATATACTTATATCCACTCTTTTTTAGATTATTTTCACATTGTAGGAATTCCATATAGTATTTTGCATGGAAAGAATAAAAGAATGCACATGCATACTCTTCTAAGGTATATTAATTCTTACCAATGCAAAATACTATATGGAATTCCAGTGTTGTGTATTGTACCATGCTAGATGCGGCTAGGGGAGAAAACAAAACCAAAACAAAAAAACAGGAAGAGAAAACTGCAACAATAGGCCTACCATGTAAAGGGAGAGATGATACATATGTTTAATTAATTATATAAATAAGAGAGAAGGGAAAATATTGTAAGAGAAAATAATGTGCTCTAGGAATCCAGAAGAGGGAAATATATCACTATCAGATGGAGGAAATGGGCCAATTCTTATAGAGGAGGAGATATTTGAACTGGGTCTTAAGTGACAGGAAATGTTTAGTTATGTGAAAATAAAAAGTGGCAAATGCAAAAGCAAGTTTGCAGCCTTATAAAAATAATATTTTTTAGGCCAGTTTAATTGGAATAAGAATATAGGAAGACTAGCTTGCAAACATAAATGAGGATGCAACTGTGGAAGCTTGAAAATCACACCTGATCTACCTAGAATAGGTTGTAAAAATGCTGTGTAAAATGTCATACAAATTTATATTACTGTTATCAGGCATTTTACATGTAGAAGATATATGGAATGTGGTGGTACTATCAGGCTAAATGGTTCTTAGTGAAAATCATGTCATAATGTGAATGTATGTTGGAAAAGATCAATATAATAATGTAGATGGAACATGAGAGCCTGCAGAATCCCTGAGTCCTGGACAGGAAGCCTTTGATTACGTTTTAATTTTTCTTTTGTAGAGGGGAAAATGAATATGAAGGAACTAAAATCTAAATATTTCAGATAATTTTTTTCTCCTATGAAAAAAGCAGCAATCATTTTAATGTGGTATTTGTGATAAACAGTATTTTTTTATTCATTTGCACAGCATGAGTAAGCTTACAAGAAGTATGATAAGCAACAAAGAATGACTTTGTACAATAAGCACTTTTATTTTGCATAACATGAATGAAAGAAACATTAATAAAATACTGTAGGAAATATATATCAGAGGACCTCAGCAATGTATTATCAGTTTCAGGTTTTAAATGGTAAGTTTTGAGAAATGCATTCCTCTGAGGAAAAAAAATGATAGATATTAACAGGTTTACATAATCCTGTTGCAAATAGTTGGAGACTGACTGCATGAAAATGGAACATTTCCTAAAAATTCACTATACATTTCAGCAGTTTTATCTGGGTCAATTACAGTTTCCAATGAAAGCAAATCTGTGCATGTGGCATTGTCTTGAAGGAAGATCTCATTCAGACATTCTGTACAAAACCATTTAATCAGCCTCTGTGCTATGTAGGAACCAGAATATCTCGACTGCAGCTGGCTTTATGGATCCAACTCTAGATAAATCTGCTCTGCATAAACTGAAGGATTATTTTGCTTGTTTTATACATATGTATATGTATATATATATATATATACACACACATATAATATATATACAAATATAATATATATATACACACACATATAATATATACATATATAATATATATTATTTTGCTTGTTATATATGTGCATGTATAAATATATGTATGTGTATAAATATAAACACACATTTATATACATATATAAGTATGTAAAGCAAATGAAAAGAATGTACTCACACTATGAATATTATTATGTAGCATTTACTGAGCAAAAATAAACATTTTGATATTTAGATGTAAGTACATACAATATAATACAGTGATAAAAACATAGATTAAATGACCAGATTGCCTTAGTTTGGAGCCTATTGTTTCCACCTGAGAATTATGGGATCTTAGCTATTTGTTTTAACCTTTCTATACTTCATTTTATCATTTGAAACTCTAGAATTAGCATTCTTAAAAGAATTAAATGAAATACTACAAGTAACTTGTGTAGGACACAGTGCCTAGGAGGAATTGAGTGCTTAATATTTGTTAGCAGTTGTTGTTATTGTATAAGATGCTCATTTCCTTTGCTGTTATTATTATAATTACATTATATGTATCCTCTCTTCCCTGAAGTGATGGTGAAATCTTGAGTCAAGCATAATTAAGGAATACTGTCTCTTGATTTCTTCTGAGTCCTCTTCTTCTTTGCCCCATTCTGCACTGTTACTGGAGCTCTGGGGCCTCCGACATTGATCCATGTATTTTTCCCAGGGAGCTCTCATTATATACATATATCTAAGACCTTCAGTTCACTTTGGTATGAAAACAGCTTGTGTGTAATAAGATTTATAAGTGAATAAAATTTAAGTAGCTAAAACCATGAGTACCTTGGTAATTTTTCATATTTTATGTTTGAGACCCCAAAGGGCAATAGGAGATTCTCTGTACCATAGGGGAAATTGGAGCATGTAAAGTATAAGAATTCTTATTTTACCAGCCACGTTATTAGAAAGAACAAGCAAACCTTATCTTCAGTACATTAAAGGAAAGGTCATTGAGCAGCTTTTCATTTCCTTCGTTGCATTTTCCTTTTGGTACAGTGTCAGTTCCAGGCAAGAGCCTATCACTTGTTCTTTCGTTTTCTTTTCTCTTTCAAGATACTTAGGAATCTAAAAATATCATTTTTTTTCACTTGGTTATTTCTCAGAAAAGCCACCTTTCTATCCTTTTACCCTTCTACTTTTCTTTATATCCTGCGGACATATTTTTGCTATGTGATTTTTCAGTTGTAGTTGTTCGTTTGGAAAAGGGTTAATATCAATTCTTGACCCTGTGAAATAGGGGTGAGATAAAAAGCTGTGTGCCTTGATATGAGACACCGTAAAGTCAACTGAGGGAAGCCAAGGAAATCCAGTTGTGGGTACTTGCGAACGTATCAGCTTGCAAACAACTCAACACATTATAAATTATTTACATGTTCAGATTTCCACAGTAATTTATTTATGTGAAAAAGTGCTTTAAGCTGAGTAGAATCTCTTTCAATCTTCAGTAAAGTTTCAGAACATGCACATGAAACAGTATAAAAATCATATTGCTTTTTTAAAAACTAAAAAGCAAAATGCTTTTGAAATAATATTTTTAAAACATATATCTTTATGAGGAAGATGGCATTGTCAGTATCTACTAATTTCTCAGTGTTAATTAACTACATTATGAAACTGCAAAAGTGAGATGAAAAGGGCACAAAACTGAAAATTATTAGCAACCTTTTTCTCATGCATTTCTGAGTTTAGGGTAAAATGATATTGCCATAGCTTAGAATTACAACTTAAGGCAATTTTTTTTTTTTACTATACTTATTCATTCTTTAACTTGAAGTATAATTGATTTAAAATACTGTTTGTTTCAGATGTTCAGCAAAGTGATTCAGTAATTTTTTCAGATTATATTTCATTGTAGGTTATTACAAACTTTTGAGTATAATTTCCTGTGCTTTACAGTAAATCCTTGTTGCTTATTTATTTTATGTATAGTAGTTTGAACCTGTTAATCCCACACTCCTAATTTGTCCTTCCTTCCCTCCCTCTTCCTTTTGGTAACCATAAATTTGTTTTCTATGTCTGTGAGTCTGTTTCTACTCTGTAAATAAGTTCATTTGTACCATTTTTAGATTCCACATATAAGTGATACCATATAGTATTTGTCTTCCTCTGTCAGACTTATGACCTTAAATATTATATTCTCTAGGTCCATCCATATTTATTTTCTGGATATACACCCAAGAGTGGGATTTCTGGATCATATGGTAGCTCTATATTTAATTTTTTAAGGAACCTCCATACTGTTCTCCATCATGGTTTCACCAATTTAAATTCGCACCAACAGTGTAGGAGGGCTCCTTTGCCTCCACATCCTCTCCAGCATTTATTATTTGTAGACTTTTTGATGATGGCCGTTCTGATCCCTGCGAGGTGATACCTCACTGTAGTTTTGATTTGCATTTCTTTAATAATTGGCGATGTTGAACATCTTTTCATATGCCTGTTGGCTATGTGTATGTCTTCTTTGGAAAAATGTCTACTTAGGCTTTCTGCCCGTTTTTTGATTACTTTTATTTTTTTTTAATATTGAGTTGCATGAGCTGTTTGTATAGTTTGGGTATTAACCCCTTGTTGGTTGCATCATTTGCAAACATTTTCTTCCATTCCATAAGGTTGTCTTTTCATTTTGTTGATAGTTTCCTTTGCTGTGCTAGAGCTTTTAAGTTTGATTAGGTTCCATTTGTTTAGTTTTGCTTTTATTTCTTTTGCCTTGGGATACTAAGAAAATATTTCTATGATTTATGTCAGAGAATGTTTTGCCTATGTTCTCTTTTAGGAGTTTTATGGTATAATGTCTTATATTTAGGTCTTTGAACCAACTTTGAGTTTATTTTTGTACATGGTGTGAGCGTGTTCTAATTTCATTGTTTTACATGTAGTTGTCCAGCTTTCCCAGCAACACCTGTTGAAAAGACTATCTGTTCTCCATTGTATATTCTTGCCTCTTTGTCATAGATTAATTGACCAATTTATTCTTTTTAAAAATCTTATTTATTTATTTGAGGTAGAAACACTTACCATGAGATCTACCTTCTTAATAAAATTTTAAGTGCACAATGTATTATTGTTAACTATAGGCACAATGTTGTACAACTTAATAATCTTGCTTAACTGAACATTTATACCTACCCAATGATGACTCCTCATTTCCTCCTCCCAGCCCCTGGCAATTGTCATTTTACTCTTTCTATGAGTTTGATTTTTTAGATACTTCATAAGTAGAATCATGCAGTACTTGTCCTTCTGTGACTGGCATATTTCACTTACTATAATGTCCTTCAGTTTCATTAATATTGTTGCATGCCATAGGAATCCCTTCTTTTTTTAAGGCTGGATAAAGGTCCCTTGCATGTGTATGTCGCATTTAAAAAAATCTATTCATTCACTGATGGACATTTAGGTTGCTTTTACAGGTTGACTATTATGAATGATGATGCAGTAAACATGGGAGAGAAGATATCTCTTCCAGATCCTGATTTCAATTCTTCTGGGTATATATCCCAAACTGGTGTTGCTGAATTATATGGTAATTCTATTTTTAATTATTAAAACAGTACATACAGTACTGGCATAAAAACAGATTGAAGTATATGAAATATAAGGAAAGGTGCACAAAATCACTAAACATCAGGGCAATGCAAATTAAAACCACAATACAGTATGACCTCAGATCTGTTAGGATGCCTACTATTAAAAATAATGGTAAGCGGGCTTCCCTGGTGGCACAGTGGTTGAGAGTCCGTCTGCCAATGCAGGGGACACAGGTTCGTGCCCTGGTCCGGGAGGATCCCACATGCCACGGAGTGGCTGGGCCCGTGAGCCATGGCCACTGAGCCTGCGCGTCCGAAGCCTGTGCTCCACAACAGGAGAGGCCACAACAGTGAGAGGCCCGCGTACCGCAAAAAAAAAAAAAAAAAAAAGAAAAAAGTAATAATACAAGTGTTGGTGAGGATGTAGAAAAAAGAGAACCCTTATAAACTGTTTGTGGGAGTGTAAAATGGTATAGCTGCTATGGGAAACAGCGTGGTGGTTCCTCGAAAAATTAACAATAGATATGCCCATGTATTCTTGATTGCACCAAATATTTTTAAATTCTCAATGTTACTCTGATATATTATTGTTATTTATGCCTATAAACTTAATTCTGATATTAACAATTTTATAAACGTAAACGCAGATACAAATATACAACCATTTCTAAAATGCTGTAAACGAAGCAAACATTATTATAAATATGCAAATAACTTGTAATCAATATTTTGGAAGAGTGTTTAAGTGGAAGTTATCACTGCACTTCACTTTCCTTAGGGAAGATTTTTTATAGAATAGAAAGAATTAAGAAGGTGTCTGGCAGAAGGACTAAATTAACATTTTAGAAAATATAACAAGATTGTTGCAAATACCAGAACATAGTATAAAACTGTGATGAAAGCAGAAGAAATGGATTTTTAAAAAAATTAAATGGTGACAGGCAGTGTAAAAGTAGTGAAAAAAAAAGTATTCAGCCTGTGGTCTATTATTTTAGTTCTATAGGGAAAAAAATGAATGTGTGGGGAAAGGAAGATCAGCTTCCTACTTGGTTTGTCAACACCAGCTGGCAGGCGAATTGAGGCAGTACCTCCTTCCACCAAGTGGAGGGTGGAAGATTAGCTCTTTGTTTGTTGCAGCTAACACCACTGGCCCAGGGGTTCAGAGTGCTGCCAACTGTTTTGATAGAAAAGGGGTGGGATGGAAGATCAGCCCCTAGCTCAGCCTCACTGAAACCATACAGGAGAGGGGTTCTGTTGGTATTTGGCTGTAATAGGGTACTTCCAAAATTGTTTTTCTGTTCTGCTAAGTCCCTTTAGGGAACAGCCTTCCCTCAGAGGTTTTGTTTGTTTGTTTCCTTGTTTGTCTTTGCCTATTGTAGGTTCTGGACTAGAATCTTTCCCAACACTCTGCCCAGGATACATAGGCGGCAATAAGGAAACCCAGGGGGCCCACCATTGTGATATTCCTCAAGTCCCAAGGTCCCTAGGCAGTCCACATTCTTGTTTCTACCTTTCAGAGTCTTATACGTGTTTGTTGTGTTATATCCAGAGATTTGTAGCTGTAGGCGAGATAATCTTGGAGAAATGGTGTGACTCCATTTGGGCTGAAAGTAGAAGTGCACATTGTTCTGTTTTGTTCTATTGTTCTGTTTTGTCCTATTCATCAGACTTGCAGGTGTCTTCCATTCTCTCACACTTTTCTTTAGAAATGCAGATTTCTAAACTATTTTTCCTTCTGTAGAGTGATATTTTTTGAATATGCCTGAGAATTATACATAATGGACAAAGCACTACCTATAGCTAAGGATCCTTGTACTCTCTTTTCTCTATGGGAAGCTATTTTAAAGATTATACTGTAATGATTCAGAGAGAATAAGGAACTTGACCAAAGTCATATGCTTTGATAATGAATGAGCCTTGATTTTTAACCGGGTCTGTGAGATTCCAAACACAGTTTTTTTTTTTTTTTTCTTTTACGGCATGATCTTCCTTGAATGGAATTATTGCTTTGCTTTTCATTGCCATTATGTCGATATATCCAGAGTTCTTTATGGAAAGATCAATTTCAGTAATCTTTTTATGCTTAGAGCTTAGCATATACTAAGAATTTAATAGAGCTTGTTTCTTAAATAGGTGCTAATTGGAGCGTCCTTTAAATTTTTTTTAAAAGAAAGCAGAGCTCTTAAAGAGATTAAAGGCTACTCTGGAAAATAAAAATAAAAAGGAAATAATTCTTTGTAAAAGGATCTTTTTCCGTATGCAAAGGAAGGAAAACTTAGCGGCACTTATACAGAAAAGAAAAAGATTTGAAATAAATGTAAAATACGGGCCACTTAACCTGCAACTAGAACATGAAAGGAATTGTTAAACCATCTTCTTTCAGCTTTATCTCCAGAGTCATCAGTTAAATATGCCAGATGAAGAGTCTGTGATGGAGAACACTTGCTGGATCAAAACCAAGAATGAAAGGTAAGCTTATGATTTATAACAAATGTTTATCATGTGTTTTTCAACCTAAAGGAAAAGAAAAAATCCTAAATATGTCCAGATTGCCAAAAGTTTTGTTTTTTACATATACAAATATATCCAGAGACAGGGAAATATTTGATATCCATGAAAGCTTTTTAAAAACTTTTATTCAATGAGTAGAATATAACTATACTTGAAGTTCTCAAAACTTCTGTTAGCAGCAAAGAAATAAACAGTGTGAGCTTAATTTTCTTTGACTTTCCCTCAAAGCATATACGGAACCAAATACCAAAATATTCTTCAAATATTTCACCTAAAAATTCTTTCACAAAGAGATGGAGGAACATTAGCTCTTAAAAGAATAGTGGATATTTGATATATGTAGATCTTTATTTTCTTCTAGAAAATTCAGTCATAAGTAGCAGGGAAAGAATACTACATAAATAACCAAAACTTAATAGCTAGTGTTTCCTGATCTTTAGAATATTTAATTTGATGAAGATAAAGTTGTCCTGAAATGATTCTATAAAATTTGCATATATTTATAAAATCAATATTTTCATATTTATTTTCATGTTTGTAGTGTGTCTATGCCATTTATTTACAAATATATGTATTTGAATATTAAAAGTAACTACAACTACAGCAGGGTAGCTTGGCAAGATATAATATCTGTTTAGGCTAGTGTGGAAATTGGTAATATCCCTTTTTCCAAGTAATTAGTTAAAACTGTTGATTTATACAGACACTCACTCAAGAGGGAGGATGACTGAAACCACAGTTACAATAATAGTTCTCTCATAAAGATGTATATCAAGGGAAGACAGGTTGCTGAAAAGGAACTTGTGATCACAGCCTGGTTAAAGTAAGAGATACATTTTTTCACCCTAAAGGGAGAAAAAAAATGACCAGAGCTGGAAGCCAGATTTGTTAAACAGGGTTTGAAAGTAAAAATGAAACGAGGTGTTCTCTGTGGCATGGTACCAGGTGCTTGAACTTAATAAGCCTCAGCTTCTCTGGTAGTAGGCTTGTCACATAAAAGAAGAATTACATTTGACACAGTTTACCTAGTTTTCACTGTAGTTTTTTGTCTTTTCTTCTGTCCTTTTAAGGGAAGAGGTGAAAGAATGGAGTGGTAGAGGTGATCTGGAAACAGCACTCATAGTATGTGCTCATAATGTATTAATTTATTTTGCCAGAAGAAAGAAAACCCTAGTTGTTTCACATTTGAGTACTCCCACTTTAAAAAGAGTTATTTGATACTACACCATGACAATTTTTAGAGTTGGAAGTGAACATAGAAACTTATTGTCTTGCTATAATTTTAATTTCTCAAATTTGACTTCTATTAAATAAATGAGCTACAGAATCAAAATTTTCTGGCAGTGTAGTTACATTTGTCATTATTCACAATATGCCATAATAATAATAAATCAAATATTCTGCTTAAATTTTTAAATTTTATGTATTATAAAACAGTATTCCCTTAAACAACAAAAAGTTCAATCATCAAGTTTATAATTAGACAAAAAAATTGTCAATTTAAAAATTAAAATATACCTTGCTAAAAAGGATTATAGAGACTTTAGATGTGTGTTACTTTCTTTTCTTAATTTAATTTTTATTTTATACTGGAGTATAGTTGATTTACAATGTTGTGTTAGTTTCCTGTGTACAGCAAAGTGATTCAATTATACATATAGCCCTTCTTTTTCAGATTCTTTTTCCATATAAGTTATTACAGAATATTGAGTAGACCTCCCTGAACTATACAGTAGGTCTTTGTTGACTATCTATTTTATATATAGTAGTGTGTATATTTGTGTTAATTTCTACTTCTTGAAAGTATAGCATCAATGTAATATATTTAAATATGAAATATGTTTTCAGATTTTGGAACCATTTTGAGTTTAAGTTTCCAGTGGTCATTCAGAGGGAAAGTATGCATGAAAAAATTATGTTCATTATTCTGTCTGCCAAGGTGGTAGTTGTGAAGCTGCACTCCTTTTTAAATATCGCTGTGCCTATGACACCTTGCAGTGAAGGTAGCTAGACTTATAGCAGCTAATTCAGTCAGATGAAATGTGGCAAAGCAAAGACTGTGTGATTTGATGAAGATTACTTCTGACGTTGATGAAGAACACCTCACAAAATAATTTTTATTAAAACTATGCAGAACTGGGCAATATTTAAACTGTTAATTTGTGCTCGCTAATTAATTATGCTCAAAAAGTCTATTCATGACATATTATTATTCCTTCCAACATGTATGCTTACTGATAAAATGGAAGAGAGCAAATAGATAAAAATATGGAGGTATTAATGGAGTGAAAATTTACTGAATTAAAGTCTAAAGAGGTGCAATGAAAAATCTATTATGAAATTGTTGCTCAGCACCAGAAGAATGTGCTAGAATCTAGCTTGTTTGGTTGATGAAGAGTTGATATTTTAACCTCATATTTTAACCTCCACCGAGAGATTTTTTTTCTTAAATTTCCAATATAGTTAGAATTTAGCACTAATATGAATTTTGAAATTACAGTAAGTAACAGAAGGGTCTTGCTTCCTAAATAGTCATGTCTGCTAACAGTAACATAGAATGTTCTGGGAGCAGCTTCAAATCTGAGGAATTTGCCATTTATAGCTATAGAATATACAGTCTACCTGAAGCATTTCAGTCATCCTTAAGACATAAACTAGCAATTGTTCACCTTAAAGAAATGAAATGTAAGAATGTTTCACTCTTAACGTTGTCTATACAAAAGATGTATTTCAAATGATTGGTAGGCTAAAATAAATTTTGGAAAAATGTTGAAAGGCAAACAGTTATATTGTCTCTAAAGTTCTTTGAAGCACTAAAATTCCAAAGTTCTATGATAATTCACCTGGACTATATAATACGGGTTTCTGACATTGTAGTTATACTTGTCATTATTCATGTCCTGTCATAATTTTAAAGCTCAGATAATCCAATATATAACAGTGTTGGCAAAAAGATGTAGAATATATCTTTTCATTCTTTCACTCCCTGAGATCATTCTAGAATATACAATTGTTTGGCAATGCAAGTGATAAAAACCAGACATGTTGAGAGATCTATAGATATAGATTGATCTTATCTTGTTTTCCTCCCTAAACTTGGCAGCTACTTTTGACATCTCTCAAGTTAATCCATCAAGTTTAGAGAACAAATCATGACATATTCAAGCACTAAATTTTAATTGACTAGGAAGAGCATTGGTTCCCATGTCTTTTTGGACTAAACCACAACATATATAGAGAGGTTTCTGTGGTGGTGTTTTGTTTTATTGCATACAGCAGTCCAGAAGAACTGTTTATATGTTCCAAATTAGAAATCAGATAACTCACTTTTTTTCTTTCTTTTTAATCATAGGGAGATTGAGAATTTCCAAAGATAAGTAAAAGAACAAGGAATTAAACTGGAGCCAACAAAATGAATGAATCTAGTAATAGAATTAAGTGAGCCAATAATATATACATATATAGCTAGACAGTGACAAAGGTATTTACCATGTGGGAGTAGCTCATTGGTCATAGGGGCCCCTAAGGAAGTTACTCTCCATAAACTGAAAAAGTGAGGAAACAAGGAAAGAGACAATATAGGAACTACCAACAACATTAAGTTGCTCTCCTTGATATAAAAGTGAGGGCCTGCTAATATGTGTGAAAGACCAGAAGAGATTAGCCCTAGTGGCAGTAAGATATGGTGATTTGACCAAGTCAGACTTGAGGGGGAATTATTGGCTCTTTCCAACAATCAATGCGTGTAGAAAATATGGGCTGCTAGATATGCACACCAAGATCTCAAAGGTCTACCTAGAAAAGGGAATAAAATCCAACCTAAAGCTGTATGTGATTTAACAGTATATCTACAATGTAGGCACAATCTTGGCATATATGATATGTAATTTTTACCTTTTACTTTTTAAAATTAAATTTATTAATGTAAATTCGTGGCAAGACTGTGCTTCAGAAATTCCCAAGTGTGCTTGGAAAATGCACATTCTTCAATTATACTTTATGTGGATGAATGAAAATTTGCATAAATAGGTATGCCGCAAAGAATACTTTGAGAATCAGAGGCTTATTGAAAAAAAAAAAAAACAAAAACAGGCATTCTCACTCATCTCATGTACCATAGTCCCTTATGGTTGCTGTAACAAAAATACCATAGGCTGGGTGACTGGAACAACATTTATTTCTCACAGTTTTGGAGGCTGAAAAGTCCAAGATCAAGGTGTCTGTTGGGGTCCTGCTTTCTTGTTTATGGATGGCTGTCTTCTTGTTGTGTCCTCACATGGCTGAAGGGGCCAGGGAGCTCTCCAAGGTCTCTTTTTATAAGAGCATTAGTCTTCTTCATGAGGGCTCCATCCTTACAACTTAATCACCTTCCAAAGGACCAACCTCCAAATACATGATATTTGGGGACGCACACTGGGAATTAGGTTTCAACATAAGAATTCTGGGGAGACATAAACGTTCAGTCTATAGCATCATCATTTAATACCATGAGCACTGAAAATTGAGAAGTCTTAATTTAACCAACTTTTCAACGCTAAATATCTGCAAAACCACTCTTGAAACTGCTAAATCATATATATGATACATATAATTACATATATAATTATATGTATCATAATATATATGATCTATATATACACAAATATATATATATATATATATATATATACACAATTATATATATTATTTATTTTCCAGAATTTTGTTAGATTCCAGCTCTCCAGTTCTCTGGAGGTTAGGACAAAAGTTTACATGCCACTAATACAAGTTTACCATATCCTGAAGTTCAAACCTTAACCTTGGATCAAAAGTCAAGTTAGCTCTCTGTACCATCATTCTTAGTGAAGGTTGAGTAAGTCTTTCTTTGTTTTCCAGTGCATTCTATATTCACAGTAAGATTTTCCCCCAATGATTAACAAATCTGGGAATGAACTCAGACAAGCTTTGGTTGAACTCATCCTGAGTATTCAGCAATTTTTTTCACAATAATAAGTCAGACTTTGGAAATGTAAGTTATATGGTTACCTCTGTTAAAATTCCATTTACTGATTGATTTAAAACCTGGAAGACTTTAGGGGAAGATTTGCTCTATGTGTTTGGACAAATCTCCTCCAGGAAAGATATAATTTAAATCAAATCATTTCAAATCATGATTGAAACCACTAGTCAGGAAGACTTGTAATCAATGCTTATGTGAAAAAAATGAATATGTGTAGCTTGATACAACGTCAGTGTATTTTTCTCATAGCTCAGATGTAGATGTTTTCTATTAGGAGGTACACACATTGTGAAGCAGTATATTGTTTTGCATTATATCTGTCATTATATTAGAAAACCATTTGGCAGGTTTAGTCATGCCTATGATACGCCCATTCATCTCTTAGTGCTTATGTGGTACCAAAATACTGCCTTGCTTAGTGATTACATTTTTACTCCTTATTTCCCTTCAAAGACTCTGGGGTAATGGAGGGCAGGTGTTTTGCATTATTACTATTTCTTTTATGCAGTTATTAGGTAGTAAATATTTGTGATTGAGACTAATCTTTTTTATTTTCTCAGTATTACCAGGTACCTATCATTGAAACAATTATCACATCAGTAATTTTTAGACTTTTATTTGCGATTTTTGATGGGTGTCTGTTTCCAAAATATTCGTATCTGAGAGCAGAACTTAGTGTCTTTGCTCAGTGCTGTGTCTCTTGTGGCTACATAGTGCTCAGCCCATAGGAGTTGTTAGAGAAATATTTATTGAATAAATAATTTGAATGAATAACTATATTCCAATATCTAAGTTTTCATAACTTTCTGTCTATAAAGAAATGACATAAAAATGTCTCAGTGTATTTATAGAGCAGTTTTAGCATTTAGTGGTTCTGGTATTAAATTACATGCTAAGCTGCTATGAAAAAGAGATCTGAAAACAGTGACTTAATAAGACAAAAGTTTATTTCTCTTTCACCCATCAATACGGACATGAGTGTTATGAGGTGACCAGGCTTGCTCTTGTCTACAGTGTTATTTAGGGACTGGATCTTATTAATAGCCTCAAGTGATAACCTTTTAAAAATATGAGACATTAGACATTCATTCAAATGGTTCTTTAAATATGCTACTGACCAGTGTGAATAAGTGTTTTACAGGTATTGGCTTCTCTCAAAATTTTACTTAACTTTTGTTTCAAACTACTTTATTAGGTGTTAAAAGCTGCATTACATATGTCTACACATATATATCTTCTACATGAGACAATCTGTCCTTGATCTACAGAAGTAGATGAACTATGAATAGTATGATTACACTTAAGCTGTATATACACATATGTGTATGACTTGGTACACAAAAGACACATTTGAGCAATATGTTTACAGTAACATCTCTGGGGATTTATAGGAGACAGTGACTGTATAGTAAAGACTTCTGTAAAGTATGAATTTAAAGAACTTTTTATGACTTTTGTAATCAGAAAAAGTATGTTTTAAACAGGATAAAATTTTGAAGAAATAGTTCTTTATGATGATGCATATTTTAACCATTTGTGACAGAGCAAAGGAATTATGCCAAAACACAAAAAAACCCAAAGTTTTTTACATTAAAAATTTTACCTTCACAAAGTAATTTTAAAAATATGAAAATAGCAGCTAAGCCCTTATCTTTCGGGAGACCAGGATGTAATTAATATTTTCCAAGATAATAAGGTAAAACATATTAACTTTAAATGTTGGAATCTCAAAGAATATTTACCATAAATATGAAATCTATTTTGGAACTACTATTCAAAAGGAATGAACCATTAAATAAAACCATAACCAAACATGTGCCAATTTTCTACAAGTTTTATATACAAATTATTCCTAAATTTAATCTGAAAAGGACTATGCAAAGTTTAATTTCATCTATAAGAGAATCAGTTTAATTGAGTTTGGCCATTTATTCAGTATAACTTTTAGAATAATATTCTATACAATTCCAAAATAGTGCATACTTATTTGACTCAACTAATCATAGCAGTCAGCACAATAGCTTGCCTTTCCTAAAACATTTCTTGAAAACTTTTCAAGTAAGTGACATGGAGAGAAAGCAAGAGAACGAGAGAAAGGGAAAGGGGACTGGCAATAAGGATATTGAACAAAAATTAGTAATGAAACTGATGGAGCCTAAAGAAATCAGTAGTATTTGATTGCTACCTCACCTGGAAGACACATTATGCTTTATGACTTTAGTTCAATCAATGAGCACTTCAGTTGAGGTTTTATATTTTACATTTCAAATTTCAACTCATAAGACTTAAATCTTACTTTCAGAGTCTAACCTAGGTGAAATCTTGAGACCCTTGCTGGAATGATGTTTAAAAAATGTACGTGTTTGCTTCTGAATAATACCACAAGGATTCAATGAATATCTCATTTACAAAAGGTAAAACTAATTTTTTTCACAATATTTATTTAAATCCTTATGGCTAACTTGTGAGGGAAGATATGTCCATTTTAAAGATGAGGAAACCAGTCCAAAGTCCTGCTGCCAGAGTGTACCTGGGATTTGAACCTAGACAGCAGTCTGGCTCTGCAGTCCAGTCACTAAACTACCACATTATAAAGTTGCTACAGACTTGAGTTGTTTGTAATATACTGGAAAATCCTTTCTTTGCCTGCCCCTTCCTCCCAGTTTTAGTAATGGTGAGTCTGTAATGTGGCTATTTGCTTAGTGTAGATCCTAAAGAGTCTCCATGTGCACCTTCTTAATCCCACTACCTTTTCCCCTACAAATTATTCAATCTTCTGAAATTCACATTTATCACTTATATTTCCTCATAGGTTAATGACCCCAATATGCATACCTAATTGCATAAATTTAGTTCACCCCTTTTTATTATTTACTTTGTGGAGTCTCCATTATTCTACAAATCCTCATCTATTTCTTTCTTTTCCTTACAGTTAATTTGTTGAAGAACTCAGGCTATTTGATGATTGCACATGTCTTCTCCTCTGTATTTCCTGCAAATGGATCCAGAATTAAAGCCACTTAGATTTGATCACTTTAGCAACTCTAGATGATGTTGTGTTCTTTCGTCAAGAGGCATTTTGTATCTGGTTGTCTCACTTTTTATGATGTTAGCATCTGTTTCTGCTTAGCACCTAGATCCATGTATTTAGATTGAGCTGAAAAAATGATGATATTTTAAGTTTATCATTTCCTTTCAATTATTAGATGGAATTCTTCTAAAAAGAGATTTTTTTCCTCCTTCCAATAGTTTGTTATCCTGAGGTACAGTTCATCTAGTAGAGACAACACAAATATTTTCCCTTTACTTATGAGTTTGCAAGATAATAAAATTGTTCACCTCAAAAATAAGATTTTTTTCCTACAATATCATGGAGAAACCATTGATTTTGATTTAAACATAGTTTTGAACAGTTTTCTACTCATATCTTTCTGGTGTACTTTTATTTTCTGCAGGTATACTATTTTGCTACTTTTTCCTTATAATAACTTTTTATGGGGTTTGGGCCATAATGCTTTCCTATTGCTCACTCTTATGTGAAATCAGGTTTTCTGGATATTTAAAAGGAGGTTAGTTCAGGGTAGCTTCTATTGCTTAAAAGAGCTGCCCCCTGTTGTTTTTATGTAGGTTTCAAAAATACGATGATTTGATTTCTGAGCTTTTCCTGCTCTGGTCTGCTCCCTCACGTTCCTCTTGAAAATCTCTTTTCTTTTCTTTTTTCTTTGTTTTTTGTTTTTAAAATAATAATACTATTTTTATTTTTTAATTAATTAATTTACTTGTTTATTTTTGGCTGTGTTGGGTCTTTGTTGCTGTGAGCGGGCTTTCTCTAGTTGCGGCGAGTGGGGGCTACTCTTCGTTGTGGTTCACGGGCTTCCCGTTGCGGTGGCTTCTCTTGTTGCGGAGCACGGGCTCTACATGTGTGGGCTTCAGTAGTTGTGGCGCATGGGCTCGGTATTTGTAGCTCGCAGGCTCTAGAGCACAGGCTCAGTAGTCGAGGCGCACAGGCTTAGTTGCTCCACGGCATATGGGATCTTCCTGGACCAGGGCTCAAACCCATGTCCTCTGCACTGGCAAGCAGATTCTTAAACACTGTGCCACCAGAGAAGTCAGAAAGTCTCTTTTCTTGCCTTCTGTATTCTCTGTTCTACTTTTTAAAAATTTTATTCTCATGAATTTTTTCTCAATGTGGAATCATGTTCTGGAAGGAAATTTTTGCTGGTATATTTCAAAAGTTGAGAGTTAGTAGACTGCTCCAGCCTTTTTAGAGCTAACTAGAACCCTAGTACACACGTGATAATGACTTGCTCAATGTGCCTTTCATTTTCAACTACTGCTCCAAAATTGACACACTGTGCCTTTCTGTTGGCTCTTAGGTACTAATATTAATCCTTATTTCTTTGTAAATATTTATTTATCATATATTATTGCTCTGTCTCTAGCATTCACTTTTTAATATATAAGACAGATTATTTTCTTTCTGTAAATGATACCCAGATGTCTCAATATCTTTTCTTCACAATATGTCACAAATATCAGCAAATCTTCCATTCTGTATTTTATATCCATGACTTAAAAAAAAATCTTGTTTTATCATTCTTTTACTGTTAATATAACCTCTAAGCAGAAATTCTAGGTACATCCAGAGAAGAGGTGTGAACAGTCTTTATTACATGAACATCCTAAATTTCAATAGTGGGCTTGATAATTATTTGCCGTATAAACATTTGAAATGGATTTGCTGTCTATATATTTATACCATACTGGCAATTCACTTCAGTAATTTCCATCAATTGAATGACATATTCAAGTTATAGAACACAGATAATTAAATGACAAAACCATATAACATTCATTTTAAAATTGAATATTCCATAAAATATAACTTCGGGTAACAAATTAACTCATTTCTTCTACAATGTATATATAATGCACTAAGCAATAAGTTCAAAATTAATACCTTTTACCTTGGCAACTCTTCTTTCTTAAATTCAGTTGTAGGTGGTCTGCTTCCATGTATAATGTAGAAAAGAAAAGAGCATTGCTACCAATCTAACAAAAAGAAAAAATGAAGAAACTATAAGACCGTAACTTTTCATAAACCCATCAGAGACAGGATGTAGAGTAACTAAGCAGTCTGAAATCTAAGGAAAGACAAACTTCTCCAAGAGGAGATGGGGAGTGAGCTTTGGCTCACCTTTGATAGAATTTAAGAAAGAGATTCTGGCTATCATATAGGGATGTAAGAATACAGGTAAAAATTTTAGGTAAGTGTTCAAGGTTGAATGGAAAAGACTGCTAGAGTATAGAAACCTTAGGAAAAATAGACACAGGGAATTTTAAATAACTAAAAATAATTGAGTGTCTAATGCAAAAATGGTAGCAATGTGGGTTTACAGAGTATGTGAAAGTAAAATGCATGACTACAATAGTATAAAATTTGACAGAAAGGAATTAGAAATACATTGTGTGTTCCTTCATTTTATAATTGATATGATTTAATATTATTTGCAGTTAGACTGTAATGAAAGATAAATACTGTAAACACAGGGAAAATAAAATAATAGTTATAGAAATTGGCTGTTATTAGAGATAGCATGAAATCATAAAATAAATTTAATCACATATAAGTGAACAAAAGGAACAAAGGAAAAAGTGAACCAAGTAGAAAACAAATTTTAGGATTGTAGATATAAATCTAGTCATATCAAAAATTGCATTAAATTTGAACAGTGTAAACACAACAATTAAAAGACGAAGATTGCCAGAATGGATTTTTTTAAAAAGGCAATTAACACCTTATCAGTCATATCACAGCTCACACAACTCCACATCAAGAAAACCAAATAACCCAGTTAAAAAATGGGCAGAAGAACTGAATAGACATTTCTCCAAAGAGGAAATGCAGATGGCCAACAGGCACATAAAAAGATGCTCAACACTTCTAATCATCAGGGAAATGCAAATCAAAACAATGATATATCACCCCATACCTGTCAGAATGGCTGTCATCAAAAAGACCTCAAATAACAAACGTTGGTGAAGATGTTGAGAAAAGGGAACCCTTATACACTGTTGGTGGGAATGTAAATTGGTACTGTGGAAAACAGTATGGGGATTTCTCAAAACACTAAAGATATAAACACCATATGATCCAGCAGTTCCACTTCTGGGTATATAACTGAGAAAAAATGAAAACACGAATTCGAAAATATACATGCACCCCATTGTTCATAGCAACATTATTTACAACTGCCAAGATATAGAAGCAACATAATTGCCCATGAACAGATAAAGATGTGGTATACATATCTATATACATAGTTATATAGATATATATACATGTACACACACACACACACACACACACACACACACACTCTCACTCACAATGGAATACTACTCAGCCATAAAAAAGAATGAAATTTTGCCCTTTGCAGCAACATGGATGGACTTGGAGGGTATTATGCTAAGAGAAATAAATTTGACAAATAAAGATAAATACTGTAGGATATTACTTATATGTTGAATCTAAAGAATACAACAAACTAGTCAATATAACAAAAAAGAAGCAGACTCACAGATATAGAGAAAGAACTACTGGTTACCATTGAGGAGAGGGAAGGGGAGAGGGGCAAGAAAGGAGTACGGGATTAAGACATACAAACTATTAAGAGGTACAAGCTACAAAGATATATTGTACAATATAGCCAATATTTTAGAATAACTACAAAGGGAGTATAAACTTTAAAAATTGTGAATCATATATTGTATACACGTAACATATAATATTGTAAAGCAACTATACTTCAATAAAAGAAGGCAGGCTCAACTATATGCTGCCCACAAAAAAAGCAGCCTACATCAATTTATCAGTGACTCCCTTAAGATTTATTAAACACTTAAAACTTTGGAAAAAGTAAAAACAAACTAGAAAGTATGATAGTAGTATATCAGTTTTAGTATGATTATTATGATATTCAGTGATATTAAAATCCAATATCACCAGTTATCACTGATTTCTCAGTTACTCATTCCCCACATTAACTGGCCTATATCCGCTGATATTCAAACTCTTTATTTTCATTTTACAAAGCATAATTTCCATGAAATGTCTTTTCACTTCTTTACTCACTCACAAACCTGTTGAATTCTTAATATGATTTGGACATTATGCTATAAGTAGAATAGCTTCGTTCCTCTTCTCACCTAATAGAAAGTTTTCATTGAATTTCATATTCTAGCTTAAAACCTATATCTTTACTTCGAGTTCTTAGTAAGTAATTTTTTAAATTTCCTGTTTGAAAATGCTTATTTTTAGATGTCTTAAGTTTGTTGAGTGTTGATGTTTGCCTCTTTGGTTTGATTGTAAACACCTGGCGGATTAAATTGGGTTTTATAGGTTTCTTTTTTAAACATTTTTTTCAAAGTTTTAACTGTTTAATACACAACTTAAGTCTTAAGAGAGTCACTGATAAGTTAGTGTAATTTTTTAGTCTAAGAAATCAATGACTACATTTTAGGAAATATTTCTGTGGAACATCTATTCATCCATCCTGCTTATCTTTCTCTTGGTATTGAAAACTGCAAATGTTTTTCTACTATTAGCACACATACCTGTACAGTATCCCTCATGAGTTTCCTTTGCTACAGCCTTTTCCCCAAATCTGTCATTATGCTTGCATTGTGCATTTTAATGCATAATGGAAAACCTGCATGCATTGTGAACAGTGGCATAATGTATTCTTCAGGGTGATAAGTTATGTTTCATGTAATGTCAGTTCCTCTTTCTGAATCTACTCTGTTCTCAGTAGATGTGTTTCAAATTAATAGAGCATTAGTCTCTAATCAAGGAAGTATTTAGGAATACATTTTTAATTAAAATGAACTATGGGGAGGAATAAATAGTGTTAGACTTTTTGTGTTAATTTGACATAATGCATTACTCATGAATCTTTGTGCATTATTAAAGATTAGATCATTGGTATTTCTGTAAACCCAATATAAAAATTAAGGCAAATGGAAAGAAGCAGATTTAGTAGAACATTTTTAAAAAGCTTAAAATGACAGAGGCTGTGATATAAACCAAATCATAGAGTATATACTTTTAAGGACGAAAAGCAATTATATAATCAAGCCATCTACTTGCTTAGAAACAAAGAACACTACAAGACAGATGCATTACCTGTTTTTAATTACAGAGACTACATGATCTCCCTTTGTAGCTTTATCATCTTTGCCATTAGGAAGTTCTTTCACAAGACAGCTTCAATGAACAATAACGTCCAACTTTTTGTTTGTTGGTTGTTAAAATATTTCATTTTATTTGTAGAACTCCAATCAATGCATTTTCATTTTAGGCATGAAATAGTAAAATCCCAAGTTCTAGCCCCAAGGATTTCATAGTTAATATTTACACATTAGCTAAAGTTCAGAATATATGAAAAAGAAACAGACTCAAATCTGTAAGATACTATCTGTGAAAAGACACAATCTTATAATCTTGCAAGATATGTGAATTAATAGTAGAAATATTTTTCTGTAATTGCAGTCTGTGGTCTTTTCATCTTATCAAGTTTACAAAAATAAAATAATTGTACAATTATTAGGAAAATATTATTGGGATTTAGACTGTTCCCTTGACACTGACCTTATTAGAAGACAAAACTGTAAAATTTGTAAGCCACATACTCTAGGGCATGAGACATAACTTCCTTAGAAATTATTTCCAGGGTGTCTACAGGGTTACTTACAACATGACATGGTGCTCAGCAATTGGAAATTCACTTTCAAAAAGTAAGTGACTCCTTCCCCCAAAGAAATAAAACCTCTCTCCTCTATGTAGCAACCTATAGATGGTCTTTGAATGAGGTTCAGATCCAGAAGTCAAAAAGGGAAGAAATACTACTATCCCAGAAGGAAAACATACCAGCATGCTCCACTTATAGAGTCAGAGAATCAAAACCAGGATTAATAAGCAAAGAGTAAGAACTACCAGTAATAAGTTCTATAGGACTTGAAGCAAAAATGGGTGATCTTGGCACAGACCAGTCAGAAGAGGATACAACTGGAAATAAATTACTTTCTGATTCACACTGAGTAAGGATTAACACCAAGGCTTTGTGATGAAGATCCAAAGATGGACGACAAAAATCTATCACATATCTTCTATAATTTCATTTTGTTCAAGTAAATATACGCTAGTTGTAGTTTTCATTACAGAATTTGGGTCCTGGAAGGTTTTATAAAGTTTTTTGATATATTCATAAATAGCTAAAGAATTATATCTGTATTGTCTTATATAGCTGTATGGATGGGTTAAATATCACAATAAATATTTTGTTTGTATATAAGTAAAGTTAGAGAAACAACACCTCATGCCTATTTTGACTTAAAGACACATTTGTTTTTCTGTCTGGTGTGAGAGCTTTCCTCAAATGACCTCAAATAGGATTGTGGTTCAGACTCAGAGAAGCTGAAAAACCTTTCAGTAATGTCAATTAATAGTTGTGTGTACTTAAGCAAATAGTTTTCTCTCTTCAAACTTCACATGGCTCAGCCATAAAATGGCAACAATAGTTACTCAAAGGAACTTTGTGATGCTAAAAGGACACAATGGACATTATTACAACTAGATCAATGCCTATCAAATATCAACTACTCAAATAGATGAGTATGAAAAATTGTGCATAATAGGTGGCCCTCTGTTTCTACTGCTATCTTTCACAATTTTCTTCCTAGCACTGATTGTTGTCATTTATATCTACTTGAGTAATTTTTGTGTGTGTGAATGAATAATCACTCCTTAAGCTTGTGCTGAAGGCGTGATCAACAGAAACAAATTCCTTGAGTACTAGCCAAGGAAAACCCTTTGTGGCTTTATTACAACAAGAAGCAAATGCCTCTAGAGCTTTATGCTCAGAAGCTGCCATATTAATTTGGAAAACCAAACCAAACTATTGTGTACTATTGGATGGTTAAACAGACAAGAGTTATAAGTGTAAAAATGCTCCCACTTACCAAATTTGGAGAGAAGTTTCTGTGGTTTATAAGGTACTTGGAATTTTACCTATGACTCCATTTCACCATTGAAAACCAGAATGCCACCTAGAGATTTAGTGTTTATCTCTGTGCTCTGCAAGAAAAAGCCCACAATGAGTATAGATCAATCATTCCTTAAAATCTAAAGGCTCAAAGAGGAAAGCTACATGTGCAAAAAATACATATTATTTTGGAAACCATCTCAAAATAATAAATAGGTTAAGACGGTATATAGTATATGAACTTATCTTGAAAATAGCCATTTTTCTGCTTTATTTGTACCCCAATATTGCTCTGGATCCTGGTAACAAGCAAAACCACATTATAAACTCCTCACCCTCCACCCAAAGACCTCTGCTGTTAAGCCTTTGCTGGAATATGGTATTGGGCCACTTTACTTGGCATGGATTAGTGGTTTCAGTTTAAGCAGCCTTGTTTATATAAGAAACAAAAGGTACAAGAATTAAACTGAACATGTGTCAGTATATATCTACATTTTTTTCTTTTCTTGTACATTGATTTTTTATATATTTATATATTTATTATACTAAATGTAGAAAATATTAATTGTATATTAAATAACATATTTAATAAATTAATATATTTAATGATATCAAATATAAAATATTTTATATATTTAATATGTATTTCTATACTTTCAGGTTTTTTTCTTTTCAGCCCCGTCAGGTGTAAGAGAATTCAGAACGTTTGAAAGCATTTTATTTATGTTAATGTATTGAAAAAGGTAGAAAAGGAATAAAATGGGACTCAGGTCTTTTTGTAGAAAAGGAATAAAATGGGACTCAGGTTTTTTTATAGTCAAATATTCAAGTATCAGCCTAACCACTGCAAGGAAATTAGAGAAAATACATTTAGAATTTTTAAATATTTTATTAAGCTACTCTCAGTATTTTGTTTACATATATATTTAACTGATAACGTACCCAAAAGTCTACTAAAATTCAGTGACAAAAATATTTCAAAATATGTATGCATGTGATCTGATTTGGGTCAATGTTGAGGATGAGCTTAGGTGATGACTTGATTGGGTTAAGGTAGCCATCACCTTAGTTTACCATCAAACCTGCGACAAGCTGTGCAGAGGACGGACGCAAGGTCAAGAATACAGTGAGCAGCATCACTCATGCCTCCCTTGTTCATCCTGGGGATGCACCAGTAATTCTAGGGGCTCAGCACTGTGATTGTTGTGAGGAATCTCAAACCAGGAGTTCACCTCACTACAACAGAGGGAAATTCCTGTGTGCCAAAGTTACATACAGCCACCTTTCATTCCTCATGTGGGAACCTGCCATACTGCGGGCTCTGGTGCAGCTGGCCTGGCCATAGCTTATCAGGAGGTAAGAGCAAGCAGGATGCTGTCTCCTTACCAAATACCGTATTTTCTTAGATTACTCTCTCCTAACAAATGTGTCCCCACCTTCCCCTTGGAGATATTGAAAAATTCTATAAAGAGTTAAAAAAAAAAAAGCTTTATTTTTTACCCTTATAATACAATTTATATGAATCATTATTAGGATAAGCTGCCACTAAAACATTTTGTTTAATAGAAAGATACTGTAGATAGTAAAACAAATTCTAAAATATATTCCTCAGCAGATTAGCCTCTCAAAGTTATTTAAATGGTGGGAATATTAAGAAAATACACATACTGCTACATGTCCTAGTTATAAAACTCAGTCAAGACTTCTGGGTTCTTCAGAGTCGTTAGCACGCTATAAACATTGCTCTCATCCTTACAACAACAAACGTCTGAGGATGCAGGGCAACCAAATAACTCCAAATCCATGAAAATAGTCTCTCCACAGAGTAAAGAAGGGAGGACTTGCCTACTGGGGCAGCTTCTTCCAGGTACCATACAAGCTGGTAAGAAGAATTCAGCTAAAATTTTAACAAGTTGTTAAAGTCAAGATTGGACTAGCATGAGAATCTAGAACCCTTACGAGCTAAACCATGTAATTCACAAGGTGAATTAACTACCACTCAGGGCTCTTCTCCATGGACATCACCAGGTGCTCATAAGAAATATTTAGACAACACAAGAGACCTGAGAAAGCATCCCTCATGGTACTGGCATCCCTCCTGAGGACAGGAACAGAAGCTGTTGCATAAAGCCCTACCTCAATCCATCTACCCTTCTCCCCTCAGGAACAAGGGCCCCACCATGCTGGTGGAAAGGCAGCCAACCCTGTCATCTTGTGGCACTGGTAAAAGACCATCGCATCTGGGAGGAGGGAACAGAAAAGCATCCTCTCTAGGGGGGCAAGGGTTATAGATACACCTTGGGCCTAGACAATTAAAGGCTGGGAAAGGAAAAATCACTGAGAATTCTTCATTCCTGAAACCCAGACACTGTATGTAGCTGTTTAAGACTGAGGTCAAATCAGATCAACAGGGAATTTCCTCTCCCCTGCACCCCACTGAGAGGCCAATAGTAAGTAACCACAGTCTAATTTGAGGAGAGGGACAAGAGAGAGGAGGCACAGCGCCAAGTAAGGATCTGACACTGAGTGTGGAGCAGACACTGACAAAAATCCTCTGGTAACACAGTGCTCATCCAAAATACAACTTAAACTAGAGAAATCTGAAACCTGTGGTACACTGAAGGCAAACATAATAATAATACAGTCTGAACTCAGTTTAATTCCTGACTAGATTAACACAAACTCCGCACGAAAGGCCTGGCAGAAGAATATGCATGCACAGGTATAAAGTTGTTTACTTCAGTGTCTACTGTTTTACAAAAAAAATGTGGGTGAATCTCCAACGCTTTATGCTAAGTGAAAGAATTTAAATGTAAAAGGCCAGATAATGCATGAGTCTATTCATATCACTTCTGGAAAAGGCAAAATTAGAGGGAAAGAGAGTAGATCAATAGTTGCTAGTGCCTGGAGTTGGGGGAGGGGTTAACTCCAAAGGGATATGGGATAATTTGTTCCATACCCTATTATATTGTTTCACAACTGTATATATATGTCAAACTTTGCAGAATTGTATGCTAAAATGGTGAATTTTACTGTTTGAAAATTATACTCTAAATGAATAAAAATAAATTAATCATGATACATTGCAGATTTAAGAACATATTTTTTGTTTTAAAAATGGAAATATTACAGTAAATTTACATGTACTTTTCAGATAGATCTTGGTTTCAAAATGCCAATAAGTACGGTATAATAGGTACATCTTAGAAATGATATACCAAAAATGCTTCCATTCTGGAGAATCACAAAGCACATCAGTGTGTTAAAGACTCTGATTGCTCTGAATAAAGAAAAATCTAGAGAATCTTTTGTGAATATACACTTCTTAAGGCAATACCCTTTTGTGAAACACACACTAAGATGACTTACTTTGAAGAATTTATTGCTATATATTAGCTAAGAAGCACTTTTCAAGAAGCTATTTTAGAGAAGTACAATTTATATAAATTGTCACTAAAGGAAAACAATGTAGGCCCCCCTCCTCCAGTAGGTAGTTTAGTTAATTAACCAGTAGAAAGTTATTTTCGCATTAATACTATGATAACTATGTGAAAATTGCTCCTCTCCCCACAAAAAAAACCCCATGTAGCCATAACTTAGGAACTTGCGCTAACAAAAGATCAAGTTGGAAATCACCCATGAACAATATCAGGCAGAGTTGGCTATGCAAATTGTGGGATCCATTGCAAAATGAAAATGAGCGGGCCACTGTCTAAAAAGCAGGTGAAAAAAAGTGTCATTTGAAATACTAAAATATAAAACTTTTTTTTTTTTTTTCCTCTCGTCTTATCATGGTATTTTTTATTTGCTATTTAATGTCATCTCCTACTGCACTGGATACTCTCCTGGTGAGTGCAAACCCTCATACATCTCCCTGGGCTCGAACTCATGACCCAACCTGTGTGTGTTCATGTAGTAAGGGAATCGGTTCCCCTCCCCATGGCCAGCCACCCCAATCCATAGAGGCTGGGCAACCCCCAAGGTGTTGCAACCTTCAAGCCAGGACTCTTTGTTACCTGGTTTGGAAATGGGCAAGAGTCACCTGCCTAATGCACCATGATGCTGCTAACCTTGGGTGGAGATGGCCACACCACGCCCACTAGGGAGAGCTCACACCCAATGTACACGGTAGCCTCCTGCCTTGTTAAGCACAGATTCCTGTGCTCATTCATGGAGATTCTAGTTAACTAAGGCTTTCTTGAGTCCCTGAATTCTGCATGTTGAAGGAGCTCTACAAATGATTTTGATGTGCAACCACATTTGGTAGTAAGATATTACTCCTGAATTTGAGGTCTAGAGGCGAGTACAAGGGCTAGTTTGGAGAAGGTCTGATTTTTCACATTACATTAAATTGGCATCTGAGATGAGGGTATTTTCTGCTTCTTTATTTGGAAGAATTCAGCCGAGATCAGCCATTAAAAAATATTTTTAAAATCTTTCTTTTTATGAGACTAAGAATTGAAAGGAGGAAGTAAGGGGAAAAATTCAGGATTTGTTGTCACAAGTGTACCTTAATGATAAAGTCACATAAAAGCTCTTTAAAAACAAAGTAACCTCACAAGAGAGAAATTGCCAACCTTTTTCTATATAATGTGGAAGAAGCAGATGGGTCTGTTTACTTGAACTGTTCAAAATAAATTTATATATTATTATATCTGTATGAAGCCAGATTATTTCCAAAGTAACCAAAGAAGTAAAACGTTGAAAATTTTCACACAATCTTGTTCTAATTATTTCAGTAGCATTATCTGTAGATAATCAAACAGTTTCATAATTCAAAAAAGAAAAAAAAAGTCTTTAAAATGTTCAAATATTTTTGGCAAAGAAAACAATTTCTTAAGTTTTTAAATTTGTTTGAAGATAATTAAAATTGTGACAACCTATTGAAGTAGTGCCAAGTAACTTGTTTACACATATAAGTAACATAGTTTTTTCCCGGTGTCTACTCCAACTCTTCTTTCACATGGCTCTCAGGGGCATGCATCTAAGCAAAAGTATGATCTTGTTACCACCTTACTGTAAATACTTCAATGGCTTCCTAATCTTTTCAACAAAATTGTCAATTGTTTAGCATGGCATAAAGGGACTTTAAAATTTGGCTGTTTCATTTCCCACTTAACTCCTTCAACAGTTTGAAAAAATGAATAAACAGAAACTTCAACTAAATAGAGTTAGGAGACCAGAAGGAGGAACTCTCATGTTCTGCTACCATAGCTGAGCTCAGCAGGAAAAAGAAAGACTCCTCTTCTTTCCTGGCAAGGACTGAGCCAATGAAAAGCCATGAACTCCTTATTTACTATAGCCCTCCAAACTTCCTTTTCCTCTCTGGAAAAGCTCTCTTCCCTTGCTGTGAGGGGACTTGCACGTGGCTCACCATAGTTGCAGACCCCAAACTGCAATTCTCTGCTGATCCTAAATAAACTCAACTTTGCTGAAGAAATATCTAGCAGTCTTTTTGTCAACTTTTTAGGTCAGCAAGTTCTTTATACTTGCCAGACTTTCTGGACTGCTTGCTTTCACAAAAAAAAAAAAAAAAAAAAAATTAACTTCACTACTAGATAAATGTTTCTTTATCCTTTGAGGATGTGCTCAAATGTTCCTTCTTTCAGAGAGCCTTCTCTTGCCTGTTGTAGACATCATTAGATGCTTCATCAAAAGAGGAGAAAAAAATGAGAGAGTGAAAAGGGACAATAGTAGTGGAATAAGAAAAAGAACCTAGTGCAGGTGTGTGGAACATTCCTTATAATCCTAGCTTTGTGATTATCTTTCCTGTGACCTTCAATATGCCACTTTTCCTCTCTGTCTTGTTTATATCATTGATTAAATGAGAAGGATGAACCAGATGACCTGTAAATTACAGCCATCTGCTTCTATGCAGTTAAGAGTGAAGAGAAAAAAAAATGAAGAAAAACACAAAAAAACCCATGGAATGGGATAGCAAAACACAGTCTCAGATTTTGGCCTTTCTTAAGAGACTGGAGATGGAGAAAAGGTAAAGATATGTACAAGTAGTGAGGTTGTGTTGCGATAATTTTCTCATAAATTGGAAGCTATCCAACAAGAGTAATTCTAACTTCTCTCATCACAAAATATTTAGGATTTGAAAAAACAAGAGGAAGAAATGGGAGCAGGTATCAACTGGTCTTGAGAGTGAAGCAGAGTAGAGATAGAACAAATTGGAGATGATTTGAACAAACAGCTGCAATGTATTCTATTATCAAGTATTTATTGAGCATCTACCAAGCAGGACTTTCTGTTCCAGGCAACGGGATTACAAGGACAGACAAGTTAACCTTGAACCCTCCCCGTTTAGAGCATCATTAAATTGTCAAATGGTAGTATTGGTTATAGACCTGAATTTCTGGAAGGCCCAATTGGTCGAGGTTATAATTGCTTCAGCAATGCTCAGCAGCTGGTTATTGGGGAAGAAGAGGCCAGTGGTGCTTCCTAAGGATTTGATGAAGAAATGATCAGTTCAGAGAGGAGGCGTCTTAGGGTGGTTGTGAATTTTATTTAAAATATGATCCTAATTACTTGGAAAGACAAATGAAGCCTGAATATAAGAAGTCAGAGATTGGGGTCAAGATGAGAGTGAAGAGTGAATATTTTCTAGTTATGATATTCAGTTGCAAATGATTCAAATTTATGATTTTAAGCAAGCTAAGCATAACAGAAAAAAACCATAATGCACAAGGCAAGAAGCCAGCACTCAAAAAGCAATGATATTATGGCTAAATGAAAATTATTAACTCCAGTTGTACACTTGATTACCCTTGAGCAATTTCAATTGATTTGGGTAAGACTCACATATGAGGAAATCTGAGATTTTATCCTGCATTTTTGGCTCAGTTTATAGTCCTCACACAAACACTAAAGTGCACGTCCAAGGAATTAGATAACATTGCATGAGATATTTTTTGAGTTGTTGGTTTTTTATATTTATAAATAATTCTAAATGACAGTTTGTAGAGAAAAATAAAGAAGAGTGAATTTGGAAATAAAGTAGAAATGTGCTAACTTAAATCCTTGTAGATGAAAAAGAAATATCTTTAAACATTTAATCTCTTGAATATCAGTTGTTAAACCATTTGACTTTTACATGATGTTTAAGAAAAATCAAGTGCAGCAGAGCTACCAGGATTTATCACTGCATTTAAATAAATGCATGAGTTGACAACTTTGTATGAATTAGTTATTAGATTTTATCCTGAGAGATGGATATTGTCAGGTCACCTAAAACAATAATTATTCACTAGGAGAAAAAGAAAGAAAGAAAAAACGGATATAACACTTGATCAGTTTTTGCAAAAGGAAATTACTTTTAGTGAAGCATGATTCAATCCTAATACAAAAAAATCATACCAATGCCGTATTCGCTTACTTAAAAAAATCAATTTACTGTATATTTGTGATTCTGTAAATTCTTACTAAAAGTATTGTAATTCTCATTCTTCCCACTTTATTTAAAAGTGTTACTGGATAGCAAGCTGAAGCATCAACTACTTGGTTAAAACTAGGCCAAGGGTTATTGTCCATAGGAAGTAATTTGATTATTCCTCCTAATATGATGACAGATTTTAATGTATGCAACACAGCACTATGGACAGGATATCCTGTACATGTATATGAGTATTTGCTTTTGTGGAAGGTGGAAAATGGAGGCAATATCTAATTAGTCATGACAAGAGTGATTGGTACATATGATCCATGCCTGTGTTTCAAGCAGGGGCTTCACCGAACACCTGAATTAGGTACATAGAATCTCCTTATGTTAGTGAATCCTGTTGCAAACAAAGCTGTACTGCTGAAAAGGATGAAATTATTTGGGGTTGCACACAGTAAGATTTCTTGAAGATATTTTGCTAATAAATTCAATTTTATTCTTAAGTTTATTAAAGACAAAATATATGAAAAATTGTACCTATGTTTACATACAGCATCTATTTATTAATATCTGTTCTTTACTCAATTGTTAAAAATTTATTTTGATGGTTTGACATTTAAGGAACTTCCACATACCTGACTGTGCTTCATATCACAGCCTGGAGCTGATGAAGCACTGTGTTGTGCGACTGCAGATTAATTCTTGGACAGATTTTTCTGCTTCATTACCTCTTTTGTAGGTGCCAAAAATACTTGCTGATTGTGCCAAGTTTTGTCTTTATCACCTGTTAAAGATCTCGGTGCACTGTCACATGGCATCTAAGGTAAGTATGCATTTCTTCTTGCCTTTACTTTTTTTATTGCACTCTATTCATAAAGCTTTTCTTTCTTTCATTGGCCTGTATCATCTGTTGTATGAGATGAGCTTTAAGCCCATGTGATGTTTCTGTTTTTTAATTTGCTTTTTCAAACGTGGTTACTTTTTAAAGCCATTTAAAAATTTGAAACCAAAAAATGAATCTACTTTATTTTCACTACCACTTAGCTGTCTTTTGCTTTTCAAGCACAGCAAACCACAACCAAAGCAAAGAATGAAGATGAGAGAAAGAGTGAATTCTGAACCAGATCCAGTGTTTTCTGCCCAAAGCTCCAAGAGACAATGTTGGAAATTCCTGCAATTCACATCCTGGAAGTATTCTGACTCAATGCAACTGGTAAATATTAAGTATATGCTTTTGTGGATTAAATCTTAGCTCTTTTCCCAACACAACTTAATAATCATTTGGATTGGCTTATTTGTTTGTGAAAATATATAAATAAAACAACACTATATGCAAGGACAAATGTCTCAGAATCAGTTGTACTTTTCTTAGTGTCAGATTTAAAACAGCTTTATTTGCATTTATATTTGCAGAAGTAATGAAAAAGTATAAATATACTTTATACTAAAATTTTATAGAAATACATGTGTTTTACAATTCTTTTCTGTACGCACACCACCACAAAATACATGACATGGCATCTCTGGCCTTCCTGTATTGTGGTGTTTGAACATGAGAATTCTGAAGTGAAAAATCACTTTTTTACAATAAATGATAGTAACACTTATAAATCATTTAGATTATGCAATTCAAACAGCGATAAAAACAAATAATACACTTACTTAAGCTTCTGCTATTTTTTCAGGTCATTAACTTTTAATCATCTAAGATGTTCAGTCACTATAAAGGAATTAAAAATGTACTATATCTGGGTAATTGGTAGTATAAAAAGTGCTCTTCTGCATTAAAAGTCAGTACGTGAGATGAGATATATTCTTTTTCATAAACTAGTAAAGGGGTATTTTTTCTGTTATACATGATGAAAGAAAATATTTATAGCATTGTTTTGCTTCTATTTACAAGCATTAAATTGATGTACTTTATTTTTATGAAGAATAGATTTTAAGCATTGCAATCTATAACTGAAATAGTTCAGCATTCACTCAAAAGGTAGATTTGTGTTAGGAATGACAAAGCAGAATTGGTACCAATTCTTACCTGATTTTGATGAATACATTTTGAGGTTTTGCTCTACTCACCCCATATGACACTGACAGAAACAGAAGACATGCACCAGGTCCTATGAAAGGACTGTTAGCGAAGGTGCATGGACTGAGGAGGAATTTCACCTGGAATGTGCCAAAGGCAAGGACACACACCCAAGGCATTGGTTACCCTTGCTGATATTAGAATCGTGGACTATGAATTACAACATATATAAGTAAATACTGTTTTTTTAAAGCTATATATGTGTGTATATGTATGTATACATGCATGCACACATATGTCTTTACATGCCCACATACAGAGATATGCAGTTTTGTTAAGTTGTATCATTGCTATATGTAGTAATGATCAAAATGCTTTTTTTTCCCTTTGTTTGAATTGGATCTATTTGAAACATTTCTATTTCATTTCACAGATTTGTGGTGGTTTCCCATTGGGAAAAGAGAAGAATGAGAGAAAAATCCAAACCTAGATTCCACTTTCTGGGAGATGTTCTCCAAGGCTCCTAGCTCCACGCTCTGCATTGTCCTCTTTTATTCATCACCATCATATTTGGGAACTAAAGAGCTTTCACAATCTTCTTCCAGCCTTTGGGTCCACAGGTTGTTTTAAGGCTTAGACACTAAAACATTTTTTGGCCCAGATTTGTGGTTTCTTTGGAAATAAACTCCCTTTAAAACTAGAAGATCTTGAAGTTATTTCCTGCCATCCACTTTCATGTGCCAGTAATCACATCCAATTTTTTTCTAGACATAATTCTCAAGCATGATTTCTTTCTTTTGTTCTCATCCTTACTTCTCTCTTTCACTGTCTTCTCCTCTTCCCTTTTTCGTTCCTTTTTAATAGCAGACAATTAAAGGTAATTAGAAAAAAAGTAATCTTGAGTGGGAAGGTAACACACTTAATCCGATCATATGATCTTTGCTACCAGACCAAGTACTTGGATCAACTGAGAAATCTTACTAGGTCTGTGGCACTCAAAAAAATTTTTTTTTTCAGTTTTATCCATTTTTGACCTTCAACATTGTCTTTTCCAAATGCTAAAACCCTTGTTCTCACCATGAAAGCCAGCCAGTCATTGTCTGAGTGCATCTTTATTTTGTAATACCTTGTTGGAGGCAACTAAGACCTTAGTGGCAACTAACCCACATTCTGACTCTTCCCAGCAACTTCCTCTAAAATCACAGAAAGAATTGTCACATGGTCTTACTTCTAAGGTATCCCAGGCGCCCATTTTAGGTGTTTCACAACAGAGCAGGGGTCTGTACTCAAAAGCCTACTACATCTGTGTCCTCACCACCTGCTGCCAACACATTGTCAATTCTATGCATTTAGTTTTTCTCTTACTAATTTATGTTTTATGGTTGTTAATACTAGTTGGTAAAATGTCAGCTCTGATATTTCAGTAAGTCGGTAAAATGGAAGTTAATTGTCATGCATATAGTGTTTTGTTGATGGCACGAAAGAGCTAGGGGTTGTGTTTCACATAGTCACTTAGTGACTCAGGCTACTCCATCTCCTGGTGTCTCAGTCTTTTGCTGGATCCTCTGCATCTGGTGGACAGATGGGGAAGCAGGTAAAGATAATACATGGGGGAATTTTATGACCCAAACCTAGAAATGATACATATTTTAAAAATTTGCCCATTTCTGTTGGCCAAAATGCAGCCATATCTCACTGCAAGGGAGTCTGTGTGTCCAGGAAGAAAAGAACAAATTATAGATACAGTTTGCAAGTTTCTGCTACAAGTAGAATTAACCCTTTATTTTTCTTTGTTAGAGTTTGGATTATCTGAAAAACTTCTGTGTCATTGATTTATGATAAATTATTTTTCTTAAAACGGTAAAGCATTTCCTTGTCTATGTCTATGCATTTATTTTTCCTCATAGTAATTTCTTAATCACTTAAAACAGAAGTAAGAAAATTATATGCCATAGGTTGGCTGCCTGCTTTTGTAAATAAAGTTTTATTGGATCATAGCCATTTGCATTTGTTTACATGTTGTCTATGATTGCTTTTAAACTCTAATGGCAATGTTGAGTAGTTCCAAAAGAGACCTTATGGCCTGCAAGTCTAAAATATTTGCTTTGAGAGAAGCTTGTGCACTCCTTATTTAGTGAATACAAAATCAGCTTTGTAGATATCTGCTTAGGACAGTGAATGAAAAAATGTTGTCTCCACAAATGATCTCTTCATTGATCTCAAGCCAACCTGAATAATATTTTATTCAAGGAAGTAAATGATAATTTACTTCTTTTTAACTTGACAACATCATTTTCAGTACCTGAGCATCCAAGAATTAAATGCTTCACGTAGGAAACAGCACTTAATTATAAAATCAATGTGATTTTGGCAAACTCCCAGACAGGAACCTCATTTCTATATCTTTCTCCAGTTGATCAAGATGCAGTAAAGCAAAGCTATATTATCAAAATATACATTACCAAACCTCAAAGAGAAATGATGATCAATTTTTGGACAATGAGAACTCTAGAATGTTTGATATATCAGGGAATGGTCAGTGAATTAATTTATGTGGTGGGCAGATTAAATGATAATACCAGGTTTATACTGAAATTTTTCCCCTTAATTCTCAGAATTATGATGTGTACAATTTTCACTCTTTATAATTCTGGAAATTGACAGAATAGTGCCACCACACAGGTAAGTTTTGAATGAGAACTTGGTCCAAGGCATTTGACATCAGGTCTGTTATGGTTTCCACTGTGATGCAGCCATTTTCGTATTAGCTATGCCTTGGGTTTTAGTTAATTTCCCAAATAGCCTCGTCAAAACAACTCTTCAGAATGTTGTTTCACTCTTTGATAAAATGAAAATTGCCTTCACATTGACCTAGGTGCTTTACATACATTGTCTCATTTACTCTCTAACAATATTTAACTTGTGCATTAGTAGTATTAATATGTGAAGAAAAAGTTGGACTCAAAGAAGGTAAGTAACTTGCCTAAACTTACACAGGAAAAATAGTCCTTACACCTATCAATTTCATTAGCTAAAGTCTTTTGAACTGAAAAGTGTTTTAAAGGAAACAAAGGGGAAAGTGTGATGGATAGGTAAGTAGAGTAGAGGAGACCTACTAAATCGAGCAGTTGTAGAAAGCCTCTCTGAAAAGTGATATTTATGTTGAGACCTAATGTGAGGAGTCAGTCATAAGAAACTCAACAATCTTCACAAGAGAAGTAACACCAAGTGTAATGACATTAAAAAGAGAAATAGGTGGTGTTCTCCATTCTACTGAGCAATACTCTAGTCACTATTTTTAATTTCTGCTGTTACATGTATCTATTAAATATTTAGTTTCAGAAATTTTACTTATGGTACAAAAGTAGTCACCTGCTTTATTTTTAGATGTCACGTCTCTGGTAAAGTTCATCATTTTATCTATTTTTGTAATGGTTTTGAACATTTTAATTAAAGCTATACTAAAGTTTGTTTCTGATAACTCCAAAATCTTGACCACTGGTGGTTTATTTCTATTGTCTATTTTTTTCTCCTGGTTTTTGATAATTTATTTCTGTCTCTGTCATGACTGGTAATTTTTAACTGAGTGCCAATCTTTGTAAAGAATGCTAAAGACTCTGAATGATCTTACCTTTCTTCAGAGAAGACTTAATATTCATCTGGTAGGCAGGTAGCATATGGGAAGATCGCCTTGATCCAATTTGAGACTAAAATTTTTCCAAGCTGTTTTCAGGCTTTGGTAGGACTGGTCTACTTCTACTCTGTCCTTATTCCTACGGTGTATTGATAGATTTTCCAGAGTAGTCTCCATGGACAGGCTGGGGCTTTTCAGAGCTCCTCCTTTTTGGTGAGCAGCCTAGCACTGTCAGATTATTAAGCACACTTGAGTGTTTCAGCCTTTACCACACATTTTCCTCCTAGTTTCTTGATTTTTCACCCCTTCATGCAAAGATTAGGAATTGGTTCAGATTTGAGGGGAAAGTTACACCAAATGTCATTTCATTTCTCCATGACTCCCTTTTCTCCTAATTTGGCTCCTCAAATTCCTGCTGCCATGGTAACCTTGATTTCTACTATTTTTCCCATCCCATCTGAGTGAGTTGGCCACAAAATCTATGATGTTGTTTTTTGTTCAGCCTCTTTATCCCGTCCTAGGACTTGCAAATGTCCGAAGTGGAAAAGAATCAGTGGTGAATGGAGGGCTTTTAAAATTGCATTTTCCTCTCTTCGGGATTGCAGTACCTCAAATCCTGGCTTCCTTGTCTGCTCCAAGATTCCTTCAAACTGCTGTTTGTTTGTTTGTTTTAATTTTAGACAGCTTTAGTAGTTTCTTGGCAGAAGAGTCTGTCTGATACAAGTCAATTATAGATGGAAGCAGAGGACTGGAAGATGACTCTGGTTTAAATTTCCATCTACAGTAATAAATATGTTTAGTTAGGCATTTAAAAAAACTGTCAGCATAGTTTGTCTTTTCTGGAATAAAGATAATAATGATAGTTTATGAGACTGATATGATGATTTACATATATGTGTATATATACATACACATATATATAATCTCATAGCAGAGCACTTGGCAAATAATAATGAAGCAATAAATGTTGGTTCTTTCCCTTCCTTCTCTTGTCTTATTTAAAGGTCATATTTTTGACTGTTCATTGATCCATATTTATCAGGTCAGTGACATTTTCATGATATATGTAATAAGTTTTGAATGATGACAGAGAAGAAATAAGTATGCAGAAAGTATAGCATGCATGAATATATTCCCAGAAAATACATTTCATCTGCATACCAGGTACCTTCTCAAATGTTAAGTTTTTGTGAATTTTTATTATAGATTTTTTAGTATGATGTACTTAGAATGATTTAACCAAACATCAAGTAAACCCAAAATAAATACATAAGAGAGTACATATTTTTAAGATACTCACATTATGATGAAGAGAAAAAGATATGCACTGAATTTGTATGTGCTAAAATCTATATAAAACGGACGAGATGATGTAAGGTAGATTTCATGAAAATACAAATATATTTTAAATGCATTTGTAATGTTCCTTGCCTAGTAATAAAAAAAAAATATTGCTAATGCTTTTGTTGTTCACATGAATGTTAATATTTATTTATATTTAATGAAGTCACCATTTTATTTAATTTTCTGCAAAGTCTTTTCTAATATAAAAATCTGTAGTAATTGATAATATCTCTTCATTTGCTGTTTTTCATTGTGAGTTTCCAAAATACAGTGCTGTGGATTTATTTTCATGGTAGCAGATTACTTATCACTTCACTTTTCCAGGGCTAGAAGCCTAGCAGATCAATGAGAAACTCATTGCCTTGAAAGAGATCAGGTGTTAGGTTTGTCATAAGTAAATCTTCAGTCAAAAAATGTGTAAAATTAATAGATTGTGTTTAAAAGTCCATCCAAGAATTGAACAAGTTGATGGTTATATTCTTTATTTTCTTTTGAGAGAATATGAACTAAATATAAATCCAAAAAAATCATTTAATAAAAAGGCACTGAAGGAGCCAGAAGCCACAGAGAAGAAAAACAGCTCAGATACAGGTCAAAAGTTCGCCTTTCCTAACAGACAATGGATATTAAGTAAAGTGATCACTGGAATTGATCTAATTAGTCCAGTCACCCAAAATGTGACCACACACCTGCCGCTCAGCCTTAGGTTAACACTGCTGGAGATTTAGTGTAACAACCGAGGAGAAGGGGGTGTTCTGATACACACACAGACGTAACAAATAATAGCAGCAGTTTTCAGAATGTTGTGTTTCTGAAATACAAATAAAATTTTAAAGAATTTTTGAGACAAAAAATTTTTTATTTTGCCAAAGAAGGAAGTCTTTTTTTTAAAGAAAAGCAAAAAAAAAAAAAAAAACCCACTAAAATATTTACAACCATAATTTATTTCAAAACAATAAGGATTTTTGGACAACAAAATGTAAGAAAGATGTAATCTAAAAAACAGACTCTCTTATGAAAAAATAGTAAAAGTGTCAGTGACATATACATACACATGTACATCCATATTACATTGTCATTTTTATTTGGGGTACTATTGAAACAAAGGCAGAGAACAGCCTCAGAGTACTAGCTTGACAGATCTGCTACTATAAGACCTTCTTTATAGTCTCCTCTGGAGGTACAGGATGTTCTCATTTTACTATTTTGTTTAACTGTCTTTACCACTTTAAAGTTTTGGTAATATACCTAATATCTTCCAACTTTTTCACTGAATCCCGTCAAGTTATTTTTCTGTATGAGACTGTGCTTTATTTATTTTATTTGTTTGACATTGAGCGTTAATATGTAGTGCATTAAAATTTTTGAAGATAAATGTGTATTTAAGAATGAAGAAGAGATGATAAAGTAAGCCCTTATTTTGTCTCCTAAGCCTATAAACTTGTTTTCCAATCTGCTGATTATCTGAATATGTGGTTGGTCTTTTAACCAGTTTCTACTATTGTATAATATAAAAAGTGTTGCTGCAATGCTTACACAAGAAGTCACTGTGTTATAGATATATATTCTGTACTCTAGGAAATTATTCCACAGAATAACACCCACAAGAAAACATTCATTAGAAAAAGCACTGAATTCTAAATCTGCTTCAATTTGACATTCACTTACCATTTATAAGATGAAGATTAATTTTTGTTGCTGTTGGGTTAAAATATTTGAATTAGTTGCCAAGATTTACAAATAGAGATTTCACATGAAATTCCAGGTTCCCCACTTCCTTCAAAAATCCAATTTACTTCACTTCCCTGTGCCTTAGTCATCTGTAAAATGGGAATGGTGATGACACCCTTATCACAAGTACTGCCCATTTGGGAATAGATGAGGTATTTTGCATATGGTTTTGAGAGATTTAATGAACCATTATATATCAAACAACAGTCAACATTCCACTGACACTGAAGACTCACTGTGCCCAGCACTGTGTGCGGACTCAACATACCACGGTATCCCTCTTCCCTCTGTTTTCTGAGGATGGTCACCTGGCCTCCCAGTCTCACATCTCTGGCCTTTGCTGACTCAGTTGGCAGGGCTGAAAAAGAGCACAGGGTAGGCAGGGACCAGCCAGTGAGGAACTCCCACTGCACATATGCAGACAGAATGGACAGAGCTCTGATTTTGTCCTTCTCTGCCCAGGAATGAGGCAGAATTTGCATAGAATATTAACAAAAACCGACCAAAAACCATACTAGATTTTTAAAAGTCAACATAATAAAGACTACATTTTCTGACTGTAATGTTAATCAGAAATCATTTACAAAAAGTGTTATGTGTGTATATTTAAAATATAAAATATTTATATATGTATATTATAAATGTATATATACATAATCATTTGTCTGAAACCCCAAACAACCATATTAATAAACACTTGGGTTAAAGTGGAAATGATAGAAGACTATAGAAAGTATATTTCTAATTTTTATAAACATTGTATTTTAAAATGTAGGTATAGGAACAAAGATAAATAACTGAATCAATTTCCAAAAATAAAAGGAAATAAAAGGCCAAAGAGTGATTATCCACCTTATCAAATATTTATAAAACATGTCACATATCCATTACATTTTAAAACAATGTAATACTGTCCCAGTTACAGACAAATATACACATGGAACAAAATAGAGGGGTCAGAATGAGAGTACCTTATAAGCAGAGAAATTCAAAGTGCAAATGCCAGTCATTTGGGAACTGATGGAGCGCTTTGCATATTATGTGGGGCAATCACACACTAATTAGAGGAAAAGAAAGGTCATTTTTAAACAAGACAAAGGTAAACTATGACGGATTGAGTAAAAATAAAGTTATACAATTAAAAGAAGGGCAAGCAAGGAGAATATTTTGTGTGTATTTGTGTTAGAGGAAATTTTCTTTAACAAGACTGAAGAACACAAACCATAAAAAATTAGATTTTGTTATATCAAAAGAAGTTTTTACAATATAAATCACCAAATGCTAACTTTCAATAAATATCACAATAGAAGATTTTTGCAGGAATTGAACCAACTAGGTACTAATATCTAGAATACTAAAGGAATTTGTAAAATAAACAATAACAAAACTAAAAGAAAGGAAACACAATAGAAATATAGTTAAAGTTATGACTAACCAACATATGGAAAGAAAAACAATGGTTAACAGATACTTGGAGATATTCTTATGAGAAGTGGAACCATGCAATTAACACAATGATGAGTACATGTTCTACAGCTCAGATTAGCAAAAACCTTCAAGTTGATCAGTACTAATTATTAGGGAGACTATAGCAAAATATTTAATTTTGGTGCAGTATATATTGGAGTGGTGCATTCTGGAGAAATGTGTCATACTTGATGAGATTAATATTCACATAGCCCAACACTCAAAAATTTCACTTTTCATAAATTAACAAAGTCCATAAGGAAGCTCTTTGTAGCATTGATTGTGGTATCAGGGGTGTGAAGACAACTTAGGTAGTCATCACTAAGAAAATGAGTATGTAAATTTTTGTGGCTCCATACTACACTGTTTACTGCAGCAGTGTATGTATCACAGCAGGGACAACAATTAAAACAGATACCAAGAGAAACAAATAAGAGAATAAAATCCATACCACGACATGTGAATTAAAAATTTTCTACACTTACTATACAGCACTATCTCTTTTACAAGGATTCACACATAGGCCATTGTTTTTGTTATTTGATCTCAGATCCATTCCCCTCCTTCACCGGCAAGCTACATTTCCAAAGGTCCTTTGCTAACTGCTGTCTGGTGAGGTTTGGCTAATGGAAGCCCTGGTTAAAGTTGGAGAGGAAGAGGAAAGGAATCAGGAAACTCTTCCTCTCCCCATCCCTCCCTTATACTCCTTCCTTTCTCCCTCTTTTCTCTCTCTTTCCCTCTCTCTGTTTTGGGTGGCCATTTTTGAGCAGTAGCCATATCTTTTCCAAGGTTCTCACTCTTCACTAAACAGAACCTATTTCTGTGGCCCTAACTCCTCCAGAACAATTCTGGACATGGCTCTGGAACCTGCAGGATTTCCCTGATTTCTGGATTCTGGTGAATAGCACTCCTTTCCTAGTGTCATTCCAGTCCCAATGGGGTGTAGTGGTCTCCTGCTGTCTACTTTGCTTGTGTTCTCCTTTTGCTAATCTATGATTTGCTTCACCATCCCGTTTGCCTTCTCAGTTTCTCTACCACCTGTTTAATTTCGTATGCTGAGTCTCTCACTCAAAATACTAGAATGGTTTACATTTACTGATTGGAAGCTGAAATAGTATTTGATATTGGGAGTGTTCCCAGGAAACAGACCCTAATGCGGGGCACTAAGATTGGGAGACTCATCTGCTTAATCTTTAACATGATGATAACCTCCCTGCAGATGGAAACTGAAATAATAGCAATCTGTAACAGGCAGAGGCATGAAATACACAGTTGCTTGAAGTATAACACTGGCTGAAAGGAAGTATTTGGAGGATTAAGTAATGGCTATAGTAACCATCATGGTAATAGTGACGGCTACAAGGACTGCAGTTTTCTAACTGTGATCAAGAGTTTACTGAAAGAAAAAGAGAAGCTCAGGGCTGTGTTATCTTTCCTGCTCTCTGTCATAATGTTATTCAGACTTTAATTATCAGCACCTTCCACAGAAAATCACACAGGTCAATTATATTGATGGTATTCAGGTTGCTCTTGGAAGCAGCAAGAAGCAAGAACCTTAGATACCTTAATGAGACACACAGTGTCAGAGATTAGGTGGTGAACACCATGAACACTTAGATCCACTTGGATGATGTCTCTACAGATCTTGTAGGCTGGGGCATGTTGAGATAACCCCTCTAAATTGAAAGATCACTTTAGATTTTGGAGGCAAAATATGACATACTTGGTGTGTTGCTCCAAGGAATTTACTAAATAACCTGAAGGCTTCCTGCTATTGCCTAATTCCATTTGCTTCAGCATCTGTTGTTTGGCTTATTACTCATAGAGCAATTCCCTTACATGAAATTCCTTCTGTTTGAAACACTAGATGGCTTCTGTTTTCTTGAATAGCCATTGACTTATACAATGTGTACCCAAAGACATAATCTATACAAACTATAGTGAGTTTCTATGTGTGAGATAATAACTAGAGAGAGTTATCAGAGTAGAAGAGGAAAACTATAAAACAATAAAAATGATGGAGCTTGAAGAGAATGTAATATAAATGAAAGGGTATAATTAATTCTGATAATCTTAAATGACAAATTAAAAATCTATAAACATGAAACTAAGATCGTGTGACCTATTAAAGTTTAAATATATTCTTAGTGGCAAATTAGGACTAAAACCCTAATCTCTTGAATTGCAAGCTATTTCAATGACTCAATACTGTTCCATACTTGCTTTCAAGTTTTAATTTTTATCCAACTTGTGCTGAGAACCTCTTTCAGAGAAAAAAATAAGGATATATATGAAAATGCATACTGTGAAGCAAAGAGTCTTGAGGGTAGAAATTGTACACTTGAAGGAGGATAGTTATTATGAGAATTTCCATTAAAAACACAGTGCTACATTTTTCACCCAAAGCTCTGTGGTTTATTTTTCTGTCTTTGGGAATTTCACAAACAACTTGTAAAGTTCTAGCCAAACCTTTGAGGTTTGCCTTTCCATAAGTATATGGAACAAGCCAAAGGCTGCAAATGTAGCCAAATGAAACAATGGAAACCACAAGACCTGCTGGCCTGGCTCCTCTCTCCTCTACTTGATTTTGAGCCCCCGGAGAGGAAACCACCTGAGTTGCATTTGTATATGGTTAGAGCTCTTGAGAACTAAGCCTCCTAACTAATGGTTCTTATTTAATTTGAAATAAAGGGATACAAGTATTGAATTCTAAGGAAGCGGAAACAGTTTTGTTCCTACCATTGTTGTTCCTTTTTTCTTTTTAATTTATGTCTTCATTGTTAACATTTCAAAGGAGCCTCTGCATAGATGCATGTAGCCACAGTGTGTTTCTATTCCCAGGGGTTCTGGAGGCCACAGTGATCCATGTACTTCCTTAGAAAACTCTTTAAATAAATGGAATCTATTGGGCCCCACCAGCTGGTGTAATAGACTGTATACTGCTTGAAAACAGAGTTTTGCTATTCACTGGTAAACATCTAGGATATTATTCAGTAAAAGTTTATTTTTAACTTTTTGGCTCAATTTATACCCTAGACAGGGCTGTGTCATACACTACATTTATCTTCCTTGTCTGTGTAGCCTTTTAGTGCCATGCCCTCCTCCAGTCCCAACCCTTATTACATTGTTGTGCAAATTTAATTCAACCAAGACCTATTAAGCAATATAACCTCTAGATTATATT
This sequence comes from Kogia breviceps, assembly GCF_026419965.1. Taxonomy (NCBI): domain Eukaryota; kingdom Metazoa; phylum Chordata; class Mammalia; order Artiodactyla; family Physeteridae; genus Kogia; species Kogia breviceps. Next base: position 109,120,252 of record NC_081314.1, on the reverse strand, counting down.
CAATTCATTATCAATTTCATTATCTACACTAGTCTTCATAGTATTGTTGTGAGATTAAATGAGTGAATACATATAAAATGCTTACAACATGCCTAGTACATTGGAAATAATCAATAAATATTTGCCACTAGTCGTCATCATAGTAGTAGTACTAGTAGTAGTAGTAGTAGGATGTCCCAGTAGCATGTTACATATTAGAATATGGAGAAAATGGGAAACCCTGAGAATCCTTAAAGAGCATAATTAAAACTTTTAATTGCTAGCATTTGATAATAGGTCTGCTTTCTTCAGTGTCATTTGTGTTTTTATTGAGATCAAATACCAAAGATGAATAAACTCTCGGGCTGATGTTTCTTGCACTTAGTAGAAGGGAGCTTTTGGAGAGCTGGGCATTTTTACTCACTACTTATTTAATTACACGTTATTCTTTCAGCAACGATTGAGTTACCTGCTGTTCCTGTGCATGTTAGGTAGGGTAATTCTAGATGCTGTAACAAATAAACTTCAAAATTTCAGTGTGTAAGAAAATACAAGTTTAATTCTGGCTCATGCAACCGTCCAGTGACGATGCTCCTGGTTGGCATGCAACTTTCTTCAGGAGGCGGTTCAGGGACACAGGTCCCTTCTGTCTTCTTGCTCAAGTATCCCCCTGGGCCCCAAAGGGCTATGTTTCTTATCACTAGATGGAGTAGAAAAGGAAAGATATGGTAACACTGCCTATTAATTACTTTGTTCTGGAAAAGCAAATTCCACATTTTTTTTTTACTTGACAAGATTCCATCCAAATGCAAGAGAAATTGGGAAATCCAATAGTTCTTGTGGAGCTGCTTATGAAAAACAACTCTATCCTACAAAAGAGGGGGAATAACTCTCATATGGTTAGCCACTTCTTCCATACAAGGCTACAGGGATGAATCTAAGATCTGCTTTCATTTATCAAGGGAATAGTGGGGGCACAGGTTGGAAACCAGGAGATGAGGTTCTTCATTAAGCCCAAGAAGGTCAAATCATGCTTTACAGAGGATATGAACATCACAGTTGCATCATAAATGCGCACAGTTCAGCAACACAAAAGGAAAGGTATCGTATTCTAAAAAGGGACTATGATTTGCAGAGGTGTTGAGGCCAAGGAATTCCAAAAGGCTGAGCATAGGTGTGGAGAACTGGCTGAAAGATGAGCAATACATTCAACTGAGCAATGTTTTGTAGGGGACATAAGCTAATTTTTAGAAAAATTACCCAGAAAACAGGGTATAATACATTTGAAGATATTAGAGGCTCTGAAGCTAGTTGACAGATGAAGAAACATAAGTGGAGGGAGGTGGAGATGGCAGATTATGCAAGAAATTCAAAGAAGCTTTGGTATTTCACCTTTTATATGGTTGCTCATTCTTTCTGCATGTGATTTCTGTCCTTCTTTGCATGTTTCACAATACAAACAAAAACAAAATGGATTAAAATTTTTATAAGCGTTTGGAGAACTGTAAGTTACTTTTTATTTTTTAAAACGTATGTTGCAAAACAACAATAGTAATGAGAATCAACATATGCATATAGGGTACTATACTATGAATGGTGAACTAAGTATCCACCATGCTGCACTCAGATAAACAGACTTACACACACACACACACACACACACACACACACACACACACACACACACTATTACATGGGGGACAAAGTCAATTAGGAATTGAGTATAAAGTAAAGGAATATTTAGCCCTATTTGTATTTCTTCTGATGGCTTACTTCCTTACATATCCCACAGTTAACGTCCTAGTAATTGTAAATCCACTAGGAGATTTAGCTTACATATATGTAACCACCATCGCTTAAAATTTTCTGGGAACTTGGCTGCCATTTGTGTTCATCAAGTATTTGAGAGTTATTTTCAAAGACTCTAGGCTGTCCAGTGCCAAGCTATCATTGGCCCAGCAGCTTACCCTCAATTCCTAAGTAGCTTCTTTCTAGAGAAATTTAATCTGCATGTTTCTAATCCATTTAAAATTAGATCATCAAAATAAAGTTTTGTATGAGCTATCCAAAATCCTGTGAGAGAGTTTCTTTATTTTTCCTCCACTAAAGGAAGATGTCGCATTTGTTAAAATTCAAGTATGCTGCAAAGCTAGAAACCTCTTAGAAACTGATTTTAAAACTTGGCAGTCTCTATTCTTTTATCCCTAAGGCATATAGTAGGTGCTTTGGGAGTTTCTTTGTGAATTCATTTTTAGAACATTGCTTGGAGTTTACTCATACAGGACTGAGTTCCTTCCTTTCCACCAAGCCACAGTTCTTCCTTTGGAACCTCTCCTGAATTCAAAGGATGCTACACAGGTGGAGTGTCATGATGGCTTCATAAGAAAGAGTTTGAGACAGATATTTCCATTTTCTCTTTAAGATAATCTTATATACTTCTTCAAGCAGGACTGTGTTCAAAATCACTTCCTGCCACATGAATTCTGAATTTCATTGTAATTTTCCTTGGTATACTGTTTGCTATTACAATCAATCCTATTTCAATTTGACCCTTTTTGAATCTCCATTTTATATATTTTTCTTTTAGAAGCTTAGAGAAACTAATTGCCCAATCACCCTATATATAAATGTTATATTAATCATAATTTTTTGGCGTTACATAATTTTTTAGTTTATCGGTATTATTCACAAGTAAAAATAGAAATTAAATGTTTTTATCATCACCTCAAATGACCTGCCTTATTGACTATCACTAATTCCATTTACTCACTGAAAAAAAATTGATCACCTTAATGTTTGAATATAATTTTATGTTCTACAATGAACACTAAAATGAATCTGACAAAATATACAATGCTAAAACTCAGTGTCCAAGCGTAGTGTGTTGATGTGGGTTCCATATCTCCAATGCTTATCCAAGGGAAATCTATAAGTATTTCATATAATAATTAATAACACTGTGTTTTTAGATTATTTAAGAGGATTTATGTCTCATGAAAAGTTGATATATTTTAATGGAACTTTCAGACTAGAAGGATAAAATAAATGTGGGGACCACATAACATTCTTATTGATCATACTTCCATATTTTCATCTGCCCCTTAGCCACTCCTCCACTCTGACCAGCATTTCTCCCTTTCATCCCCAATTCTCTGTCTTCTCCACTCTGGGCTGGATCCAGCACTCTTGTTAGCCCTTATTTACAGCAAAACATTTACAGTCTGCCTTCCATATCTGTGGAATCGAAACCCTTGGATAAGAAGGGGTGACTGTATTCATTGTGCTACACCATTTTATATAAGGGACTTGAGCATCCGTGGTTTTTGGTATCTGCAAGGGGTCCTGAAGCCAATTCCCAGCCAATACTGAGGGAGGACTGTACATTGTGACATTTTCACTCCTCTAATACCAAATCCTATAGATACTTTTCAGTTTCTGTAACATTCAGCAACATTTCATTCCATCAGACATTCTCTTGCTGATAATGTACTCATAAGACACTCCTTTTTTCTGTAACAGAATTCTATCCTTGTTGTCTCCCCTGTATTCCCAACCATCACTTCTCAGTCTCTTATGTTGGTTCCTCCTATACATGAGTTTCATTATTTTAGTTCTTTATGACAACTTAATGGAGCACGTATTATTTTCACTAGTTTAGAAACAGTGACTCTGAAGGTGCTTTAAGATCACATAAATAATAAATTGCAGGGCTAGGATTTGAATCCAAATGTATATGCCTCCAAAGTCAGAATTTTCCAACCCACACTTTGCCTTGCTAGGCCACAGCTGGGCTGGCTCCAGGGCTTGCCTTGTTGGCCTGCTGAAGGCATCAAGAGATCCACTAGCTTTCTTTTGTTCTTTAGAGCTACTTCCACCCATGCCTAACCTGTATTCTACCCATTCAGTCTCTTATGTTTCATCTCCCTACATGCCTAGTTTTGAGGAGCACATAATCGTTCATGTTCACCACATGGGTTTTTTTTTTTTTTTTTTGTATTATTTGAAAATTTTGCTACAAATCACTATAGGAAAGCAAATGGCACAACCATGTGAATGTCCCAATGGTTGAAGAATCATATCAACTTCTTGATAAATCTAGATAAACTACTCACTTATAAGCTAGTGCTATTTTAATACCAAGACATTGTAACCCATATGTTCCTTTGTACAAAGAAGCAAGTTAAAGTGTTTAACAAATAATTGCAAGCAATCTCTTGTATCTGCTTCCACAAAACTTTACAACCAAATGTCCCACCAACAGAAGTTATGAAGTTTTTGCTGTTTATAATTAACAAAAGTCAAGTATAATTAATCTTGGCCAACTCTCTCAGCTCTCTTGTATACTTTAGCTCTATCACTTTGGAAATCATTGAAGTTTAGGTGTGATTGTAACTAGTACATTCCCATACGTGTCTAACACCTCTCCTTAGCAGCCCCAGACTTCCTTATGCACAATTATTCTGGAAAGTGTAGATTTATTCCCTTATGAGCATTTTCAAAAAGGTGCAAACTGAAGTGTAAATGGCATTCATCTCACCAAATCAATTGGAATGTAGCTGCTGTTAAGGTAGTTTAAAAAAAGAAAGAAAGTAATATAATACCTCTCTCAGACAAAGATTTTGAATACATAATATCTAGGCATGAACGTCATTTGCAGACTTAGTTCCGGCAGTTTGATTTGCAATTTTAATTTGAGGACAGTCATGGTTTTGGTATGATTTAAAGACAAAACTTGGAAATCTGAATAAACAGAGATAGGTCTCTCCTCATGTATGTGGTATATTCCTGCTAACAGTGTGCTTCTGGAAAAGAGGTAAATGTGACTTCGTTAGGTGACAAATCTGCTCAGTTCTCTCATGCATGTAAGCGCAATCTAAGACTAGCTGTGAGGGTAATTTCATTTTCAAATAATTTATTCATTAAATAATCTCTTCCACATCTTATTAAAACCCAATAAGCATAAGAAAAAGAAAAAAACCGACTGCTTTTAGAAACTACAATCAATCTCATTGATTTAAAAAGTAAACTGCAACCCTACCCACTCCTACCCTGCTGGATTGTGATTCTCTAAATGAAAGGACTGGGATTTGAGCATCTTTGTTCTTGTGTTTTTCACAGTAATGGCATACAATAGAAATGCAATAAATGTTTGTTGTGATAAACTAAAGATATAAATAATGCTGCTATTCAGAGAAATTACAGAATCCCTAACATGGCAGCTTAATAGTCTACTATCACATGGTTTTGAAGTTGGAAATAGCCATTATTTTGCTTGTGAGACTTGGAGTTTTTAAATGGCTAAGGGTGGGGTTAATTTTGACAAGTAAGTTTTATAGTTTGGATACATATTAAACATTTGGTTTTAATTGAGGTTTTTTGCTCAGGCCACCCAAAAGCTTCCTTTTAAGAATATGTTTATGCCTGTATGTTTCTTCCCTGTCACCATTTGCTGATGCAGTATTTAATTTCTTTCATTTATGGCCTAAAGTATAATAGTCTGCCAAAAGAAAGAGAGTTCTCTAAGTATGAAAAAATATATTTTCCAGTTTTCCATTAGGAAATCCAAACCTCCATAGTTCCATTTGGATGTTGCATTTCGCTATTTTGTCCCGATTCACTAGTTACAGATGTTTTAAAAAGTGCTGGAAGGCATAAGACCAATATCTAACATGGATATGGAAATTAACTCGGTAGGTATCTCAAATTTTATTTCCACTTAACTTAAACTTACATGAAACTAAAATAACTAGTTTTTTTAAAATACATGAAAATGATTGTTTCATTGCCTGATTTTTAAGACACACACATACATGCACACATGCACAGAAAAAAGAGATTGATTTCTTAACAATTTCTTTTACAAATCTAGAAGACAGCAGAAGTCCTAAAACCTCACCTTTCATCTGTTGCTGTCTTTGTGATTACAAAAGCATCTGCAGACTCCAAGAAGCGTGCACTCCAAAAATCTGAGGACCAGGTCATAAAATGTCATTCTCTTAGTACAAGAATAAATTCATAGTAAAGAAGTGAATAATTTATAGAAGTAACCCACCCAAAGAGATGGTTTGTAACTTTGTTGTAAATCAAGAGGTTTGTGATTTAACTAATTTTAATTTATTTAGAGAAATATACCCTGTCAGGAGCATGGCATTCTGTGTGGAATTTTGGGAAAATAAAGTTTAAATAAATCAGTATTTTTCTAGTACTATTGAAATGAGAAGAAGACATTATTTGAGAGGCATCAGCACTTGAGCCATTAGAAAGCTGTAGTCTATAGAAAAGCAAAGATGATTTTCCAAGCTCTACCACAGCCTCAACAAAATATCCCTCAAGACCACAGAGATCCCTTTGCCTGGATTGCATGCTTAGTATATATTTTTATAGTAAGAAAAAGATGCCACAGTTTGCAAATATAATTATTCCAGGAACTAGAAAGGAATGTTAAAAAATTCTATTCTATGTGAAAAACTGGTATTCTATTTCATAAACTAAACTTTTATTACAGCAAATAATTATACAAATATTCATTGAACTAAGCATATAAAAATGAGCAAGACACAGTCTCTACACTGAGGAAATTTACAATCTGAAAGGATGGAAAGAAAGGCACATATGCAGCTCTACTACTTGATATTTGTTCATGTCCTGATGGTTTAAGTGCAGATGGGAGAGAACATTGATTCTGCTTGGGTTTGTCCACTGAAGGCTTCCTACATGAGGTGATATTTCTACTTCAGTGGATAGTTTTTCTTCATGAGTTTAGTTAGCATGTATTGATTCAGTTAAATTTCATAAGAAGTGGATCACCAAATTGTTTGCCTCTCTCTCTTTACCTCTGTTTATGCTTTTTAATAATAGCACATTGAAAATGATTAAAGTATGAATATATAAAAAATCATTTTAGGTGGGCCCAAGAAGTATAACCTAAATGGAATTGGGTGTCTTTTAAAAAAAATTTTATTGGGGTATAATTGATTTATAATGTTGTGTTAGTTTCAGGTGTACAGCAAAGCGAATCTGTTATACAAATACATATATCCACTGTTTTTTTAGTCTTTTCTCATATAGGCCATTACATAGTATTGAGTAGAGTTCCCTGTGCTATACAGTAGGTCCTTATTAGTTTACCTATTTTATATATAGTAGCGTGTAGGTGCTTTTACACAAAGCACCTACACACTACTATATCCATCCCAATCTTCCAATTTATCCCTCCCTGCCCTTGCTCCCCATTTTATTTTCTAAATCTGTAACTCTATTTTGGTTTTGTAGTTAAGTTCATTTGTAGACATTTTTTAGTTTTCACATATAAGCCATATCATATGATATTTGTCTTTCGCTGTCTGACTCACTTCACTCAGTATGAGAATCTCTAGGTCCATCCATGTTGCTGCAAAAGGCATTATTTTGTTCTTTTTTATGATTGAGTAATATCCCATTATACATATGTGCCACATCTTCTTTATCCATTCCTCTGTTGATGGACAATTTAGGTTGCTTCCATGTCCTGGCTATTGTGAATAGTGCTGCAATGTTCATTGCAGGAATTGGGTGTCATTGAACTACACTAGATCCTACCTTAGTATTTTATTACAGTGAAGAAAATAGACACAATTGCATGTAGGTGTACACACATATGCACACATACAAATTCAAATTAAAAACAATGAAAAATAATGTAGACTTTCTTGAAGTTTTGTTCGGAGGAGGGGAAGTTAAGATTGTGGATACACTGCACATATTTTTAAAACTCCCCTCTAAATTTTCTCTCTTCCTTTATCTTCTTCAGCTACTCCTTCTTGTCCTCTGTCCTTATTCCCTTAATGTTTCCATTTGAAACATTACTTCCACAATCCCTCTCCACAATCCTATAATATATCCAATACCACAGTTTAAAAATTAGTGAAAAAGTATTTGACAATATTCAAACATTTCCTCAATTGAAACTTAGACTTCTTTTTGTCAGTCAGCATTCTGTGAGGAAACTTAATTCATATGTGTAATTCCCAAATGATAATGGAAAACAGTCAGTCTAATTTTCCTCTTTTTAAATGTAAGCAGGGAATAATAATAACTTTGTGAAATGCTCATTACACATCATGAACTGCAGGTAAAATATCACTTGTGATTCTCACAATACCAAAGTAGATAAAAATTTTCTCTATTTTAACAGACAAGGAAGTTGACACACTTCATTAGGAACACAGATGAGAATTTAAACCAAGTTTGTCTGACTCTAGCACCATCACTTTTCCCACTACGTTATAATGATTTTACACAAAGCAGTAATGGCAGTATATTTTGAATATGTGAACACAGGCGCTTGAAAATAAACTAACAACAATATCAATAACAAACTTCCTAAGACCCCAGAGTATTTTTGACTCCCTTTTCCTTTCTCTTCCCCAACAAAAATGGGTGCATTCATCTACATCCTGAAAATAACCAGTTTAAGAATAACCTCCAATTGCTAAATGCCATAAAGTCCAAGGAAGCACCCATTTCTTTCACCTGGAAATCTTGGGACTGTGAAGGAGTAGAAATATTTCCTGAAGTTACCTTTTTGGGAAAAGTGAGCTCTGAAGATCTGATTTCTTAAAATGCCATTCCATAAACAGTCTATCACAGATACTCAAATTGGAAGACCTTAGAAATGAGTCTACCAGTGCCGAGGATGGCAAAGATCGATATAGGATATTTGAAGCATAAAAAATCACTAATATTAAGTATTGAAAAAATTACCTGAGGCACCAAAATACGAAATTTAATATGACAGAACCCTTCCACAATTACAAATTTTCTATGCTGGTCTAGCTACATTTTTGGAGTTCTTCAGCTGACAAAGACATTAAATGCATATAGAAAATTGTATCTACTGTATCTAGATGCAAACTTTCAAACATCCCCAGAGGAACGTATATGTTTAAGACTTTTTCAACAACCACTAACGTAGTATCAGGAAACTACAAGTTAAAGTATAATACAAATAAAACAGGTATCATGATTTGATCCAGAGTTTTATATATTCCCTTTTAGAAGAATTCAAATAAATGTCCAAAATAGCTCAGTAGAGATGTCTACATTGAGAAGAGGCAAAGGAGCACCTATAATAACTAAGAAAAATGTTCTCTGCTAATAAGCCATTTCCAATCAGAAACTAATAATGTAGGGATACTAGATGGGGCATTTTAAAAATAGTTATGTTTTCTAATGCTAACCAGCAAGATATAAAATAATTTTTCTTTACTTCAGAAATGTGTTGTACTGTATAGGGAATTTACAGTGTTAAGGAGAATGATTGATGTGTTGAATTTGAAAAAGTTCACATAATTTAGTAATATAACCTCCTTTTCTGTTATGATTTGAAGCATTTGCAGCTGTAATGGGCTTTGAATCCCTGGGATAAAGGCCTCAGCCAAAGTCAGGAGTTGCCTATAAAGTTCTCTTTGACAGAAACTGGGATGGAATCCAGGCTCATTTCAGCAATATTTGTGGAGAAGAGGATTGAACTCAATATATTTGACCCCAAAGTGCATTTTTGGGGCTTGCATCATATTTATTAAAGCCTTGTGGCAGACCTAGAAGTTATTAAATGGGTGAGAGCAGGCTTTATAAAGACACAGTTCTAAGCAGCCATAGTTCAATTCGACATACTTTTACTGATCACCTACCTGGAGCCATATCTTAGGCTAGGAACTCATGGTTATAAAAAAAGAGGCAAATATCATCCACAGACTCAGGCTACTCCCAATCTAGTAGAGAGAGACAAGGCAGATATAAATAATTGTAACACATGGCAAGTATGATAAAAGATTGTAAAACAGGTACACAGTGCAACTGGAAGTTACCGATACTGAAAAGAATCAGGACTACATTCATGGGGAAAGTAGCCTTTTGAGTTGGGTGCTGATGAAATTGTGCATGCCAGTGTGTATGGAGGGTGAGGGGAGGGAGACAGGATTCCAGCTAAAAAGTTAGTAAATTCAGAATATGTTCAAGAAACTGAAGTTAGCATTTCAGGAAGCAACATTTTAGCAGAATTCTAAGATACATATTTTTATAAGAAAATGGTTTAAAATACTGAAATTAAGATTTCCATGTCATTGTCATTGATTCAGTTGTAGTTGGAAAGATAGATGGGCTGGCCATATAAGAAGGAAAATCAGAAATTTGGAAGTCAAACAGAGAAGAGTTAAAGTAACTGCTTCAGTACTTACCAGTCCTGTTGCCCTGTGTATAAGTTTCCTATTGCTGCTGTAACAAATTGTCATAATTGGTGGCTTAAAACAACAGAAATCTATTATTTGACATTCTGGAGGTCAGAAGTCCAAAATGGATCAGCAGAGTTCTATTCCTTCCAGAGATGCTGGGAGAAAATCTATTTCTTTGCTATTTCCAGCTAGCAGGAGCTACCTCATTCCTTGGTTCATGGCCTCTTCCTTCATATTCAACGCCAACAGCACAGCATCTTCAAATCTCTGCTTCTGTCATCACACCTTCTATGATTCTGATCCTTTTGTCTCCCTGTTATAAGGAAACTTGTGATTACATAGACAGACTTGAATAATTCAGGATTCTCTCTCCAACTAATAATCCTTAACTTTATCATGCCTACAGAGTCCCTTTGCCATGTAAGGTAACATATTTACATTTTCTGGGGATTAGGATGTGTACATCTTTGAGGGACCATTATTCAACCTACTATACCCTGGGAACATTATCTAATTTCTAAAGCTTAACTTTTTATCTTATTGTAAAATAGGGATAATAATGTTTCACAGGGTTGTTTTGGAGCTCAAATGAGAAAAAGAATATAAAACAATAGCATAGCACTTAACAAAGACTGTAATTACCACTGCCAGTACTATTAATGGTGTTATCATTTTAAGTGTTCTGAATAATAGGATGAGTTTTACCCATCTTATTTGGCAATATAGACCTGATCCTTTGAGGAGCGAAGTTACACTGTCAGAACTTGACATGCCAATGTTGAGTGTTATGAAGTATTCTATAGAGAGACTGGAGACATAGGGCACTCTCAGGGGTGGGGGGACAGTGTAAATACTCAGGTGGAATAGGATAAACTACAAATATTTGCAATGTATGTGTTAGATGTAGAATGAATATTCTCAAGATTTTTAGAGGGCCTGAAAGTTAACAGGTAAATGATATTATTCCAATAGCAAACTGGGCAAGAACATGATAAAAATTATCTGAAGAAGGATCACTGATCATAAACAAATGTTTAAACTATATATTTACAATCAGTAGTGACCAAATAAAATAATTAATTGCTGTGATCCGTAAATGGGCCACAAGAAATAAAGAACTGTTGAGGGTCACCTTGGATCCTATCCTGTAGTGCATCCTCAATGGATAATGAGACCTCACTTTTTGGAAGCTGGAGGGGAGTTGGCCATATTCATAGGGGTCCATAATGAATGAGATAAGAGAAAAATGTATTATGCAAAATGCAATGGAAATTTCCCAGTGGTGGCCTCTGGTAAATTTAGAAAAGTATTCACAAAAGAGTAGCCTTCAAACATCTGCCAGATTTTGAGAGTAACAAGCTAGTTTACAAAAATGCCAAGCAAATGAAAAATGTCTTGTTTTCCTTATCTCTTGTTTATCTGCTTCAACCCCAAAGGAGAAATAAACAAAACAAAATAAAACAAATAAACAAACAGGCAAAATATTCAGCAGAATTCATTCAGAGAAGGAGGAGACTCAGAAAAGAGAAAAAAGTCAACCACCTCCTATTCCTGAAGTCAGGAGGCCGATCCTTAAAAGGCAAGGTATGAAAGAGCTGGAGAGACTATTTATCTTCAAATGAAGTTCAAAGTTTCGGTTATTACCTGAGGCTAAATGCATTTAATTACTGAAGTGAGAATGCATTTAGCAGTTTAAAGTAGCAATAGGACTTGCTCTTACGAAAAAGTGATTGGAAGAGTCATGAACTTTCACTACTGAGTGGTTTTACAGGGAGAGTAGCAGAAAATATAATACAGCTGCTTTTTATTACACTCAGTGAGTACTAATCGTTCAATGTCTGGTTATATGTACATATTTACTCAAGCCATCATTAATATTAATAAAAGCTAGACAATAATCTAAATATTCAACAACAGTAGAAATTAGATAAATGATGAGACAATCATAAGTAGAAGCTTATGCGGTTTTCGAAGACTATTATTTTATGATAAAATCTTAGACAGTTATTGCACAATATATCTGTTCATTTTAATATAAAATTAATTTTGTTAACTATTGACCATAGAGGGCTGTGATGATGTTTTCCATTGTTCTGTAGTGGTATGTCAACTTGGGCTAAATTGAAGAGAACTGATGCTGCCCATTAGGCTTGATACCTAAACAATTTCTCTTTTCATGACTTGGATTTATAATATTGTGAGGAGGGATGTACAGAATTATTACAAAGAATGATAAAATAAAATAAAATAGTAATGATTTTTGATATTCCAAGTTTTAGATACTTAGTATGTAGTTGAAATAAAAATACAGTCTGTAATATGAAAGAGCAATAATATCTGTGATCCACTGAACACTCTTTTAGTTATGTCAGGGGAATATTTCTCAAAGGACTTCTTAGAAAATAAAGATTCTTTCTTTCTTTCAACACGTTTATTGAGTGTCCATAATAAAGCAATAACCACACCAATTTCCAGGAATAAAACAGAACACCTAGCAGACATGTTTCTTGGTCTAGTAAGGACACTAGATCTTAATCAAATAATTACAAATGTGTTTAAATTGACATTGTGATAGTGGTATTAAAAAGAGACACGTGGTTTTAAGAGATCATATATTAGAAAAAGCTTCCATGAATGAGTGTCAATTCAGCTACTATTTAAATCAGAGAAGCAGGGAGGGGAAGAGCATATTGGACTGAGGAAATTGGATGTGTATAGGCCAAGAGTAGGAAGGAAATTTAAAAGGTGAAAGAGGATATGTGTCTGGACATTTAACACAAGAGGAAATGTGATATGAAATACCACCAGAGAGGTAGATAGTAACCAGACCACACAAGGCTGAATAGGTCATTTTGGAGTATTTAATTTTTCAGTGTTAAACATTTTAGTTATTTAACATTGCTCTTAGGGTAAATATATTGTTTCAAAAGATAAGGGCAGTGAAGACATGAACTCAAAGTGTTGAAGATTCCTTGGAGAAATCTGGCAGTAAAAGAAAGGAACTAGGACAGTAGCCGGAAGGTACTGCCAGGGTGATGAGAAGTATTTTCATTTGGCAGAGACATCAGCATACTTCCAAGCCAATGGAACTTGTGGCTAAAGATACTGGAATAAAACCATTTCTATTTTATTCCCCCACTTTCACACACACCAAAAGCAAGAACAAAATTATAAAAGCAATTCAAGTAGAGAACAATTCTATGTTTAATAAAACAAATACATCAGTGCAATATTTTGATATTCATCAATGTGTTTTTCATTACTGGTATTCTGATTTGTTCCCACCGTGTCTTCCCATTTCAGGAAACATCTATGTAAGTCCAGGAATACCAACCCAAAGCAACAGAGGTTGAACAGCTGAACAATAGAGAAAAAAGTGTCAAGTTCTTGACTTTTGAGCTCAAAAATTGTCTTCTGAATCTTACTGTAATGACATCATTTGAAAAAATTTGATTTTCAAAATTTTTTTTTAGTTACAAAACATTTTGAACTATGTAGGAACCAATATCTATAGAATAAATATAGATGTGGGAATAATGAATACTGATGTAGGTTCCAGTTTTCCCACCATGAGCTGAATAATGATCCCATGAGCAGGAGAAGAGAAAGGCTTAAGGATGTGGGTTCTGGGAAAGGACTAGTTCCAGGGAGAGGATATGATGAAGGAACTACCCAAATGCCTTGGGGTAAATCTGAGAGTGGAGGAAACTCATAAGCAGTTTCCATTAGGATCCTGATGACACGCTGATGGCACCAGACTTTTACCTGTTCCTTCCACCAGCAGAGTCTGATAATAGGAAAAGTTATACATATAGAAGCCTCTGAAGGTATAGGAGAGGCATCCCTACCAAGAGTCGCTGGAGTATTATGAGAAAGCAGTCATATTTTCTCTTACCTTGAGAAAGGCAAAGTTTGACGAGAAACTTCCAGAGATCATGAAGGGTAGAAGTTCCAAAATTGGCTTGGTTGTTAGGTTTTAGCAGATATCAATGTGGTGCTATGATTAAGGCGAATAATTAGACACCTCAGATGATACATTCAAGGCACTGATGGGATTGTTCACCTCAAGCGATACCAGAATGAACAAATGCTAAACCATGTGGTTTTTACGTTTCCAAGATTCAGGGTGGATACATAAGCCAGGAGGAATTTAAATGACACTCTAGAGATACGAAGGAGGAGATCAGTGAAAAATATTTGTTGAAGCCTGGAATGATAAATATACCAAAAGTAAGTAGATTAATTTTTAGAACCAAATTTGGACTTGAAATAAAAATTGTTATAGAAAAATAAAGCTGTCTTTATTGTTCATCTGAATTTTTTCCTTGTAAAAGATATGCTTACTCCATAAGGAATCAGCTACAATCCAAGGATATAAATCACAAGTGTATCTCATGATCCACAATGATAGAGAACATTGAAAACTGATTCATACTTCCTCAAAACTTGGGTAGAAAAAAAAATAACGAAGGTTGCTGTCACAGATGAGATAAGAGCAAGGGAATCTTGGCTAAGTTGTGAGCCAAAACTGAAGCCAGAGATGAACCTTTGGAAAACCAAGTGATATCACTGAAAGATGGTCAGGTAGAGCTGAAAGATAAATCACATTGACACACCATTGTTAATTGTTTACAAACTAACACTCTACCTGAGATAGACTTCTGAAGGTAACATCAAGTAAAGGGTAAAGAATGAGGATACAATAATCATGAAATGGGAATTTGACCTATATTATGAATGCTGAAAATTGAGTGAAGATATATCCTGGGATATATCTCCAAATAACAATCCCATAATAAAAGCAGATCATGCCAACTCATCACCCTGCCTCTCCCACCAGACATTACTTCTTTGTTATACCATTATTCAGCAGATAATTTACTGCATTCAAAATTAAAAGTCAATAAAGGAACCCATGTAAGACTTAGCTATAGATTTTATACCCCTCATTCTCATGTTCCCCAATAGGGAAATTGTGGTCTTGAATATCTGCTGCCAATAAATCACTAAATTCTTTCAGAGTTATGCATACCACATTACAAAAAAAAAAAAGTATCACTTTGAACAGTGGGAAAGAATTTATCTGTTTTATATACTCAAAGGTATACTTTGAGCAAGTGAACTGATTTTGTCAGATAGAAAGTATAAATTATATAACTTATTGAGTTACTTTTTATACACTATCTATTAAAAGATTATTCTCAATATTATAACCTAACTAACCTACCCTCTAATAAGTCCTCTAAATACTTTAGTTTTGTTTCTAGCTACAGTTTATGTTCTCACTTCATTTTTATCCTTAATTTGATTGAATTCTATATTTAAAACACTTCTGCTTTCATATATTCTTGGGGAAAATCCATCATTTATTTGAATGAGGGAGAGTAAAATAATAAAAATTATTTTCATATATACATTCAAAGATTTATATAAAGATTAAAATAATACCGTGTGGTTATCATTGGTGAGATCCCATGTGAAACTTTTTCTTCTTTATACTCTTATTATTTAATAGTCTATTGGAAGCATTTTTTTCCCATAACAAGAAGAAATTTTATATTAAAAAACAAAGTTTAGATGAGAAATTTGGGGTCAAAACATTTATTTGCAGAGAAATAATCCCCTAGATCTCAGGTTCTTTAAAAGTCTATTTCTCACTCACACAACTTATCCAACATACATCAGCATGCTCTGCTCATTTTTGTCACTCATGGATCTAGGGCAATGGATACTTTACACAGAATGCTACCAATTGTCACTGCAGACTGAAACATGCACTGGCTTGTAAAGTTCCCATCCAGAATTTGCACATAACACTTCTCTTCACACCTCATCCATCAAAGGAAGTCATGCTTCATGGGAGACAGGGAGGGACATTCCTACCATATGCCTGGAAATAAATGAGACTGAAAATAATTCAAAAGGACTAATGACAGTCTCAAATAATAGTGATCATTTTTACTAGAATGGTGAAAAAATGTTGGGAAGAAGTATTGCATGGAGAGAAAAAAATTATATATGTATATGTGTATATATGTATGTATGTATATATATATATATATATACACATATATATGATTGATATGAGTAGAGAGAGTGTAGAGAAAAAAAAACAAGAATAGTTCATGGATTTTTAGGGACTGAAAAAATAAGTGCATTAAGAAAAGTAGAAAACCCATGATAATTGTGTAAAAGGTGGTGATTATTTAATTTTAGGATTATTGACTCTAGGATAGTAATAATAAATATACAGTTACAAATTTGGCTGTTTCTTGGAAAAGATTTAGAAGCAATTGACTTGGAGATGGAAGCTGAAAATGTGGAGTTACCTAAGATTTCCAAAGGAGAAAGTGCACATCAAAAATGGCTGTCAGCAGATTTTTGGAAATTAGTCTAACAGAAAGATGGAGATAAAAGATGAATGTCATGAGTAAGAGAAGGGACACTAAAAGGATTCCAAGATAATTGTGATAGGCTAATGTCAGAAAAGCCAACAATATCTAGGAAAATAAAGAAATTATATCACTGGAATGATCTATAATGTGATATACCATGGGTATAATCAGGAGGTGGCAACTGAAGGAAAGGATTTAGTGTGTTTTATGTCAATGGGAATTTCTGAAGGAGGGCTTCTAGTAGAGTGGGAAGGACATATACCAGAAAACAAAGGGTTAATAAGTAAGTTGATATGAAAGAACTAATAGTAGTCCTTCAAAACAATTCTTTGAAGATGATGATTATGAAAATGAGAGAGATTTTTAGATGAGGAATAGTCTAGATAAGGGCAGCAATATATTGTCAAAGAAAATCAGTAAAAATGGAAGTAGGAATAGTAATGTGTAGATACAGAGGTAAATGATAGAAACTGATGGATTAATAAAATAAAAATGAAACACACACATTTTAAAATAATCCCTGACCAAATTTTAATCAATCTCTGATAGGTATCAAGCATTTATCTAGGTTGGTTACTTCACTAAATACTTGTTGGCATGAGTGCTAGTCATATAAGCAAATTATAACATAGCTCTTCTTTATCCATTTGTTCTATCAGTAACTGAGAGAGGTGTGTAACAATCTCTGACTATAACTGTAGATTTACTTTTATTGTTAATTCTGTGAATTTTTACTCATATAATTTGAGTTTTATGCTGTAAGTTGCACAAAAATATTTTTTTTTGTTAGCAAACTGAACTGTGATTCTCAGCAAGTTTACTATCGTATGCCAGGATGTAGCTTTTTTTTGTTTACCCTGCTTGGGGTTTGTCCCACTTTCTGAATCTGGAGCTTAATGTCTTTTATCACTTTGGAAAATACTTAGCCATTATTTCTTTAAATAATTTCTGTATTTCACTCTCTTTTCCTTTTATTTTTGAGATTTTATTTTCATATAGTTTTTGTTGTTGTTGTTGTTGTTTTTACTCTTTTCCTGTGTCTCTTACTCTCTGTTTTGTAACTTCTCCTCATATTTCTTTCTATTTCATTCTGGACATTTTCTTTCTTTGAATACCTGTTTACTAATTTTTTCTTCAGCTCTGTTTAATCTATTAAGTCCATCCACTAAGGTTTTGATTCTCTATATTTTTCCTGTTCTGTGATTTCCACTTGTTTCATTTTTATAATTTCCAATTTTCTGCTAAAATTTCCAATGTTATTTATCTCCTTGAATATGTCAGGACTACCTAAATACTGTGTTTGATAACTCCATTTTCTATAGCTGTTTTACATTTTCCATTTCTTTCTTTTTTAATAGAGAAAGAATTTGAGGTCTAAAATAATGATTTGAAGCTGAGATACAGTCCTTCAAGGATTTTTTTTTCTCAGCTCATTTCAGTCCCATCAAAAACAGAAGGGTTTATTACTCTACCTTATAAACTCTGAACTCATCAACCTCCCAAACTTCTTCTGGAATTCAAAGACATTTTAAGGGAAAATTAGCTCCAACTGCTGGGCTCACATCCTTGGTTTTCTGTGTTGCCTTGGATCTTTGTCCTGTTATTGTCCTCTGCCTTTTTAGGTCTTCAAGTACATTTTTTTTTTTTAATGTTAAGTTTTCTCACTGTCTTCAGTAAGGTGATTGTTTCTAATGAATCTGGTTGGTCAACACAAGAAGCGGTAGAACTACACCCCTTTGCTGAATTTTAAAGAAGCATAGAAAATGTTAGCCATTTGTTAAATTGTGAGATATTTTTAGGGCAGAAATTCTACTTTATTTATTGTTACGTAGAAAATAATCAATAAACATTTTAGTTTGAATATTAGCTGTTCTCTTAATTTCAAGTAACTCCATATAGTAAGAAACATGATTTTTTTTTTTTTTTTTTTTTTTGTGGTATGCAGATCTCTCACTGTGTGGCCTCTCCCATTGCGGAACACAGGCTCCGGATGTGCAGGCTCAGCGGCCATGGCTCACGGGCCTATCCGCTCTGCGGCATGTGGGATCTTCCCAGACCGATGTACGAACCCCTGTCCCCTGCATCAGCAGGCGGACTCTCAACCACTGCGCTACCAGGAAAGCCCCTTGAATTTTTTATATACTTCTGTTATCTGATTCTTATCTTTCAACTTGTAACCATATGTGATGATTTTCATTTCTTTGACTTCCATCTATTTTCTCTGGATTTTTCCTGTAAGTATGTCATCAAGTATTAATCAAATTTATCTTGGACTTCAGGTTTTTGCTTCCAGCTACCCCTACTCTCATTCTGCCCATCCACCCAGTGGCCAATTGCTCAGACTTGTCCCCTTCCTATTTCATATAATTAAAAAAATCTGATAACTGCACTAATATGAATTTAAGTGTTAGAGACAACTGTTGATTTCTATACTATTCTTAAATTTAGATTCTAGTATAACTTGATTGAGGAAAATTTTTAATTAATATAAGCTATTTATCCTGTATTTTAGGTTTTGTTGCTTAGAATCTAAGTAAGTAATCTGATTGCTTAGACATCTGAAGTCTAATTTGCTTTCTCAAGGCCATTTTTATTTTGAATTTTCAGGCTGTGTCTGAAATTCTGTGAATTTAGGACAGGTTATAACTTGAAATGACAGGCAACACAGTATGATTTAACATTTCAGAAATAAGGATTTGTTATTACTGTTGTTTTTTAACTCACATGCCTTGTGAAACTTGTTAATGAGAAAGTTAATTGTTTTATTGCTTGTATCCCTGGAGTCTGTGGTCTTTTACATGTTGTGAGCATGCTTGCTTTAAAAATCAAAAGTAAGAAACCATTGCAAAGATGTTCCAGTGAAAAACTTGTATCAATCTGAATTGAATGCTGTTTTAACTCTAAATATTATGAGAGAAATATAAAATGTTAACTAGAGAAGGCAAAGAACTGACACATATATTTTATTATGACAGGAGCCACTGAAAGTTTAGAAAAAAAGAAACAATTTGCACCCTTGAATAAATAGCTATCACATGGTAGTTTACTAGCAGGATAACCTTTTAAATCATGATTTATTTTTACCTATAGCACTCTTTATGCCAATATTTTCCAGAAACATTTTAGAAATACCTCACCATTCAACATGATTAGAATAATCAAAGTCATCAGTAGTAATCTGTCATTACATTATGTGCAGGACACTTGACTAAGTGCAGAGTGTCTAAAGATGTCTAAAAACATCTTTTTAAATGTTCTGGAATAATTAGTTCACTCTACTTAACATTTTACCTTTCATTGACTCAAATGGAAATAAGAAAATAGAAATGTACATAATGGGGTAATTTCAAACTCTTGGAGTACATTCAACAATTATCTCTGAGCAGTAGGTTAATATGGTCTATTTTCCAAATTAGCACCTAAAAGTGGATTAAAATGAGCATTGAAAATATTGTATATTTAAGCCCAAATTAATTATCCAGTACTTTTCACTGAAAAACAAAAGTACAGATTCTAATTTTGTACCAATTTAGAAATGTGCTTACTTATGACATTTTAGGTAATTTCCTCTTAGGTGTACCTAAATTAGTAAGTACTGTGCATATAAACCCCAAATGGGAAGAAAATTTACTTAGAAACTACTTTATTAGTCAAGGAACAATATCCTTACTGAACTTTGGGATTCTCCTCTTCACTGTTAGATGAATAATCTGAAGCTAGAGTAAGAAAGCATCCATTAAATTCACCTGGGAGAAGCAAATGATGTACATTTTTTTCTGCAATTTGGAAAGCCTATGGACTACTCTAAAATTCACTCATTGATCTGAACAACTAAAGTCTCTCAACTGATTAGATCAATAGACTCACAAACCAAATCAAGGATAACTAAAATAAACAGAACTCTCTGTCAAGTAATTATTTTATTTACATAAATTTGTTCCCTAACTGTTGCCTTTGGGAAATTCTGTTTTACCTATCCGAGGAGGAAAGTCTACAGACTATACTAGATATTTCATTTAAACAAAATAGGAAAGGCAAATTATCTTTCCTCTCACATAGGAGAGAAAAACGATCTTCCTTTCAGGTAACAGTGACCTATCATTGTACTGAGTTGGAGATGTCTTTGTGATCATTCTGTCTCAGCACACTTTTTTTTTTTTTTTTTTGTAGTTAAATGTCTATACTGAACATCTGTGATTTAGTAACTAATAAATACCATTTTTAATACTGAGCCTGATAAAAGAATGAACTGTGCTCAACTGATAGAACATATTCTTAAATGTCAGAATGAGCTTTAAAAAAACCAGAAGATATTTATCTCGTGTTATAATCTATGTAAACAGGCATGAATTTTACAAAAACAGTCACGGAAATAAAAACAGGCATGAATTTTACAAAAACAGTCACGGAAATAAAAATAGGCAGTGTGAGAAAGAGTGGTATACATCAGAGAATTAACAAGAAGCAAAAAATGGCCTTCTTTTTAGAAAGATGCTAATTAATAGTGTATTTTATATTTATCCTAAATTTGTTTACCTCTGGAGAGAGGAAGCTATGAAAGGAATACCTCATAGATATTATAATAAACAGAGGCCTGAAATGCAGAGATTTACCAGCTGACATAAGGCATCGATGTGCCTAGAAATTGATGTTGGTGTAACTGGGAGCAGATCGAAAGATCAGTAGTGCCAGAGGTGGCACAATTATAATAAAATCAGATGAAAGGGTTCATTATGCTCACACATGGTGAAGAGATGCCTGTCTCCTCTCCTGTTATATCTCCTCTACCTCGATTATACATTTGGGGGCGGGTGAATGGAATTAATACACACAACACCATGTTTGAAGTAGAAAGAAATTTTCATAGTAGTCTAGAAATCTACACAAACATTTATGATGAGATCATTTTCAATTGAATAAAAAAGCAAAAAATATTATCAGGCATGAGAGTACAAATGAAGATTCTGTTTTATTTGGACTATCTTTTATCACACAAGAGAAAAACTATCAAAGAAAAAATGTAGGTCTAGACAAGAATACAAAGTGACTCTTAAGTTTTTTTAAAATTTAAATAGTCAAATAGTTTATCTTTTAAATAGTTATAATTTTATAATTTAAAGTTTTTTAAATAGTTATAACCTACCTATCAAAATGGGTACAGAAATAATTATACATATATTATGCATATTTATATATCTATTCTCTATATATCTATCATTATCTCTCTGAATAATATTTGGCTAAACCTATCACATGCAATCAGTTCGTTTTTCTTTTAGTCTTTATTTAAAGAGAATTAGTGTATTACATTACTATGGTGATAGAATATTTTTATTGAGGTATAATTTACATACCTTATAAAGCATAAATTTTAATACTTAAGTTCCACAAGTTTTGATAAATGTATAAACCTGCATAACAACTACCCCAATCAAGCTATGTGAGATTTTATTATCCTAGGTATTTTCCTACTTCCCTCTCCAATGAATACCTCTACCCTAACTCTACACACAACTATTTTTATTTCCATCATTATAGATTTGTTTTTGCTGTTTTAGAACTTCCTGTAAAGGGAATCATGTAGTATATACGCTTTTCTGTCTGTGTTCTATTATTCAACATAATATTTTGAGATTTATTCATGACTTGCATACAGCAGTAGACAGTTTTGTTTATTGATTAGTATTGCTGAGTATGATATAAATTTACCATTGACAAGTGTTTTTCTTGCAGAATATTTTTCCCTAATGGCAATTAACTGACAAGGAGACTTGAATTCTAGTCCCAAGTTTATCATTTATTTATTTTGCAAATTAGTGTATGTCTCTTCTTCAAGCTAGATCTCATCCTCATCTGTCCAATTAAAGACTAGTATTAGATGACCTCTGAATCTATTCCAAGTCATATATTCTGTTTTCTTGTTCATGGTTGTTTAGCAATTGAATATCAGTTTGATAAAGAACTATCTCTAAATTACTAGCAGATTCATTCATCTTAAGTTAATGAGTATTATTGTTGGTTCAATTGCTAGATAACAGAGTTATGCTTTCCTCTCTTCCTGAAGTTAGGTTTTCAGTATTACTCTAAAGGGAGTGGAATATATGGTGTTCGTCTGATAATAACTCCTAAACTAATCTCTCAGTGTTTGTTGCAATACTTTTAGTTTTTGCCTAACCAGACTTTGATCAAACTGAAATGCACTTCATCTGTCTGTCAAAATTCTCAACATCTTTTAAAGATGATATCAATTGTCACCTTTTCCACAAAACTTTTTCTAATCACTCAAGTCAGGAGTGAGTAAATCTCTTTCAGCTTTGAAATCTTATTGTATTTTATATCATTCTTTCCTTATTTTAATCATTCATTCAAATACTATTGCATGTTTCAATCCTGTGATAAGTGTAAGGCACACAATAATGAGCAAAAAAGATAAAGTCTCAACCATCATGAATGTACATTCCACTATGACAATTATGAAGAAATTATGCCCAATTACAAACTAGTTAGTACTCTGAAAAAATATTTACTGATGCTATTATGCTGCCATAACAAGGGGATCTGGTTTAGTGTTGGATGGATCAGTGGGAGATCCCGTAAGAATGTGATGTTGCAACTGAAGTCTGAGAATAAGATTTAACCATCTGAAGGTATGTGTATATGTCTTTGGCGTGTATGTGTGTGTGTGTGTGTGTGTGTGTGAGGGGTGATGGAGGTGGGGGATAATAGACAGAGTGGATTGGTTTCCTGGCATGGTAACCAGTGTTGGAAAGCAACACAACACAGTTTAGAAACCCACAGAATTTTCAGAAGTACAGATGAGAAAATTGTGAGAGGAGTCGGGAACATGTAGGCAAGTACACAACTCTTTAGAATATTACATACCTTTTTTTAGGGTTTTGATTTGTATCCTATGAGCTGTTCACAGACTTTTTAACTGATCAAATACATGTGTTTAGAAGAAAGTTTTGGACTGATGTTCACATTAGGAAGTCATTGACTAATGA
Source organism: Kogia breviceps (assembly GCF_026419965.1). NCBI lineage: Eukaryota > Metazoa > Chordata > Mammalia > Artiodactyla > Physeteridae > Kogia > Kogia breviceps. Next base: position 109,096,663 of record NC_081314.1, on the reverse strand, counting down.
TGACAAATGAAGTCATGTATGTTGATGAGATGCCTGTGGAGAATGTTATGAGTAAGAAGAGTGAAAATTCTGAGACTTCAGAATCTCCCAATATAACCTTTTGTGAGTTTAAATGTATTATAGATATTTTTAGAAATATCTCATTATCTCCTCTTAAATTTTAAAATCATATGACACAATTAAAATAACAAAAAGTCTAAAGCTTTACATCTAAGCAATACTGGGTTCAAATTAAGACATTATCCTTTAGTGACTATGGGATCCTGGGAAATGTGCTTAAATCCTATGATGCTTCTTTAAAATGCAGATAATAATACTCCTACTATGGGAAGCTTAAGAATCAAGTGATTCTTATATATAACAAACAGAACAATGCCATGCACATCATACATACTAATATATATTCAATTTTTTGTTTTCCAATTTTTTTAAACACACAAGGCATAGCATGGGTCTTTAAAGTAATATTTAATAAATTGTATTGAACAGGTGAGACCCATAATGGAGGAACAGAACACAGAATCATGAAAAAAAGACTCAAGTAAATACAAAATGGTTATAAAATTAGTGTATAGATTCAAGACTTTAATTTTAATTTTAATTAATTATAAAGCACAGGCATTAAAAGCCCATTTTACAAGGTTGCAGATATACTAGGTGCTGATCTGTGACAAGGGCTGGGGAGGGGACAGGTGACAGGCAGCAGGGTTGAAGGGCAAAGGGAAAAAAGGAAAGTGAGGACAATGTGTTTTATTTTAATTTTAATTATAACGTGTTTAATTTAAATTATACTTTAATTATTAACACAGCCTGATCCACAGTTAATTGAATTGGTCTAGGTTTATACATCAACCCCAATTCCCCAAGGCCTTGGTCTCTTCCCTTGTTCTTGTTGAGTTAGGAACTGTTAAGGTTCTGCGATTTTACCCTGTTTGCAACCTAATAAGTAACACTTCTATAGATTCATACGCACATACTGACAGAAGAACACCACAACCTGGGTTAGAGACACAGATAATGTATTACACCAAAAGGCAGCAGCCAGAGCAATAGTCGCATCCATTCCTCATGCCCTCATTCCCACTGGGCAATTTGAGAAGGCCAGGTGTTTAGCTGCACGTTCAGTGGGTGCACCACAGGAAAGGAACTCCCACAGTTAGAAGACAGAAGCTTTTATATGTGCTGACACATCTGCCCATCCTTCACTCCAGAGAAATCAATTACCCCTTGCCTCAGAATGTAACAAAATGTTTCCAGGATTGGGCAGGTGGTTTGCTATCTTAGGATATCCCAGAGTCTCTATCTTTAGGGAGATACTAGCTTCCAAGGCAAGATTATTATTCAAGTGTGTCTTTACTCCAAAGGCCCAAACCAGGCAGAAATGTGAGAAATCCATGGATAATTGTCATCCAACCATTTTTTGGCCAGAGTGATCCCAGATACTAGCCCCACTCTTCTTATGGTTAGAAAGTTGTGGCTGCCACCACAGTCACTTTGTTCTCCCAGCAAATCCTTTTATTTGCCTTCCCCAAGTAGGAGGGTGACACTCCCTCCTTTGCAGCTGCCATGGTGGGTTGATGGCAGCTGCAGAGTCTGCACCTGCTGGACACATGAAGGCTCTGGCCACCTTAGCAATAACACAACTTGGAAATGCTGCAAATTTTGACACAATAGGAGACTTAAAAGAGAAGCAGTCTGCAGATCAATTTTTGACCCTTCCACTTCGTGAATGGACTCCTTCTGGAGGCAGGAGTTCCCCCACATCCTCTCAGGAGACACCCTCATTGACTAAATAGCCAGCTGTATTTCTCAGTAATGCAGCATCTTGTATTTGGATTTTCCTTCTTCTCTGTCTCATTTCCACTGTTTGTAACTTTTTATCCCCACTTCCCTTCCACCAAGAAAGCATTAACCTGTGATCTTTTCCTTGGGCTCTTTTTTCTCAGGTACCCGTATTAACATACTGGAGATTTTGCTGTGTGCATGTGATATATACATCTTTTTGTTACAAAGTGAAAAAACCTAGAGAAAAAATAAACGTAAGTACTAATGCAGTCATTAATTTAACACACACATTACCAATCTCAGTCATATCAAAAAGTGTTGGAGGAACCTTCAGGATGGTGTAGGAGTAAGACGTGGAGATCACCTTCCTCCCCACAAATACATCAGAAATACATCTACATGTGGAACAACTCCTACAGAACACCTACTGAATGCTGGCAGAAGACATCAGACTTCCCAAAAGGCAAGAAACTACCCATGTACCTGGGTAGGGCAAAAGAAGAAAGGAAAAACAGAAACAAAAGAATAGGGACAGGATCTGCACCTCTGGGAGGGAGCTGTGAAGGAGGAAAAGTTTCCACACACTAGGAAGTCCCTTCACTGGCAGAGATGGGGGCGGGATGGAGGGGAAGCTTCAGAGCCACAGAGGTGAGCACAGCAACAGGGGTGCAGAGGGCAAAGCAGAGAGATTCCAGCACTGACCAGCACTCACCAGCCTGAGAGGCTTGTCTGCTCACCCGCTGGGGTGGGCGGAGGCTGGGAGCTGAGGCTCAGGCTTCAGAGGTCAGATTCCCAGGGAGAGGACTGGAGTTGGCTGCGTGAAGACAGCCTGAAGGGAGCTAGTGTGCTGCAGCTAGCCAGGAGGGAGTCTGGGAAAAACTCTGGACCAGTCTAAGAAGCAAGAGACCATTGTTTCGGGGTGTGCAATGAGAGGGGATTACTTCACTGTCTGCCCACAGAAGGCAGAGCACCGTCTAAATGAGCTCCAGAGATGGGTGCGAGCTGTGGCTATCAGCAGACCCTAGAGATAGGCATGAAACTAATGTTGCTGCTGCAGCCACCAAGAATCCTGGGTGCAAGCACAGGTCACTATCCACACCACCCTGGAAACCTGTGCAGCATGGCACTGCCAGGGTGTCATAATCCAAGGACAAGTTCCCGGGGAGAACACATGGTGTGCCTCAGGCTGTTGCAACATCACACAGGCCTCTGCCGCCACAGGCTCACCCCGCATTCCAATTATAACTACCTACCGTACCCCTCCTTCTCCCTGGCCTGAGTGAGGCAGAGCCCCTTAATTAGCTGCTGCTTTAACCCCATCCTGTCTGGGCAGGAACAGATGCCTGAGGGTGACCTACATGCAGAGGTAGGGCCAAAACCAAAGCTGAACCGCAGGAGCTGTGCAAACAAGGAAGAGAAAGGGAAGTATCTCCCAGCAGCCTCAGGAGCAGCAGATTAAATCCCCACTATTAACTTGATGTACCCTGAATCTGTGGAATACCTGAATAGACAACTAATAATCTCAGAACTGATGTGGTAGACTTTGGGAGCAACTGTAGACTTGGGGTTTGCTGTCTGCAACTGATTTGTTTCTAATTTTTCTGTTTATCTTAGTATAGTTTTCAGCACTTTTTATCATTACTGGATTTGTTTATTGGTTTGGTTGTTCTCTTTTTATTATTATTTTTAATTTTATTTATTTATTTATTTTTCTTTCTTTTTTTCTCCCTTTTATTCTGAGCCATGTGGCTGACAGGGTCTTGGTGATCCAGCCTGGAGTCAGGCCTGAGCATCTGAGGTGGGAAAGCCAAGTTCAGGACATTGGACCACCAGAGACCTCCCGGGCACATATAATATCAATCAGTGAGAGCTCTCCCAGAGATCTCTGTCTCAAGGCTAAGAACCAGCACAACCCCATGGGCAGCAAGTCCCACTGCTGGATACCTCATGCCAATCAACTAGCAAGAAAGGAACACAACCACACTCATTAGCAGAGAGGCTGCCTAAAATCATAATAAGGTCACAGACACCCAAAAAACATAACCGGATGTGGCCCTGCCCACCAGAAAGACAAGATCCAGCCCCACCCACCAGAACACAGGCACCTGTCCCCTCCACCAGGAAGCCTGCACAGGCCACTGAACTAACCTTACACACTGGGGGAAGAAAAAAAAACAATGGGAACTAAAAACTTACAGCCTGAGGAAAGGAGACCCCAAACACAGTAAGTTAAACAAAATGAGAAGACAAAGAAATATGCAGCACATGAAGGAGCAATGTAAAAACCCACAGATTAAACAAATGAAGAGGAAATAGGCAGTCTACCTGAAAAATAATTCAGAGTAATGATAGTAAAGATGATCCAAAGTCTTGGAAATAAAATGGAGAAAATATAAGAAATGTTTAACAAGCACCTAGAAGAACCAAAGAGCAAACAAACAATAATGAACAACACAATAAATAAAATTTAAAATTCTCTAGAAGGAATCAATAGCAGAATAACTGAGGGAGAAGAAAAGATAAATGATGTGGAAGATAAAATAGTGGAAATAACTACCACAGAGCAGCATAAAGAAAAATGATTGAAAGAATTGAGGACAGTCTCAGAGACCTCTAGGACATTCTAACATTAAATGCACTAACATTCAAATTACAGGGGTCGGGGCTTCCTTGGTGGCGCAGTGGTTGGGAGTCCGCCTGCCGATGCAGGGGACGCAGGTTCGTGCCCCGGTCCGGGAAGATCCCACGTGCCGCGGAGTGGCTGGGCCTGTGAGCCATGGCCGCTGAGCCTGTGCGTCCAGAGCCTGCACTCCGCAGCGGGAGAGGCCACAACAGTGAGAGGCCCGCGTACTACAAAAAAAAAAAAAAAAAAAAAAAATTACAGGGGTCGCAGAAGAAGAAGAGAAAAAGAAAGGGTCTGAGAAAATAGCTGAAGAGATTATAGTTGAAAACTTCCCTAACATGGAAAAGAAAATAGTCAATCAAGTCCAGGAAGCTCAGAGAGTCCCATACAGGATAAATCCAAAGAGAAACATGCCAAGACACATATTATTCAAACTATCAAAAATTAAATACAAAGAAAATTATTAAAAGCAACAAGGGAAAGTCAACAAATAATATAAAAGGGAATCCCCATAAGTTTAAGAGCTCATCTTTCAGCAAAAACTGCAAACCAGAAGGGAGTGGCAGGACATATTTAACGTTATGAAAGGGAAAAACCTACAATCAAGATTACTCTACCCAGCAAGGATCTAACTCAGATTTGACAGATAAATTAAAACCTTTACAGACAAGCAAAAGTTAAGATATTTCAGCACCACCAAATCAGCTTTACAACAAATGCTAAAGGAACTTCTCTAGGCAGGAACACAAGAGAAGGAAAAGACCTACAAAAACAAAACCAAAATAATTAAGAAAATGGTAATAGGAATAAACATATGAATAATTACCTTAAATGTAAATGGATTAAATGTTCCAACCAAAAGACACAGAGTGGCTGAAAGGATACAAAACAAACCCATACATATGCTGTCTACAAGAGACTCATTTCAGACCTAGGGGCACATAAAGTCTGAAAGTGAGGGGATGGAAAAAGATAATCCATGCAAATGGAAATCAAAAGAAAGCTGGAGTAGCAATTCTCACATCACAAAAAATGACTTTAAAATAAAGACTATTATAAGAGACAAAGAAGGACACCACATAATGATTAAGGGATCAATCTAAGAAAAAGATATATCAATTGTAAATATTTATGCACCCAACATAGGAGCACCTCAATACATAAGGCAAATGCTAACAGCCATAAAAGGGGAAATCAACAGTAACACAATAATAGTAGGGGATTTTAACAACCCACTTTCACCGAGACAGATCATTCAAAATGAAAATAAATATGGAAACACAAGCTTTAAGTGACACATTCAATAAGATGGACTTAATTGATATTTATAGGACATTCCATCCAAAATCCGCAGAATACCCTTTCTTCTCAAGTGCTCATGGAACATTCTCCAGAATAGATCATATTTTGGGTCACAAATCCAGCCTTGGTAAATTTAAGAAAATTGAAATTGTATCAAGTATCCTTTCCAACCACAATGCTATGAGACTAGATATCAATTACAGGAAAAATAAACTGTAAAAAAATACAAACACATGGAGGCTAAACAATATGCTATTAAATTACCAAGAGATCGCCAAAGAAATCAAAGAGGAAATAAAAAATGCCTATAAACAAATGACAATGAAAACATGATGACCCAAAACCTATGGGATGCAGCAAAAACAGTTCTAAGAGGGAAGTTTATAGCAATAAAATCCTATGTCAAGAAGCAAATCAAATAAACAAACTAACCTTATACCTAAAGCAATTACAGAAAGAACAAAAAAACTCTGAAGTTAACAGAAGGAAAGAAACATACAAATCAAATAAGAAATAAATGAAAAAGAAATGAAGGAAACAATAGAAAATATCAATATAATGAAAAGCCAATTCTTTGAGAAGATAAACAAAATTGATAAAACATTAGCCAGACTCATCAAGAAAAAAAAAGACTCAAATCAACAGAATGAGAAATGAAAAAGGAGAGGTAACAAGTGACACTGCAGAAATACAAAGGATCTCGAGCGATTATTACAAGCAACTATATGCCAGTAAAATGGACAACCTGGAAGAAATGGACAAATTCTTAGAAAAACACAACCTTCTGACACTGAAGCAGGAAGAAACAGAAAATATAAACAGACCAAACACAAGCACTGAAACTGAAACTGTGATTTAAAATCTTCCAACAAACAGAAGTCCAGGACCAGATGGCTTCACAGGCGAATTCTATCAAACATTTAGAGAAGAGCTAACACCTATGCTTCTCAAGCTCCTCTAAAATATAGCAGAGGTAGGATCACTCCCAAACTCATCCTACAAAGCCACCATCACTCTGATGCCAAAACCAAAGATGTCACAAAAAAAGAACATAACAGACCAATATCATTGATTAACACAGATGCAGAAATCCTCAACAAAATACTAGCAAACACAATCCAACAGCACATTAAAAGGATCAGACACCATGATCAAGTGGGGTTTATGCCAGGAATGCAAGCATTCTTCAATGTAGGCAAATCAGTCAATGTGATACACCATATTAACAAATTGAAGGATAAAAAACATATGATCATCTCAATAGATTCAGAAAAAGCTTTCAACAAAATTCAACACCCACTTATGATAAAAATGCTCCAGAAAGTAGGCATAGAGGGAACCTACCTCAACATAATAAAGACCATATATGACAAATCCACAGCCAACATCATTCTCAGTGGTGAAAACTGAAACCATTTCCTCTGAGATCAGGAACACGACAAGGTTGCCCACTCTTACTGCTATTATTCAACATAGTTTTGGAAGTTTTACCACAAAAATCAGAGAAGAAAAAATAAAAGGGATCCAGACTGGAAAAGAAGTAAAACTATCACTGTTTGCAGATGATATGATACTATACATAGAGAATCCTAAAGATGCTATGAGATAACTACTAGAGGTAACCAATGAATTTGGTAAAGTAGCAGGATACAAAATTAATGCACAGAAATTTCTTGCATTCCTATACACTAACAACGAAATCTCTGAAAGAGAAATTAAGGAAACACCCCCATTAACCATTGTGACAAAAAGAATAAAATACCAGGGAAAAACCTACCTAAGGAGACAAAAGACCTGCATGCAGAGAACTATCAGACACTGATGAAAGAAATTAAAGATGATACAAACAGATGGAGACTTATACCATGTTCTTGGATTGGAAGAATCAACACTGTGAAAATGACTATACTATCCAAAGCAATCTACAGAATTCAACGCAATCCCTATCAAACTACCAATGGTATTTTTCACAGAACTAGGAGAAAAACTTTCACAATTTGCATGGAAACACAAAAGACCCCAAATATCAAAACAATCTTCAGAAAGAAAAATGGAGCTGGAAGAATCAGGCTCCCTGACCTCAGACTATCCTACAAAGCTACAGTAATCAAGAGAGTATGGTATTGGAACAAAAACAGAAATATAGATCAATGGAACAGGATAGAAGGCCCAGAGATAAACCCATGAACATATGGTTACCTTATCTTTGATAAAGGAGACAAGAATATAAAATGGAGAAAAGACAGCCTCTTCAAGAAGTGGTGATAGGAAAACTGGACAGCTACATGTAAAAGAATGAGATTAGAACACTCCCTAACACCATACACAAAAATAAACACAAAATGGATTAAAGACCTAAATGTAAAGCTAGACACTATAAAACTCTTAGGGGAAAATATAGGCAGTACAGTCTATGACATAAATCACAGCAAGATCCTTTTTGACCCATCTCCTAGAGAAATGGAAATAAAAACAAAAATAAACAAATGGGACCTAATGAAACTTAAAAGCTTTTTCACAGCAAAGGAAACCATAAACAAGACAAAAAGACAACCCTCAGAATGGGAGAAAATATTTGCAAATGAAGCAACTGACAAAGGATTAATCTCTAAAATATACAAGCAGCTCATGCAGCTCAATATCAAAAACCAAAACAACCCAGTCCAAAAATGGGCAGAAGACCTAAATAGACATTTCTCAAATATACAGATTGCCAACAAACTCATGGAAGGATACTCAACATCACTAATCATTAGAGAAATGCAAATCAAAACTACCATGAGGTATCACCTCACACCAGTCAGAATGGCCATCATCAAAAAATCTACAAACAATAAATGGTGGAGAGGGTGTGGAGAAGATGGAACCTTCTTGCACTGTTGGTGGGAATGTAAATTGATAGAGATGCTATGGAGAACAGTATGGAGGTTCCTTAAAAAACTAAAAATAGAACTACCATATGACCCAGCAATCCCACTACTCAGCATATACCCTGAGAAAACCATAATTCAAAAAGAGTCATGTAGCACAATGTTCACTGCAGCACTGTTTTCAATAGCCAGGAAATGGAAGCAACCTAGGTGCCCATCGATAGATGAATGGATAAAGAAGATGTAGCACCTATATACAATGGAATATTACTCAGCCATAAAAGGAAACGAACTTGAGTTATTTGTAGTGAAGTGGATGGACCTAGAGTCTGTCATACAGAGTGAAGTAAGTCAGAAAGAGAAAAACAAATACCGTATGCTAATGCATATATATGGAATCTAAAAAAAAAAAGGTTCTGGAGAACCTAGGGGTAGGACAGGAATAAAGACACAGACATACTGAATGGACTTGAGGACATGGGGAAGGTGAAGGGTAAGCTGGGATGAAGTGAGAGAGTAGCATTTAAATACATACACTATCAAATGTAAAATAGATAGCAGCTGCATCGCACAGGGAGATCAGCTCAGTGCTTTGTGACCACCTGGGGTGGTGGGATAGGGAGGGTGTCAGGGAGATGCAAGAGGGAGGGGATATGGGGATATATGTACATATATAGCTGATTCACTTTGTTATACAGAAGAAACTAACACATCATTGGAAAGCAATTATACTCCAATAAAGATGTTTTTTTAAAAACTGTTGTATTAAATATATCTCTTTGGATTCACATCTTCACTTCATATTTTCATGGACCAAATGTACTATCCTCTAGCTGTCCTGAGAATTACAGGATGGTCAAGGGCTCTTGGCATTTCCCATCAGTTCTCTGTACTTTCCACATCCCCGTGACCTCACATCTCTGCATGGTATTCTTGTACGTCATGCTAACTTAAATATGAGTGATAGCAAATTAATTCACTAACATTTCCACAGATTAAAGCTTATTTTGGAGAAACAAAATCTTATTTCAATATAAGAATTTTAGTGGTAAGAATTAGGAGTCATTTTAGATAGAAAGATATTTTAGATAGACAGAGGTATACATTTACATCTTAAACTATGTAGGCAACATTCTATTTTGTCTATTGGCGTAAAGTGTTTCCTCAGCTTTTAAATATTCAAAAAGTTCAAAATGAGCATTCAGATACTTCAGATAGTCTTTTTTTTTTTTTTTTCGGTATGCAGGTCTCTCACTGTTGTGGCCTCTCCCGTTATGGAGCACAGGCTCCGGACGCGCAGGCTCAGCAGCCATGGCTCACGGGCCTAGCCGCTCAGTGGCATATGGGATCTTCCCGGACCGGGGCATGAACCGGTGTCCCCTGCATTGGCAGGCAGACTCTCAACCACTGCACCACCAGGGAAGTCCAGATAGTCTTAATATTCTTCTCTTTCTGAACACTAACTTAAGCGTGGGCATATGTATTCCTCAAACAATTAGTAATATGTGTGTTTGTACATGAGTATATAGTTATAGTTATATATATATAATTTGCTGTCATTTTTCAACTACTGCCTCCTATATATTGCCATAATTAAAATTATAATGGTAGTTAAGTCATTAGCATATACATTAGATTCAGTTGTCTGTTAATGGGATATAATTAAAGTAAGTCAATATAATATACTTTATTGGATATACACTGTTAATAGGTAATAGATGACCAGAAAAATACAGTTTGAATGGGGAAAGAAAGTATTATGGAATGTCTCTGCAAAATTAAATGATCAATAAAAAAATAAAATCAAGGGCTTCCCTGGTGGCGCAGTGGTTGGGAGTCCGCCTGCCGATGCAGGGGACGCGGGTTCGTGCCCCGGTCCGGGAGGATCCCACGTGCCGCGGAGCGGCTGGGCCCGTGGGCCATGGCCGCTGGGCCTGCGCGTCCGGGGCCTGTGCTCCGCAGCGGGAGAGGCCACGGCAGTGGGGGGCCCGCGTATCACAAAAAAAAAAAAAAAAAAAATCAACAGCAATATCAACATAGTAATCCAGGAAGTAGTAAATATATCTATGCCTAGCATGGTCAAGGTAACTTTAAGGGCTCAGCAAACTTCTTTTCTCTATCAATGTATGCTGAAAACAAATAAACTATAATTTCTCAGGCCAAATATCAATTATTTTTGGATGTAGTGACAGATTTCTGGGTAGTGGAATATTTGGAATAATGAAGACATGATTTTCCGGCCTTGAATATAAAATGTTTCACTTGGTCATGCACTTTTTCTCTCTCCCATCAAAGTAGTAGTTTTTGAAAGATTGTAGATAAAAGAGGCAGAAAATGGCATGTCTTATTCCCTATATATACCCCTAAAGGATAACTTCCCAAGAGAGCCATACGATCTTCATCAGACTCTGATGTGATCAAGAAGTAAACTCTTATTTTGTTAAACTACGGATGCTGGGGTTGTTTGCTCCAACTAGTTTGCTTATCCTGGTATAAGCAGGGACTCTGTAATACATGTAGAGAGGAAAGGTCAGATTCAAGAGTTATTGTCAAAGAAGTGTTGACTGGGTATAGGACAATTCATCTGATGGAATGCACAGAAGTGAAGAACGAGAATTCAGACAGCTTCTACTTCTGAAATAGTAGCAGAATAACAGATTCTGACAGACACGGGAAATTTATAAAGGAAGCTTGTTTAAAAAGTATGCCATTTTCTGCCACCTAATATGGAATAAGTTTCAGAGAGAATCAGAAATTCTCATTTCTGTTGGTGACAACAAATGATCTATGTGGCCTGATTAACTAGCATAAAAATAGCCAATTGATTTAATTCTTGTATGTATAACTTAAATATATACATATATACTATGTATTTTGGGAGGAAGGATTAGTCACATTTTCTATAATAAAAAATACAGTAATATATGTAGAAAATACACAATTTCTATTTCTAAATCATAAAGTACATAACAGAATATGTATTGAAAGGGAATTTGGAGTAATTCTTTGCTTTGTTAAGAGATCATGTTCTCAGACTGAATAAATTCAGGCTCAGATTAATCAATAATTTGGGGATGAAGTTTTCTGTCATCTATGGATTTGCTTAACTACATTATATTAAAAACATTTACGTTTCCATCTTGTCTATATTGGATTCAAGCCAAACTCAGCCACTGTGTCATATTGGGAAACTTATTTGATGTCTCTGAGCTTCAATTTACCCATCTGTAACAGGGATAATATCTGTTTCACAGGATGAAAACAGATAGAGAATTATTTGCAGTTAGAAAAAGGAAGTCCATGTTTTTGTGTAATATCAATGCAAAATTCAAATACATTTAGTACATTTTGTTATTTTCAACAATTAGTCCAGTAATATGAATAAAAAGGAAATAAATTTATTTTAGAACCATGTGTTCTTAGAGAGTCTATTCTGGTATATAATTCTCATGTCTTACTTTTTACAGTGTTAATAAAACATTTTTATCAGTGTCAAATTTATTATTATACAGGTACATAAATTTACTTTGAAAGGTTGTGACATTTGCCTGTTTTGGGTCATATTTCCCAATATCTGACCAGTTTCCATTTGTTGCCAGAAGCTCACAAAGAAGTTATGCAGGGGAGTCTCTCCAGAAAACTACATGATGTTTATTACTAGAGCTGTGTGATTTCAGAGCTCTATGAATACATGTTTGTCTCTTGATAATATCAAATATCTATTTCTGGCTTCACTATATGTTGTCTTCATTCTGGAATACAGGCTGATGGAACAGTCTCTAGCTGGGATATTGGTAGTATTGTGGCAAATAGATAAAAATACTTAGCAAGCCATGTGCTTGATCAGAGCTCCTTCGTAGAAGTGATGCTCAAATCTCATTGAACAAAGAACACTCCTGAGTTCAATGGGAGGCAAACATATAAAGCTTCTCTAAGAAGCATTATCAAACAAAGGGACTTGAATATTCAGCAAAAGGTAATGCAATCCACCACAGAAACTCATGTTTGTTTATGAAGAAATTTACTTTAGTTATGAAACTGTGATGGAGACAAAGAAAGAATAATGATGGAATATTAAATACTAATTATCTAATATTGGCAATTTAACCTCACTGAGCCTCAGTTTACTTATCTGTAATTGGGAATTTTAGTCCCTGGTTCATGGAATCATTGTTAAAGTAAAACGTGTTACAAGTGTTACTAAAATTAAATATATAGCATAGTAACGAGAGCTTGGTTAAGGCTCAATAAATGTTAGCTCTCATTATCTTTATTTTTATCTCATTTTAAAGTAAGAGTAAAATAACAAAACACATTTAAATTGGAAATTTTAAAAATTTACATAACTCCTCTTTAGTAGGGTATATGTCTTCTTTTTTCAACTGCACCATCCATTTCATTTTCTTCTGGTAACTGATTTCAGCTTTTCTCTGGGGAACCATAATTGCCTCACTCTTAGTTCATGCTTTTGAATAGTCTTGTCTAATTATCCCTTATCCCCCAACAGCTCCAGAAGACAACACATGATTTGTTGGCCCTAACTGTCACCTTGCTGTCCAAAACGCTTGGCTTCACAATGGGCATGTGGCTCAAGCCAGGATAATGGGCATCACTTTCTGGGTTTTGTTCAAAGTACTGTGAAAGGGAAGCTGTTATTCTGCTGAAGTTGAAGCTAGAAAGATAAAAATCTAGAACTGTGTCCCAAGTTGGGTTACCCAGGAAAGAGACTTTAAGCAGAGATATGTGTTTAGGAAGATTATTGGGGAGTATCCTCAGGATCAATGAAGAAAAGGAAGTGTCTTAGTTTGTTCAGACTGCTATGACAATAAGTTCGTACACTGATACAAAATTAATGCACAGAAATCTCTTGCATTCCTATATACTAATGATGAAAAATCTGAAAGTGAAATTAAGGAATCACTCCAATTTACCACTGCAAAAAAAAAAAAAAAATACCTAGGAATAAACTTACCTAAGGAGACAAAAGACCTGTATGCAGAAAACTATAAGACACTGATGAAAGAAATTAAAAATGATACAAATAGATGGAGAGATATACCATGTTCTTAGATTGGAAGAATCAACATTGTGAAAATAACTATACTACCCAAAGCAATCTACAGATTAAATGCAATACCTATCAAACTACTACTGGCATTTTTCACGGAACTAGAACAAAAAAAATTCACAATTTGTATGGAAACACAAAAGACCCCGAATAGCCAAAATAATCTTGGGAAAGAAAAACAGAGCTGGAGGACTCAGGCTCCCAGACTTCAGACTATACTACAAAGCTACGGTATTCAAGACAGTATGGTACTGGCATAAAAACAGAAGTATAGATCAATGGAACAGGATAGAAAGCCCAGAGATAAACCCATGCACATAGGGTCACCTTATTTTTGATAAAGGAGACAAGAATATAAAATGGAGAAAAGACAGCCTCTTCAATAAGTGGTGATGGGAAAACTGGACAGCTACATGTAAAAGAATAAAATCAGAACACTCCCTAACACCATACACAAAAATAAACTCAAAACGGATTAAAGACCTAAATGTAAGGCCAGACACTATCAAACTCTTAGAGGAAAGCATAGGCAGGGCACTCTACAACATAAATCACAGCAAGATCCTTTTTGACCCACCTCCTAGAGAAATGGAAATAAAAACAAAAATAAACAAATGGGACCTAATGAAACTTAAAAGCGTTTGCACAGCAGAGGAAACTATAAACAACACAAAAAGACAGCCCACAGAATGAGAGAAATTATTTGCAAATGAAGCAACTGACAAAGGATTAATCTCCACAATTTACAAGCAGCTCATGCAGCTCATGCAGCTCAGTATCAAAAAAATGAACAACCCAATCCAAAATGGGCAGAAGACCAAAATAGACATTTCTCCAAAGAAGATATACAGAGTGCCAACAAACACATGAAAGAATGCTCAACATCATTAATTATTAGAGAAATGCAAATCAAAACTACAATGAGATATCATCTCACACCACTCAGAATGACCATCATCAAAAAATCTACAAACAATAAATGCTGGAGAAGGTGTGTAGAAAAGGGAACCCTCTTGCACTGTTAGTGGGAATGTAAATTGATACAGCCACTATGGAGAACAGTATGGAGTTTCCTTAAAAAACTAAAAATAGAACTACCATACGACCCAGCAATCCCACTACTCAGCATTTACCCTGAGAAAACCATAATTCAAAAAGAGTCATGTACCACAGTGTTCATTGCAGATCTATTTACAATAGCCAGGACGTGGAAGCAACCTAAGTGTCCATCGACAGATGAATGGATCAAGAAGATGTGACACAAATATACAATGGAATATTACTCAGCCATAAAAAGAAACGAAATTGAGTTATTTATAGTGAGGTGGACGGACCTAGAGTCTGTCATACAGAATGAAGTAAGTCAGAAAGAGAAAAACAAATACCGCATGCTAACACATATATATGGAATCTAAAAAAAAAAAAAAATGATCATGAAGAACCTATGGGCAGGACAGGAATAAAGATGCAGACCTACTAGAGAATGGACTTGAGGACACAGGGAGGGGGAAGGGTAAGCTGGGACAAAGTGAGAGAGTGGAATGGACATATATACACTACCAAATGTAAAACCAACAGCTAGTGGGAAGCTGCAGCATAGCACAGGGAGTTCACCTCGGTGCTTTGTGACCACCTAGAGGGGTGGGATAGGGAGGGTGGGAGGGAGGGAGACGCAAGAGGGAACAGGTATGGGGATATATGTATACGTATAGCTAATTCACTTTAAAGCAGAAAGTAACACACCATTGTAAAGCAATTATACTCCAATAAAGATGTTAAAAAAAAAAAAAAGATCATACACTGAGTGCCTTATAAGCAACGGATATTTATTTCCCACACTTCTGGAGGTTGGGAAGTCCAAGATCAAGGTGCTTGCAATTTAGTGTCTGCTGAGAGCCTGTTTCCTGCTTTATAGACAGTGTGTTTTTGCTGTGTTCTCACATGGTGGAAGGGAGCAAGAGAGCTTTCTCTGGTCTCTTTCATAAGGATATTAGTTCCATTCAGGAGGGCTCTGCCCTCATGACCTAATCACCCCCAAAGCCTTACCTCCTAATATCATCATCTTGGGAGTTAGGATTTCAGCACATGAAGTTCGGGGAGAACACAAATATTCAGACCATAGTAAGGAGTAAAAGACGTAGAATTAGGCAGAAGGAGAATTGAGTTGTGATGAGTCACAAGGACCACAGCTGATACTCCAGAGCTCTGGAACTAAACAGCCCTTCAGAAATGGCTACTTGAGGCAAGGAGGCAGGGCCTTTAAACTCTCTGTTGACCAGTCTTTGGATGCAGGCTGCTTCTGGAAAGAAGCAATGTTCTTGGAAAAGTGGATCTCCTTAGCTGGGCACAACTCCTAGAAAGGGACTCAGCATCCATGATCAAAGGAGAAACAAATGCATCAAGCCTGAAATGATAATCTAATGGGACAGGTTTTCAAGCCGGCCCAGGAATCAAAGTATCACAGAGAAATATATAGTTGAGAGATTAAAAGTGAGCACTGGACACAGTATTTGTGTCCCTGGATTCAATCACTCCTGAATTACTACCTCCTCGACATTCTCATGTTAATTTAAAAAATTTTCTCATCTATTCTTTTTGTTCTCTTTTTTTTTTTTTTTTACTGACATTTTCTGGCATCAAGACACCATTTCCTCATATGATCCACTCTTTACAAAGGATTTATCTCCTTCATTTTTTTTTTACATTCTTACTTTATATTATACAAGCAGAGGATCCTAAAGAAAACAAAGTTGAAGAAGAGGAATATCAGACAACTTGTTTTCTGAAATCTGAAAAAAGAGTTATTGAAAGATTATAATGGTTAAAGTCTTGAGCATGGTTATAAAACTGAAGACTGTCTTTCACCAATGGGCACTGTTAAACCTTTTACTCTTAATGAGAGGGAATAAGGATGGACAATAAACTTCCTGAAAATTGGATGAATTTAGGAAGAGGCATTGATTTGACCATAACAGCAATGCTTCCCCATTCATTTACTAAACAATGTTGCTTCTTCAGGTCTGAAAGAAAACTCAAATGACTTGGGAACGCAAGTATTACTTTAAAAAAGAAAAAAAAAACCTCTAAATATAGTGTTGCTCAGAAAGAAGAATATGACTTCATATTTAGAACAGTGTCTCCACTGTGTGCCATGCTTTGTCAGAGAAATGAGTTTAGATCTTAGTTGTTATAATTGCTTATATCAATACAAGAAAACTACATGAGCAAATATATATGTCCTCTACTATGGTTTTCAAAAAACAGAATTAAGTAATTTTACATTGTTCATGCTCAGTTGATCATTGCTTCACTGTAAAAAAAAAAAACTAAGTTAAAGAAGTAAGTTGCAATATAAACACTATTTATTTAGTGATGTTTGGCAAAAACATCATATTAAATCAAATTCTGGCTTTATAGGGAATATCCAGTTTCAGTGATTTTTTTTTTTTTGATTCAACTGATATCGCCTATTTCAGGAAGATGTTAAAACAAAACAGTGAACAAATTTGGGACCTGGATAAAGAAGTTCATTATTAGCAGGAAATATCATTATAGGCATTCACTACATTTAGGCTGTTGATCAACAGTGACTCTCAATGCTACAAAAGTCAATAGTTTTAAAGAGAAAAAGCAAACAGCTAAGTGTTCTAGAGTCCCATACAGGCTGGGCTACTTCAGGAGGCTCAAAACTGAAGGATTATCAGACTTGCAAACATGTAGTGTACCTAGTTTTTCATTTTGGTTAATTGAATTAGATTATTTTCCTAGATATGACTTTTGGGGGTACATTTGGGGAGCTGTGTGTTATAAAAGTGAAGTTCAAGTGTGCTTCCTCAGCCAGATAGTTTGGCTAGGTAAATGTCTGATTAAAATAAATAATCAAAAAGAAAAAGGTGGGTTAAAAAACAACAACAATAGCAATATAGCAGATGTGCCACGAAGTGAGCTAAAAACTTTAGAAATATTAACTCATTTAACACTCATTGCAATTTTAGGAGATGGGTGCTATTATTATCCCCAAATGAAAATGAGGTGTCTGTGGCACAGAGGATTAAGTAACCTGGCCTAATATCCCCTGACTGCCAGGAAGTCAGAGTTTGAAGCCAGTGAAGGCTGTACTGAACCCAATACAGACATCAGGGTTCTGACCACTATGCTTTGAAAAGCAAGATTTTTTTCTCTTAAAATCAAAATATGAGTACTATTTGCCCATTTCTACTTCAACTCCAATCCCAAGTAGAAATTACTGAAAAGAATTTGGGTATAGTCTTACTTTAAAAAGGATTCATATGAAATTACACTGAGACTGTCCTCTCTCTAGCGACTTTTCTATTTGAAGCTAAGAAACTTAGAAAGTCTTATTTCTCATCACTGAGACATATATCGTAAAATAATTTCTATAAAATATATTTTTCTCAAACATTACAGAGTTCTGGATGCAGAAGGTAAAGGGTTCCTCTACATTCAATTGAAAACAGAGGTAAAATTCAGAAAAAACATCAACTCTCTTAGAAATATTTTAAAATTTCTCCATAATAGCTATAATTAATTTTTTATAAATTCTTTTATACCAGATACAAGGTTTGCTGTGGAATAATACAGCCTTAGTCAAACAATATATGCACTTAGTTGAAGAGCACATAACACTCCATTCATGCAGTCACTAAATGCATATTTTTTGACGTTCTAATTATTTAAGACACTCCAATTTGTTATTTTCTTGCTTAGTACTTTTTTTTCAGGATTTTTGTCAGATAAAAGGTGATCTAAAATTACAGCCAATCAAGGACCCTGTGTCCAGTACATCTACCTTGTTGCTGCCAACAGGACAGTTGATCATTGAGGGCCTCCAACAGGCAACAGGGCCCTTCCCTTCTCTCGCCCTACAGAGTTTTCCTTCTTCCAACTTCAATGCCCACAATCATCTGTTAATTACTATTCAGTTCATGCATATAGTCTATATTTTATATTTTAAAATATTTCTCCTTATTAGCACTTAACTCTGAAATAGTCACCAATTCCAAGGCAAAGGAGAGTGTCCGTTTTACTAATAACATTTTCAAATGTTTTCCCTCATTTTGCTTTCTTACTTACTTTTAATTTATAACTTCATGAAGCTTTACATTTAGGTAGGTGTATCAATCTAAATTCACATAATTTTCATCACTTATAAGATGATTTTATTGGATTTGTTGCCATTTCAGTCTCTTTTATGCAATTCTTGCCATAAACATGTTTCTTTTTTTTACTGACCAATTACTTTTCTTTTCCATTAATTCTCCTTCTAAAGCTCAGTGACAATATACCATCTCGCATAACACATAAACTCACAAGAAAAAAACTTTATCCAAGTTAGTCAGAGGATTTGTTGAAAAACAGCAATAACCAATCCCTGGAATATTTCTTTTTACCCACTTCTTTCCACCCTCAACCAGAAAAATCCAGAGCTCTCTAGGGTGCTGAAATGTAGAGAGCAGACAGACCCCACAGCAGTGTCCAGGCTGGGAAAGTTTGGGAACCTTCTAGGAGTTCAGACCCAGAAATCATGTGATGATGACCCTCCCTCTTGCTCTCTGTCTCCCTCTCATACAGATGTTCTCTCCCAGAACCACAGAAAAAATGAGAGCTCAGTAAGTCTATCTCTGAACCCATATCTAAAGTCTTTGATACAATTTTCCTCAGTGAGAAGGGTGTTGGCTGAAACATACGACTACAGACTGACAATGTAAATTCTGAAGTGTCTAACATACTTTTTAGTGTAATGTTTTTCAAGGATGTGACTCAGTAAGGCATTCAGCAGTGACTGATTTGCAGATCTCAAGGCTTCCTCTTACATCTTGGCATAACCCGTCAATATTCTGATTTTCCTAAGAACTTGCCTGAAGCAACTAGTACACTCTGGACTTACGTAGCAATTGAAGAGGATGTGTAACTTTTAACGCAGTTCCGGAGTTTAACTGTCATTTACATGATTAGTTCGAGTGACATTTCTGAACAATGAGCTCTCAGGATCATTAAAATTTAATTTTCTTTAGGGATAGAACACAGGAGATTATGTTCAGTTTATTAGCTCTGACTCTTTACACAATTTTTCCGTTTAATTTGGCTTAGGGACTACATAATTCATGTGGCCTTGATTTTTATGTACTTTTACTCTTTTTTTTTCTTTTCTTTTTTTTTTTTTTGGTACGTGGGCCTCTCACTACTGCTGTGGCCTCTCCCGTTGCAGAGCACAGGCTCCGGACGCGCAGGCTCAGCGGCCATGGCTCATGAGCCCAGCTGCTCCGCGGCATGTGGGATCCTCCCGGACCGGGGCACGAACCCGTGTCTCCTGCATCGGGAGGCAGACTCCCAACCACTGAGCCACCAGGTAAGCCCGAGTACTTTTATTCTTATAGATACTATTTCAAATGCCTGAATTAGAGTTTCTCACTTCCTTCACTACTATAGAAAGTAGCTTCCTGCACAGGAAACAGAGGAGAAGAAAAAAACAAGAGAGAATAGACAATATTATTTTCAGACAAAGAAAAGTTCAGAAAAAGAAAGAAAAAGATACATGAATTGTAAAAACATAAAATCATATTTATAATTTTACCTTTAGATCTTATAATGAATTTTGTTTTAATTCTTATCTCAGAAACAGAGCATAATGGTTTAAATAACAAAAGTCTTTTAAAACTTTAAAAATACAATATTGCTATTGTAAAAATGTTTTTTCTAGAACTACAATGTTTAGTGCAGTATATACTAGCCACATTTGGCTATCTAAATGTAAACATTAATAAATTAAAATTAAATAAAATTTAATCTTTAGTTGCAATAGCTACTTTCCTGTGTATAACAGTCAAGTTTTATAGACAAATGCTTAAAAGCCAAAGCTATCACACTGAACAGCAAAGAAAATAACATTTCCCTCATCTATTGATTGGATAGCACTGGCCTGGAATGCAGACATAATACTTCCAGTAAACCTGATTCTTTTTATTACATGTGTCGGTGCTTTCTCCTTGAGCATAATTTGCTGCTTACCACTGGATCTACTGCTTGTGGGTCTGAGAGTGACATCTAGCCTTGTCTATTGAGTTGGTCCAAGGCAGATGTTGCAAAATTGACCTTCAGAGCAAGCATAATGGAATGGCCAAGGCTTCTGAAAATTCCTGATTATAGTCCATGCAAATGCCTGATATGAGTGCAAGACTGAGAAGCAAGGTATCTTTCAGGTGGACCGAGGATCAATTTTGAAGACTGAGGCACATAGAAGAAAAGGTGGAAGAAGACATACTAGAATTAAATACTCCAAAATACATATATTAAGAGAGATTAGGGCCTGGCAGTTTAAATTTGTAGAGTTGAACCAAAAGAATTGTGATTAACACAATTCTTCTAAATCCATACAAATGTAAGCAGAATAACAGCCACCTAATTTCTTTAATAGTATTTAATAAAATGGGTACTAGCATAAGCAGTTAGCATGTGTTGCATCATTCCTCACAACCACTAGTAACTAACTTGTTACTCCTTTTTTGGCAGAGAAGGAACTTCAAAATTGGTGAGATAAAGTAACTTTCTCAACATCTTACTCTTAATAAATACCAAAATTAATTATTGAAACTCAGGTTTCTTGGCTCTCAAATCCTTCATTTTAACACTACACATAATGTTTTCAGGATACAAAAGAAATTCCTTTATACCCTGAAATTTTACATACAAATCATTCATGTGATTTAAAATCCATAAAACATCCAAGTTCTGGATACTGCCATTGGCTTATTCAATTTGTCCCACGGTGTATTTACCATCTATGCCTATCCTTAATAAATGTCAAGAGTTCTTTGAAAAGCTATGCTGATTAGTATGTGTAGGTGAAAATGATGCTTCCTGGACCCCATACCTCATTTGTACTTTCAAATATTTGGGGAGCTTCAACATTCAAAGTACAGAGGCTTTTACAATTGAATGATTTTGCAACGTGGAGACTAAGAAAGTTAGAATTTCTTAGTGCAGGAAAATTTGGATGTGAGGCTTTCTTCTCCATAGGAAAACAAAACTGGAGATAACAGCTTAATTATTCGTCTATTTTACAGTCTAAAGGGAACTGCCAGTCCTTTGGGAGAGGTATATCCTCACAGAATGGAAACTTCTGGTAGAATATATGTTATATTATGTATTTTCAACAGATTTTTTTCTCATTTTTAAAATGAATTGTACTTTTGGTAACTAAATTTTCCACCAAAAATGAATTTTTAAGATGAATAAAAATGTTTCTTAAGAAAACATTGAACATTCATGCTTGTTTTTTTTCCTTTTGTTCTTCTTTTGAATAGGCTCCTCAAATGGAAGAATAAAAAAATATAAAAACATGAAAAAATGTAAAAATCTAAGCATTTGGTGTTCAAGTGAACCTTCTGAAAGGCGATAGGCCTGGGGAGAGCAATAGTAGGTGTTTATCATTCTTTAAAACTTGATCTTGGGCCCTGGTGGCGCAGTGGTTGAGAGTCTGCCTGCCAAGGCAGGGGACACGGGTTCGTGCCCCAGTCTGGGAAGATCCCACATACCGCGGAGCGGCTGGTCCCGTGAGCCATGGACGCTGAGCCTGCACGTCCAGAGCCTGTGCTCCGCAACGGGAGAGGCCACAACAATGAGAGGCCCTCATACCGCAAAAAAAAAAAAAAACAAAACAAAAAACAAACTTGATCTTTTTAGCAAGTGTATCTTGTATCTTTTTAGCAAGCTCACTTTACTGATTTGCTGTGTATGGATAAGTTTCTCTGCATCTTGATGTTTAATTCCTTCAATTGTAAAATGAACAGCTTAGAGCAGATGCTTCCTAAGGTTCTCTGACTATTGCATTCTGAAGAGTAAAATGAACAAGAGAAAAATGCCAGCTGGTAAAACACATATGAGTTTCACTGTCGAATGCTACTTACAGCATTTTCAACTTAGCAAAACAGTATTTTATTCATATGGGAATGAAGCCTGGAAAAAGTTCCATCAATACAGACTGATTAAAGATATTAAAGCTAGGCACATATAATGAACTGTACTTGTCCAGAAAAAGAGAACTAGTTACACCATGTGGCACAGAATTCTGTCTCTGGCAGGATAATGAACTTCTCCATTTCTGCTATCTAATAAAGAAAAAGGGACTGAGAATTTAAGTAAAAAAGCTGGAATTGAGCAAATACATGTCCAGAAGCGGAATGACATTAAGGACCCTTTTTCATCGATATTAATTTACTAAGACACTCTTTAGTTTAAGTAACTTTCTTATACTGCTTGACAGCTTGGTTGACTCTACAGTGACATGAGCCAAAACGATTCCTAAAATAGCCGCACTTATACTATAGCATCTCATCAAGGTTTTGCCAACATAATTTGTGTGATGTGGGAAAAGATACAGCCCTCTGTGCAAATTGTGAACCCAAATAAAGACAAAAAAAATCCTTGACTTCAAAGTTCATGCTGTGTGCATGACTCAGCCTGGTAGTGTCACAGCTTGCCAGCATTGCAACTTTTTTATTAAAGGTTTCTTTGGGTTCTGTTTTAGGAAGAGATTTATTCAAGCAGAAGAAAGTTGGAGTCCTTTCCAATCATAAAACCTAGCATTGAAAATAACCTTCAGACCCAGAATTGATAACATCGAGACACAACATAATTATCATCGTTCCTACTCTTACTGTTGAGCCCAACTGCCTCCAAAGAAAATGAAAATGATGTGATCCCACAGGGGAAACAAAACAGAATGAATCATTTATCTTTCCAAATTTACAGGGATATCCTAATTTGTATACACTCTGTATTTGTCTTGTGCAGGTTGTTGTGAGTCTACATGTTTATCCTATATACCTGGATGAGCTGACTTAGACCAATGCCCCCCTCTCCTTGATCCTGAAGCTCTTTCTTCTCCTCAGGAGCATCTCATTCATTTTACACAGGGAAAGTTAAATTTAGCAAAAGGAGCTTTTCAGAGCAGAGAGTTCTGGGAACCTGTCAAGGTGATTCTCTGCCAACTTGGACCTGCCTGGAGTTGAAGCTTCCAATCTTGCCAAATGTTGTGCTTATTTTGTGACAAAGTCCCAGTTGGATTTAAAAGGAGACCATCCAGTTTATTTTATTCTTGTCTCAGCTCTCTAAATCTATGTCTCCATGACTGAAGGCTTTGTAAATAAACAGGTGTCCACATGCCCCAGTGTGAATTAAAATTTTTTGGAGCCAGAGAGGGAGTTGATTTATTTAAAAAAGAAAAGTTATTGTAATATTTTTCTTTGGTATGTAGAAATAATAGTTGCTCTATACTTTGTTTCCATACATATATTGCTGGCCATACTCAGAATATTTTCATGGGATTTAGGGTAGGAATATTACATAAAAGGATATGGATTTGACATATGTCTTGGGAGCTAGACAAGCTCTGGTCAATGTAAGAACTGTTTATATACTGGTTAGTTTTTTAGAAAGTACTAAAGAGAGGCCATCTCACATATGTACAGTTTTATGTACAACATCTATACACTAAAATAGATATGTAAATTCAGGTATGCTCAGACAGAAATGTTTTGCCACTTCTTTCTAACATACCTAAAAATATGTTATTTTCTCCTGCTGCTGCATAATAAGTAAATAATATAAATATTCCCAACTATTTACTATGAATAATATCAGATATATTAATGCACACATACACATACACAAACATTGGTGCAAAAGCACATTTTCTTCTAATTAACTAATTCCCCAAGCACCTAAGAATCTACTGTTTGAACATTAGGCAGCTAAGGTAGCTGCCTTTACAACTGCTTCAGCAAACTAAATGCCCAAGTGTCTAATTTATAGCAGCACAATAATTTAATCATTGAGAGGTACATTACTGGGGTTACATTGTTTTTACTATTAAATATAGGCATTGGCAATGATGCAGTATTTACTGTAAAGTAAATTTTGACAGTTTTGATATATTTTATATATATAGTATTTATACAGCATAGAAAATATCCTAACTTGGAAAGTCTTAGTAATTATACCCTTTGGCACATTTAAGAACATTTATTAACCATATATGTGCTCATTTTCCAATGTGTTTACCTCATATAGAGTATGCATAAATATATTATATAGCTACCTAAGAAAATATGCATAAGTAGGCATCTTTGTTATACATATCATTTGCTTTGCAGGCATTCATATTCCCTAGTTGGAGATTTAGGCATTTTGCAATGGAATGATCAATTATTTAATTTAAATATATAAATTATTCAATTACAAATACAATCACAGCAGGATATCAAAGTACTTCACAACCAGAAGCCAAAAGAAACCAATGTTTCTGTTTTTTTTGAAAATACCTCAATAAGTCATATAAGTTTGATTATTTTAACAACTTAATTATTTAAATGAATGAATGAATGAATGAATGAATCTAATGCCATAGTACTACAATTTCACCCTAAATAGACAAAGCAGCTTTTCTCATAGATCTCCTAGCAGCTGGATGACATTAGATGGGCCCATTCACATTGTAGCACGTGGAAGCTATGGGTATGGGGTAGCTGGGGTCATGGGGCCGCATGTCTCTCATTCTACAGTTGGCTATCTCAGGCATTCCACATGGTGGTCATAGGATTCCAATAGCAGCAAGGAGATATGTACTTTTCAAGTCCCTGCTTGTGTCATATTTGCTACAGTCCCACTGGCTAACACAAGTCACATACCCATGCCCAGACTCAGAGTGGGAGGGCCTTACAATGAGCATGGATGAGGGAGGAGAAGGGAAAATGTGTGGTCTTTCTTGAACAATACCACAAAGATCATTCCTAAGATTTACATTCTTCTGAAGGGACCTCCTTTTCTAAGCCTCTATGTTTTGAAGAGGAGAAAAAATGAGCATTAAGTGGCAGCTGGATCGATATAACCAAAATATAAAGTAAAGAAACATAATTAGTAAATAAACATGTCAGGAATGATGTATCATAGAAGGGCAAAGCAGTATAAGAGCTCTCAGGATGACGGTTCCTTGAATGTAATCATTGTATTTTATATGCTTTCTACTATAGATGCAGAAGACTAACATCTTTTTCTTACTCATATCATCCAAATACAGTATTTTCCAAATGTGGTACCTGGACCAACTGCAGTGGTACTGCAATGGTACTACCTGAGATGTCTGTGACAAATGCAGCTCCCCAAGTCCACTCTCAGAGGTTTTTTGACTCAGAAAGGTAGAGATGGTAATAATATGATTTGTAACAAGCATCTCACAGTACTCTATGAACAAGAAACACAGCTACATAGAGCAACAGTATATAGTGCTGAACTGAATTTTTAAAATCCAAGGTCAGCACTGAGGATTTTAGGGTATTAAATATTACCTTAATAATTAAAAGGGCTAATTTTCTTTCCATGAAGATAACCTGTCCTTCTATTCCTGGGTGAGTTAGATACCAATATAATTTGTATTTTCTTATTTTCTTTCTTCTAAAAGTTTCAAGGTATTTCTCCTCCTTCTAGATGCCAAGACGTATAATGAATCCCCTCATAGAAGAAAGAAGAATATTATTTACACTTCAAAAATTACTTTTCAACCTTAAAATTCATAATTTTACAAAATAAAAAGAACTTTGAATATAAAAATGAATGAATGAATATTCAATCAATGAATTTTCATGATATACAAATATTAAAAGCATCTTCTATTTGTTGTTTATAACTTCCAGGGTTATTTATCACAAATGTTGAAACATTCTTTCAAACTCACCTTTGTTTTTTCAGGGAAATTTTTCAAAACCCTGTAGCCTAACCATTCTCATATTATAGATAAAAAAACAAACACAAATAGGATTTGTAAGCATGATGCCATGGAGCAGGTAACTGTTAAAAATAGAAGTCAGATCTTGTGACTTCCTGTAGTGTATTCTTTAGACAACACATTTCAAGGCACTAAACTAGGTACAGAAATGATTTGAGAAGTCTTTTTCTCCTAAGGCCATCCATATGCTGGAGTAGGCTTGGATCCAGTCCTGCCTAGAAATTGGGGAACTAACTAATGAGCCCTGGTGTTTCTTCCGGCTGACAATTCTATATCATTATAAATCTTTCAAGATACACAGTTCCCTAAACAGGTTTTGAACAAACATTCATTTGTTATTGAAGCAGGCAATGCACCCTCACTATCATAACTTTCAAAACTAACTTACAGAATCTCCTTATTTACTTATCTAAATATGAGTCTATCAGTGTTGAGTTTTCTCAAGTTGAAACGTAGTGGTGCATGAGCTCTAATCTGAGTGGAGAGAAGGCAAGAACAGATTGTCTTTAACATCAGGCAAGAGTGTTATCTTGGACTGTCTGCTCAGCCTGAGGTGCTTTGACACTTCTTTCTAACACACCTAAAAATACTTTTTTTTTTTCTCCTGCTGCTTCAGTCGCAGGCATTAAGTCAACTGAGGAAGCACATAATCCATCTTCTGAATATATCAATGAGCAGTATCCTCAAAGACATAACAACACTGCCCTTATTGAGAAAGAATAAACAATTGTACAAAGAATGAAATATTTTCCTTAAATCATACAAACAAAAAATGGAAAACAAAAGCATGCATATCTCTTTACAAAAAGGTGCATATAAATTAAGACCATAATTTGATCTAGACAAATAATAAGAGACACAAAGAAAATATGTTTGATTCTTGGGAGAATCAATTATGAACATGTTAAAAAAATAAAAGGCTATATTTTGAAGACATTAATCATTTACCCAAAATAAATAGCTAAATAAATCTACATTATAAACATCAAAAGGCACACATTACAAGGCTTTTCATTCATTTACTTTCTCATTCAAAGTATAATTATTGAGCATTTGTTGTGTGCTAGACACTGTGCAAATGCTGAGAACACAGAGCCAACATTCCAGAACTCATTATCTGGTGGTAAAGGCACATATACTAGTGGGATTAGAAGCACAAAGAAAAATATAGAGAGGGATGATATCAAATACCATACCTATGCAGTCTGAGGGTCAAGGAAAGCTTCAGAGAGAAACACATCAAATCAATCACAATCCTTCTTCCTGTCTGATTTACTATATGTTCCCATAGCAAACCATGGTGTGTACATCAGTCACAAAACTTGATAAATTCTGTTAATTTGACTTATAGAGTGGAGTGAGGAGTTTCATAGGGAGGATGGACTACACATGTTTAGTTTTTTTAACCTCAGCACATGAAATATAGAAATCTATCAATAAATATATGCCTGTCAAATGAATGAATGACTTAAATTGATAACTGCATAATATATTTGAATATTCATATTTTTAATTCACATTTTTAATCTCTGCAAATATGCATTTATAGATATAATTATTTTATCAACTGGCACCAAAGTTCTTCATAAGGAGGGAATGTTGTTTAGGAAACTAAGCTCCTTTGATGTGGAAAATGAAACCCTGAGGCTGTACTGTGAAAATAAACAGCAAAATAAAACTAACAGCTAAACTTCTATGTATAAAAAATGATGACAAAACATTTGGGAGTGGGAGAGTCAAAAAAGAAGAGAGAATGAAGTTGGAGGGAAGACATGTGAGGAGACTGAAGACTAAACAGAAGATGACCAGGCAGAATTTTGCAAGGGCAGAGTGACCAAAAATGTGTTAAATCACAAGACTACCTAGTAAGTAATTTAAAATTATTTGCATTTGTGTGCTATAAAATTCTCTCTGTTTCCTAAAACTCAGTAAATTCTATAACAAATGCAAATATCTTGTCTTATCTTTGGAAAATCCAAGTAAACTCTGAATTTCATTTATGGGTCAATGTAAAGGAGAGAAGAGAATGGCCATAAGAGATGAGATGCGATTGAGATTAATACTTTACTAAGAGGATTTAAGATCCTGGATTTTATGGAATAATTGGTACTGGATCAACTATCTTACAGCAAATAGTCATAAAACTGGACAAAATATATGAGATAATTGCTTTCTTTACTTACTCAGGGTATAATTACTGAGCCCTTTCTCTGGGATAGTCACTGTTCAAGTGCTGACAACAGTGACACATGTCTGATCTCTGACAGAATGAAACCCACAAATAAAGCCCCATGTCTTCCCTGGACAATTCCCTATTTGTAGTGCAAGAACCTGGAATCTAAGAAGGACAGGTAACTCCTGATGAGATGAGATCAGAGCTTGGGACACCTGATGTGGCTAGAGATGTAATTGCGCAGGAAGAAGTACAAATGTCTTTCCTGCATCCTTGGCTGAGAGCTTGCCTGCACATATGCAGGGTTGGATTATCAGGAAACAGTTTCTGCTGGATTGAAAATGGAATTAAGCTCCTAGAGGTTGAGCAGAACTGACAGATGTTGGGGGACTGGGGTCATTTAAAAATTTAAGCAAATAAGTATTCATTAAATAGTCTAAATTAAAGTTTAGTAATTTAAAAAATTCAACAACCATTCTGTAATGACCTATATGAGATAAGAATCTAAAAAAGAGTGGATATATGTATATGTATAACTGATTCACTTTGCTCTACAGCAGAAACTAATGCAACATTTTAAATCAACTATACTCCAATAATTTTTTTTTTAAAGTCAACAACAACTTATGAGCTACATACTCTATGTGAAGTATTGTGTTAGCCTGGAGGAATACAAAGATTAACAAGGTATCATTTCTACTGTCAATTACAATATGGTGGCTGAAGCAGTATTTAACAAGAGCTGTACTAAAGTTCTTAAGGAGAGGGTGAGGGAAATGTTTCTTAATGATGGAGCTACATCATTAACACCACATTAAGACCTCAGGCATTGGACAGAGACACACAAAAAATGCCACATTATGAAAAAGGACCTCACCAAAGAGTAAGGTCTTCTCTAAATCTACTTTAACAAAGCCTAAAATCAAGATCTGAAGAGATGCACACTTTGGAGTTTTAGACCTACCAAATTTGAAGTGTTTGAGGAATGCTGGGATTCCTACCGATTGACCTTCAGAAAGCATAAAAATAAGTCTACAGAATTTCAAGATGAGCATCTAGTAATTGTACTATTATGATTAACATTCTTCAGAAAGATTAACATTCTTTAGAAAAATTAAAATTCTTCAGAAAGACAATAACAGGATCTAGAGTCTCTATAATACTTCTCCACAATAGCCAGTACACAATCAAAAATGTGACCCATGTTCAGAAAAAATATCATTCAAGAGAAACTAACCCTGAAATGGTTCAGATGATGGATTTAAAGGACAGAAAGTTTAAGGAGGCCAATATAAATATATTCAAAGAATTAAAGAAAATGTAGTCAACAAATTAATGTAATTTTTTTGCCGTAATGAATCAAAAGATAGGGATTTTAGCAGAAAATTAGAAACTATTAAAAAGAATCAAATCAAAATTCTAAAATGAAAGAAACTGAAATTTAAGTCACTAGATATGTTTAACAGCATATTGGAGATTGTAGAAGCAAAAGCTTGAGGACTTAAAGAAAGACTAATAGAAATAATCCATTTTAAGAAACAGAAAAAAAAATGAGGAAAATAATGAACAAAGCCTAAGGGATAATGCTAATGGCATAACATACGTGTAACTTGAGCACTGGAATAATAAAATGGGATAGAAAGAAATATCAGACAAAATATTACATGATAATTTACAAAGTGTAATGAAAAACACCACCTCTCAGATCACAGAATCTCAGCAAGTCTCAAGCAAGATAAATATAAAGAAAACTACACTTAGACCCATCATAATCCAACTGCTAAAATGCAAGCATAGAAAGAATACCAAGAAAACAGAGAAAATAGAAGGTTTACATATGAAGGAAACAATGATGCAAATTATGACTGACTTCTCTTTATAAACAATGGAGGGCAAAAGAAAATAGAATGCCATCTTTAAATTATGGAAAAAATAAAAGAATCACTACCTAGAATTTTATATCAAATAAAGATATCCTTCAAAAAAGGAGGATAAAAAATATATTTTCAGATAAACAAAAACTGTGAAAATTTGTTACCAGCTGACCTATAGTATAATAAATGTGAAAAATTGGTCTTTAGACTGAAAGGAAATTATACAAGATATATTTCAGATACACAGGAAGTATTAAAGAGCACTAGAATGGTAACATAAAACATGATTTTTTTCTCTTTAATTTCCTTAAAAGACAACTCTGTGTATAAACAAATTAACATTGTCAAAAGGGATTCCTAACATATATAAAAGTAAAAAACATGTTAACAACAGCAAACACAATGGGACAGATAAATGGAATTATACTATTGTAAGTACATTTACAATATGCAATATTACATATGCAATATTATACATACAATTACTAAATATGCAAAGTGGGTCATGTGAAGTGTGAAGTGTTGGAGGCGATGTTTGAACTAAAGTGGTAAACTATTAATTTGAATAGATTTTTTAAAATCAACTTTTTATTTTATAATAATATAGTGCAGAGAGTTCCTTCATACCCCATGCTAAATTTTTCCTATTGTTAACATCTTACATTCCTATGGTACATTTATCACAACTAAGGTACCAATACTGGTAGATCAATATGAATTAAATGCTGTGCATTATTTGGATTTTACTTTACTTTATTTAATTTAATTAATTAATTTATTTTTTCAGTACGTGGTCCTCTCACTGTTGTGGCCTCTCCCGTTGAGGAGCACAGGCTCTGGAAGCAGGCCCAGCAGCCATGGCTCATGGGTCTAGCTGCTCCACGGCATGTGGGATCTTCCCAGACCGGGGCATGAACCTGTGTCCCCTGCATTGTCAGGTGGACTCCCAACCACTGCGCCACCAGGGAAGCCCTATTTTATTATTTATTTATTTTACACCAATGTCCTTTTACCGTTTCAGGATCCTATCCAGAATTCTACATTACATTTATTCATCATGTCTCCTTAGCTTCCTCTGGCCTATGGAAATTTTTCAGACTTTGCTTATTTTAGATGACATTGACAGTTCTGAGGAGCACTGATTGGGGGTTTTGTAGAGTATTACTCAATTGTGATTTATCCGATGTTTTTCTCATGATTAGATTGAGGTTATGGATCTTGAGGAGGAAGACCAAAAGAGGGAAGTGCATTTTCATCACAGCATATTAAAGGAACATGTTATTAACATAACTTATCGCTGATGGTGCTAACCTTCACCCGGCTCAAGTAAAGTTTGCCAAGTTTCTCTACTGTAAAGCTCTCTCTCCCACCACTTTTCATACTGTACTGTTTGGAAGGAATTCACTCAGTGCTGCTACACTTAAAGGTGGTAGCTCCAATTCCATCTTTTTGAGGGATGAATAACTTCTCTTGAGGGGTGATATATCTCTTCACTTTATTTACTTATTTATTCAATAATTTATTTATATTATCTTAGTCTCATGGATATTTATTTTATATCTTGGGTTGTAACACAATACTACATTATTTAGTTATTCATATCTTTCAGATCTATTCATTGGGAGTTCTTTCCCTTGGGCTCTATGACCCCTTGACAAATCTCTATTTTTTTTTTCCAGAACTTTCTTACTTTCTGGCACTATATGTCTTATTCCTAGTATTGGTTATTTCTCCAAGGAGGTCTGGTTCCTTTTACTGAGGACTTGTGATAGAAACCAGTACCTGGGCGCTGGGTGCACTCATTGCTGCTGTGTATGATTGTTATAGGCCCTCTCTGCAGACAAAACTGGAGAATATTTTTGTGAATACTAACACTGTATATACATGCATCTATATTTCTCTATCTATTCACCTGCATCTATATTAAGCTCATATTGATGTCTCTGCCTCTAATGCAGTACTGCATAGTTCATTCTAGTCTTTCCCCTTTGCTTATCTGTTACTTTCCTCTCCAACAGTCCTGGATCCTACCACTGGCCATATCCATTCATTTATTTGTTCATTCCTAGTAAAATGTACAGTGGTTTCAGAATTGTTAACCTATACCCCAGTGAGAAACAAGTTTATCACTTAGAGTATAATTCTTATGTACAATTCCTTTTGTCTTCAGTCTTACAATTTCCACTCTTTTCCAGAATTACTTAGGTCAGTATTCCCCCCGCCCCCAACCTTTTTAGTGGAGGTATGGCATACACCTACAACACAGATTATTTTGTCTCCATCTGTATTTCATCCTGAGATCCCTCAACTTCTAGGTTGATTTTTATTTTCAATGAAAAGTTATGGATACATATTATAAGCACTAAAGCCACCATTAAGATAATACTTCTTAACTTAGGTAATAATCTAATAGAGTTGATAAAATGGAATGCTTAAAAATATTCTATTGTCCAGAGAGAGATCAGAGAAAGAGCAAGTGGGAGGACAAACACAGGAGAAAAAAATATAAAATAAATAGCACGATGATAGATTTAAACCCAATCATATCAATAATTACATTCAATGTAGATGAACACTACACTTCAATCAAAAGGAAAAGAATTTACTGAGTTTGTAAAAAAGCAAGACCTAATTCTATTGTTTCTCAAACAGACATTAAACATAAAGAAAAGAACAAGTTAAAATTAAAGGGATGGAAAAAGATCTATCATACAAACTGTATACATAAGAAAGATGTTCTGTCTGTATTAATATCAGATAAGTTAGACTCCAAGCCAAAGAATATTATAAGAAAGAAAGAGGGACATTTAATAATGATTAATGGGGCAATTCATCAGGAAGACACAATAATCCTAAATAATTATGACTTAATAACAGAGTTTCAAAATTCATGAAGAAATGCTGACAGAATAAAAGTGAGAGAAATGGAGAAATCTACAACCATAGCTAAAGATTTTTAACAGTCCCTTCTCAATAGTTGATAAAAATAGTAGACAAAAAAACAGAAAGGATATAAACAACACTCTCAGTTTGGACCTCCCAAAGCAAACCCTGAGTAAGAGTTTGGGGTGCAAGACAGCATTTGGAAGAAGAAGGAAACAGAATTGAGTAAGAATAGAAGTCAAACTGTGACACAGGTCTGACAAATTCTGAGGCCAATCCAGTGAGGAGCTCTGGAGAAAGTGTTTCCTGTCAGAGTTGCCCATATCAGGCTGAACCAGCAGTGCTTTTATACCCACACCTCTCTTAGTTACCGCTTGTGAGCTTTCCCAGGAAAAGATGTGACCTCTGGTGAGGCAACTCTTGCAGTTGAGACAGAACTGAAGGAGCTGAAATCTAATTATTCTCAGTTGATTGCATTCCCAGCAAGTTCTTACTCAATAGGGGACCTGGACAGCCCATTTCCATGTCTACCACAAACACCATGAGCAAACTTGACCTAATTAGTAATTACAGAATGTCACACCTATCACTAGCAGAAAAAATATTCTTTTCAACTGCCCATAAAAAAATACAAAACAAGTAGCAAGATGATAGACCATATGGTGTACCATAAAATGTCTCAATAAACTTCAAAAGTTTAAAATTTTATAAAATATGTTCTGATTATAACTAAATAAAATTATGTTAAGAACAAAAAGATATCTATAAAATATGCCAATACTTGGAAATTAAATAAAACACGTCTAAATCACCATGGGTCCAAGAATATGTAACAAAAGCTCAAAAATATACCAGATTGAATGGTAATGAAAATAGAGCATACTTATGGAACACAGCTAACACAATGCATAGTGGGAAATTTATACTTTAATTGCTTATATTCAAAAAGAAGAAAGGCTTAACATCATTAATTTAAATTGATAATTAGGAAATGCTAAAGAAGAAGAGCAAGAAATAAAAAACAGCAAATATAAAGAAAGTAATAAAATAGGAGTATAAATCAATGAAATAGAAAATGAAAAAATACTCATTCACTGAAAAAAATTATAGACTTGATAAACACCAAGCAGATATAATTAAGAAAAAAGGGAAAATATAAATGATCACTATCACAAATAAAAATAAATATTACTAAAATATTACTGGATCAAAGGGAAATAGACAAATACTATTAACTTCTTTATGACAATACATTAAAAGGAGAAACAGCTAGAAGAATATTAAGACTTAAATCCCTGGGAAGCCAAAAATATCTTGGAGAGAACTGAACTTCGTGGTTAAGGGACTCAATTTAATTTATATATTAAATGACAGGGTCACCTCAGCTGTCATGTAGATGATACTGATATACACATATTTTATAGACTGCAGGTAAGACTCCAAAGGTAGTTTTACATTTGAATTTTTTAACTTAATTAAGCAGGAGCATTTCTCATCCTAAAACTTTTGAAAACATGAATTTTTAGTGCTGCATAATACTGACTCCTGTGGAACTCCTGTGGATGTTACAAAATTCAATGAAGCATTCTATTATTGGCTATTTTGTTTGTTTCCATGCTTTTGCAATTATAGATTACTTTTATAACAAATCAAATTCATTTCCTCTGAGTAGATTTCTACATATGAATCCTGAGTTAAAAGTGAGATTATA
Organism: Kogia breviceps; assembly: GCF_026419965.1. NCBI lineage: Eukaryota > Metazoa > Chordata > Mammalia > Artiodactyla > Physeteridae > Kogia > Kogia breviceps. The sequence continues at coordinate 109,061,572 of NC_081314.1, read as the reverse complement.
TTTCAGGTTATTATAACTAGTGCAAATTGTTCTCAAAAGTACTTATATCAACTTAAGCTTTATTAGCATAGTACACAAGTAATCTATTCTATATACTTTGCTAATACCACATATTCTTCTTTAAGAAATAATCTATAATAATTATAGAGGATAACAATAATATTTTTGCTTGTTTTTAGGCATTTATTAATTATTTATAGGAAATCATAACTGCACATTGCCATTATATTTCTTGTTTTGTTAATAGTCTGCATGAATCAGATGGTCTTGATTGTGTATGAGCCAAAGAATCAAGACGTTCATATATTCAGAACTCTTTGTTCAATACCTTATTATAAAAGCACCAATATTCATTAATATTAGTAAATCAAAGACATCAAGTATGGTTGTGCTATATCAATGGTCAATGGAGTTATCTACATTATTTTTGTTCAGGTACTTAGTTAAGGAGGTCCTTCTAGGATCTTAAAGACTACAGTAAGTACAGAGTTGATATTGCGCTCAATTTAAATCTGCCTTGTAAACATGCCTTAGAGACGCAGTTTTCATGGAGAAGCTTCCATTTCTTATCACAAGGTAGAAAAACAAAGCTCTTGGTGGGATGGAATTAAGTCACATTTCCAGAATTCTAGGCTGGCCAGACCAGCTGGAATATGGAAAACAGTTAAAACAACCCCTAAGTAATTATCTGAGGCACATCCAAATTAACTTCACACTTTAATTTACAGCTCTCTGTCACTGGTACTATTATATTAGTATTCTCCCATTTCTCAGAGCCTAGACATGTCAGTTATGAAAAATCCTTTGGTTCATAACAGAAGGTAAGACTATTTCAGCAGATTTGGTGGCTAAAGAGAAAACAATGACTACTTATGTTTTGCAACTCTGGTGAATATTACATGAGGTACAACTGAAACCAAATGCCACAAGGCTGTAAGAAAAATGTCTCAAAGCATTTTACAATGTCAGATCAAACTATGAAGCATTCCTTCCCAGATTGTTGGCATTGCAATATCACAACAGCATAGGGAAATTTCAGTCTTTTCATCCCTTCTAAATCCAAGGACTTGGTTAAACTTTACTATTATTATCAAAGATTAACTCATATTGGGTCTGGACCAAGATTAAGAAAGGCAATACAGCTCTTGATCATTGGTTATATTAAAATTTGGTCAACAGTCCTGAAATGCTTCTTTATTACCAAATGAAAAGGCTGATTCGATTTCTTAAAGTAACAAGGATAAATGGAAGGTAAAGTGTAGAGTAGGATACAAATAATACCCTCTGACTTTTCAGTGTTATTTGATTGCCAAAGGAGGGCTTATTTGCCAAAAGTTTTGGCAAATAATTTTGAGGAATACGAAAGCAAGCAAACAAGCCTTATGACCCAAACTTCTCCTCCTAACCACTTTGGGACATATTCCATGAGCTGCATGATTCTTTTGGTTTGAGGATCATGATGTAAAATGGTGCCAATTCAGGTGACGTTCTTGAATATAAATGTATTAAATACATTGGTGGCAATGGCCAGCAAGCTCCAGTGCTGGACACCCCATGGCAAACAACTACTAAGACAGGAACACAACCCCACTCATTAGCAGAGAGCTTGCCTAAAACCATATTAAGTCCACAGACACCACAAAACACACACCACCAGACGGGGCCCTGCCCACCGGAGACACAAAATCCAGCCCCACCCACTAGAACACAGGCATCAGTCACCACCACCAGGAAGGCGACACAAGCCACTAAACTAACCTCACCCACTGGGGGCAGACACCAAAAACAATGGGAACTACAAACCTACAGCCTGAGAAAAGGAGACCCCAAACACAGTAAGTTAAACAAAATGAGAAGACAGGGAAATATGCAGCAGCAGATGAAGGAGCAAGGTAAAACCCCACCACACCAAACAAATGAAGAGGAAATAGGCAGTCTACCTGAAAAAGAATTCAGAGTAATGACAGTAAATATGATCCAAAATCTTGGAAATAGAATGGAGAAAATACAAGAAACATTTAACAAGGACCTGGAACTAAAAAGCAAACAAACAATGATGAACAACACAATAAATTAAATTTAAAAATCTCTAGAAGGAATCAATAGCAGAATAACTGAGGCGGAAGAACAGATAAGTGACATGGAAGACAAAATAGTAGCAATAACTACCACAGAGAAGAATAAAGGAAAAAGAATGAAAAGAATTGAGGACAGTCTCAGAGACCTCTGGGACAACATTAAATGCACCAACATTCTAATTACAGGGGTCTCAGAAGAAGAAGAGAAAAATAAAGGGTCTGAGAAAATATTTGAAGAGATTATAGTTGAAAACTTCCCTAACATGGGAAAGGAAATAGTCAATCAAGTCCAGGAAGCTCAGAGGGTCCCATACAGGATAAATGCAAGGAATAACATGCCAACACATATTAATCAAACTATCAAAAATTAAATACAAAGAAAAATATTAAAAGCAGCAAGAGAAAAGCAACAAATAACACACAAGGGAATCCCCATGAGGTTAAGAGCTCATCTTTCAGCAGAAACTCTACAAGCCAGAAGGGAGTGGCAGGACATATTTAAAGTGCTGAAAGGAAAAAAACTACAACCAAGATTACTCTACCCAGCAAGGATCTCATTCAGATTCGACAGAAATTAAAACCTTTACAGACAAGCAAAAGTAAAGAGAATTCACCAAACCAGTTTTAAAACAAATGCTAAAGGAACTTCTACAGGCAGGAAACACAATAGAAGGAAAAGACCTACAGACACAAACCCAAGACAATTAAGAAAATGGTAATAGGAACATACATATTGACAATTACCTTAAATGTAAATGGATTAAATGCTCCAACCAAAAGACACAGACTGGCTGAATGGATACATAAACAAGACCCAAACATATGTGGTCTACAAGACACCCACTTCAGACCTAAGGACACATACAGACTGAAAATGAGGGGATGGAAAAAGATATTCCATGCAAATGGAAATCAAAAGAAAGTTGGAGTAGCAATTCTCATATCACAAAAAATAGATTTTAAAATAAAGACTATTACAAGAGACAAAGAAGGACATTACATAATGATCAAAGGATCAATCCAAGAAGAAGATATAACAATTGTAAATATTTATGCACCCAACATAGGAGCACCTCAATACATAGGCAAATGCTGACAGACGTACGAGGGGAAATCAAGAGTAACACAATAATAGCAGAGGATTTTAACACCCCACTTTCACCAATGGAGAGATCATCCAAAATGAAAATAAATATGGAAACACAAGCTTCAAATGACACATTCAACAAGATGGACTTAATTGATATTTATAGGACACTCCATCCAAAAACAACAGAATACACTTTCTTCTCAAGTGCTCTTGGAACATTCCCCAGGATAGATCATATCTTGGGTCACATATCAAGCCTCGGTAAATTTAAGAAAATTGAAATCATATCAACTATTTGTTCAGACCACAATGCTATGAAACTAGATATGAATTACAGGAAAAAAAACCTGTAAAAAATACAAACACATGAAGGCTAAACAATGCACTACTAAATAACTAAGAGATCACTGAAGAAATCAAAGAGAAAATTAAAAAATACCTGGAAACAAATGACAATGAAAACATGACAACCCAAAACCTATGGGATGCAGCAAAAGCAGTTCTAAGAGGGAAGTTTATAGCAATACAATCTTACCTCAAGAAACAAGAAACATTCTCAAATAAACAACCTAACCTTACACCTAAAGCAACTACAGAAAGAAGAACAAAAAAATACAAAGTTAGCAGAAGGAAAGAAATCATAAAGATCATATCAGAAATAAATGAAAAAGAAATGAAGGAAACAATAACAAAGATCAAAAAACCTAAAAGCTGGTTCTTTGAGAAGATAAACAAAATTGACATCCACTAGCCAGACTCATCAGGAAAAAAAGAGAGAAGACTCAAATCAACAGAATTAGAAATGAAAAAGGAGAAGTAACAACTGACACTGCAGAAATACAAAGGATCTTGAGAGATCAGTACAAGTAATTATATGCCAATAAAATGGACAGCCTAGAAGAAATGGACAAATTCTTCGAAAAGCATAACCTTCTGAGACTGAACCAGGAAGAAACAGAAAATTTAAACAAACCAATCACAAGCACTGAAATTGAAACTGTGATTAAAAATCTTCCAACAAACAAAAGTCCAGGACCAGACAGCTTCACAAGTGAATTCTATCAAACAATTAGAGGGCTTCCCTGGTGGCGCAGTGGTTGAGAATCCGCCTGCCAATGCTGGAGACACGGGTTTGTGCCTGGGTATGGGAGGATCCCACATGCCACGGAGCAGCTGGGCCCATGAGCCATGGCCGCTGAGCTTGCGCGTCGGGAGCCTGTGCTGAGCAATGGGAGAGGCCACAACAGTGAGAGGCCCGCATACCACACACACACAAAAAACCATAAAACAAACAATTAGAGAAGAGCTAACACTTATCCTTCTCAAACTCTTCCAAAATATAGCAGAGGGAGAAACACTCCCAAACTCATCCTATAAAGCTGCCATCACCCTGATACCAAAACCAGACAAAGACGTCACAAAAAAAGAAAACTAGAGGCCAATGTCACTGATGAACATAGATGCAAAAATCCTCAACAGAATACTAGCAAACAGAATCCAACAGCACATTAAAAGGATCATACACCATGATCAAGTGGGGTTTATCCCAGGAATGCAAGGATTCTTCAATATACACTAATTAATCAATATGATACAACATATTAACAAATGAAGGATAAAAACCATATGATAAACTCAATAGATGCAGAAAAAACTTTTGACAAAATTCAACATCCGTTTATAATAAAAACTCTCCAGAAAGTAGTCACAGAGGGAACTTATCTCAACATAATAAAGGCCACATATGACCAACCGACAGCCAACATCGTTCTCAATGGTGAAAAATTGAAACTCTTTCCTCTAAGATCAGGAACAAGACAAGGTTGCCCACTCTCACCACTATTATTCAACATAGTTTTGGAAGTTTTAGCCATGACAATCAGAGGAGAAAAAGAAATAAAAGGAATCCAAATCAAAAAAGACGAAGTAAAACTTTACTGTTTGCAGGTGACATGATACTATACACAGAGAATCCTAAAGATGCTACCAGAAAACTACTAGAGCTAATCAGTGAATTTGGTTAAGTAGCAGGATACAAAATTAATACACAGAAATCTCTTCCACTCCTTACACTAACAACAAAAAATCTGAAAGAGAAATCGAGGGAACACTCCCAGTTACCACTGCAACAAAAAGAATAAAATACCTACGGATAGACCTACCTAAGGAGATAAAAAACCTGTATGCAGAAAACTATCAGACACTGATGAAAGAAATTAAAGATGATACAAACAGATGGAGACTTATACCATGTTCTTAGATTGGAAGACTCAACATTGTGAAAATGACTATACTACCCAAAGCAATCTACAGATTCAATGCAATCCTTATCAAAATACCAATGGCATTTTTCACAGGAATAAAACAAAAAATTTCACAGTTTGTATGGAAACACAAAAGACCCTGAATAGCCAAAGCAATCTTGAGAAAGAAAAACGGAGCTGGAGGAATCAGGCTCCTGGACTTCAGACTATATTACAAAGCTACAGTAATCAAGACAGTATGGTACTGGCACAAAAACAGAAATATAGATGAATGGAACAGAATAGAAAGCCCAGAGATAAACCCATGCACATAAGGTCACCTTATCTTTGATAAAGGAGTCAAGAATATACAATGGAGAAAAGACAGCCTCTTCAATAAGTGGTGCTGGGATAACTGGACAGCTACATGTAAAAGAATGAAACTTGAACACTTCCTAACACCAAACACAAAAATAAACTCAAAATGGACTAAAGACCTAAATGTTAAGGCCAGACAGTATTAAACTTTGAGGAAACCATAGGCAGAACACTCTATGACATAAATCACAGGAAGATCCTTTTTGACCCACCTCATAGAGGAATGGAAATAAAAACAAAAATGAACAAATGTGACCTAATGAAACTTAAAAGCTTTTGCACAGCAAAGGAAACCAGAAGCAAGATGAAAAGACAACCCTCAGAATGGGAGAAAATATTTGCAAGTGAAGCAACTGACAAGGGATTAATCTCCACAATTTACAAGCAGCTCATGTAGCTCAATATCAAAAAGACAAACAACCCAATCCAAAAATGGGCAGAAGACCTAAATCGACATTTCTTCAAAGAAGATATACAGATTGCCAACAAACACATGAAAGGATGCTCAACATCACTAATCATTAGAGAAATGCAAATCAAAACTACAATGAAGTATCACCTCACACACCTCACACCGGTCAGAATGGCCATCATCAAAAAAATCTACAAAATAAATGCTGCAGAGGCTGTGGAGAAAAGAGAACCCTCTTGCACTGTTGGTGGGAATGTAAATTGATATAGCCACTATGGAGAACAGTATGGAGGTTCCTTAAAAAAACTAAAAATAGAACCACCATATGACCCAGCAATGCCATTACTGGGCATATACCCTGAGAAAACCATATTTCAAAAAGAGTCATGTACCACAATGTTCACTCCAGCACTATTTACAATAGCCAGGACATGGAAGCAACCTAAGTGTCCATCAACAGATGAATGGATAAAGAAGATCTGGCTCATATATACAATGTAATATTACTCAGCCATAAAATGAAACAAAATTGATTTATTTGTAGTGAGGTGGATGGACCTAGAGTCTGTCATACGGAGTGAAGTATGTCAGAATGAGAAAAACAAATACTGAGAAAAACAAATACTAACACATATATATGGAATCCAAAAAGAAAAAAAAAATGGTTCTGATGAACCTAGGGGCAGGACAGGAATAGAGATGCAGAAGTAGAGAATGGACTTGAGGACACGGGGAGGGGGAAGGGTAATTTGGGACGAAGTGAGAGTGTAGCATTTACATATATACACTACCAAATGTAAAATAGATAGCTAGTGGGAAGCAGCTGCATAGCACAAGGAGAACAGCTCAGTACTTTGTGATCATCTAGAGGGGTGGGATAAGGAGTGTTGGGGCGAGATGCAAGAGGGAGTAGATATGGGGTTATATGTATACATGTAGCTGATTCACTTTGTTACACAGCAGTAACTAACACAACTTTGTAAAGCAACTATACTCCAATAAAGTTGTTAAAAAAAAAATACCCTGGTGGCACATTGCTAATGGTCAAATGAAGCCAGATAAAACAAACATTAGAAATTTACTACAGCATTACTAATGGCTTATAAGTAATCTCTTCTATATCCCATCATTTTACATTTGTGAAAAAAAATGTGATGATTACCTTTTTCATGCCTTATGGCATTGAATTACTGAGGTGGCAGCACCTTACCCAAGGACATTCAGTAACACACACTTTTCCTATAAAAAGCTATTATAGATAGAAAAAAAATTTCTCATTAATCAATCATAGTCTCAGTGGAGCAAGGTGTCATGGGAAGCCCTTCCACTGCCCCTGCTTCCCTAATAAGATATGCTCATAAAGGAAATGTAAAATTATGCAACTTGAAAGAGATATGTCATATAATGAGAAATAATGCATAGGGCTTCTAATTACAAAATCATGAATGTATGCATCACTGTTCTTTTAAAGAATTCAGAAAGCAACACATGTTTTCTCCTTTATTCTCAGAGGTTAGTTGGGGTTAAGGATTTAGACAGAAGATTATTTATACAGCCCCTGAAAATATCATCCAGGGGAGACAATATAGGATGCTCTACTTTAAAAAGGTAAGCAGGTTATATGTATCCAAGGCTTGCTGTCAATGAAATGAAATGCCCTATGTTATTTCTGCCCTCCCTTCAATTAGGTGAGCAAAACAGTTTATAGAGCATATTGATTAAACTGTTTTCCATCTTCTTCTCTGGGTTTTCTGTAGGTAGCAAAGTGCCTACAGAATCTATATGTTGAAACTTAAAATGTTGAAGTTGATAGCTGAAGGGAGAGTTAGTTTTTTCCAATAGTGCAGACTAATTCAGTTTTGGATTTTCACTGCCAGAATCTCTTTAATGCCTCTCTGTATTTATGCAATTAGTGTAAGCTTTTAAAAACATTGCTACATATAGATTCTAAGTCATTTTTAATTTGGATTTGTCCACCATTAGATTATAAGCAAATCAAAGGCAGAGGGAACATTTTTTATTCTTTGGTATCATACTGTAAAATCTCTCATATTTTAATGACAAAATGAGATAAATTAAAGTACTAATTAAATCTTCTTTTTAGGTCATTATACCTCAGGTCGCACACATACATACATACACACACACACACACACACACACACATATTTTCTATGTAGAGAACATATGTTGTTTAAGAAAAAGTAAGAATGATCTCTTCAGAGAGTAAAATAAAAATTAGGTTTTTATGGCTATTGATAATTTATTCTGGGCAAAGAAAGAAGAATGCATGTACCGATTTACATGAACTATATTTCTAAGGGAAAAAAAAACTGTAAGGGGAATATGTAAATGTAAAAGAAAAGATAAATATTATTTGAGAAAGATTTTCAAGACAAGATTTTACCCAGAAAAGAAATACAGTTGTATTTTTTCCTTCATTTTAAGGAGTTAACAGCAGTTACTTTTCTTAATCTGTCCAATTCAATTCACTTCAACAAATATATACTGAGTAACTTCTTTGGGTCAGACACTTTATTAATTAGACACTGGAAATAGGGAAACAAATAAAATACAGACCTGTTCTCTAGCTGCTCACAGCATAGCTCAAAAACAAATTTGAATACTGTGGTAATATATCTTTGACATCAAGTTACCAACTTTTACTCTTTTGTACTTTTTACTGTTTATTAAATACTTGATTTTAAAGAGCATTTTTAGATTCACAGCAGAACTGAGAGGAAGGTACAGAGATTTTCTATAAACTCCCCACCCTGACACATGTACAGCCTCCCCCATTATTAACATCCCCCACCAGAGTGAGCTATTTGCTACAACTGATGAACTTACACTGGCACATAATAACCACCTGAAGTTCATACTTTACATTAGGGTTCTCTCTCCATGATGTACATTTTATGGATTTGGACAAATGTATGATGACATATCATATAGAGTATTTTCACTGACCTAAAAATCCCCTGTGCTATCTCCATCTCCTCACCCCCCTCAGCCTCTGGCAACCGCTGATCTTTTTACTGTCTCTATAGTTTAGCCTTTTCCTAAATGCCATACATTGGAATTATACAGTATGTAGCCTTTTCAGACTGGCTTCTTTCACTTGGTATTTAATTTTCCTCCATGTCATTTCATGGCTTGGTAGCTCATTTCTTCTTAGCACTAAATAGTATTCCACTGTGTAAATGGACCACAGATTACTTATCCATTCACCTATTGAAAGACACATTGGTTGCTTACAAGTTATGGCAATTATGAATAAAGCTGCTGTAAACATAGGAGTGCAGGGTTTTGTGTGGACGTACATTTTAAAATCCTTTGGGTAAGTACCAAGGAGTACAATCTCTGGATTCCATATTTATTTCTTGTCTCAAATGTTCAAATAAGTAAATTTCAGAAATCTGAATTTAGGAATAAAAATTACGTAACTTTGTTTTTTGACCACAATGATATTTGGGTGTTGGGATTTTGTTTTTGGCATAGTATATCAGAAACAATGAAGCTGCACCTTCAACTCTATCTCTTCCAGTGCTCATGACTGAATTTGGCTACTAATTAAACGAGCCCAAAAAGTGTCAGTAGGAGGGATAAACAAAAGAGACATAGTGTTGTGCTATGATCACACATTTATTACAGATAGATGCTTTTGGCCATGGTGGACTCATGAACTCAAGAGTTATTTCTATTATTATTTCAAGGGCTTTGTTTGAAAGATTAAAGAAATGATAAAGCAGACAAAAATAATATTTTTTAAATGGTCTATAACAGATTTACACTTATCATAGAAAGTAACAAGGTCTCTATTCTTTCTGACATGGCATGATTAAAATAGCGTCTTCAAAATAATCAAAAATCAAGATAAATGTATAAGGTGAGAAAAGTTATATCTCTTTCACTGACTTCTATTTAGTAGAGAATCAAAGACGTTTATAATAATCAAATATCCCAACAACCTCAATAAAGAGTTTGCATAGTAAAACACTACACTATAGCTTTGCAAAAGTGAGAATTCTCTACTTACTATACATTACATGAATTTCTTAAAGATTTTGTCCTACAAACGTCTGCAGGAGTGCCCAAACTGTCATATTAATGGAAAACAAAGGGAAATGTTTGTTTTTTTCACCATCTTTCACGGATGGAATTCCTAAGTAATGAACTGCAGAAACATACCATTCGACATTTAATTTTTAGGTCAAATGATCCCGCATGCGTGGCGATACATGTGGAGTCAAAACTGTATATAGAACAGGATACAGTAAATGTGTATAGCTCTACTCTGATGCAAGTGGTTGAGACTCTACTTTCAGTACAAGTTCCATGTTCAACTTTAAAAGAGTAGTTACAAGTAGCTGTAGAATGTACTTTCTGTGCTATCATTAATTCATGTGGTCAAAATGCTGCCGAGTCGACAGATAAGTGCAGCCCAAAGCCTAAAATTCATAACTCTGGTAATGATCAGTGGGGTACACAAATATCTTCAAGTCACATAATTGTGGTGATCTCAATGTGCTCACTTCTGGTGGACTGTTGCCCATACCACTAAATCAGCATTCACAGCACCATGCACATATGGCACAGTTGGAGTACAGTGGGAGCCTAGGACTTTGTTAGCATGGGGGCCAAGTCACTCTTAACCTCCATAAAAGGCATCCCTTTAAAGAATAGGGTAAAGGTCATTGCAGCTCATGCCAAGTGTAAAAATGAGAACTACAGACAGGAAACACTGTTCAGATGTTGTAGGGCTGTAGGCCTGTTTTATGTCTGCTCTGAGCCCTCTGCAGCTACAGGAGACCAAAGACATACTCGCCATCCCCATTTATACTAGGTCAGCGGCCAAATGGGCCCAGACATTAAAAGCAGGGGAAATCCAGGGGCTAATCAGAAATTGCCTGTCTCAGAGGTATGACATGAAATACTGCAATAGGACATTGTGTGACTGGAATTGTGACTGTGATGTGTTGCTGTGGGTTGTAGGCTGAGTGTTTAACATTATGAATGTGTGACACCAAAGCAGGCTGGAGCATGACTGCATAACTACCTACCCCCAAGTCACTCATAAAATTGAGATGTACATCTCCTGAGAATACCAAGGAGCAAAAACTGTAAATAAAATAAATGTTCAGTGTGTCTGAATTAATGAGCATATATTATGATCGTATATAACTTGAGGAAATAAGAAAACAGCACAACCGAGACTTCCCTGAGTAATAGAGAGAAATAGGGGAAGTTATTTTTATTATCTAATTGGTAAAAAGTCTCCAATTTTTCTGTCAAAGTTTATAAAAGAAAATTACACACAGGTTCCAGGAGGGGAGGGAGGTGGTTATGTGTGGCAAATGTGGAAAAGCATTCAGTGAGGAAATACATTTCACACAAAAAACAGGGCTATAGACAAAAGTTGAAATAAAAACCATATTTACATAGCATGACATCTCAGAAATTTTTTCTTCATTAAATTCACAATTATAACCAGTTTGGTGAGTAAGCTGGTATCATGGTTTCTGTGGTGTGAAGACCTAGTCTTGTCCCAGCCTATCCCTGTCAGTGATATTCATGCTCCATATCCATTAGATATTCTATTTCTAGTACCTGACCTTCTCTCTTTCATTTTTCCTTCCTTCCTCCCTCCCTCCCTCCCTTCCTTCTTTCCTTCTTTCTTCCTCTCTCTCTTTCTCTCTCCCTCAAAACTGGCAAATGGATTTAAAAGAATTTTTAAAAATGAAAGAGCCTATTTTTTCTACCATTTAAAACTATGAGCTTAGATTTGGGGAGGGGATAAGGAGGCTAGGTTGCTAAAAATGTAAATGGTAAAATTAAAAAACAACTGTAGTGATTTCCCTGAAGGCTGGCATGAATGAGGAAAATACGCTTTCAGCCATGCCATAGCATGAGATGTGTCTCAAAATGCTGCAGCCATACCCCAAAGTTGAGACGAACAGATACATATTTATTAAAAATTATTTTCCAGTTTACAGACTCATGAAATAGGTATATATTTTGTGAGGAAAAGGTAGTTGTGAGGTCTTATAACAAGAGATCTTTAAGTCAGGTAAAAAATAAAAGATATTCAATCTAAAGTGAGATTATAATAATCAACCATTTTTGAAAAATGTGATGTTGTAGTGTAGTGTCCTCCTTCTCATGCCCATCTCTCCAAAAATCTACCACCATCAATATGTCCGTTCTGGTGTGTCTGAAGATTTATTTAATTTCTTTATTTGAATTTATGCCGTTTGTTAATCATATAAATTCTTAATTCTTGAATCCATTGTGAAATGCATTTCATATTCTTATCACATAAAATACATATCTCCTCTTACTATTGATCTTTGTAGTTTTTATTTAAAGAGGAGAAAGCCAGACATGCATTGTACTGCATACCTATCAAACACATATACATTTAAATATATGTAGATGTGTGTATGTATATAAATACATACAACTAAGTGCCCTATTTTTAATCTTTTGAAATGTAAGATTTATGTACTAAAAAGAATCTTCAAAATGATTTCCTCCAACTACATTATTTTAAAAGTAAGGAAATTAAGGTAAGGATAAATTAAGTGTTCAGTACAAGATCACTTAGCTTGCTAGTGGCAGAAAAAGCTAGCAGAAATCAAGTCCACTAACTCCTTGATCAGGGCTCTTTTCACTATGCCATGTTACTTGAATTTTCATTCAAGTCAGAGGCACTTGTAAAGGTTTCATTCATTAAGGCCCTGCATTTCTTTTAGTATTTCTTTCAACCTATGACTGAATCATAAAATAGTCTCTCAACTGTATTAGTCCACTTGGGCTGTCAAAAAAAAGAATCATAGGGTTAGATGGATTAAATAACAGGATGTATTTCTTACAGTTCTGGAGAATGAAAAGTCCAAGATCAACATGCTGGCCAATTCAGTACTCCGTGAGGATTCTTTTCCTAGCTTGCAGACAGTGCCTTCTCACTGTATTTTCATATGGTGAAGAGAGGACGTTCTGGTGTCTCTTCTTCCTATAAAAACACTAACAACATCATAGGGCTCCACTCATGAGCTCATCTAAAACTAATTACCTCTCAAAGACTCCACCTCCTAAAATGATCACATGTGGTGTTAGGGCTTCAACATATGAATTTTGGGGGAATACAAACATTTAGTCTATAATACCAACTGGAGAAATCTGAAAAATTATTATGAATAAATCATGATACATTCCCCTTAGCTCACTTATAATTTGGGTCTACAGGTTTATTTGGTTCCTTTAAAGACTATCAAAATATGTTTTAAGTTTAATCAAAAATATTGAATTTATATAAGTAATAATTTTGCCTCTTATTGGTTATATTTTGAAAATCTTAAAATAAATGGTTTGAGAAATATTCGTAACTTTGACATTGTCCTGGAAACAGTTACAGTGATCTAAGATAAGACTACAATTGTGTTATGTAATAAACAGATGTACCTGTTTCCACCTAGTAAAGTCAATTCAGCATCATCCTAAGAGTCACGGTGATGAGCTCAAAGATGACAGAAATACAACCTTGCAGAATTGATTTTATAATGCTTCCAGCATCAACAATACAAGCTATTTAGCATTTTCATCAGTGTTCTAAGTGATGTCTTAGAAGAAAGCTCATTAAGTTTGCTGTTGAGAGAAGCTGAAGAGTATGTTTCAGAGAAGAGATGCTTGTTTTCCTTTGGGAAAATGAGTCTAGAATTCCCAATGAGCTTGAGGTGAGCAGAAACTTATTTTAAACATAGGAGAATATACATAGAAAACTTAGGGAGCAGACCATATCAAAGAGCTATACAGGAAAATAAAACAAAACATATCAAAGTTTAACTATATATAAAATAAAGACTCTATTAGAAATGGGAATTGTACAGATGTAAATACAGTGGAATCACATGCTGTCATGATCCCTACTATAGAAAATATAAAAATATTTCATCCAGAAGAAAATAAGGATCAAAATACATTAGCCCTGCATCCATCTTTCTATGTGCTTCTCTAGCTTCTTTTTATCACTATGCTAAGCTCTTAGTTTACTAAATTAAAGGACTGTAAATATTAGCCTGAAACCATTGTTTGCCTCCAAAAGCTGACTCTCATGAAAAACAAAACAGAAATACCAGAAAGGAAAATCTAAGTGAAATGCACTGAATTTTTTTATGGGTGTGTTCTCTCATTTCTATTGGACACACTCTGATTATCTTTAAGTAAAAAATACATATTTATTTTCTTGGCTAGGCTAAAAAGGTAATAGGAATAACATCAGTATTTTGATAAGTAGCTACACAAAAGGAAAGAATAGCAGAGCGAAATATCATTAACAGGAGGAGTCAATTAACATTAAATAATTTGGGGTCATTAGAGTCATTCCACTGTTACTGTCACTTTGACATTTTTTTATAAGAAATTATCCAGTGGTTATGCAGCTGCTTTGCCCTTTTAACAATCCTCACTTTTGATTTATTTCCTTTCTTCCAGAACCTTCTGTAGTTGACTAGAAGTAACCATGTTCTATGTTCTTGGTGCCTTGGATCCTCCCAGAAACTTTCTACAATCCCTACTACCTGTTGTATTCTTTAAGTGTAAAAATTCTATAATAAAATATGATCACATTAGATGATTATATATACACACATGAACTATATTAAAGTACCTTATGAAGTGCTTGGCACATCCTTCGTGATCAGTAAAAATTAAATTTCAACCAATTTTGGGTTAAGTTCTAGAATTATGAGATGTGTAAGTCAGGCTCCCTGTATACAAGACGTTTTCAATCTAGTACAGAAGCTCTAATTTCAACTCAATAAATGGTGTATGAATATTTTGGTAGCACAGAAGAGGAAGCATTACAATATGCATGAGGGAATACCTTTGAAGTAATATTTCTTTTTTATACTATTGGTCCATATGCCATTGATCCAAGATCCTCTTCCACCCTACAAACAAACAAACAAACAGAAAAACCAAATTGATAGATACCACTTATATCTTTCCAAAATAATTCAACAGACTGCAAGAGCTCATTTAAAATGCTCAGTGTTCTGAGAACCTGATAACTTCTGGATAATCCACTGTTAGCTACCTAAACTGAGACTTAATAAACTGTACAAAAAGAAAAATATAATAAAAAATTAATAAAATTATACTACTTAACTCTTCAAGAAGCAGTTTATTTAAAAGTCTAAACAATATAAACATTATTAATTTTTAGATATAATAATTAAATGGGACAGTGACTGGAAATTGAGCACTAGGTATATCGGAAAGGCTTGAGGGAGGGGTAAAGGGTGACCTGAGTTAGCAATTCTTCTATCAAAGGAAGAATTGAATAGGACATGTCTTAAACTGATGTATCTAGAATTCTAATAAACAAATATTTTTAAGATATGTGAGTAGAGGCAATACAAATAAATTGCTTTTTGGGGGGGCAAAGATTGGGAATAACTTTTATTAATTGTTGGCACAGAGTACATATGATATGTATAAAAAGTACATAAGATATGTATAAAATAAATGGCATATTAATGATTACTTAAAATTGTGGTAAATTTTTCTAAACCCATAGATGTCACTATTAAGTGAAAAAACAAAGGATTTTATAGAATTATGAAAAAAGTAATTTTTAGCACTAAGGGTAATAATAAAATTTTATATTTCAAACGTATTAATTAAAATTAACATTTTAAATAAATTAAGGCTAGGGAATATCTAGTTACATAATTTAAAAAATTATTTCAGTTAGAAAAATATTTCCCTTCTTGATTTCAAAGATCTAAGGATTAGTCAATCAACTTTCTTAACTAGTCTGCTACTCTAAATATCACTTACCATTTGTGTGTGTATAACTGTGCAAGTCATTAATATTGTCTACCATCTATTTCTCATTTGCTTCCTAGGTACATACTAGACTTGTGCTTCCTCATAGTTTTGAAATTCATGTAACTAGAGAGCTCTCAATGGTCACTAATTTGATAGCAGAAATCATGTGTCACCTTCTGTAAAAGTTTGAGAACAAGTTAGTGACTTGTCATGTCCCTCCCACAGATGTCATGATTGTGAAGTAAACCTTGAGATAAAGTATCCATCAGTTTGGATCCCTGAGAGAAGACATGGAATGTAGCCTCCAAACAATTCACAAAAGGCATGTCATGTGAGCAAGAAATGACCTATGATTGTTTCAAGCCACTGAAATATGGAGGTTGTTTGTTACTGCAGCAGAAAACAATCTATCACAATTAATAAAACAATCTCAAAGTTTTCAGTGTTTTTGGATATTTTTATATTACTTCCCATGGAAAAGACATTGATGTAATAACTATAGATGGTTACATGTAAACACCATAATCTAATCTGGAAAAATGTTAATAATAATTGATAATTCAGTCCCTGTTATATCATTTGCTTCTTTTCCATAAAGGTAGATAACAGAAAAAAAAAAATCAAAGAAAATATTTTTGTGAGACTTTAGTTAGTTGAATTTTGACCAAGATGTATTTTGCTATAAACTTAAGTGAATTAAGATTGTTACTTGAGGTAAAGCTGATTTTTTTTTTGGTGATATTTAGAGACATGGCTATATTTTATATACATAAAATATATCTATTTTATATACAATAAAAATTATACATAAAATATTTTTGTTACTATTGATAAAATGTATACTGAATTCAGAAATTTGACAGAACTTTAAGAATGGTATCTGGGGAAATCATTTTATCTAACACCCTCATTTTACAGATAAAGAAAAACAATATGATTCTTCTAAAATCACCTAGAAAGTGTGTGGCGAAATTGAGGTTAGAAACCAGACACTTTGAATTTTGGTTCAATTTCTTTCTATTACTACTTCTAACATATGTTAGCCATTTTGCAGCCAAAGATTGTATGGTTCAGTGTAATATAAAGTCACAAATTATTTTTCTAATTTGTGGAGTTTGATTAAGTCACCTCTAGTATATTGGTTATTTTCTTTAATGCTTTTATAATAACACAAGAGACATGGTTGGTTTAAAAGTTCTCATCAAACAAAAGTATGAACTCAGATACATTAAAAAAAAAGAGAGAGAAGGAGCAATAGAAGTGTCTCCACTTTTGCATAACATCTTATGAAGGCAAAACGAGACTTCCTTGTACAGAGGAAAATGTCTTGCAAAGAAAAAGTCTTCCTGGAAATCAAATATCTCTTGCACAACAAGTTTGATGAGCTAAGTGCACATTAATCAGAAACATCTGAATTAAATTTCTCTTAAAATATACATAAAATGAAGAGGAACCGTGGTTTGCAGATTATGTTTCAGGTTCCACTCAACTCAAACATTTTTCCAGCCTCAAATAACTCCAGTTTTTTTCATTCCTACTTGGGAGTTCATAAAACTGCTTAGTACACTACAGAAAACAACTGGATTCATGAGAAATCCAGTACAAATATAATATAGATAATGATATAACCTGACCTAACGTTTCCTATTCATATAAGAGTATTAGAGATGAGATTTCTAAAAGAGGATTATTATGTGAAATAGAGAAAATCTTAACTGTTTGAGAGACAAGGAACAACCATCTTGAGGGTAACTATCAGCAGTTATTTTCATAATCTGACTTGCTAACTTTCATTATATGGAACTCAGAATTAGACGTTATGCACCGTTCCTCAAATTTGAAATATATAAAATTATTGTAACTTTTTTGTTATGTAGGTCTAATAACTGAAATGAGTTCCCTTCTGTCATCAAGTGATATATAATAAACCCAAATTCCAGCTTTATATTAAAAAAAGCATTTGAAAATGATATTATTACTTGAATTAGTAACAATTCCCCAGCACTGGAAATTTGATTGTTTGTCTATAAAATAGTATGAGGTTTTAAAGAAACAATGAAAACAAATTTATGGTCTCCATAAAAATACATTTCAACTGAAAAGAGTACTGATCACCTGTGGTGTCTTTCAGTTTGTGAGAAATGTTTGTTTGCATATTTCTCTTATTCTATCATTACTGTAATACACAACCAGATACATTCTATATGCAATTTAAAGTAATCTTAAATTCAGCTCTTGCTGAAACTGACTACTGGTATAAAAGAATTTAACATATTCTGATAAGCATATGCCCTAGTTCATTTCTAATAACTATAGTGGCAGCTGAATTATATTACCAAGGCATTTGGGTATGCAAATGTGCCTGGTTAAAGCTCTGTTAAATTTTATAAGAGCAGAAGTTTGCCTTTGTATAACTAAGCTTAAGAATCACTGGGTTTCATGATCTCATTTTTCATATTTTCTAGGTATAGAGTTTTTAAAAAATTTATATACATATGAGCCTTTATATGTAATATGTATCATACATAAACATGCCACTATATCTTCTGGCATATATATATATTCCTAAACTGAAATATTCAAATGAAAAAGAACAAAGTATAAATGCCTGATTATTGCTATAAAAGGGAAAAAGCCAATAGCTTTCATGAATAAATGAATCAATGAATGAGGACTTCTTAGTGAAGCTTTAGAAACTAGAGGTAAATTTCACTGGCTTTCCTGGAAAAAGAATATCAAGCAAAATATGGAAAATCAGACAGGGTCAGGGAATTTCCCCTGATTACTGAAGACACTAGGGATATAGTGCTGGAGTTTAAATACAACAGAGATGTCATTTTGGGTTTTGTGTGAGACCTGAGGATACATAGGCATGCTGGGAGTCTCCTGTTCTATGAAATCAAAATTTATTTGATTCCTGTATCTTTATTTTATTGAATTAAATCTGCCAGTTTTCATAATTTTCCTCAATAAGAATATTGCTTTCCTCACAGAATACTATGCTGTAGCTGTGAATGAGTAAGTTTTGTTAAAGGAGATATTTTTGCGACAGGAACAAATGACCCCATTAGCTTAAAGTAGAGATCTGATCTCCCTTTATCTTCTCTAAAACTCAAAATACGTTCTTGAGAAATGATTCAGTCAAATTAGGGAAATAGTTTTGTTAATATCATTCTGCTTCTCTTTCCTGTGCTATTTAGTTCCAGATAAATAAGTTCCTATGGGGAGCTAAAAAGGAATGTTCCCTGCATTGGCCTTAGTTAAAAAGGCAACTATTCCAGAAGACTGAATGATTCTCAATTCTTCCAAAAAACAATACCTGAAATTCCACTTTTACCCATTTAGATTAAATGTGTTATCTTTGTTAAAACAGAAATAAACAGAACCTTAGATGTGGGAAGGATAACACATTTTTCTTGCCCAAACAGATCTGAAAGCAGTCAGATGAAAACTGAATATAGTTTGTCCTGCTAAATGAGAAATTCTAAACTTGTCAATATTTAGCACCTTTTGACACAGGGTGAGAAAGAAAAAAAAAAAGAAACATTCCTATAAAGAGAATTAAAAGAAAGTTTTTAAAAAGTTTTTAATATTTTTAATATAGGCAATTTTCTATTACAGGAATAGTCTTACTTGCAGGTATAGCAGGGTGCCAAGTTAGAATGGGATTGTAGGAGCCCAGAAAGAATACTGATGAGTCTTCAAACATATTTTTTCCTCTCTTTTACGTGCAATCTCTAGAACTTGTTTTGTACAATTTAAGTTTCCATTTTTGACAGAATACAAATTCCCCTGCATAGGTTATTTTAAGATCTTATCAATCATATACTTCTTAATTTAGTCTCATCTGGTTTTAAATGCTAACTTTCTCATTCTCTTGACGCAAATACTTAATTTGGTCTCATCTGGTTTTAAATGTTAACTTTCTCATTCTCTTGACACTTTGCAACACTCGCTCTCATTCCTTCCATTCACTGCCAAAGTCACCATGTACTTTCTCACCACCTACAGTTGGTTCTGTTATAATGCTTATTTTAAAAATGACAATGCTTTCCAATATGATTGATATTTTAAGGAACAATTTGAGCAAAACGCAGGTTTTGTGTTTGCTTATACATATGTGACTCTGTCCAGGAGAAACTCTGTGTGAACATGGAAAACTTCACCAAGATGAACCTAGCCACGGAGCAATACACAACATGCACACATGTACTCACTGCAAATGTCTACAGGTACCTCCATCCACCAGGTACCTTATGAGCATACCCAACCTTGTATACTGTTACAATTTTTTGTCCCATTTCAGATAAACTTTCTTCATCACTCCACTATTACACTCAAGCTGCTACAACTCTTCCTATGACCACTTCCACAAACAAATTTCAGATCATTTTCAAGGCTAACTGCCATATTTATTGCAGTATATGTAATATATTTATTGATATATTTATATATTGTAGTATAGCTTACATATTTCTGGCCTATTTAATAGGTTTAAAACTGTGCTACAGTTTTTATTAGTTTCCTGCAGTTTTTTACTTCCTTTGTTTGTTTTAATGTCTCATTGACAGAGTTTTAGAGTGTTATGATCCGATCTCCATTTTCTCTTTAAGTGCTACAGAATGTATTGCTCTGTTTTGCCTACGCTTAGTGATTTTTAGGAATGCATGAGGTGGATTATAGCAGAATGGATTGTACTTTGTCTTTAGTTCTTTGTGATCTGATATAGGTGTCCCCCATTTTATTGAAACTTATATCTCTAAGGTTACCAATGCCTACTCTAATTCCAATGCTCTTGTCTACATTCTCAGTCTCCACAACCTTTCAACATTATTTGACACTGCTGAACACATCCTTCAGGGTTTTTTTAACCAACATATTACTGAACATCTTTTATGTGTAAGACCTTTTCTTAAATTCACAGAGGATAGAAAGATAAATAAGTATACTCTTTGCCTAATAGAGAGGGATAAGGTAAAGGTTTGACCAGTTCTACTGCTGGCAGAATCTATGGTATAAAGAGATATGAATGCTACATATAACACATCTGCTTTGGATATCAGGAAGATGTCACAGAAGAGGCAGTGTTTGAGATAATAATATCATCTTACATAGAAATTTCACGGACCTGCTTATTTTTTTCTATATGAGATAAGTTACTTGAGAACAGAATGCTCTCATTACAATCCTTTTAACATGTCTTTGAGTACATATTATAATTGATTCTAAGGACTTGACATAGCATTACCTCTTCATAACTTACATATGCCCTTGCTCAGCACAGTGACTGCCGCAAAAGTCAGTGTGTATTTAATGATGAAAGAATATGTGGCTTGTAGTATAGTTCGTATTGAAGGACAAAGAGGAGAGAAAGCATTTCAGAGGAAGAAATGAAACAGCAAAGGTCTAGAGGGAGTAAGGGTCCTGGTATGTTCAGGCAATATCTAGAGAAGTGGAAGATAGGAGGCCGTCATGTTTTAAAGATTTTTCAGTAGCAAGTTAAAGAGTCTGTACTTATCAAAGCTTTCTTTACTCTTGCCAATTGTTTTTTAACTCTTTGCCAACCTGTCTGGCCCTCATTATAGTCTTTTAATGGCTTATTGTTATTTTTTCCCACAGTCATAAAAATACAAAATGAATTTTCCACATACCTAGTTGTCCAATTCCCACTAAAGTTCAAAGACCAGCTCAAATACTGCATTTTCAGTTTTTATTAACTGCCCCCGCTGGAACTTACCTTTCTCTAAATATAAGCTTCCTTCAACTTGGTAAAATAAAAAAAGTCTGCTGACCGTTAAAGCAGACACAGGTAAATATGTATTGCTTGATTACTAAAGCAAATATTTGTTCCCAAGCACAAGATGGACCTTTATATGCTGGTATAAATTTATTTAATATAAGTAAACTCACAAACATTTTACATCTATACTTAACTCCATACACACTTAATACATCTGGCTATCCAAAGAGTTTTCAACTTTCTCATAGAAAAAAATAAACCATAATCTAAATGAAAGGTCGCAAAGAAATTTTACTTGTACCTCTATTGCAAGTGAAAAGTCAATCTATATCATAAGTAGCTTTTTTTCTTGCTGCAAAAACTTTTTTTCAGAAATATATATTTTAAATTGACAGAGTTTAAATACTTGGTTGACTATGCTTAAATCCTAAGGTAGCTGAGTTTACCTGAGTTTAAGTAGTAATTAAACTAAGCCAGGGAGTGGTAGTGCTCACAATCAGAGATAAAATTATTATACGAAATTTTATAAATCACATATTTGAGCCCCTAATTCAGGATCTTGAGGACTCAGAACCACTTTATATGTTGAGAAATCTAGGACATATTCTATAGACAAGGGAAAATATGGGAATATTTTTAAGAAGGTCAGTGATTAGGTTTACATTTTTAAAGTACCATTCTAAATACAATGTAGAAAAATAAACATTGTCAAGGAGACAAATATGAGGTTATTTCTATACTTCATCCAGTAACGGTGATAATAGGAATAGAGAAGATGTTTTGTTTTGTTTATTTTTTTAAGTTCCAGCGTAGAGTTAAAAGACATTGAAAACCTGATGGCATATGAATAATGAAGGACAGAAAGAAGTAAAAACTTAGCCTTCCTATTTAGGCAGCTAAGTGATAAGCAGTTCTGTTCACTGATTTAGATATAATAAAAGGAAGAACACATATGGAGGAGAAAAAGACATGGGCAGATTGTGAAGATTTGAGTGCCTGCAACACCCAATTGAATAAATTCTAAAGATTATTAGATATAAAGGACAGAAACTCAAGATTGAGATCCTGGAGCTAAAGAGTTGGGAACCACCTGGTCATATGTTGAAGCAATGTGGAAGCATAGTTGAAGCAATGTACCTATGTGTGATCATATCACATATCAGTGAAATTGTCAGAAGAAGATTGACAGTCAGCTAATTAAATTCTTTAATAATGAAATTTCACACTTACAGAGCAGGAGCTTTACAATTATAATCATCCTTAAAATATTTGAAGGAGAGCAAGGATAAACTTTGCCAAGACAAAGTACTCCACCATCTAAGAGATTATTACATTCAGGACAGTGCTCAAGAGGGCAGAGAAGCTGGATTATATTGAAATTTGTTCACAATTTTCACAGTTTTTGACAATATTTAATGGAAGAAAATTTATGTCAGAGACAGATTTTAAAGGGAAAAGAGCATAACTAAACATAAAGCCTGATGATTCAATAGAGGAATATGAACACATTTCATTTTGATCTGCACTGGTGAAGATGAGGTATGTGTTTGTGTATGTATGTGTGTATATACATATATTTATACACATACACACAAATATACATCTGTGTATATTGCATGAATATGTGCCTTCAGTCAGTAATGGAAACAGTAGGAAAAGGAATACCCTTCTGCCACACTGGTTGCCTTCCTAAATCATTGCTCAGCAAAAACATACATCTCCCAAGGCAATTACTGGATTCACTTCACACTGAATGTATTTCAGGTAACATTACACAAATATGATAGTTAAAATAAACTAGATTCTGAACCATTTATCTGGCAGCAAAATATTATTTGAAGATTATAAATACAATTACTATGCTAAACATTCTACTCTTTATAGTATAGTTTAATAAGTACTTGGCTGACTTTTAAACTTGATTCATTTGCCATTTTCCAGTGGTCATATAAGTTCTAGACATCTTAGAAATGTACATCAGCATCAGTTTGTAAAAAAGAAATCTCTTCCCCCCAGATATTATGATGAAATGCATCATGATGAAATGTTTATAGCTTAAAATGTGTAAAATCAAGTAGATTTCAGTTCTAATGCAAATGATTCACAATGTTCACAATGTCAGATGATTCGGGAATTGAGAATTTCATTGTTTTACTAAATAAACCCACTTATAAATCAAAAACACTTTCTCACTTATCACATATATTTAATTTACTTGTACATCTTAAAATCTATGTAAAAATAATTCTAATGAATATAGAAATCTTCAATCATAGAATGACTTATGTACATATATTTATGAAGCAAACAGTCACATTATGTGTTGTGACTGTTACTTTTTATTTGACCTACTTAAATCACAGTTAAAACTCTAATAGTAAGTATAAAGTTTTATACAACATTTAATGTGAAAAATGAAAGTCCTCATTATCAAAAGATTGATGGTTATGATTTATGAATCATTGGCAAAACTATAAAACCTCAACAATCATGTACTTTTGGCAGTGTCTCAAGTGTAAACATGAATAAAATCAATAGATTTAATAGAAAAAAAACAGTGTGTGGATAAACACATGCAGTTATCCTCTTCAGTATTAGTCAAAAACTATCAAATATATCTTATTGTCTTTATGCTTATCATTATCAATTGGATTTCTACGTGTTGGTATTCTGATAATCAAATTCAACTTTAACACTAATACAACGATATAACAAAAAAATAACATGCAAATTTTGTGTATCTTTAATTATTATTAATATTTTAATAATAAGTGAATATTATATTCACTTTTGAAAAGTTAACCTTGAAACAAGAAGCAAAGCAGAGAGAAAAGAGAGTGAGAGCAAGAAAGAGGACCTTCTTTTTTATTTACAAGTAGGCTCAACTGAATACTTACATAACCCTTTAGTAATAATACAACCTGTTTCTCATTATTAAGAATTTCATCCATTGCTCCCAATGGTTTGGACAGTATGCTTAGTTTGGTAATAGAAAGTGTTTTCCCTTTTGTCTACCAGGGATCTTCAAATGATTAGCTAATAATAGTAGTACAATGATTTCCAGATGTTGCTTACAATACAAGGAGTGTCCACGGGATGGTGTGGGAATTGAGGCTCTCTCATAGCTGTAAGATAGAGATCACATTTCCACCCAGAATCTAAAATTCTAAATGAGAGAAAAGACTGCTCCTAATGCAAGCTTGTTGACTGATTGAAGAGATTTTGGAATCAGCTACTTTAAGCCCCAATTCTTGATATGCTAAAAGAGGGATTGGGCTATTTAACAAACATCTTAGGGGATGTTTGATTTTGATTTTCTCTATAAAGACTGGACTTTATTTGTAATTCAAAGGCAGTGAGAGTTAGTATGAAGAACTACTTCAGAAGGAGTTAGAAAACCAAGGTTCAAATTTTGAGAACTAAATCTCTGCAATCCTTTCCAGCTGCAAAATATGACCACTCTCTTTATACCCCCGCCCCTGCCTTTTTTAAAGAATTAATGTGAAATCATTCCAAAGGGACTTTGAAAATGATATGGTTTAATTTAGTCAGGTTTAATTAGTGGTGATAGTCACACCTAAAAGTTCAAGCCATTCGGAATTCTTTACCACTTTGTTTGAGTAATTGTCAAGTCAAATGACCCTTTTTGTTCTTTATCTTGAGCTCTGGCTTTCAAACACTGTTGATGTGTTGTTTTTGTTGTTGTTTTTTTAATCAAAGACCTGTTGAGAAAAGAGACTCAAGCAGGTAAGCAGACATTTTTCAGTTTTTTTCCCTCAGGAAATGTAGAAGGGGAAATAAAATGCTGCTTGAAATCAAACGCACTCATCCTCTTTTATAAATGTCTGAGCTCACTGAGCTCTGTGCTGGACAACTCAGAATGGGAGGGGCAACAGCAATGTGCTCCAGTGTTAGAAAAGGAATTAAAAAGATCAGGGTTAAACGTCTGGTCAGGAATCCCATAAAAATGGCAAGACCTGAAAGGAAACAAGACCTAGAGAAGCTAGACCCTAAATCCAGGGTATCTGAATCTCACCTAAGAGTCTCAAGACCGAAGCAAAACCCTACAAGTTCAGGCCAGAGAGCCATGAGTGCTCTAACGTCAGACATGTCATCAGTAACCCCTATAACCTAAAGCTAGAGAGATCTCTCTATTGCATTCCCAGCACCAGTGAATGAGAGTTCCTGTTGTTCCACATCTTCACCAGCCTTTGGTGCTGTCAGTGTTCTGGATTTTGGTCATTCTAATAGGTGTGTAGTGATATCTCATTGTTTTAATTTGCATTTCCCTGATAACATATGATGTGGAGCACCTTTTCATATGCTTATTTGCCAACTGTATGTCATTTTTGGTGACAAGTCTGTTAAAGTCTTTGGATCACTTTTTAAAATTAACCCTTTATTGAGATATAATTCACATACCATAAAAATAACCCATTTAAAGTTTAATGTTTTTTAGTATGTTCATAGAGGTGTGCAACAATTACCACAATCCGATTTCAGAATATATTTATCACCCCATAAAGAAATCCTGTATCTACTATTAGTCGTTCCCAATTCCCAGCCCCAACTCTAGTCTCCGGCAAACACTAATCTACTTTCTTTATAGATTTGTCTTCTTTGGACATTTCATATAAATGAAATCATATAATATTTAGTCCATTGTGACTAGCTTCCTTCACTTAGCATAATGTTTTCAAGGTTTATCCACATTGTAGCATGTATAAATAGTTTGTTTCTTTTTATTACCGAAGAGTATTCTAGTATATGGATATACCACATTTTGTTTATTCTTTCATCATTTGATGGACATTTGGATTTGTTCCACTCTTTGGCTATTACAAATAATGATATTGTGAACACTCTTGTGTGAGTGTTCACATAGACATGTTTTCATTATTCCTGGATATTTACCTAGGGGTGAAATGCTGAGTTATTGTATGTTTAATATTTCGAGGAACTGTCAGAAAGTTTTTCAGAGTGATTGCACCATTTTACATTCTCACCAACAATATATGAGGGTTCTTTTCTCTCCAACTCAAAAACATTATTATTTTTATGTTTTGATTATAGTCATCCTATTGGGTATATCATTGTCATTTTGATTTGAATTGCCCTACTGTTTTTTTATTACTTGAATTGTAACTGACACTAAATATTATGCTAGTTCCAGTTGTACTACATAGTGATTCAAATTTAAATACATTATGAAATGATCAGCACCAAGTCTGAAAACCATCTATCTGTAAGTATACAAAGGTATTACAGTATTATTGGCTATATTCCTTAGGCTGTATATTGCATGCCCATGACTCATTTATCTTATATCTGGAGGTTTGCACCTCTTAATCCCCTTCGCTTATTTGGCACAACACTCACCCACAAGTTTTCTCTCTCTATGATTACATTTCTCTTTCATTTTGTTTTTTCATTTGTTTTTTTAGATTACACATATGGAAATCATATGGTATTTGTCTTTGTCTGATGTATTTCACTTAGCACAAATGCCCTCTAGATCCATCCATATTATTGAAAATGGCAAGATTTCTTTCTTTTTTTATGGCTGAGTAATACTTATATATATAAATATATATATATATATATATACACAATTATATATATATTATAACTTATCCATTCATCTATAAATTGACACTTAGGACACTTCCATATCTTTCCTATTGTGAATAGTATTGCATTGAAAATACAGGTGCATATATTTTTTCAAATTACTCTTTCTGTTTTCTTCAGGTAAATACCCAGAAGTGGAGTGGCTGGATCATATGGTATTTCTATTTTTAATTTTTTGAGGACCTTCCATATTATTTTACATAGTAATACCACACCAAATTACAGTCCCACCAACAGTGTACGGTTTCTTTTTCTCCACATCCTTGTCAACACTTATTTATTGTCTTTTTGATGATAAACATTCTGAGAAGTGTGAGGTGATATCTTACTGTGGTTTTGATTTGCATTTCCCTGATGATTGGTGATGTTGAGCATCTTCTCATGTGCCTGTTGGCCATCTGCATGTCTTCTTTGGAAAAATGTCTATTCATATTCTCTACCCATTTTAAAATCAGGTTGTTTGCTTTTTTGATGTTGAGTTGGAAGAGTTTTCTGTGTATTTTGGACAGTAACCCTATATCAGATATATCATTTGTAACTATCTTCTCCTATTCAGTAGGTGGCTTTTTAATTTTGTTGATAGCTTCCTTCACTGTACAAAAGCATTTTGGTTTGAAGTAGTCCCATTTGTTTATTTTTGCTTTTGTCTTCCTTGCCTGAAGAAACATATGAAAAAAACAAAAAACAAAAAAAAAGTACCACCTACATTTTATTCTAGAAGTTTTATAGATTCGTGTTACATTTAGATCTTTAATCCATTTTGAATTTATTTTTGTGCATGGTGTGAGAGAGTAGTCCAGACTGATTATTTTGCATGTAGCTGTCCAGTTTTCCTAACATCATTTATTGAAGAGGCTGTCTTTTCCCTACTGTATAGTCTTACCTCCCTTGTCTTAGCTTAATTGCCCATATAAGTGTGGGTTCGTTTCTGGGCTCTCTATTCTGTTCCATTGACCTATGTGTCTATTTTTGTTCCAGTTCCATACTGTTTTGAATACTATAGCTTTGTAGTATAGTTTGAAACCAGGGAGAATAATATCTCCAGGTTTGTTCTTTCTCTAGATTGCTTTGGCCACTTGAGATCTTTTGCAGTTCCATACAAGCTTTAGGATTATTTGTTCTAGCTCTGTTAAAAATGCCATTGGTATTTTGATAGGGATTGTATTGACTATATATATATATTGCTTTGGGTAGTATGGACATTTTAACAATATTGATTCTTTCAATCTCTGAACATGTTATCTCTCTCCATTTATTTGTATCTTCTTCAATTTCTTTCATCAGTGTCTTACAGTTTTCAGAATATAGGTCTTCCACCTCCTGGTTAAATTTGTTCCTAGCTTTTTAATTCTTTTTGATGCAGTGTAAGTGAGATAGCTTTCTTAAATTTCTTTTTCTGATAGATCATTATTAGTGTATTGAAACACAACAGATTTCTGTATATTAAGTTCGGATTCTGCATCTTTACTGAATTTATTTATTAGTTCTAACAGGGTTTTTTTTTTTTTTTTTTTTTTTGCGGTATGCGGGCCTCTCACTGTTGTGGCCTCTCCCGTTGTGGAGCACAGGCTCCGGACGCACAGGCCTAGCGGCCATGGCTCACGGGCTTAGTTGCTCCGCGGCATGTGGGATCTTCCCGGACCAGGGCACGAACCCGTGTCTCCTGCATCGGCAGGCGGATTCTCAACCACTGCGCCACCAGGGAAGCCCTAACAGGGTTTTTATTGTACAGTCTTTTGGGTTTTCAATATACAATAACATGCTAACTGCAAACTGTGAAAGTTTTACTTCTTCCTTTCCATTTTCAATGCATTTTATTTCCTTTTCTTCTCTGATGGCTGTGACTGGAACTCCCAATACTACACTGAATAAAAGTGGTGAGAGTAGGCCTCCTTGTCTTATTTCTGATCTAAGAAGAAATGCTTTCAGATTTTCACCATTGCATATGATGTTAGCCATGGGTTTGTCAGATATGGCCTTTACTATATTCAGGCGTGTTACCTCTATACCTACTTTGTTTATAATTTTTATCATTAATGGATATTCAATTTTGTCCAAAGCTTTTTCTCTATCTGTTGAGATGATCTTATGAATACTATGTGTCACAGTTATGTTGATTGATATGTGGATATTGAAACATCCTTGCATCCCTGGGGTAAATCCCACTTGACTGTGGTGTATGATTGTTTCAGTGTGTTTTTGAATTTGGTTTGCTAATATTTGGTTGAGGAGTTTTGCATCCATGTTCATCAGAGATATTGGGCTGTAACTTTCTTTTCTTTCTTTCTTCTTTTTTTTGTAGTGTTTTTGGTATAAGGGTAATGCTAATACCAAAATTAATTAGCCTCATAAATGAATTTGGAAGCATTCCTTCCTCTTTAAAAGTTTAGAATCGTTTAGAAGGATAGGTATTAACTCTTCTTTAAATTTTGGTAGAATTCACCTGTGAAGTCATCTGGTTCTGGACTATTTTTTGTTGTGAGTTTTTCAATCACTGATTCCATTTCATTATTAGTTATCAGTCTCCTCATATTTTTTTATTTCCTCCTGATTCAGTCTTGGGAGATAGCACATTTCTGGGAATCTACCCAATTTTTTCTAGGTTGTCCCATTTGTTGGCATATAATTGTTATTAGTGATCTCTTACGATCCTTTGTTTTTCTGTGATGTCAGTTTTAACTTCTCTTTTATTTCTGATTTTATTGATTTGGGCTATTTCTCTTTTTTCTTGATGAGTCTGGCTAAAGGTTTATCAATTTTGTTTGTTTTTAAAGAACCAGCTGTTAGTTTTACTGCTCTTTTCTAATTTTCATTTTAATCTCTACTTCATTTATTTCCACTCTAATTTTTATTATCTAATCTTTATTTCTTCCTTCTACTAATTTTAACTTTTGTTTGTTCTGTTTTGTCTAGTTCCCTTAGGTATAAAGTTAGATTTCTTATTTGAACTTTTAAAACTTTCCTGATGTAGGCCTGTATCACTATAAACTTTCATCTTAGAACTGCTTTTGCTGCCTGCCATAATTTTGGAACCCTGTTTTCATCTTGATTTGTATCATGGCATTTTAAAATTTCTTCTTTCATTTCTTAAATGATCCATTGGTTTTTTAGTAGCATGTTGTTTAGACTATGTGTTTGTATTTTTTTCCTTGTAGTTGATTTCTAGTCTTATAGTATGTGGTCAGAAAATGTTTGATATGATTTCAACCTTCTTAAATTTATTGAGACTAGTTTTGTGGCCTAACATGATCTATCCTACAGAATGTTTCATGAGCACTTGAAAAACAAGTTTATTCTGCTGTTTTGGGATGGAATGTTCTCTATGTATCTATTAAGTCTATCTGAACTAATGTGTCCTTTAAGGCCACTGTTTTCTTACTGATTTTCTGTTCATGATCTATCCACTGACCTGAGTGCAGTATTAAAGTCCCCTACTATTATTGTGTTACTGTCATTTTCTCCCTTTATGTTAGTTAATATTTACCTTATGTATTTAGGTTCTCTTATGTTGGGTGCACATATATTTACTAGTGTTATATCTTCTTGTTGGGTTGATCTCATTATCATTATGTAATGGCTTTCAAAAAATTTGTTACACTCTGTTTTAAAGTCAATCTTGGCTGTTATAAATATTGCTATCCCAGATATCTTTTCATTTCTATTTGCATGGAATATCTTTTTCCATCCCATCACCTTCAGTCTGTGTGTGTCTTTAAATCTGAAGTGACTCTGATATAGGCAGTACTTATATTACCCATTCAGTCACTTTATATCCTTAGATTGATTTTTAATCCATCTACATTTAAGTGATTATTAATAGGTATGTACTTATTGCCATTCTGTTGAATTTTGGTTTATTTTTTCCTTCTGTTTCTTTTTTTTCTTTTGTTCTCTTCCCTCAATTTTAGATGACTTTTTTTAGTGTTACATTTGTATCCCTTTATCTTTATTTTTTGTGCATCTATTATAGGTTTTTGGTTTGTGTTTACTATGAGGTTCTGCTATAAAAACTTGTATACATAGGACTGTATATAGCAGTCTGTTTTAAGTTGATGGTCACTTAAGTTTGAGTGCAGTATAAAAGCACTACATTTTTATCCTCCCCCACTCCCCCACCTGGCATTTTATGTTTTTGTTGTTATCTTTTATGTCTTTTAATGTTGTGTGTCTCTTAACTAAGTATTATATATATAGACGATTTTATTGCTTTTGTCTTTTAGACTTCATATCACCTTGTAGGAGGTTGGCCCTCTACCTCACTTTATGTTTGCCATTTTCAGTGAGAATTTTTCTTTCATAATGTTTGCGTTTCTAGTTATAGCCTTTTCTTTTTTGTTTAAAAAAGTCCCTTTACCATTTATGGTAAGGTTGATTTGGTGGTGATTAACTCCTGTAGAAGCTGATTGTCTGAGTAATGCTGTCTCCTTCAATTCTGAATTCTATCTTTGCCAGCATATTCTTGGTTGTAAGTTTTTTCCCTCTGCACTTTCAGTATGTTGTGCCAGTCCTTTCTAGCTTATAAAATTTCTGCTAAAAAGTCAGCTGATAGTCATCTGGGGGCTCCCCTTTATGTAACTAGGGGTTTTACTCTTTATGTGTTCAACATTCTCTCTTTATCTGTAATTTTTGATACTTTAATTATAATGTCTTAGTCTGGGTCTTTGGGGATTTATCTTCTTTTGTACTTCCTGAACTTAGGTATCTGTTTACTGTGCCTGGTTAAGGAAGTTTTCTGCCATTATTATTTCAAATATGTCTTCTGTCCCTTTCCCCTTCTCTCCTCCTGGGATTCATAAAATGCAGTTAGTATGCTTGATGTTGTCTCAGAAGTCCCTTAAACTATCTTAAAAAAAAAAAAAAATTGCTATTCCGATGGGGGATTTCCACTACCCTGTGTTCCAGACCATTGAGCCATTATTCTGTATCTTTTAATCTGCCATAGGTTCCCTCTAGTATACTTGTCATTTCAGTTAATGTATTCTTCAGCTCTGATTGGTTCTTTTTAAAATATTTTCTATCACTTTGTTGGAGTTCTCACTGTGTTCCTCCATTCTTCTCCTGAGTTTGGTTAGCATTTTTATGACCATTATTTGGAAATCTTTGTTAGATTATTTAACTCCATTTTGCTTAGTTCTTTTTCTGAGGTTTTGTCTTGTTCTCTTGATTGGAACATATTCTATTGTCTTCCCATTTTGCTTAACTCTCTATGTTTGTTTCTATGTATTAGCTTATCAGCTACATCTCCCAGTCTTGAAGGAGTGGCTTTATCTAGAAAGGTGTCCTGGGGGCCCAGAAGGGCAGTGCTCCCTGGTTGCAAAAGCCAGGTGCTCCACGTGTGTTTTCTGTGTGGGCTGCATGTGCCCTCCTATTCTGGTTGGGACATGATTGCTGTGGGTGCACTAATTGTGAGGAGCTGGTCCCTGGCATGGATGGCTATAAGGTCTGGCTGCAACTGCTGTGGGAGCTCTGGTGTGCCAAGCAAGCCCCCAGAGTCGGGGGTTCTTTGTAGAAGCACCAGTTGGAGTGGGTTGACATTTAACCTGGGGTGGGGGAACAGTGCTAATAAGGTAGATGAGGAGAGTCACAAATGCACCTGCCAGCATTGGGCCAGGTAGGTAGAAGGTGAACAAAAATTTAAAAATTGACACAAGCCAGTGCCTCCAAACCTGAATAACATTCCAGCAGATCCCTGCCCTTCAGGCACACACCCTAAAATTAGTCAATGAATCTCCTCCATGTATGACTTAGGCTGCTGCCTCTGCACTGAGACTTGGAGCAAGTGAGTTTTTGTGCATGCCCTTATAGAACAGAGTCTCAGTTTCTTACAGACCTCTGGCTCTCCCAGAGTAAGCCCCATTGGTTTTCAAAGCCAGTTGTTATAAGGGCTCATCTTCTCACTGTGGGTCTCTCAAGCTGGGAAGCCTAATGTGAGGTTTGAACCCCTTGCTCCTCAGGTAGGACCTCCATGATGATCATATTCCTCCCACCTGTGTGCTGTTGCACTAGGGGTGTGGGTCCCAGTCATATTCCATCTCTGCTCTTCCTACTTTGTCTCAGTGTTTCTTGTTGTTTTTGTCCTTAGTTGTGGAAAATCTTTTCTGCTAGTGTTCAGATTGTTCTCAGACATCATTGCTCTATATGTAGTTGTAGTTTATGTGTGTCTGTGAGAGAAGGCAAGCTCAGGATTTTCCTACTCCACAATCTTGTTCCCCTCCCTTTTTCACCATACTGTTTAACGATGCTCAGCATCTTTTCATGTGTTTTTTGGCCATTCATATATCTTCTTTGGAGAAATATCTATTCATGTCCTTTGCCCACTTCTAAAAATAAACTATTTTTCAGAGAAGTTTTAGGTTTACAGCAATACTGAGCAGAAGGTACAAAGATTTCTCATGTCATGGCCAATTTTTTAATTGTTTTTTCTTTTTATTGTTGAGATTTGAGTCCTTTGTATGTTTTGGATAGCAGTCTTTTATCAGATATATCTTTTGCAAATATTTTCCTCTAGTCTGTGGCTTGTCTTTTTATTCTCTTGGTACTGTCTTTTACAAAGCAGAAGTTTTTAATTAATGAAGTTCAGCTTATCAATTCTCTCTTTCATGAATCATGTCTTTAGAGTTGTATCAAAAAACTTAAGTCCAAGATCATCTAGATTTTCTCCCATGTTATATTCTAGGTCTTTTATAGTTTTGCCTTTTAAAATTTTAGTCTCTGATTCATTTTGAGTTAAGTTTTGTGAAGGGTGTAAGGTCTGTGTTTAGACTTTTTTTTTTTTTTTTTGCATGTGGATGTTTATATGTCCTGCATCATTTCCTGAAAAGACTGTCTTTGTGTCACTGTATTGCCTTTGCTACTTTGTCAAAGATCATTTGACTATATTTATGTTGGTCTATTTCTGGGCTCTCTATTCTGTTCTACTGATCTATTTGTTTCTTCTTTTGTCACTGTCTTGATCGCCGTAGTTTTACTGTAAGTCATGAAGTCAGGTAGCATCAGTCCTCCAACTTTGTACTTCTTCAGTATTGTTTTGGTTATGCTGCATCTTTTGCCACTCCATACAAATTTTGTAATGATGCCAAAATCCATAAAATAACTTGTTGAGATTTTGACTGGGATGGCATTGAATCTATAGTTCAACTTGGGAAGAACTGACCCCTTGACCATATTGAGCCTTCTTATCCATGAAAATGGAATATTTTTCCATGTGTTATAGCTCTTCTTTGATTTTTTTCATTAGAGTCTTATAGTTTTCCTCATGCAGAACTTGCACATATTTTGTTAGACTTATAACTAAGCATTTAGTTTTTGGGGTGCTAATGTAAATTCTATTGTTTTTTTTTTTTTTTTTGCAGTACACGGGCCTCTCTCTGTTGTGGCCTCTCCCGTTGCGGAGCACAGGCTCCAGACACACAGGCTCAGTGGCCATGGGCCTAGCTGCTCTGTGGCATGTGGGATCTTCCTGGACTGGGGCATGAACCCACGTCCTCTGCATTGGCAGGCGGACTCTCAACCACTGTGCCACCAGGGAAGCCCTATTGTGTTTTTAATTTCAAATTCCCCTTTCTTATTTAGGATTGTGATTGATATTTTTAAAAATCCTGCAACCATGCTATAATTGCTTATTAGTTCTAGAATTTTTTGTTGATTGTTTCAGATTTTCTATATAGACAATGATGCCATTTGTGAATAAAGACAGTTTTATTCCTTCCTTCTCAATCTGCATATCTTTTATTTCTTTTTCTTGTTTTATTGCATTAGCTAGGACTTCCAGGATAATATTGAAAAGGAGAAGTGAGTAGGGACATGCTTGTCTTGTTCCTGATCTTAGTGGCTGATTATATTTAAGATTAAATAAATTTCTTTCCAACACAACAAAATTCCTGTTCAAAATCAAATTTAGTTTGATTTGGGGAAAAATAAATGCAATAAATCTTGCTTATCTGAGATTTTAGTTGCAATGCCTTACCTACTGCAGAAGTATTATCACACAGATTCTTTAGATAAATACAGTAAGTCCCCTACATACGAATGAGTTCCATTCTGAGAGTGCATTCGTAAGTCCAATTTGTTTTTAAGTCCAACAAAGTTAGCCTGGGGACCCAACTAACATGATCGGCTATATAGTGAAGTACTGTAATAGTTTTATAATACTTTTAACACAAATAATACATAAAAAACAAACACAAAAAATAAAGAAAACATTTTTAATCTTACAATACAGTATGTTGAAAAATACAGTAGTACAGTACAACAGCTGGCATTCAGGGGCTGGCATCAAGTGAACAAGAAAGAAATAAAGATACTGTACTACTGTACTTCATACAGTACTGTACAGTAAAGTACACAAAAACACCACCACTTGTAGAGGATGCATGCATGTGACAATGTACACCAGACATGTGAACTAACTTACACGACTGGACATGCAAGCACATGTTCGCATCTTTGAAAGTCTGAAACTTGAAGGTTTGTATGTAGGAGGCTTACTGTATTCATGGTGATTACCTGTGAATATTAGTTATATGTCTATAATATGGTCACAAATTTTTGACATTAGATACACCAATAAATAGTAAAAATGTGCTAAGAATTGTGTTTGACCCTGGAGATAGAAAGCTTGGAGTTATCCTTGTGGAGCTCACAGCTTTTATCTCAAGGGTTAACTTCCTTCTGTTGATGGTAGTTTTTAAGCTCTCTGTTGAGGTGCATTCTGGGTCTGAACCTAGTAATTTTATCAATACTTTAAACTTTTGTTGTTATTGATGGATGATTTCTGTCATAGATTTGAAAGAGCACAATAGTACAACATGCTTCATTATAAGTACTTTCTAGTTTAGTGGGTTCATGTTTTAGGTGGGAGGCTCAATTCTATTCTCAGTGTTTCATAAAAATCAAGATATGGTATAAAGCTTAGTAAAGTGGTTGGAAACTCAGGTCCAACATTTAATAATATGTAACTTTAAACTTAATTTATGTATGCCTCAGCTTTTTCGTGTGTCAAAGGGGGATGATAATAGCACTAACTTGATAGGATAAAGATTAAAGGAGATAAATTGTTAGCACAATTCTTAGTACTTAGAAAATATTCAATAAATTATTATGATTCAATGAGTCCCTTGAAAATATATGACTTTGATTTCCTTTTCAGCTCTTTCTCTAAATCATAGATTCAAATGGTATTAGAAAGTATTTGTCAATAGTCTAACAAATGTCTTTTCAGTGGAGAATAGCCTTTTTTTTTAAGCCCAAACTGCAACATAGTCTATCATTCATAAGAATTATTATCATAAATACAGAATAATAAACTAATAGCTTAACTGTATGATTCGTGTCTTAATTTATATCAATGATGTATGTATTTCTCCTACGTATAAGTATAGCTCAATAGTAGAGCATATAGTATGTTTTATTTCTAAAACATAAAATTACTTTCTAGTCTTAGAGTTTACTTTCACTTTCCCTATTTTACAAAAGTTTACTCTTCAACTCATATAACTTGCTGCTTTTGTTGACCTTTTCAACAAAATTATTTTCAAATACTTTTTAAACTAACTTTTGTTATGTGCCTATGTGTGTGTGTCTCTATATAAGCATACTTGAATTGCTTATAGGTTAATCCCTGCTTTATAGCTTCAATCTTGACATCTCATTTCTGAATTAGTTACTGTCATTTTGCTTGACCTTTTCAATCTTAGTGGTGTCCTTCCTATAAATACAGTAAGAAGAATTAAATGCAGTAGTCAGAATGTGTTCTTATTGCAAAGTTAAATATTGAAGAATAACTATAGTCACTTTGCACTTTGAAATATGTACTTTGAAGACATTTTTACTTTAACTTTGACTTGTGTTTTTCATTTTCTAGATTCCCAGAACTAACAAAGCCCTGTTTAAAGTAAAAACATTTAAAAGTAATTAAAGGGCTTCCCTGGTGGTGCAGTGGTTGAGAGTCTGCCTGCTGATGCAGGGGACATGGGTTCGTGCCCCATTCTGGGAAGATCCCACATGCTGCAGAGTGGCTAGGCCCGTGGGCCATGGCCACTGAGCCTGCGCGTCTGGAGCCTGTGCTCTGCAACGAGAGAGGCCACAACAGTGAGAGGCCCGCGTACTGCAAAAAAAAAAAAAAAAAAAAAAAAAAAAAAAGTAATTAAAATACTATGCATGAAAATGAGGAACCCTTATAAATATTTTACTATAGAAGTAAAAAACCTTAGATATAGAGTATATTTAAACAAATTAAACAGTTTTAAATATTAATCTATGATCTTATAATTATAATAAATTATATTATGAACTGATAACCAAAAAGGAATAAAGAACTCATTATGTTCATTTTCTTAAAACTCCCTGCTCCCTTGAGCTCACACCATAATGCTACATCACCCTCTCTTCTCATTAATCTCACATACCAACATTTTGTTCAATCAGCTTACACAAGTGAAGGCTTTGACTCCTTGTTCATACTCCCTGTCCACACCTACTTGTGCCATCATTCTAGGTCATTTAAAAACTATCATGAAAATCTATCATTTTTGCCCTTCTATTATTTGACTTCCTTTGTCCAATGATGGCTTACTTTGCATCTTCTAATTCACCCATTTCTTCAACCACACCTTACCATTACCAGAAACTCCACTACATCTACAATAACTAATTCAAACATTCCACTTCCTGCTGAAAGCTCTCTAAGTTTGTTTGCTATAATATTTCAGTAAAATGGTTCTTAAACCATATTAGGACTCATCCATTGACATTTTCACATTCTTTCAATCAATTTGTCACCTCCTTTCAACACTTATCTTCTTATTCAGTTTAAATGCCCTAATTTATCAATGTAATTACTTCCATACAATACTTTAAGTTTGACCTTTCTACTTTTGTTGCTCCAACCTGGGAAACATCAGCCTGTCTGGGATACAACTGACTTCTAAAGAAAATTATATAACCATGTAGATTGGTATCACTGTGAATTCATGATCCATAACCTCAGAGCAATAATTTTTCCAGCATGTTGTTTCTCAATTAAATTTACCTTTCCACTTTCTACAATGATGAATGTATATGTTCCCAATCTCAATGCATTTTTCTGTCCACAACTCTCTAGATTCTAATCACACTGCCTTTCAGGAAACATTCTGTGAAGAACACCAAGAACTTCCATATTGTCTAAATACAGTGCAAATCTTTCAGCCTTATTATACTCCTAGATCACTTTGTAGCATTGAACATAGTTTTTAAAAGTCCTTTAAAATCTATTTCTTTGCTTTCATGATACCATGCTTTCCTGGAAACCATAATACCATGGTTTCCCTTGTATTGTATTGGTGCTTATTTGGAGACTTCATTACCAGGTTCTGCCCTCAGTAGCACTCTCATGTGTCACAATATTTTAGGGTTTAGCCCTAAGGTCCTTTTATTCCCTCTCTCTACAATTTTTATCCAGATTACTTTTTTCAATCACATAGCTTTAATTAATATTTTTATGTTGTGGAATCTCAAGGTCTTCCTTGAATTCCAGACTACTATTTTACACACCTCCTCATATGACTGTGTCATGTGCATCACAAAATTAACATGACCTGCTCAACCACTGCATCATAACCACCTCACCACCATTTTTCACATTTTAATATGTGACATTGACTCTGTTGCTCAACTCAGATGTCTTGGAATTTCCTTTGTAATTTCATTTGCCTATCCTTATGAAATGCATTACAAAGTGTCACCAATGTTACCTGAAAAAAACATCGTGATATGTCTACTGCTATCATGCTTCATTTCACCACGCTAGCATATGCCACGATATCTCTGTCTATTGTACTCAAGAACAACCTCCTACTTCTTAATTGGCTTTCTCTCTTCTGATCCAGTTATCATCCCTTCAATTCTTCAATTGTCACAATGATCTTTAAAATACAGAAGTCATCATGTAATTTGTCTTCTTAAAAATAAATAAATAAATGAAAAACCTTTAATAATCACCTATTGCACTTAGAGTAGGATTGCAGATTATTGCAATGATCTATAGAACCCTAATATTGTCTAACATCTCTGTATCTCTGCACCTTCATTTCACCCCATGCCTTCTTTTACCTCAGCCAGTGATGCCAATTTTTAAAGTTTTTTTGATATCACCAAGCTGTTTTCTTCCACAAATCATTTTACCCTCATGTATTCCCACTTTCTGAAATGTCCATAACCTTACTATTTCCTTGGATAACTGCTTCTTGTCCTTCATATCTCAGTTAAATTTCATTAACATTAATTTTATTTCATAGTACTTAGCACAATTTGATATATTTCTTATTTGTTTACTACCTATTACCTATATAACTTGAACTTCAAAGCACAGTCATTCATTTTTGTTCACTATTAATATTCTAGAGCTTAGAAGAATGCTTGGAACACAGTGGAGACTTAGTATGTTTACTATTTTTTGCAAATAAAGGAATAAATCAATGGAAAACTCAAATTGCACAATAGATTTTTTCCTACATAGATGCTTACTATATTTCGTGTTAATTTAATTAATATTCAAATTCCCATTTTTATTATAGGATTTTGATTAATTCCCTACAAACTTTGTCATCTATGCCAGCACTCACTCTGTACCCACAAGGTAATATAATTTTGCTGAGGTTACCCAGTTTGGTTATCTGAAACATTAGAATGGTACCAGAATTGATTTTACAGTGTAGACATGACTCAAGATAATTACTAAGCAAGTTATATAATACTGAGAAACCTGTCTATTCAGGGTTCAATCTAATCAAGCCATTTTCAACTTTTATTACTCAGTATATGAAGATGAAATAATATTGTAAACATGGTTGACCAGAGAATCAGAAGGAATTCTAGATGAAATAAATCATAATACATAGAGAGTAAGTAAGACCAGTTAGGAGACTAGTTCTATTTTGAGCATTTATGTTTTTTTCTTTTTAAACAAACACTAAAAGTAAATATGTATTTTGAATTATAATAACTCTAACATATATATGAATTTCAAAAATGTTTTTGTACTAATTTCCATTAAGTCATTGAAGTTCAAATTAAAGTAAGATAGAGGTGATAAAGACTAAACATTTATCAGGGGAATATTATTGTCTAAGTAGGGGAATATCAATTCTTATTTTTAATTTTTGGGAAAAGGGCAACTCTTTTCACTACTTAAATATACCCATGTCTTTGAATACAAATTTCAGTTTTAAATTTTGTACAAATTATGTGAAAGACTCCCAAGCATTATCTGTTCTAAATATAAGGAATCAAAATAATATTTCTGAAAAATTTTGGAATATTTCTGTACAACTCAAAATCAGATACAAGATAATCAATTAACAGTAAGGAACTTTAGTATAGCTGTCATCAATCAATTTGAGTGGTATTTGAAATAAGAACACAATTTTGGCTCATGTTTTGGTATTATTTTAAGATTCCTTGTTCCAAACATGAGTTGGATGTAAGAACATACTTTCTGGCAGTCAATAAAAATGCTATCAGAAATACACATAATCTGGTCATTGCAGAAGTTTTAGAAAATAAATATACAAGGCATTATAAATGGGTAGATAATGGGCTATATAATGAGTTTTTACTCTGTGACAAAATGTTCTATAATGGATTAAAATGTAATAAGTAGTAGTAATACTGTAAAAAATGACACTATCATCCACCAACTACCAAATCACTTCTCTGGGTTAGACTAAGGTTTTTGTTGTTTATAACAGGTCCTGACACCATGGCCTGGCCTGTATTAGGACCTGTGCCAATTTAAATGTCTAGAATCAGACCAATTTCTGGGATCACATCTATGAATTGAACATGAGTTGAATAAACTGGACGTGATGCTTCAGGGAGAATAGCACTTGAAGGTCCTGTGGTGTGTGTATGTAACACACACACACAAACATATGCATATTAACTTATTGCTGCTATTGACCAGTGACTGCTGTGTGCCTTTCCTTGATTCCTTCTCTGAATAAAAAAGTTTTTTCTTAGGCTCCCACTACCCCTACTCCATTAATGTCTTGTACTAAGTGATATACTTCTTAGGAATTTAAAGCTATATGTAATGTATAATGTTTACTCCAATATTTTGGAGATTGAGTTTTAAACTTCTTTCAATTAAAGCCATGATTGGACTTAGACTACAAAGCAGACCTGAGTCTCTGTTGAGGCCAAATGACTCCACTAGTACAGAGCAAGTTACATAGAAGTTGAGGACAAAGCAAGGTCTTTTTCTACAGACCTGTGTGTGTATATATGTATGTGTGTGTGTGTGTGTGTGTGTGTGTGTGTGTATGTGTGTGTGTGTATGTTTATCTCTGTGAATTCAATGCTCAAACTTCTAAGGAAGATGAGAAAGAAAGAACATCATTTTATAACAAATGCTGGAGAGGGTGTGGAGAAAAGGGAACCCTCCTACAGTGTTGGTGGGAATGTAAATTGCTATAGCCACTATGGAAACCAGTATGGAGATTCCTCAAAAAACTAAAAATAGAGTTACCGTATGATCCAGAAATCCCACTTCTGGACATATATCCGGACAAAACTATAATTCAAAAAGATACATGTACTCCTATGTTTATAACAGCACTATTCACAGTAGTGAATAGTGGAAACAACCTAAATATCCACTAACAGATCAATGGATAAAGAAGATATGGTACATATATACAATGGAATACTACTCAGCATGAAAAAGAATGAAATAACGCCATTTGCAGCAACATGGATGGGCTCAGAGATTATCATACTAAGTGAAGAAAGTCAGAAAGAGAAAGACAAATACCATATGATATCACTTATATGTGGAATCTAACATATGACACAAATGAATTTATCTGTGAAATAGAAACAGACTCACAGATATACAGCACGAACTTGTGGTAGCCAAGAGGGGGGGATGTGGGGGAGGGATGGATTGGGAGTTTGGGGTTAGCAGATGCAAACTATTATGTATGGAATGGATAAACAACAAGGTGGTGTTGCATAGCACAGGGAACTATATTAAATATCCTGTGATAAACCATAACGGAAAAGAATATAAAAATAATTGTATATATATGTATAACTGAGTCACTTAGCTGTACAGGAGAAATTAATATTGTAAATCAACTATACTTGAATAAAATAAATTTTTAAAAAAGAAAGTACATCATGTTAAATATACA
Organism: Kogia breviceps; assembly: GCF_026419965.1. Lineage (NCBI taxonomy): Eukaryota > Metazoa > Chordata > Mammalia > Artiodactyla > Physeteridae > Kogia > Kogia breviceps. Next base: position 109,018,994 of record NC_081314.1, on the reverse strand, counting down.
ACTGCTTCCTTCTTTCCGCAAGATCATTATTGGTTAAAACTACACAAGGTCCTTTAAAATTGGCTTACTTTTGAGGAAGACCAGTTGAAAGAATGTAGGCCACAGACAAAACTTCTTGGGTAGAAGGCCATTCTTCCTTCGGTTTCCCCATATTCTTTCTGTTCATTTGTTGGAAATTTGCAGATTACTGTGTAAGCATCACAAGACTAAAGATCCCATTCCCCTTTGAAGTAATGCAACTGATGTTACCAAATCATACTTATTTCATACCTCAAAAAATGGATCCACTCTTAACACCAAATAGCAAGGGTCAGAAATCAATCTACACTTATTTTATTTTATTTTTGTAAATTTATTTATTTATTTTTGGCTGAGTTGGGTCTTCATTGCTATGCATGTGAGATCTTCCTGGACCAGGGCTTGAACCCATGTCCCCTGCATTAGCAGGCAGAATCTTAACCACTGCGCCACCAGGGAAGTCCCAATCTATACTTATTTTAATTCAGCAATCACTACACAATGTAGTACTCTAGACATGGAGGAATCTTCAGACAGATATGAATATATACCCTAGTCCTTAGAGCTAAAGAGATTTCCTTGTTATAACCAATTTTGAAACAATCATCTATGTCTGGTTTGGCCCTTCATTTCAACCAGCTTTCAATACTGTTGTAACTGCAACATTCATGCATAATCCCCTAATTAATAAATTTGTCATACTATAATAAAAGAGATACTATAAGGTTTACTAGGCTGTGAGGGTTTTAGAGATGGAGCTATTTGCTATTTATCTTTTTATCTTTCAGATCATAGAGCACTGTGTTTTTCATATTATAGAAACTTAATATGTGTTCATGGATAAGTAAATAATTATCATATGAGTAGTATTAAGAATAAATTCTAAGGAGAGAGATATTGACATAAGCCAGAACATAAAGGAGAAATTTAAGGAGTTGGAAATTTCTTTCTTTTTATGATAGCTTTAAGCTAATTACTGTGAGTTTTAAATTTTGGAAGTTTAGAGTCATCATTGGGATTCTGAAAGAAGCTATGAACACTTTTGCCTGAAGAATACACATGTGTACATACACATACTATTTTGCATATAATTTCAGGAAGTCTTCAGACATTCTTAATTACTTCCATGGATATACCTCTGGGTCCAAGGGCCCTAGATGAAGAAATCCTGATCTTTTTGCCTGATGCTTTTTTAACACCATAAGATATGAATATATACCCTAATGCTTAGTGCTAAATATATTTCCCTGTTACAAATAATCATGAAACAAACAATAATTTGTGTCTTAATTGCAGTGGTGGTTATATGACTTTATATATTTGTCGAAGCTCTTAAAACTGTATGCTCAAAGTGAGTTCTGTTTATTGTAAAAGTTACATCAATCAAATTTACCTTTAAGAACACCTAACAGTTCTAGAAAAATGGCACAGATGAACCGGTTTTCAAGGCAGAAATAGAGACACAGATGTAGAGAACAAACGTATGGACACCAAGGGGGGAAAGCAGGGATGGGGTGGTGGTGGTGGGATAAATTGGGAGATTGGGATTGACATGTATACACTAGTAGGTATAAAATAGATAACTAATAAGAACCTGCTGTATAAAAAAATAATAATAATTTTTAAAAAAACCTAACAGTTATTTAAAACTCCATAAATATATAGCTGAGAAACTACTTTCATAAAAACATTATCTTGAGTGTGTTGTATGACATCATGGACAACTTTTAATTTATATTAACAAAATAACTGCTGCAGGTTAGACAGAAGACATCCAGAGGACACCGCTTTGAACCAAGAGATGACGACAATTCCATAGTGTAAAAATCTTTTATATCACTCTGAAGGAAAAGTGTACAGCCATAGAATGGCTTGCATTATGTGATTTAAAACCGGAGTTAAGTTAGAGAAAACTTGATGTCTCAGGTCTAAAATCTCTGTTATATTTTCATGGAGAATTCTTATACATTCCCAATGCCTTATTTTCTCATGTGCAGACAAATTTTGTCAAAAGTCTTCTAAAAAGTAGAACAACTTGTCACTGTCAGATGGTCAACACCATCAATATGGTTTGTTGGCCAAGTCGCATTTTTAATGATATCATCTTATTCAGTCTGGATGGTGTTTATTAAAACAAAAACAAACAAGCAGAAAAACAACAGACACCAGGGAATCCAGTTACCTTAGGGAAACTGAGGTGAAGACCTTACCCATCTTTACTTAAAATGAATATATGCCATATATCAGCAAACACCTTCTTCTCCAAATCTATTCTGACATACTGTAGTTCAAATATCAGGCATATGGGAATAGCGCTCTGGTGCTGTGCATGGTATGAGTGTGTATGCTAGGACAATGTCAGGAATGGGGTGAGTAATGACACTGCAAATTGAAGTCATCTGCTTATTTTCCACATGCCTGCTCAGAGCAGACAGCTACAAAGGAATTTCTCCAGGCTGCTTTGTCCATGACCTTGACCCTGAGAGGACAATCCTTCAAAGAGAAAGGCAGAATCTCTTGAGAGAAGAACTGTATTATTAATTTATCTATGTTCTGGTCTTCTATAAATAATGGTAAATTTTTGTAGTCTGATGTCAATCTTAGTTCAAATGCTTTTCTTAAAGTATGTTCTACATTGGTCAAGAGACGATAAGAAAGAACAAAACATTAGTTCACTATTGTATGGACCCACTCAGTAACCAAATAAATCAAAGGCAAGCTTGTACACAAATTTACAATAAAAATGAGAAATATTATAGCTATCTCATAAATTTTTGAGGAATTCAAAAACCTGGTACTCTCTAGTCTACTGTAATTATTAGAGACAGAAATAAATACAGTCTACACTACCCAACCATGACCTTTCAGTAGTCTTTTTCTTATAGGGATTCCAAATAATGACTAGTTTTTTTGCTTGTTTGTTTTTGCAGTACGCAGGCCTCTCACTGTTATGGCCTCTCCCGTTGCGGAGCACAGGCTCTGGACGCGCAGGCTCAGCGGCCATGGCTCACGGGCCTAGCCACTCCATGGCACGTGGGATCTTCCCGGACCAGGGCACGAACCCGTGGTCCCCTGCATTGGCAGGCGGACTCTCAACCACTGTGCCACCAGGGAAGCCCTGACTAGTTTTAAATTGGCACATTGTTGACCAGTGCACTTGCCTAAGCAAATTTCTACCCCTATACTTATCCATGAATTTTTGAAATATAAATGAAGGATAGCTTTTTATCTGCAAATCACTGGAGCAGGCTAGATCCTTTGTACCAAGTACTTGGCTACATATTTTGTTTGAGTATATTCCCACACTTACCCATTTCACTTGTTTTGGGAAGTTGTAAACAGTTTAAATAAGTAGATAATTTTGTGTTAATCTCAACATGTTTTACATTCTTAAATGACCCAAATCACTTTTCCATTTGGAAAATTAACCTTGGCATGCTGTAATACAAAAAGAAGCACTGAACTTCAAGTGAAAAAAACAATACCACTGTTTTCTGCCCCCAGCTCTAAAAATCTGTGTGATGACCTTGAGTGAGTCACTTGATCTCTCTTTCTTTTTCTTCCAGCTCACAAATGATGATCTGGTCATTCCTAAGGTTATTTATAATGAAAAACTTCTATTATCCATGATACATCACTATAGAGCTATAAATATTTATTTGCCAGTCATAGAGAATGAAAGGAGAGGTTATGCTGTCCAATTTTCATGACAATATATTGGAGGTAATTTTTTTGACTTGCTTATAGAATCACCTAAAGGGTAATGACAACATATTTGGTTCTTTCTGGATGAATACAATCGCTAGTATTATACCATAATTTCTTGACATTTTGTCTTTGGAAGCTTTCTTTCTAGAATGATTTGACAGTTCAACAGGAAGAATGAAATTTCTTGGCATTTGAATATATACTTGACACATAAAAAACACAGTATCTGTATTACTTTGCAGTGTTTTTACTTGACACATCTATTCCTATTTTTCATATTGTGTCCCCTTAACCTAAGTAGCTGGAATCATCTGACCCCCACAAAAAATGAAAGTTTCCCTTGTTGGTAATCCTCTGGGCAGTTGTTCATACCAGTCAGTTAGAAATGTTGCCTACCTCCTAAAGTTTTCCAAGTGACAAGATTGCAGGTAACCACTATTTACTCCAGTATTTACTAGTATTTACTCTATAGACTGCCAATTTCTGCTAGTTCCAAGCGTACATAGACATTTCTCTGAGACTCATCTTACTGGTGTTTAAAATATCCATACACTGTCAAGAAATAAATACAAATTATGATAATTACAAGACATTAGAATTCTACATCAGCATTACAACCTTGTCAGTTTAGCCTCTCAAATAGGCAAATAAACTCACCACTTACTATTCCTTTATAGCTATTAATTTTCTTGGAAATCTGTCAGCCTAGAAATATACTAAAAATATGTAGAATAGCCCAGTTCAGCATATCTCAAGCTAGTGACATGATTTCTACAGGTAGCTCTGTCAAGGATTGATACCCAGACCTTCACAAAGGAGTGGCTCTGTGTATGTCATTATCATATAACAGGACAAGCCAGTCTACTATGTTATTTGTTCTCACTTACTCTGACTGAATTATATTATAATCCTTTTTGTTACAGGTTCCCTCAGAGGAAAATTTTTCTTGATCTTTTATATTTTCAGCAACGTAGAGCATTTCTCTGCCTTTAGAATGCCACTGATCAGTGGATGCCAGTTTTCAGAGAGATGTACATAGATATACCTCATAATTAGATATATAATAAAGCAGTGATTTATTTAAACTGAAAGACAGCTAGCTTATTTTGAAGTTTCCATTTTCTTGGCAAATATTGCAGACTGTTCATCAGAAAGAAAAAAACCATGTAAAATTTGAGGAAAAGTCTATCTCTTACTGAAATTGGTCATTTTAGAATCAGCTCACTAATACATGAAGGAGACAGGAAATATCTCAATGCTTCACAGGCCATAAATTGTCATTTGTAAATGACATGAATAAAAAATTCTCCTGCAATAAACTATTGATTCCACCAGTCATAATGATATAAAGAACATGATATGTTAGCATAAGAACATGTAAATGTCTGTTTTTTTCTGTTAATGTAGTTACATCAATTACATTTTTTTCTAGGAGGGAAAATGGACATCACTCTAAATTTATTTCCCACTGTCTTCATGTCCACATAGTATTTAATTTGCTATAGACAGGTTAAAGCAATGAAAATCAGAGACATGCTAAGAGGGTTGAAAATAGCAACACACTATGAGAAGTCAATATATTTCAACAAGCATTTAATTTAAAACAAATTTCTAATCTGAAATTAATCTTAAAAGTAAAAATATATGCAGCTGTCCAGTTTTCCTGGCATAACTTGTTGAAGAGACTATCTTTTCTCCATTGTGTGTTCTTGCCTCCTTTCTTATACATTAATTAACCATAGGCATGTGGGTTTATTTCTGGGCACCCTATTCCGTCTATTGATCTATATGTCTGTTTAAGTACTAATACCATGCTGTTTTGATGACTATAGCTTTGTAGTATAGTCTGAAGTCAGGGAGTGTGACACCTCCAGCTTTGTTCTTCTTTCTCAAGATTGCTTTGGCTATTCAGGGTCTTTTGTGGTTCCATATAAATTTTTGCATTATTTCTTCTAGTTCTGTGAAAAAAGTCATGGGCATTTTTATAGGGATACAGATTGAATCTGCAGATTGCTTTGGGTAGTATGGACATTTTAACAATATTAATTCTTTCAATCCAAGAACACCGAGTAGAACATTTTCTCACACTATATACAAAAATAAGCTCAAGATGGATTAAAGACCTAAATGTAAGACCTGAAACCATAAAACTCATAGAAGAAAACACAGGCAGAACATTCTTTAACATAAATTGTAGAAATATTTTTTTGGATATGTCTCCTAAGGCAAAAGAAATAAAAGCAAATATAAACAAATGGGACCCAATTAAACTTGAAAGCTTTTGCACAGCAAAGGAAACCATCAGCAAAGTGAAAAGACAACCTACTGAATGGAAGAAAATATTGGCAAATGAAATTACAGATAAGGGGTTAATACTCAAAATATATAAACAGCTTATACAACTCAATATCAAAAAAAACAACAACCTGATTAAAAAATGGATGGAGACCTGAAGAGACATTTTTCCAAAGAAGACATAAAGAGGCTAACAGGCACATGAAAAGATGCTTGACATCACTAATTATCAGAGAAATGTAAATCAAAACCACAATGCGGTATCACCTTACACCTGTCAGAATGGCTAACATCAAAAATCTACATACAAATAACAGATGTTGGCAAGGATGTGGAGAAAAAGGAACACTTGTACACTGTTGGTGGGAATGTAAATTGGTGCAGCAGCTATGGGAAAGAGTTTAGAGGTTCCTCAAAAAACTAAAGAAAGAAGTGCCATATGATCCAGTAATTTCACTACTAGGTGTATATTTGGATAAAATGAAAGCACTAATTTGAAAAGTTACGTGCACCCCAATATTCATAGCAGCATTGTTTACAATAGTCAAAATGTGGAAGCAACCCAAGTGTCTATTAACAGACGAATAGATAAAGAAGATGTGAGGAATACACACACACACACACACACACACACACACACACACACACACTGGAATATTACTCAGCCAAAAAAATGAATGAAATTCTGCACATTTGCAACAATGTGGATGAACCTAGAGGGTACTGTGCTTAGTAAAATAAGTCAGATAGAGAAAGACAGATACTATATGTTATCACTTATACATGGAATCTAAAAAATAAAGCAGAAGCAGACTCACAAATATAGAAAACAAACTAATGGGTACCAATGGGGAGAGGGAAGGGTGGAGGGGTATGAAAGGCATATGGGATTAAGAAATACAAACCACTATGTATAAAATAGACAAGCAACAAGGATATACTGTGGAGCACAGGGAGATACAGCCATGATTTTGTAATAACTTTAAAGGGAATATAACTTATAAAAATACTGATTCATTATTCTGTAAACCTGATACTAATATTGTAAATAAACTATATTTCAATTAAAAAAGTAAAAAATATGCATGTCAGTGGTTTTCTAGAATTTTCATTAATGAAGAGACAATCTTACCAGAAAAAAATGGCTTTTTTCCCCTTAGATGATCTGCTTAATAATTTTAAACTCCTAGATATTTCTCTGATCAATTTGTGTTTTTTAAAAAATCCTAGCAATATGTTCCATCTTTCAAGTTAGTATCTCCTGCTATTATTATCATTTTTTAATATATGACCAATCTGTCAGTTTTCCTTTAATAGAAATTTCCCAGATTCATTCCCTTGGTAGGAAATTACAAGTGTATTTGAGAAATAAAAAGTTTAATAAAAAATATTTCTTCTTGGTACTTCCCTGAAGTTCATGCTTCCACTTCAGGGGGTGTGGGTTCGATCCCAGGTCAGGGAACTAGGATCCCACATGCTGTGCAGCCAAAAAGAAAAAAAGGTGTTTAAAAAATATTTCTCTTTATCACTCTCCTTCTGTTTGTCTCTTTCACTCACACACACACACACACACACACACACACACACACACACACACACACACACACACACCCCAGAGTTGGGGGAGACAAACAGAGGGTGGGAGGAAGAGGTGGATGAGAGAGAGAAAGGGGTGGGGGAGAGAAGGAGAGGCTACTGTGAGCTTACTAAATGCCAGTTATATGTGATTATTTTTGAAAATCCAACGATCTGCTCTGCTCTGTTAAGTGGATGAGAGAATGAACTTCAAATTGGACAGAACTTGAAATCAAACCCAGCTACTTACTAGTTATCTTGTCTTATGTTTATAAATTGTGGATATAATAGTACTTACCTCATAAGTAGAGTTGTCAGTAGGACTGACTAAGTTCATTAAAGTACTTAGTATGATATTTGGCCTAACAAAACCTCCATAAATATCTGCTCTTACTAAGACACTGCTATTCTCTCAAGAAATTTAGAGTCTAAGGAAGGGCAGACAAGTGAACAAAAAATACTAATGAAATGTATCAAAAGCTAAATTAGACTTCTGCCCATGATGCTGTACAAATCAGATAGTGAGCCTCTCAGCCATGCAAATAGTTCAGGGGAGGCTTGCAGAAGCTAATACATACAAGCTAATTTTTACAGAATGGCAGTATGAAGCACCTCAAGTTGTGTTCAAGAAATCACAAGCAATTTAAAGCATACCATGATTTTCAAAGTGGATCCCAAAGTAGAAGTGTATTTTATATTCTTTAGAAGTCTGGAAGTATAATTGGAAAACATAAAATTCCTTTAAAAGGATCCATAATACAGCATTGAGGAGAGTGCGCCCTGGAGTTGAACACCTATGTGTACCTATGTTGAACCCTGGCTCCTTCGCATGGTAACCACTGTTAGATGGCAGCACTAAGCCTCAGGATCTTCATCAAGAAAGAAATCATAGCAACACTACCTTGGGGTGTTTTGAGAATTAAGTGAGTTCATGCTTATGGAGTCCTCAGTAGTACCTATCATGTAATAAGTACTCAATACACAGTAATTCTGTTTTATGTCTTTGCAGTTTGATATACAGCCTTAAAAATTACATCAGTTTTGTATTATTATGTTCCCATTATGTAGAGGTTGTTTTAATATAGAATATTTGCAATTACTTATAATTGAAAAAAAAAATCAAGCTTCAAGAAGATATGCTATTTAATCAGACTTCCTAGGAAGAAAGATTGTTTATTCATTCTTTCATTTAATACATATTAATTATATGCCTACTTCAGGCCAGACACTGAGCTAAATGCTGGGATACAATGCTAATAAAAAGTGAACTTATAGCCCAGTAGGGGAAGTGGGTTTTAATCAAATAATCATACTAATAAATGCATAATTGCGAAGTGAGACAAAGTCTCTGAAGGCAATCATGCTAATGAATGTGTAAATGTTCTTTAGGGAAGCTGAAAAGATAAAATAAAGGAATCTGATTTAGATGAAGGATAATGGTGATCAGAGCAAGTCTGAACAGGAAACCCATAGGATAAATAAGAGTTACCTGCTCAAAACTGGTGGGAGAAATGAGGGGTTGGAGCACTCTGGGCAAAGGAACAGAATGTACAGAGGTGTCTGTCCATTGAGTGAAAGCAGGACACCTTCACAGAACAAAAGAAGGGCACATGAACTGGAACAGGGAAAGTGAGAGAGAGAGGGGTATGAGATGGAATTGGGAAGGTGGCCAGGGACAGACAGTTATGCTGAGTTTTGAATGCCCTGTTACGGATTTGAGTCTCTGAAGAGCAACAGAATGAAACTACAGTGTTCTAAGCAGTAGTGATGACATGATGAGATTTTCACTGTGTGAAATGCTTGAAGTATGGAGAGAGGGAGAGAGGGTCAGAGAGAACGTGAGAGAGCTCAAGTAGGATATGTGTATCCAGGCCCTTCAAGAAGCAAAGATTAGATGTGCAAGAAATGGAGAGAGAAATGGGAGAGGCTGTGGGAGTCATGAGACCACCCACCTTGGTGAGGGAGAGAGGGAAGGAAGATATTTGAGTGGGAAAGTCTCAGCCCATCATTCAACAGCACTGATGAGAAGCTCTTGAAAGTCTTTTAAGTGAATGCTCTGTCTCCCAGGAACGGGCCTACCTTGGTATCCCTGCTGTGCTCAGTCACTGTCTGGGAGCAGTCCATGGGAAGTTTGGCATTAAGTATAACTGTGTGATGAATTTCAGAGTATAGCAACTGTGCTCTTTGGTCAAATACACTTAGCAGAAGATCTGAGAGGTGTATTTTCATGGATGCCACACAGTGTTGACTGTGAAGAAGGAAAGAAATAAATAGATATGATCAAGATTCAAGAATTAAAGTCAACATCACTTTATAAGATTTTAGAAAGGTGTAAAGGACAACTTATCAGAGATGCATTCCCTGACCACCTTGTCTATAAAAGCACCTCTCTTCTCCCACATAATCCTGTTCTCTCATACAGTTTTATTTGGGGATCTGACATTTACCAACTTCTGATACAGTAAATGTTTTACTTGTTTTAATTCTTTATTTTCTGTCTACATTCCTCCCCAACTGCATGATAAACGTAACGATTACAAGGTGATTTCCTTGCATTTTATTGCTGTTTTGCCAGTAACTGAAGCAGTATGGCCATTCAAGATATATTTGTTGGATAAACTAAGGGAGGGTGTTGCTTTAAGGACGAAGAGGAGAAAGTGCCAAAGAAGACTCCCAGTTTTACAATATGTGCAACTTGATGGATGGTGGTTCATTCACTGATGAAATAAACGATGGGAATCTTGGGCAGGTGGGTGAGAAAATAACAAATTTTTCCTGGTACTTGAGTTTGAAATTCCTTTGAGATGTCCAAATAGAGCTTGCACGCTTTCTTAATAAGCCAAATATTACAATATAAATTTTATGCAGGTAATGGAAAGTTGCAGTGTACATATTAGTAAAATCAGTTTGTGCTTTTCCTATTTTATAACATACTAATGCATTGAAATATGAGTTATCTTGTAAAATCAACACATAATACCCATCAAGACCCCATTAAGAGACAATTGAGGGGACTTTCCTGGTGGTCCAGTGGTTAAGATTTGGTCTTCAATGCAGGGGGTGCGGGTTCAACCCCTGGTCGGGGAGCTAAGATCCCACATGCCTCAGGGCCAAAAAACCAAAACATAAAACAGCAACATTACTGTAACAAATTCAATAAAAAGACTTTTAAAATGGTCCACATCAAAAAAAAAAAAAAAACTCTTTAAAAAAAAGCGATGATTGAAAAGATCAACATATAAAGGTAATGATGTTTGGAGGAATACTGGTTAGTTGTGAAAGCAGAGAAAAGGGAAAAATCACAGAAATAAAAGTTTTCAGTATCATTCAGCCACTGATAGACAAAACACTGGGTCTTTAAAATCGGGTTTCCTTGGCAGAACCTTCCTTCTGTGAAATAGATATAAAAAGTTACATTAACAAATACTATTAAATATTTAAATCATCAAACTCCCTGAATTCTGATCACATGCTTATAAAATTAAACTTCTTATGACTTTTTCTTCACAGTTGTCTATCTACCAGGAAAGTAAGGTCATGTAATAACAAGTTATCATTATAAGTTAATGACTGGGAATTCTAACCTCATGTAAAAATATCTTGGGCTTGGTTAAAGGGTGCCCCTCTCTCCCTTTCCTAAGGGAGGCATTAACCCAGATTTTGAGTATCCAAGACTTAAGACCAGATCCTGCATCTGATAAATTCACCTTACTAATAAGATGCCACTCTGAGAGTTATTTGAAGTCAGCCTACTAGATACTGTTTTCAGTGGCAAAATCTGCACACTGCTCTTTGCTCACAAATCCCAGAACAACCAATATTTGGATTCAAGTTCCTCCTCAGCCCAGGCCACATATTACCTTTTCTGACCCCACAGTTCACTTAATTTCTTTAAATCCATACTCACTCTAAATTCAAGAAATGTGGAGCCATGCACTTTTATAGTTTTATTTCATATAGTATGAACAATCACCTTCATTTTTCAACTTCCATTCCTCATATGCATGCCCCATATCCTCCACAATCTCTAAATGTCGACATTTTATCCATTTTTAAGTACAAATACAAATACAAATACAAATGTCACTTAATCCACAAACTGTCCTGTTCTCTGAGTTAGCTGTTCTCTCTCCTTCCTCTGCATCACCACTTTCCTTAACTCTTAAACTTCCTATGACAGGCACTATTTTCCATTTAGTATAGTTTATATGCATGTAATAGGTCTCCAGCTATCTTAGAATATCGACAGATAGGAAATCTGTATCTATTTCATGTATGTTCTCCTACTGTATTTTACACTTAGTGATTTGTATAGAATAATTATACACCAAACACTTATTATAGCAAGATAAATTAATGATAGAAATGCTCATTCTTGAATCATTTGAAGAATCTGTTTACGTGCTACTATATCAACTCAATGATGTTTGTTATGAGTGCTCATAAGTATAACTAGGTCTTCTACTTAAGAAAACTAAATAAAATTATAGTAATATTTTCATGAGAAAAGATAAAATTACAAGGAATATAATCCTCAAAGACCTGTCAAGTTGTGCTTATTTCTATTTCTATTCCTGCTTAGAGTTTTCTTTTTTTAAATTTTCAACTCAAAGTCTTATTCTTTAGAAGAAAAATACTAGAACAAAAACCATTTAAATTCTCAGTTGCTATCTAGTTTAAAATCATGCCATTTAAATATACTTAGAATTCCATCTAGCAAATGTATTAAGAGGATTATGTCTTCCCTCAAAATACGCTCATCTTCTTCAGGGCAGAACCAATAATCAACAACCATCATATTGGAGCTTGCTAAATTTAGAGCCTTTTTAGAACCATTTAAATTTTTTTTTTTTGAGATTTACTTTCTGGGAGGAAATCACATATTCCATTTTGTGGGTCGTTTGAGAATTACAGCATTAAGGATATCACTGCAGACTAATGAAGAGAGGATTTTTCCTTTTTTCTTTTTTTTGTCAAAAGAAAACCATGAAGCACATCAGCCAAATTGTATCACACGTGTCTGGTACAATCACACTTGCAATATTGTTAAACCTTGACACTGGCATTTTGCTACTCTGATGATGTGTCAGGAAATTTTCTTCCTTTCAGGAGCCTGACATTTGCCAAGAATGATGAGAGTAGGTACTCGAATATTATTCCATGCTCATTTCTGGCTTAGAGAGACACAGACACAGAGGATATACGACAGTGTTTGGAATCCATTTCATGGAATCAGCACAGCATTCTGTACTCGATAACTGTTTTGACAAAAAGTTTTTGTGTCAATTTAAAGCAGGTACAACATACACACAACACTTTATGGCAGCAAAGTTTGAAACCATAACCAAATTCAACAGAATACATCAGATGATACCCTAAAAAAAAAAAGACCCTTGAATATTTTAATAATAACCTCTAAGAAAGATAAGCTATTTTGGTGAAAATTGACTACTATCTTTCAAACCAATGTAATGTTCCATAAAGACATGAAGAGCATTTTATTTCTTTGATCTCGTCGTATGCAGTTGCTGTTATTTAGCTGTTCTATAAGTGTGAAAACTAGATTGTATGGACCTTGGATTTAGAATATGTGAGTTTGTGTTGTAGTGTGTGACTGGCAAACCTCTATGGCTCTCTGAACCTCTGTTTTCCCTACAAAGACTCCTATAAATATTATGTACTTGTTTCTTATTAGAGAAATCTTATTAAACTACTCTTACCTGCTTTTAAGCTATAAGAAAATAATGTCTGAATATCTGAGATTTTAAAAACAGTACAGAGATGCAAGTTTAATTTTTTTTTATTATGAGAATATTAATGACTAAATTACCTCTCCCCTAAATTTGTATGTTCAAGCCCCACCTCACCAATGTGATTAGATTTAGAGATTTAGAGATAGGGCATTTATCAGGTAAGTAAGGCTAAATGAAGTTATACTGGTGGGGCTCTGAGGCAGTGGGATTAGTGTGCTTTAAGAAGAGACACCAGAGTGCTCTCTCTCATGTGTGTTAACTCATTCTCTCTCTGACTCTCTGTTGCTCTCTCTTTCATGTGAAGACAAAACGAGAAGGCAGGCATCTGCAAGCCAGGAATAGCGTCTCATCACGACCCAGCCATGCTGGCACCCGGATCTCAGACTTCCAGTCCCCAGAACTGTGAGGAAATAAATTTCTGTGGTATTTTATTATGTGACAGCCCAAGTAGACTAATACAGAGAAGACTCAAGATAGTAATAAATATAAGTATTCTGCATATTAAATAAGTCAAATAAATTGAAGTAAAGCCATCAACTAGAAGTACACTTCTTACTGTTACATTCATATAGTGGATTTCTATGCAAATATTAAAAATGATATATGATTATATGAGAAAATATACTATATATTAAACAAAATATATATTGCTAAATAGAAGATAAAACATGTCCAGCATGGGTGCTTTATTTAATATATATGTGTATATATTATATGTGAAAATGTCATTGATGGTTATCTTTATTTGGTAAGAATGAGACATTTTAAATTTCTTCTCCTTTTGGCCTAACTGTATTGTTTTAGATAGAAGGAAGTACTAATCATATCATATAAAAGAGCAGTTGTTAAAGTTTTTAAATGTAGTTTAACCAAATTTTAAAATATTGCAAGTTAGTATTTACAGGAAATAAATGGTAACAAGAACATTATGTAGAGATAACACATCCAAAATTTTGGAAAACTTTAAATAAATATGCTATATTCCAAAGCTAAGCTTCTCAAGTGGCAATGCCAGAACCACATTTAGATTTTGAGAGTCTTCGTACCTATGTAAGAAGCATAGCTTATATATGTTGTTTTTACATATTTTAAAATTTTGAAACTCCTGACATTTAAAATGTAAAAGATATAAATTAGACAATAGTAAACAGAATCCAACCATTTCCTAACTACCAACAAGCTACTAGTATAGTTAATAGCAAGCAGTTTATACAGTGGAAATCTGATTATCTGGTTTTCACTCCACCTCTACTCTCCAGTTTATCCCTTTCTAAACTCAGTCATGATAATAGAGAACACTGAATATTTTGCACTGGGTGTGATAATTTTAGTAGCAAAAATTGTCAATATTTTATACCATTCAGTGGTGTTTAAATATTCTGACCAGAACCATGTCGGGGTGAGATGTTGGTCAGGGAATGTCATAATCTTCCTTCCAAATGTAAACTCAGGAAAATTATTAAGCTAAATGTAGAGGGTGTAGTGAAGATCAAGAATGGGATAAAGTATGAATTCATATGCATTGATTGACAAACACTAATCCAGGCACTGGGGCTGGAAAAAAGAATAAGACTAAAAACAGGTCCATGATTTCCTGGAGCTTATATTCTAGAAAGCTAATAAGACATTAAGCAATTAAGCAATAACAAGGTAAATTCAGATATTTATATGTTAAAATGTTGGCAAGACAAATGAAAAGAGTGATGTGATAGAGTTCTAGAAGACTCTGTGTGGTTAGGGAGTTTCTCTACAAGAGACAATAATGGAAAGGGACCTTAATGTCCAGAACATGGCTTCCATGAAGGCATCAGAGGAAAAATATCCAGCCACATGAAATGGAACTGCAAATACAAAGGCAGAAATAAGCTTGGCATTTACAAAGCACAGGGTATTTAAATACTTGTATATTGGGCACACAAGCAGGGGTGGAGGAAAAAGTTAAAAAGAATTGACATATATGCCAGAACAAGGGATTTAAATTTTATTTTGTGTAGAATAAGAAGCCGTTGGAGTGCTTTATACAGGGGACTAGTATGAAAGGACTCATTTGTAAATGATCTTTCTGGTTAACCAGTTTTATGAAAATCTCCTGGAGTTTGGGGATGGAAAATAAGAATGGTTTTTACAAATGAATCAAATGAGTCTTATGATGAGATACATTTGAGAAACTTTGTCTTAAGCGATGAGTGCCAACATTAGCGACCAGGGAGACAATGTTTTAGTAAGGTTTGAGTTTATCAGAGCACGGATCTCAGACAAATTTGTTCACTCTGAATCTGTTTATAAAAAAATCAAAATATCCCATTTTATTGCTCCATGATCTCCTGGAACTTATATTCTAGAGAGGTAAGTCAGACGTTAAACAATTAAACGAAAAGGAACATTACTGCCCATCCCCAAGGGAGGGTGACACTAAACAGCAAATAAAAAACACAATGACTGGTCAACAGAGAAACTGCAGGAGAAAGGAAAATTTATTCCTCCTTTTTGAGCAATGAGCCTAGCATTTTTATTTTGTTCTGGGGCCCACAAATTATGTTGCTGAGACTGTTTGCTGATTTTCCTCATCTGTAAAATCAGAATTAAAACTCTACCTCTTTAAGTTGTAAAAATTACGTAAAATGAAACAGGTATAGTACTTGGCACAATGCCTAACAAATTTAGGTGAGAAGAGAGAAGACAGTTTCTCTCTAACCCCTTACCACCTCTACTTTTTGCCGTTGATTAAGAACATGGGTCCTAAGACAGTTAACTTCCAGGATCCTTGGTTTCCTCACCCATACAACAGAAGACTGAGAGAGAAACAGATCTCTCTCGTGTGTTCACAGCATTGTTCCTCTCTGCAAACCAAAGGGGTCCTGATACCAGCACATCACAGTAACATGCCACACACTGCAGGTCAGTAGCACCTCCTAGCTCGTTAGCTTCTCTTAATTACTGACCTACCAACATTGTATCCTACAAAAAGAAGCATTTGTTATAGGATTTCTTTCTTCATTGTTTTGAACATTGGAATCATTGCCTATTATTGATTATTATTTTTCTATTTAAGCAGTTGCATTCATTTCTAAGGTCTTTGATGTTTCAGTTATTGATAAAATATTAATGCATGTATGGCTGGTATTAAATGGCTCTTATCTTTTTACAAGGACAGTTGTGCCTACTTTTTACTTTTTAAACTTGATTAAAATCTTTGTTACTCTGAAAACATATTATACTTTGCATAAGAACCAATATACAACTATGTAATTTTCTGGAGCTCCTTCTAAAGTATTAAATGTTGGACTTTATAAAGTATGCAACAGATAATCTCTGCTCTTGCAGGACCAAATTTAAAATTCTAAGTAACTTTTAAGATATACTACAATAGGCTTAAAAAGAAGGAAAATGATTTTTTTTTGTTTTTCCTTCTCACTCTTCCATCCCTTCCAAAATGAGAAACTTCTGATCTAAATCTAATTTTAAAAATCACATAATACACAGGAAAGAATCTGGTGACAAAATGAGAAAACGTTAGTACCCTGTGATAAGGAGTTGAAAAGATGTGAAGACATCCCTATTAAAAGGCAAGGGGATTGAATAGGAAATTAGAGAACAGGTTTTCAGAAAAAAAAAAAAAAATCATTTATACAGTTAGGGCTTAAGAACTGAGGCTGTCGCCCAAGTATAGTGTAAGAAGAAAAGTAGTTTATCAAGTGATTACCTCATAGCTTGTTAGTAGTGTACAGATTAAACATATTGCTTTAGTCATGGGTAGAGAAAATAAAATCAATTAATAAATGGGTTGAGAGAATAATTCATATAAATATTAATAATTATAAATATATTACATTTTATAGTTTATTTTTCTCATTAGTTACCTAGTGTCACATAAAAGAAGGTTTTAATTGGTAGAGTCTCAAATACATTAATACTCAGTCTGTGATCCTAAAGGCTGGATTTTCCTAAAATCAGTTCTAAGAAAGAGCCTGTCAATTAATTGTTGTCTGTATCTCAGGAATAATGATTATGAATTATGTCCCTGTAGATATACAATATTTAGCAGGGCAAAAACTTGTTTCAATTTGAGGATTTCCAAAGTTATAATTCTGAGGCCAACTATGTGAGAGCCATCATGGCAAAACATGAGTCTTCGATAGTAGTGTATTGTAGGTATATCACATTCACAAAAAGACAATGATATAGCTACAAAATGACAAGGAAATCCATCATGAAGGTTTGAGCAGGTCTTTTTGTGAGAGGCTTCTTTATGTATTCCATGAAAGGAAATGTCATTTGCTGGTTAACCTATCTGGTAGCTTTTTTCGAACTGATGAATAAATATGTTCATGCCTATAATTGAAAGTGACTCTTCTTGAGGAAAGCTGGTATAGTACACGACGATATTCACAAAGAATTTGAGTGGACTTAAATGCTTTGCATTTAAAAGGGTTGGTTTCGAGCTTCCTTGGTGGCACAGTGGTTAAGAATCCGCCTGCCAATGCAGGGGACACGGGTTCGAGCCCTGGTCTGGGAAGATCCCACATGCCGCGGAGCAACTGGGCCCGTGAGCCACAACTACTCAGTCTGTGCGTCTGGAGCTTATGCTCCACAACAAGAGAGGCCGCGACAATGAGAGGCCCGCGCACCGCGATGAAGAGTAGCCCCCACTCACCACAACTAGAGAAAGTCCACGCACAGCAATGAAGACCCAACACAGGCAAAAATAAATAAATTAAATAAATTAAAAGGGTTGGTTTCTTATTATTTGATCCTTTGTATAATTATAGTATGATGAAGATGGTGCTAATTATTATAATGATGTCCTTATTCAGCTCCATTTATCTGAAGAGATCAAAAGAAATTTAGACACTTTCAACAAAATAGTCTATTATGGTAAGCATCACAGGAAATACATTAATCCAAGGGACAGAAAGCAGAAAGAAAATGTACTCATGTCAAGAGGAAAGCAAGTTTATTTTCCTTAAAGTTTGTGCTTTAGTTTCCTGACACAGAGCTGAGAAGATCCCTGACTACCCTGGATAGGCCAGTGATGCATCTGCCATGAAGCCCAAAGGCTAAGAATTTGATTCTCTCAGACCCTTCCTTCCTGATTTTTCCAACCTCATACAAAAAGGCAAAAGGTTGAAGTGCCGTCAGTGCATAAGACACTGACTTTGTTTTTATAGGAACCTCAGTATCCAACTGTAAGAGGCAAGTTCATACTAACCCATAACCTCTGAGAGCTGCCAGGAAAGTTGGAGAACATTATAAATAGGAAAACCGGAAAAATATTTACGGCAAGTAGAATAATATCAGGATTGGGGGCTCTGTTAAGAACATTATGGACTTTCATTCTGATTATAGTAGCTGTTCAGAAACTACTAGAGAAATAGTCAAATGCACGCTAGCTATTTGCTGAGTGAAAACTATGGACCACCCAACCTTTTTTTTCACATCTAACAACAAAAACTGGCAGCTAATTTTAATGTCTTGATGTACGATTCATTTTGAACCAGAAAAAGAGATTCCAAAGTTGTTTTTTTATAGATATTGTCATTACCACAAAATGAAATTCTCTAGATAAATTATGTTTTACTAACTGTGTTAATTTCAGACATTCGTGGTGTCATCCACAGTATCTCACCTATACTAGCCACTCAATAAATGCTTCTGGGGTTATAATTATGTGGTGTTACACTTGCAAAGATATTTGATTCCAAAGGAGGAACAACACTGATGTGCTAGCCGTTATTAGAGAGGCAGCATTTGCCTTTTTCACAGCTCCAGGGTTCTACCGCATATTCTGCTCAAAAAGAGTCTAGGTTTCCTCAGAATATTATATAAAGACTCAACTATGAGTATGAATACTGATGTCATTTTTAAAGTATAAAATCATATTCCATTTGTATGTGAACACTGAAAGATGATCAGGAGCTCTCCTGCAGGGTTCACTTCAAGAAACCAGGTGCCTGAATTCTCAGAAATTGCTCCTTAAGGAGAGATCTGTCTCTGGAATGAGAACAAGGTTAGAGAATTGTATGAATTTTATGCCTTCCTCTTCTGATCAGTTGCCAAGACAGCCACATAAAATACTGCTAAAAAGGAAGCATTAGGAGATGCTAACAATAAGGGGAATGAACTCAAAAGACCAAGAGTGAAGAGATTTCCATTAAGACGTCAAGTAATGCAAATATTAGCAGTGTTGTAGAATTAAGTTTTACAGACTGCTCAAAATTCTGTAAAACTATCTAAAGCTGAAGGTAATCAGTAACTTCCTTCTCTACAACGAGAGTATTCCAAATGCTCTAGCTTGATACAATACAAATAATCATTTAAAATATATTTTTAAAAATGTAACCATTATATACCTTACATCATAATATGTGCTATAGACAGGGGCTGTGAGGTTGTTGCAGGATAGAAAACTATACAAATAGTTAAGAAATAGTTCCTATCCTTAAGAACTTTATAGAATGTTTTAGAGCTAACATGATTAACAAATGATAATAAGAGTAATCATAATGCCATATATTTCTAACTTGTCTTTGATTATTAACCATAACATAATTATGATATATTTATGTTATGTTATGAATGTATCAAATTAAAACTTATAAAATGGAGTAAAAGGAGTTACATGGTAAGCTGTAGTTCAACAACAGACCACAAGAGAAATTGAAATAGAGTAGTTTATTACTCACAGGTCCTGGAGGAAATACATAGCATGCCTTGAGGGTTCCATACAGGGAGGCTAAGGAAGGATGCGGACAGAGAGAGGTATAGGACCTGGGTCTCATGCCTTTATTAGGGTCTGTGGGTGGAGAGCATCGGGGTTTCCCAGCTTTAGGCCAGATTGGTCATTTCAAACCTAAAGTGTAGGGTTTTGTTAAGCCCCACTGGGGTCTTATCTAGGGGGTATACAAGGGGAAGGAACTGGGAGAAGGGCAGACTGCTGATCACAAGGGCTGTTGGAGAAGTCATATCAGAAACTTATATTTGCTTATGACTCTGTGTGCTGTTAATCACAGGAGAGACTAGTGTCAGTTCAAGGTCCCTGCAGGTCACTTGGCCAAAAACAAAATGGATGCTGAGGCAGAAATACCATGGAGTAGCTCAGCTAAAATCTCGAAAAATTTATTGCAAACATATAAGAAAATATTTTTGAAATGCAGCGATTTTTTGTATTTTTTTAATGAACTTTCATTTTTAGGGACAAATAAAACTGCCATTTCAAAGCAAGATCGCTTTCTTTAAGGTACCAGTTCTCACCTTGAGACCCTTAGTTACAGGTACTTTGAAATTAGTCATGTGATTACCAAGAAATGTTTAGCCCAAGAGAGATTACAGGAAACTAGGGTTAAAGTGGATGTATTAAAACATAGGTCAAGGACCAGGGTGTCCCTTTTCTAGGGGACAAAATAGCTGGCAATTTTAATCATTGGAGTTACCCGAGTTTACAACAAAAAGACAAGGCATCAGTGATGAGTGTGTTGTGGATAAAGAACACAGACTCAAAAAATTTGAAGTATGACCTGATTACTTATGATCTGCAACCTGGAAGAAATGAAGGGAAATTACCACTGCCAGAAAATGGGAATCTACACAGATCATTTCTTAACACATCTATTTTATAGTTTCTTCTTTACACATAAGTGCAAGCCTACAACCCCCTAAAAGAGGCACCAACTACAAGCCTTTAAGAACTCAAACAAAGCTGTTTTTCTTCTATATTCTCTATTTTTGTGTGTGTGTGGTACTCGGGCCTCTCACTGTTGTGGCCTCTCCCGTTGCAGAGCACAGGCTCCGCACGCACAGGCTCAGCGGCCATGGCTCACGGGACCAGCCGCTCCGCGGCATGTGGGATCTTCCCGGGCCGGGGCACGAACCCATGTCCCCTGCATCGGCAGATGGATTCTCAACCACTGCGCCACCAGGGAAGCCCTCTATATTCTCTATTATTCACAACACTTCTGCCACCAAAAGTGTGGCATTCTCCCCACATCAACCAATTCCCCAATACCAGCTGTGTGTCCTCCAATTCATTTCGCTTCTGACACCACCTATAGTTAGCCTCAGATCCCACAAGATCTGAGGCCCCCACTTCAGATGTCAATGGCAAGTATAGGCCTCCCATACTTCTTTAGGTCAGGGGTTTCCAAGACCTCCTCCTTAAGTTTTATAATTTCCTAGAATGGCTCACAGAACTCAGGGAAATACTTGTGTTTACCAGTTTATTATGTAATAAAATATATGATAAAGGACACAGAGGAAAAGCCAGATGAAGAGATACACAAGGAAGGTATGAAGTTTCCTAACCACAAGAGCTTTTGTCCCTGTGGAGTTGAGGTGTGCCTGACTCATGGCATGTGGATGTGTCACCAACCCAGAAGCTCTCTGAATCCTGGACTTTAGGAATTTTTATGGAAACTTCATCACATAAGTATGATTGATCTCACTCCGTTCTCCCATCCCTGGAAGAAGGAGGGATGGGGCTGAAAGTTCCAAGCTTCTAATCATGGCTTGGTATTTCTGGTGACCAGCTCATATTCAGGAGCCTGCCAAGAGTCTCTTCTTTAGAACAAAAGATGCTCCCATCACCCAGGGAATTTCAAAGGATTTAGGAATTCTGTGTAAGATGCTCCTAGCATCTCTACCACTCAGGACATTTCAAGAGTTTTAGGAGCTCTGTGTTAGGAACTAGGAGCAGTGACCTATATGTAGATATATATCTGGAGAGATATATCCTATTATTTCACACCCTCTAATCCCATCTTTCCAAAGAGTGTTTTGGAATATACCCTATGAATGAAAGCCTATGAACCTAGAAGTAAACAAACTTCAAAAGGGTGATACTCCATGCTTTAAAAACATATTTAAATATAAATTTTGAAAACCAAGTACGATACGTATTTGAATAGAGATTCATATACACTAAAATCATTACTAAAATACATTAATAAAAAATACCATTAAAACAGTGAGTTTTACATTTCAGATGAGAGGGCAATATATTCTTAAAATTACAAGAAAGTTTGATGAGTGTTTTGATAGAGGAGGTAAAAGGTATGCACCAGGGGAACACATGAGGTACATTACCAGAGATGGGGATGTTTAAGCTAGAGAAAGAGTTAGCCAGGCAAAACGTAATGGGACAATCAGAGGGTTTCAGAGTGGAGAGGTTACACAACAACTGTGTAGAAAGATAGAGACCAGCATACCACAAGGAGAATCTTTCAGTCAGGATGATCTTGATAGTGCCTATAACAGTTTCTTGCATTTCAAAAGGTATATGCCTTTTTACCTTAGATTAAGTACTTGGGAACTGGATTTCCCAAGTACTTAACAAGATCAACACTCAATAAATAATTTTACCCACCGCTTATGCATAGGCATTCATTGTTTCCTGCATATGTATATGTTGAATTGTGTCTCTGAAATTCACATGTTAAAGTCCTAACCCATAGAACTTCAGAATGTGACTATTCGGAGATAGGGTCTTAAGAGGTAATTATGTTAAAATGAGGTCATTTGGGGGACGCTAATCCAATATGACTGGTGTCCTATAAAAAGAGAAGATTAGGACACGGACAGGCACAGAGGAAAGGCGATGTGAGGACACAAGTAGAAGACGGCTATCTATAAGCCAAGAAGACAGGGCTCAAAAGAAACTCATCATGTTGACATCTCAGTCTCTGACTTCTAGCCTGCAGAATTGTGAGAAAATAAATATTCTGTTCATTAAGTCATTCACTCTGTTGTACTTTATTTTTTTTTTTAATTTTTTTTTGCAGTTTGCGGGCCTCTCACTGTTGTGGCCTCTCCTTTTGCGGAGCACAGGCTCCGGACACGTAGGCTCAGTGGCCATGGCTCACGGGCCCAGCTGCTCCGCGGCATGTGGGACCCTCCCAGACCGGGGCACGAACCCGTGGTCCCCTGCATCGGCAGGCGGACTCTCAACCACTGCGCCACCAGGGAAGCCCTGTGGTATTTTATTATGGCAGCCACAGCTAACTAATATATATATATATATATATATATATATATATATATATATATATATTACATATATATGTATATTTGTACATATCCCAATTGGATGATAGCATAGGTTAGCTATCATTAAAACAGTAATTCAAGCCAATAGATGGTTGATTTTTGAATTGGGAAATGTGATAATGATGCAGTTCACCAAGCTTGACAAATTGCTGCAGAAAGAAACCATAGTTGTCACTTTCTTAACAAGAGTCCTATGGATGATTTTAATAAACCATTTCAACTACACTAATTAATCACAAATTTACAGCGCTTGAGTGGTGACAGATCAGAGTTATGCTTTGGGAATGGACATGATATCAAGATTTCAGATGAGAAATCATTACTTGAGTTATGATAGTGTCCACTGAAGAAAGGAAGAATAGGGTGAGAAAATTGTGTTATATTTTGGTATTGAATTTCATTACGTAGGACCAGGGAAAGGAATAACACGAAGATAGTTTCAAAATTTCAGGTTAAGAGACTAGTGTTGCCATCAACTGAAATACAACACCAGAGAGACAGTAGAGTTGAAAGAGAAAAAGATTGAATCAATTTTAGACATTCTAAATTTTAAGTGTTAGTAAATTATTAGGTGGAGATGGTCAGAAGATTATTGTAAATGCCACACTGTGATTAAAATACTAGAAATTTGGAAAATGGATCAATGATTGAATAAATTCCTTTTAAAACAGAAAAAAATTGCATATACAGGAGACAATTAAAATTTGGGGATCTACTTTAAAAGTAACAGAGATTTGTAAAATATGCTAACATTTGCAAGTTTTAGCATGTTTATTAAAATCTATAACACCAAGAAGAGTTTTAGAATTGTTTAATCAAGAGAACCATTTGAAAATGCAAGGGGATAATTAGACTCCAACAATTTTTTTTCTGTACAAAGCAAAATAATTTCATATACAAGAAATAAAATTGCTAGAAAGATGTAGGGGGGAAAAAAACAAGAATAAATGAGGACTCTACCTCTAGACATCTTAGACATGTGTTTCTCAAATTATGGACTGCATAATCTTTTCCTAAATGTCTATAAAACTTGAGATTCCTGAGTCTGACTCCAGGCTATTGGATAAAAATTGGTTGGGACTTGCAAATCTGCAATTTTAACAAGAGTTTCTTGTGATTTTTTTTAATGTCCCCCAAAATTAAAAAGTACAGAAGACTGTCCTAGAAAATGCAAGAATAATATATGTATAAAATTAAAGAGTTCATTATAGAACCATATCTAACAGAAAAAAAAGCAGGAGGGAGAACACTGGATAAATAATATTACAATTGCATCATAATTCAGAATGGAATGAAAGGATTACTTTGTGAGGGGACAGAGGGAGTGGGACAGAAACTTACATATCTCAGGTTCATATGAAGTTTTACAAGATCCTGCACATTGGCCCAAACAAACATTGAGGAAGTTTTTTTGGGGTGTGTTTCAATCAACTTTAAAGTTCAGGATAGCTTCAGATTTAATAAGATAGTTTGCATATACCCTGTTTAAGAAGATATTAGAGTTTGCATGTACCCACCCTGTTTCCTTTATTATTAACATCTTACATTACTATGGTGTATTTGTCACAATTAATGAGCCAACAAAGATACATGGCTATTAACAAAAGTTTATAATTTATTACGATTTCCATAGTTTTTACCTAATTTCCTTTTTTATGTTTCAGGATATCAATACCACATCACAGTTAGTTACTATCTTAATGCTTTTGGGCTGCTATAACAAAATATGACTAACTGGGTAGATTATGAACAACAGAAATTTATTGATTACAGTTCTAGAGGCTGGAAAGTCTAAGATCATGTCATCAGTATGGTCACTTTCTGGTGAAGATCCTCTTCCTGGTTCGTAGCTGTTGCCTTCTCACTATCTTCCCACATGGTGGAAGCCGGTAGGGAGCTTCTTTTATAAAGCACTAATCCCATTCATGAGAGCTCCACCGCATGGTTTAAGCACCTCTGAAAGGCCCCACCTACTAATACCATGACCTTTAGGGGTTAGGATTTCAAATTTGGTGAGGGGAGCAGGGACACAAACATTTGCTCACTTTTGAAACTTTTACCTTGAAAATTTTGAAGAGTACTGAGTAGGCACTTTGTAGAATGTAACTCAATTGGAATTTTTCTAATGTTTTTCTCATGATTAAAATGAGGTCATAGTTTTTAGAAGAAAGACCACAGAGGTAAAATGCCATTTTCATCACATCACACCAAGAATACATACTATAAACATACTATTTTGATAGTAACCTTGATCACCTGGATGAGATAGTGTTTAACAGGTTTCTCTACTGAATGTTATATTTTTTCTCTTTCTTCCATGTCGTGCTTGGAAGGAATTCACTGCACAGATCACACTTAAGGAGTGAGGAGTAATACTGCACCTCCTTGAGGCAAGTATCTATATAACTTATTTGGAATTCTTCTCTACTGGATATTTGTGTTTTCTCCCCTACTCATTTGTTTATTTGATCATTTATCTATATCAGTATGGACTGATAGATATTAATTGCATAGTTTTAATTATAATCCACTTATACTGCTGCTAAAATTGTTCCAGCTTTTACCACAGGGAGCTCTTTCTTTGGCTTCTTTATTTGATGTATTCTTATGTTATTATTGTCGTTATTGTTATTATTAAGTTCCTTAATATCTAGCACTATAACATTCTCTAGGTTTATCTTTTACGTACTCTCCTTCCTCAGCCCTAGAATCAGCTGTTTCTCCAAGGAGTCTTGGTTCCTTTCTTAGAGACTAGTATTAAAGAAATCAAGATTTATGAGCTAGGTGTACTCATTGATGCCAGAGTGTTATTGCTTCTTAACCCTGTCAGCAGATAGAGCAAGGAAATATAGGTGTGTAGACTAAGCCATGTGCATATACATATCTTAAAAATTATATATGTATCTATATTAAGGTAAACATGAGTTTATATTGATGTTTTCAACTTTTTCTGTATTCCATGGATTATTCTAGTTTTCTCTCTTTCCTTGTCTGTAACCATTCACTCTGACTATGAGAAACCTGGCCACTGTCATTTGTCATATATTTACTTAATTGTTTAACACACATGTATAGCGTTAGAATGGTTAACCTCCTCTATGGGAAACAGCTTTATCAACCAGAGTACAGTGCTATACATATTTACTTTTGCCTACAGTATTATAGTCTCCACTCTTTTCCAATGTTACTTGGTCAGCTCCAACTCCCACTCCCCCAATACAGTCAGTGAAGTTATTTAATACATTTTTTTGTACAGGCATACCTTGTGCTTTGCTAATACTGTGTTTGTTACAAATTGAAAGTTTGTGGCAACCCTGGTCAAGCAAGTCTCTTGGCACTATTCTTTCAATAGCTTTTGCTCACTTCATGTCTCTGTGTGACATTTGGGCAATTCTTGCAATATTTAAAAAATTTTCATCATTATTATTATATTTGTTATGGTGGTCTGTGATCTTTGATGTTACTATCCTAATTGTTTTGGCATTTTTAGCAATAAAATATTTTAAAAGTAAGGTATAAATGTTTTTTTTAGACATAATGCTATTACATACTTAACAGACTGCAGTGTAGTGTAAACATAACTTTTATATGCACTGGGAGACCAGAAAATATGTGTGACTTGCATTGCTGAGATATTCGCTTTATTGCAGTGATCTGGAATTGAACTTGCAGTATCTCTGAGGTATTGCCTGTACAGTTAGATTTCTCATCTCAATCTGCCATCCATCCTGGAGTCCCTCAACTTCCATCTGATTTTTTAAACTTGCATATGTTAAGATTCAGTGTTTCTGCTATGAAGTTCTATTGCTTTTGACAAATACATTGTGTCATCTATCCATCATTACCATATTGTACAGAATAATCTCATTACCCTACACATTTCCTGTCCTATATCAATTCAGTTCTTCCCACTCCTTAAACTGCTGAGAGTTACTGATCTTTTTAACCTCTGTTGAGTTTTGCCTTTTCCAGAATGTTACATAATTGAAATCATACCTCATGCAGTCTTTTCAGAGTAGCTTCCTTCACCTAGCAAGGTGCATTTAAGATTCATCCATATTTTTTTTTCATGACTTCGATAGCTTATTCCTTTTGTTACTGAATAACATTCCATTGTATGGATGTATTACATTTTATTTATCCATGCACTGCTTTTTTAAAAAATTAATATATTTATTTATTTTTGGCTGTGTTGGGTCTTTGTTGCTGCACGAGGGCTTCCTCTAGTTGCGGCGAGCGGAGTCTACTCTTCATTGTGGTGCGTGAGCTTCTCATGGCGGTGGCTTCTCTTGTTGCGGAGCATAGGCTATAGGCGTGTGGGCTTCAGTAGTTGTGGCACATGGGCTCAGTAGTTGTGGCTTGTGGGCTCTAGAGCGCAGGCTCAGTAGTTGTGGTGTATGGGCTTAGTAGCTCCACAGCATGTGGGATCTTCCTGGACCAGGGCTCGAATCTGAGTCCCCTGCACTGGCAGGCAGATTCTTAACCACTGCGCCACCAGGGAAGTCCTTATCCATGCACTGTTGAAGGACATCTTGGTTGCTTCCAGTTTGGGACTATTATGAATAAATCTTCTATAACTTTCATGTTCCTGTTTGTGTGTGTCTGTGTGTGTGTGTATGTGTGTATGTGTGTGTGTGCAGGCATGCCCACACTTAAGTTTTCAAATCAGGTGGGTAAATACCTAGTAGCACAGTTGCTGGGTTGTATAATAAGATGATGGTTAGTCTTGTAAGAAACTACTACACTGTTTTCCAAAGTGACTGTATCATTTTGCATTTCCACCAGCAATAAATGAGAGTTCCTGTTGCTCTGCACCCTCACCAGCAATTCGTATTGTCAGATTTTTTGGATTTTAAGTATTAGAATAGGTCTATAGTGTTATATTATTGTTCTTTTAATTTGCCTTGTCCTAATGACAAATGATATTGAGCTTCTTGTATGCTATTTGCCATCTATCTTCTATGGTAAGATATTTGTTCAGGACCATTTTTAATTTGTTTTCTTGATATTGAGTTTTATAGGTTGTCTATTCTGGATGCAAGTTCTTTTTCAGATTTTTTTTTCAAAGTTTTCTCTTAGTCTGTGGCTTGCCTTTTCATTCTTTTAACATCTCCGTCTGAACAGAAGTTTTTAATTTTAATAAAGTCCAACTTATCTGTTTTTTCTTTCAAGGATCATTCCTTATGTATTATATCTAAGAACTAATTGTTAAGCTCAGATTACATAGATTTTTGTCATATGTTTTCTTCTAGATGTTTTATAGTTTTGCATTTTACACTTAAGCCTATAATCCATTTTGAGTCAATTTTATGTACTGTGTAAGGCCTGTACCTAGGTTCCTTTTAAGCACTGGTTGTAAATGGCATATGAAGTAAAGGTTAAATGATCAACAAGGGGATTCATAACTGAAGTTTTAAAAGGTAATGGAGAAGATAATAAATTAGTCACCACTAACATTACTGAACTCTGGCTATAAATGTGTAGAGTTCTTTCTTCAATATGAACAGGGCATGATATAAAATATGTGAATCTTGCATGTCTGGATGTTACAAATGATTTAGTACACTTTAAAGAAATAATGAAACGACAAAAAAGTGACAAAAATATGATTGGATGTTATATTTTTTTAAACATCTTTATTGGAGTATAATTGCTTTACAATGGTATGTTAGTTTTCTGCTGTATAACAAAGTGAATCAGCTATACATATACATATATCCCCATACCATCACCCTCTTGCATCTCCCTCCCACCCTCCCTATCCCACCCCTCTAGGAGGTCACAAAGCACAGAGCTGATCTCCCTGTGCTATGCAGCTGCTTCCCACTAGCTATCTATTTTACATTAGTAATGTATATATGTCCATGCCACTCTCTCACTTTGTCCCAGCTTACCCTTCTCCCTCCCCATGTCCTCAAGTCCATTCTCTACGTCTGCGTCTTTATTCCTGTCCTGCCCCAGGGTTCTTCAGAACCATTTTTTTTGATTCCATATATACATGTTAGCATACAGTATTTGTTTTTCTCTTTCTGATTTACTTCACTCTGTGTGACAGACTCTAGATCTATCCACCTCACTACAAATAAATCAATTTTGTTTATTTTTATGGCTGAGTAATATTCCATTGTATATATGTGCCACATTTTCTTTATCCATTCAGCTGTCAATGGACACTTAGTTTGCTTCCACGTCCTGGCTATGGTAAATAGAGCTGCAATGAACATTGTGGTACATGACTCTTTTTGAATTATGGTTTTCTCAGGGTATATGTCCAGTAGTGAGATTGCTGGGTCGTATGGTAGTTCTACTTTTAGTTTTTTAAGGAACCTCCATACTGTACTCCATAGTGGCTGTATCAATTTACATTCCCACCAACAGTGCAAGGGAGTTCCCTTTTCTCCACACCCTCTCCAGCATTTGTTTGTAGATTTTTTGATGATGGCCATTCTGACTGGTGTGAGGTGATACCTCATTGTAGTTTTGATTTGCATTTCTCTAATGATTAGTGATGTTGAGCATCCTTTCATGTGTTTGTTGGCAATCTGTATATCTTCTTTGGAAAATTTAGGTCTTCTGCCCATTTTTGGATTGGGGTGTTTGTTTTTTTGATATTGAGATGCATGAACTGCTTGTAAATTTTGGAGATTAATCCTTTGTCAGCTGCTTCATTTGCAAATATTTTCTCCCATTCTGAGTGTTGTCTTTTCATCTTGTTTATGGTTTCCTTTGCTGTGCAAAAGCTTTTTAAAGTTTCATGAGGTCCCATTTGTTTATTTTTATTTCCATTTCTCTAGGAGGTGAGTCAAAAAGCATCTTGCTGTGATTTATATCATAGAGTGTCCTGACTATGCTTTCCTCTAGGAGTTTTATAGTGTCTGTCCTTACATTTAGGTCTTTAATCCTTTTTGAGTTTATTTTTGTGTATGGTGTTAGGAGTGTTATAATATTTTTTAAACTGTGCAAACACTGATTACCAAAAGGACACATATTCATACCTTGAACCATGCCAGCAATGCTCAGTCAATGGCATGGTTCAAGGTATGAATGTGATGTAGTTAGGAAAACTGCTTTTAGAGTCTTTGGGTAGACTCAACATACCGTGTCATAAGAAAATGCAAATTGAGAAAATTGGAAACACAGATGATAAAAACAGGCTCGACAAACATTGCTTTGATGGTAAATTGGTGGGAATATTTAAAATACTGAATTGTAAAGAGAAAATAAACCAGGATTCAATAAAAAATGTGTAAAGGCATAGAAATAGGAAAAAAGGCCAATACCTTATGGTTCAATTAATTTTGGCTCAAATACTATTTGTTAAGATACTCTGCTATGTGCATTGGTGACAGAAATCTCGATAACATATTGGGTTTCTCTTAAAAGAGCTTAGAATAATGGAGAGAAAGATGTATTCAAATAATGTAAGATGTATATTGAAATAGACATGTACAAAATAGGTGACAACTCACTAAAGAATTTATAAATGTGATGTAAGGTCACTCAAAGTAGAAAGAATAGCAGACGCAATAGTACAGCAGTGTGAAACTGCATTGTGTATTCTTGGATTTATAGGCAATTCAGTAATTTGGGGGATATAAAACATAAGAGATTTTTAAAAAACATTTCTCTTAACCTCATAATTTTTTATAAGTAGATATCCATGTGGGGTGTTGTGATCCTAAAGTGCATATGAATAGAAGCTATAACATTTTATCCTTTAAGTTTATTTATTAGAACTCATCAAATAAATAACTTTTAATCAAGAAATGAAAACTTCCTTCTGTCCTAACTGTGTACTTCTTGGAAAGTTGAAGCATATAAAATGAGTCTATTTAGATTCACTTCTTCCCTTTCATTTTGATGTCAATCACATACCATATAGAGCCCAAAGACAATGGTTAAAAAATAAAGGAAAAAGAACATAATTTACATGTAAATTATGTCAACCATACAAGAGACATCTCTTAGATGATAACCTACTATAATTATAGTATTTCAAGCACCACTATCTATGCATTTCTATAGCATCATTCACCCAAGTTTTTAAGATTATTTGTTTTATTGCAAAATAGTAAAAAAAAGCAATCAGATACTCCCAGTTTTGTGCTGGAACTGCCTTGTAAAGCTCACAGAAGCCAACTGGGTATACTCCTTTCCCAATTCCACATTCAGTGACCTCACATTAGCAAGAGAAATTGGCCATGGTGGAAGTTTGTACATCACAGAAATCAGCAAATGCAACACATCAGTATTGTTTTCCCCTGGGAGAACCAGTTATTAAACATTTATTGGCACACAGCTGGATATTTCTTTATAATTATCTTTCAATATTGGAAGGAAAATTATTCCATAGTTTATACACTACTTGAATATGTCTTTAAAAAGAAACCTATATAGTTAGAAAAACCTTAAAAGTAGGTAAGGATCACTTAATTGTATTAATAAGGTGAGGATATGTTTTGGGAATCATTACTGCTGTTAACATTGAAAGATTTGCTTCCATATTTGAAAGTCTACAAATAATGGAAGTTTTTATGTCAACCAAGAATAATGGGATCTAAAATATCAGTATTTCTACCACATAAGTTCTGAAAGAGTAAAATGAGACAACCACATAAAACTCCTTTACGGGAACCATGCTAATATTCAGAATCAAATCTGCTATACATAGGAAAAGGATAGGATGCCTGTGAATTTCCACAATTTGTCTGTATTCTTTGTATTAAGCTGTCAGGGACTATCTAAATCACTTCCTTTTCTGTCACTCTGTCTTCGGACAACATCCTTTGAGACACAACAGCATTCAGCAACAACCTCTCCCTTCCCCGCCAACCCCCAAAGTCTCAAAATGATATGTAAATCCTGCAATTCATCATGCTCTGTGTAGTACAGGTTTAATTCTTCCTCCTAGGTCTCAATCTGCTGAAACATTACTCTGATATACAGTACAAAAGCAGTAACAAAGATGTTCATATCAGGCCATTGTGAGTTAGTGGCAGGCAGAGAAACCAATGAAGCCAAGGGAACAATGGCTGGAGTTTAAACAGGCTGCTGAAATTTGCTAAGACGCAGACAAAGGGCGCAGGCTGAAAGGCGAGCTACAGTGGAATTCCTTGGCTTCCATTATGTGGCTGAAGACAATCCTTACTCAGAGAGTGAATTTGCATCTCTATATAGAGTTCAGGCTCTGTTTGTGAAAGGCTTTCGCTAGGCCTGACCCCATGTCTCAAGAGCACATTGATACCCAGCGCCTTCCCTCTGCCTCGTCCCACACCACAGAGAGCAGTATCATGGGAAAATGCACTAACTTAAAAGAAAGCAAAGGAAGGCAAGAGGAAGGGAAAAAATTAAAGGCTTGAGGCAGTTTTGGTGGTACTTAGCAGTGAAAATTACTTTGGCAAATAATAGAACCTACTGCTGGTAATTACTGCTAACAAGCTTCCCCCAGCCCAAATGTGACACTTGCGCTGATGTGAGAAAAGCTGATATAGGCCAAGCTTATTAAGCTTGAATGAAAGGAACCTTTTCCCTATGAAAATACAGCAGCTTGGGAGCTTGCAAATCTTGTAATCTAGTGTTACCAATTATTCAGTAAAACAGAAAAATGGTGCTGCAATATTTAAAATCCTTCTTGGATTTAATTCAGTATGGTACCCTAATCCCAAGCAACTATAATCATGAATATCCTTGGTTTCCTAAACATGTATGCTTAGTTCCAAACAAAATATTGTGGGTACTTAATCTTCTACTTCATGCAAGGAACCACTGAGAAAACATTCATACTTGATGCCGAGTAGATAACCTGGCAAAACATTTTTCTTTGGGAGATCAGAAAAAAAAGAAAATGATCATAATCTGAAACAAGGCAATAGAATCTTGCCCAAATATGTTCATGGCTTATTCATGGCTTATTCATGATCTTAATTTTAAATTAAATTTGGTGTGGTTTGACATAGTGATGTTAATTTCTTCATCACTTTAAAATTGTTTTAATTACCATGAGAAAGTGCTCATATTAAATTATAATATCTATTAATTATTATATTAATGAAATATTTTGCTTTGAGACTAAAGTCACATTTCATGAGTAAAAATGAGTAGGAAATTATAAGAAGCCTCAGAAATGTATCTTATTCATTACTATTATTTACTACATATAGGAAAAGATCATATTCTTCCCTTTTTCGGACACAAGCATTTGTTAGAAGGTGAGTATTTCTTGTGTGCAGTAATAATTATGTGAAACATAAGTGCTTAATTCAGTATTTTGAATTGAATTCCATTAGAATTACCTGGCATATCCATAATCTTTACACATTAATATTTTCACAGAGTTTTCAAAACATTACATTGACTTGATGATATAAATGGTACCTCTATTATCAAACAAACTACAGAAATTTTAAGTATAAACTCATTTAAATCAGTGAAGCAAAATCATAGGCTACTGTGGATACTGAAGGGCTCAATTACAACTTAATTTTAAACTTTGCAGTGTAGCTTTGCCTTCTTAATAATCCAATAGTTCATTGCTTGAATGTACCATATGAATGTTTCCAATAATTTGTTTTTCTGTCACTAAATTTCATTGGGTATGTGGCAATACTATAAGATATTGTGCACTCTGTCATTTAAAAGTTAATACAGACTCTTAATCTGTATTTTTATGATATGAGTGTTTTTGCAAACAGCTTAAAACATGTTTTAAATGTTGAGCAATATAGAAAGCCAAGGAGTCACATATTTGTCTAACTATTCATTTTGAAATATACATGTTTAGTTCTAAAACTCTATTGTGTTTTATGGTTATGAAGCCTTTAAATCTACAATGTTCTTCATGCAGCAAAGTGTTAACTGTTCACATACATAGGATTAGTGCCATGTGTGATGGTCAAGCCATTTACTCAGCAATCAGGATAATGAAAACAGATATTGAAAACTTTATGCTTAATGAACAGAGTACTTTTTAACATTTCCTTAGATAAAACTAAATACTAAAAATGTTAAAGATCAAGATTACTAAAATTTTGCATATTAAATTAATGTCATTAACTAAAGATAATTTAAAAGACTTTTAACACATATTTTATAACTAAACTTACGTTGTTCTTACATTCAGTTGATTCCTATGTAGGATTACTTATTTTAATATTCTTGTGCTGTTGCAAAATCATGAAGATATTTTTCCTTTTATTAAGAAGTTTGAATAAGCTATGATTGTTTTTATATTTTAAAGGGAAACAGTTAAGGAGAATGCTGTGTATAAGAAGTGAAGTAAATTTTGCAAAAGATGATTAGTCTGTGGTTAAAAAAATTCAATTTAATTTTTAAACTTTACAAAATGATGATAATCATTTTATAATGTACTATTGTAAGGAATTCTTTCTTTTGTCTAACCCCACAATCAGTGAAAAGACAACCATGCCTGGGAATATTAAAGAAGCATTTAAATAAATGAATAAAGAATATAGCCTTTCCTCAGTTTTTTTTAAAGCAATGTAAATTTTTTCATACATGTTGTGTGTGTGTGTGTGTGTGTGTGTGTGTATTTTAAAACATTACCTTCACCCTGAAGTAAAATGTGTACATTTAGTAACATAATTTTTGACTAATAATGAATGCTATATTAATTCATATAATTGCTACCCTATATCCAACTGCATAGGATACTGACACTGCAGTAAGAATATGTTCTTCCTGACAATTCATCGTAAAAAGACTTAAACATATATAGGAAAGGTATGAAGAAATGAAGGAAAGTAAGAGAGAGATAAGTCAGAGGGTTAGAGGATAAGATGGGTAAAAGAGGCTGGTGGGAGGGAGAAACAGATGTGGTTGAGAGGTGGGGAGGTGGAGGGCTGACATATATAAAGGGGAAGAGAGAGAAAGGAAACTTGTGCCTCACCAATATGAACATGCATGACTTTGTAATTCTATATTCACTAGTATACTTACAGAGAAATTCCAAGTTTTGCCAGTGATGCATTTCAGCTAATTCATAATTCCATCTAAGACTTCTCTTAAGCTTGTTCTAAGGCATTTTGTTTCATCAAAGGGAAAGCCTGTTGTTGAAAATAAACTTTATGAGAAAATGAGCTTTTCAAAGCTCTATTAATACATTTCTATGGAGAAAAAATTACAAACAATGACAGACTGTAAAAAGTTTGAAAAAACTATGCAAATGATGAATCATCATATTTCTTAAGCCATGTATTATTTTTAAGTGTGTAACAGAGAAAATTAAGGGAAGTACTAGTTTATAGAAGAGAATGTGGAAAATGATTTCAAACACCTTATTCTATAAAAGTATGTTTCTAAAATTACATATATATATCCCATATAATATATTATATATCCTATATAACATATATATATTTTAAACATTTACATATAATTTGGAAGCAGAGAAATGATCAGCAGATGAGACAAGTCACTGAAAATGGGAGCATGCTGAGACCTTCAGTCACACTGATTCTTAAATGGAATTCTTAATTATTTAATTCTATACACTGTGCTACCATTTTGTCCAGTTATGAAAGTGCTGCTCCCTTTTGATACCTTCATTTTACTTCCTCTCTCTACCACACAATTTAATCCCTGTGGATTCCCCTTTTGTATCTCTTTATGTCTGTTGCTTCAGTTCCATTTCACTCCCTTTTGTCTGACCACTGCTGCAGGCTCAAAATCTCCTCTCCCTCTCTCCACTGTTTACCTGAACATCCCACCCTGAGTAGAGCTGTCACATTCATTATCCTAATGTTCAGATTCAGTTGTGTCATACTCATCCTCAAATCCTTTCCCATCTCACTAATGTCTTCTAAAAGTGTTCCCACTCCTCAAGCAAGTAGTCAAAGCTCTTCAAAATCCACACCAAATATCCTTTTCAAACTTATTCTTACTCTGTTCTCTTACACAAACCCAACATTCTTACAGCAGAGGACTGCTATTCCATGGTTCTGTCAGTACCATGAATATGTTCCAAATCTGACCATTTTGTTCTACTTGAAGTGCATCTCTACTTACTTTCAAATGTGACTTCTCTCATGACATCTGCTCAGATCTCATCTGCAAGCAGTGCCTCTGAAACTTCTTTGCCTCTTATGATAAACAAGTCTGTACCTTATTTAATACATGCATAATTAAATTGTCTTTTAATTCCCAAGAGTGCATAATAAATTTACTTCCCATACTAATGTTAAATTAATATTGAATCAATTGAATACACAGGAGTAAAGAGAGATAGCAATTGTTTTTAACTTAATAACAACCATAAAAAATGTACTTATAATGTTAAAGGAGTTAGGCTATCAAGAGAAAATGTTTTTTTCTTTTTTAAAAACAGCTATATTGCCTTTAGTGACAAAAATCAGTATATCTTTTAAATCAACTGGTCACTTTCAATAATGAATGTAATTTATTACATTGAGGGATTTATTTCCAAGCTAATATTTTTAAAAATCAGAAATTGAAAAATATTCCGTAGATTTTAATTATGCCTGCACTGAAAATGTAAATGCTGATAAATGTGCTATAAGCTAGTCTTTGTGATATGTTTTTAAAATTAGTTTTCTTCATGTAGTCCTTCCATAAAGAAATAATACTTTTATTTTGATATATTATAGGATATGACATTTCTTACAATAGTATATCAGATTGATACAACATCTTAATAAATTTATAAAAACTATAATTTATGACACTATGGGAAGTAGCACAGTATGAGATGAGAAGGTTAATTATCATTAAACTTTTCATAGAGAAAATACTACAGGCATCCTGAAAAAGAAAAAAAAAGTTTATTTTTTAATGAATACTTTTATATAATTCTTTATTTCTTGTTATTTCACCCAGCTGAAAGGCTGCCATTTCTTAGGTCCTTTATTCAAGATATTAGCATATAAATAAAAATCCTCAAAATTGTTATAAGGTTGACATTTTTAAAAGGCTTTCATTCATTCTTTCCATGTTGAAATTAAGTAATTGTTGATGTATTTTAGAATGAAGTTATAGAATTTTTAAAATCTTTTTCTTCTTTCTCAAATTCAGAGATGAATGGTCATTTAAAGGGGATTTTATAGTATTTATTATATTTAGGTTAAGTGAGATATAAAAACTGTAGTGCCAATTTGCATATTTGATGTTTTCTTTTTTAAAATTTTCTCTTTCATTCTGATGAATACAACAGAAATCTTGAAGATAATCTCGAAACTTAATCCCGTCTAAATTTACCCTAGAGTGGTACATATTTATTTTCCTTAGTGTTTCTGATACTGTAGCAATGATTAATATACAAATAGCAGGAATGAACTACGTAGTTTCCCTTATTCTTTGAAAGAGTATTTACAGATTTACCAACATCTTGGAGAAAATGGCTAAAATCTTATAGGACTCAAATTTCCCATCTATATTATCAGCAAGTGTGGGAGAGTCACTGAAAATTGGCTATTTTTAATTATTTCAGTTCTTTTAAATAGTATCAGGAATGCAAAATAGCAGGGCTGCATTGTTTGCTTTAACACTTGAGGTATCTTTTGTGAGGTCTCTCCAAATTCCTACATCATGATGTGAAAATATTTTTGTACTAAGTAATGCGGTCCTATACAAAACTAACTTGACTTTTAACATGACTGTCATATATTGTGGAATAGCCCACTAATTTTCAATATTTAACAGACTGCTATAAAAATGTGAGAGAAAGCACAGAATAACTTTACTCATTTCATTTTAATATTTTACATGAAAATTATAATAACATTTAATAAAATACTCAAAATGTTTAATTCTCCACAATTAGTCTTAGGTTTCTGAAAGCTTTAAAAAATAAAGAAATTTATTACTTATTTTCCAAATAGAATAGTATGGTGATCAAATTATATAACAATCTAAGTCTCATCTGCTGGAGATGTTTCATCTGTTCCCACATAACAACAACAAAAATTGTGCACTTAGTTTTTGTTGTAGCAAAGAACAAAGTATATTTTTGAACTTGAAGTTTTTAGATCATAATAGCATCTTGTCTCCTTGGTGTTTCTTTCATTTTGCCAACTGGGTGACTTGTTGAAGGGAATAAAGAGAGAAGGCTTCATACAGGGGAAGCCACCAATATCATTGGCAAGTGAAGCTCACGACAGTACAGGCAAACACAAAATGAGCTTTCACGCAGGGCTCTGTCAGTGTCATTCAGCTTTGCCTGAATGGATAACCCTCTCATGATTTATCTTCCATTCATCAAGTCAATGGCTGGTATCTTTTCAGTTGTGATGGATAAGACCTTACTAAATTGACTGCTGCCCGCTGAGCATTGTGAAGCCTGAGAACTGAACAGGAAGGGGATCCAACCATATTTCATTCATATAGTAAGTCAGTCATTCTCCACAGATCTAAGGGCTGAGAATTATAAAGAGCCTTGCTTCAGCTGGTCCATTGGTCTGGACCAGAGAGTGGTCAAGGATCCACCTAGTTTCTTAGATTTGAAAGTAGAGTAAGAATAGGGGATATCAGTAGCTCCCATAACCGACCAACTGGAAAATAGGAACCAATTTATTAGGAAGGATCTATTATTCCTTCAGGCCTTATTCTAGATGATAGATATTTAACTAAATTCTTTCAAACACCATACTTATTTTATCATGAAAAATAACTATACCATTGCCCATATTTTACTGGAAAAAAATGTTAAGCTCCATTACAGCAGTGAGACTAATTGACTTACTCAGTTATATATGCCTCAACTCCT
The DNA here is from genome assembly GCF_026419965.1 of Kogia breviceps. Classification (NCBI taxonomy): domain Eukaryota; kingdom Metazoa; phylum Chordata; class Mammalia; order Artiodactyla; family Physeteridae; genus Kogia; species Kogia breviceps. The sequence goes on along the minus strand of NC_081314.1, from coordinate 108,979,871 downwards.
AGGATAGAAAAATACTTAGCTCGAAAAATGTCTAAGGATAGATGGAAATGTGACAGTAATGGAGTTATGGAGGGAGGGAGGAAGGAAGGACAGAAAGAAGGAAGAAAGGAAAGAAACTTAAATTCATGTATTGGATTTAGGATTTGAAGTGTGGATATACATTTCTAAGCACTGTGGTTTTTTCTTCCTTTAATAAAAATCAACTTGAAAACTTTCTGAAATACTTTTTTGAATAATGTGGGGAGAGCAAACACAATGCATTTACTTAAATCTCATTCACAGATATTTCATCTTTTGGTCCCCTAGAAAACTGTTTTTCTTTTTCCTCCCATTTTTAAAGACAGATGAATTGTTTTAGTCTGAAAGTAAGGATTTATATAATTTCTTTCTTCTATGCAGAATTATTTTTCAGGTACAGTTCCTCCATTAGTATTCTGAACTTCAGGTATCCTTTAAACAAGAAAATTATCAAGTGCCCTAAGTTCATCAAGTCATGACTTCAAAATGCCAGTGTACACACTTAAAATCACTGCCACAGCATAAACACATTCAGAGATATGAACACTGAAAATGAAGAATACCTGCACAAAATAAGGACTATTATAATTATGCAGTACCAAAAGCAAAGAAATAACAAAACAAACACAAATAAATACAAACATAAAACAAATAATAAAACATCTTATATCCTAATGCTGTGGACATTAAGACCCTTATAATTACCTATCTTGTCCATTCACAAAAAGTTACTTGAAAAGTTAGTTCCACAGTAAAAATGTTATTCCCTTTATTTTTGTTTCTGCTTTTAAAATATGATGAACAGATTTTTAAAACTATTACATCAATAGCATATGGAAAAAGATACTAAAGGATCATTAATTCTTCTGAAATATGTTAATGAGGGCTATTTATAGGTATAATGGATATATTTATACACACACAAAAAAGGGATGAAATATGTATCTCTTTTATATTTTCAAAAAGGAGCAATCTATAAACCATTTTACAAATTTATATGCTCTTTGTTTGAAGAGTTAACTAAGCTTCTATGCCTGGGGGTTGAAGGCAGGGGGGCCCTCCACAAGAACATACCCTATCATACCGTGAGAAACATTATGCAAGAGAAAATAAATCACTGCAGAAAAGGGGGATGGGGAAGAGAGTGAGAAGTAAGTGATAGCCTTGTTGGTGTGTTTTTCAATTTTCCTGGCTAAGCTGTTCTCCTAGTTACATTTGCTTTGAATTTTCATTTTTTGTTTACCAAATGGAACATACTTTCTTTAGGAAGCAAAGTAAACAAAAATACCCCCCTCTGACAGGGTAAGGCAGAGACAACATTCCAAAATGGATAGGTCAAATGTGTAAGGAATGTCTATAGATACACACACAGGCACACACACACACAATGCCAATGTAAATTAAACCTGTTGATCTTCACAGCCTCCTTTTCTAGAGTTTGATATAAAACTTATTCAAGAGCTAATGATAAAATTGTAGTTTTTTTTTCATTCTTTGCTTCTTCTCCTCTGCCTTGATCTATAACCATTTCTCTCTCTTAATCAGCTGTACCAGAGAAGGGGCAAAGGATAATAGAAAGAGATGAGCTAGAGTCAGCTTTTGTTATGTGTGCTAAAGAATTGACTAGGAGAGGACTTCCCTGGTGGTGCAGTGGTTAAGAATTTGCCTGCCAATGCAGGGGACATGGGTTTGAGCCCTGGTCTGAGAAGATCCCACATGCCACAGAGCAACTAAGCCTGTGTGCCACAGCTAATGAGCCTGTACTCTAGAGCCCCTGAGCCCGCGTGCTCCGCAACGTCTACAACTAGAGGACCCAACGCAGCCAAAAATAAATAAAATGATTTTTTAAAAAAAGAATTGACTAGGAGGACTTTAACAACATAGCTTAAAATAAGGTTCTGAAATTGTCCTAATATTATTTAAGATGTGTTTCTCTTCTCTGCTCTATTATTAAAGGAGATTGTTAACGGTGAACCAGTTTGATTTTATTAAATTCTCATTATAGGGCATGAAGGTATTTTTTACTACCCTTTGGTATGTAAAGAAGAATTAGTGGTCTTAGGTTTTTATATGTTATCCCTTAACAGAATAAAAATGCTCACACCCACCATGCCCTATCACATGCATCAAAGCTCACAACTAGGTTCAACTTTTATTCCATAATCCATAAATATTTATTTAGTGTTTTCTAAGTCTCAGACGTTGTTCTAGGGAATTGGGATACATCATTGAACAATATACAAATAGCAGTCACATCCTAGAGCTTATATTCTGGGTGGAGGAGGGGACACAAAATACAATAAGTATTAAAGTTATGATTATTATCAACCAAGAATTGGAAAGGCAGGGTACTTCAATGGTTTTTGATTATTTATTCATGGGTACACTCTTTAACAAATCCTCAGAACTTTCTACTTTTTTAAACAAAATAATTTGTTTGGTGGCCTTGAACACTTAAGTAATCAGAAAGTCCAAGTTCACAATGTCTCAAGGTTATCAAGTAAATAAAAATGACACTGGACCAAGACAAAGGAGTTCTAGTTTCTAGCCAGAACTTCACTATCATCTATCTGTCTGAGCTTCACGGAGTCACACACATTCCCCAAACTTCACTGAAAAAATGAATGAGAATTGGTATCATCTGCCCCATTACTAGAAAGTACTATTAGTATCAAATGATAGAATGTCTAAGGAAGTACTTTTGAAAGGATAAAAACTATGCACCTTGCCCAGCATCTTAATACAACATCAGGCATTCAGTGGATACTCTACCACATCTGTTGAGTGAATAAATAAATGAGTGAAGGAAAACAACTGTTTAGCACTATTTATACCACTCCTTGATGAACTGTTTTGTGAATGTTTCATCTTTCAATTCAAGTTTATTTTTTTAAATTAAAAAAATGTTAAGTTCACCCTCTAAGGCTGCACAGAGAGCATTTTTTTCACAGATTTCAAATTCACCTTAGTGCTTTTAATGAAGGAGTTTTGTTGAAATAAACAAACAAAAGCCCTGTGTATTAATGATAATGAGCATATTGCTTATTAAATTATGATGGTCCCATCAGGTGCTCCTTAAGTGCTGTTAGTTCTGCAAAGAGACTTAATTTGTATATTTTAGAGTTAGCGTAATATCCTGCCATGTGACACATTCAACACAAATGAGTACTTAACTCAGCAGCTGCTGAAGGATTAAGAAGTAACAAAATTTTTATGAAGTTTTACACAAATTAAATTTTTCTTCACTTACTGTGGTTTTAGTTTATATCCACAAATTGTTATTTCTCCTCCATGCTTAATATTTTTCCTTTGGTCTGATAGACTGAAGAAGTTTTTAAGAAGTAAATATTGAAAAGCAATTCATTTCTCTGACCAAATCTCCAAATATCAAAGACCTGGCAACAGGGGGTAGAAAATGGAAGATGGAAAATCCAGACTTGGTTGCACTGTCACTTGGCTTCAGCCTAAATCTGTTACGTGATCAACCATGCATGTGAACAAAAGAGACATCCTCAGAAGAGAGGAGGGATTTCTGATGGAAATCACAGGGGAAAAAGAATATAGTTTGGAAAAAAACAAGAAGATAGGTGTCAGGGCCTTGTGGGTTTTGCTAAACGGGTAGACGCCCCCATGCTCTTTGCAATTCTTTTCTTCTTAATCTCCATGCTCTTTTTCAGAATGCATTAGGCCCAATCTAAGAATCTCTTATAAAGGAAAGTTTTGTATATTTTTGATGTCTGTGGGAAAGAAGTGCCCCCAGGGACGTTTTATTTAGGAATGCATTTTGGAAGCATTTTCTGAGGTGAAAAAGTTTTAAGGGAAAGGCTTTGTCATTAATTATTTAACCTGAAATTCTGGGGCTGCATACTGGAGGTTTTTCTCATCTACCACAGTATTATCTCTACACATATCAGCTATCCAACTCTCCAACCAGCCAAAGGACAAGGCATCTTCTAATGAAATATCATTGGTATGAGTGGTATCAGATTGCTCTTTTGCCTTTAGCTACACTTGTGAAGGAAACAGGGAAATATATTTACCAATAAAAACATGAAAAATAATTAAACAGATGAGTCAATATGAAATTGAATCAAAAACATTATAACATCAATGCTCAATTTATGTTTACTGTGAAAAAACCCTAAGACAAAAATGTGAAAAAATGAAATATCACAGCCCACCCAGAAAGGAGAACATTTGTTTAATGGGTACCATAGAAAGTGTTTAACCTACTTGCAGTTGAAAAAACAGAATTAACTCTCTGAAATTTTGTGAATTAACAAGATACCTAATGTCTCTCAAAAATTTCTCACCCAACAAATACACTCAGGACTGAAGTACTGACTTAACTCATTTGCATCATGAACTAAATGGAATTATAGGTTTTGAGAATCTTAATATTTAAAATTCAATCATCAGATCAAAGTTTTTCCTTCTTTCCTGTTTCTCTTACATTCCCAATGAACACATTTTATGCTGTCATGGTCACTAAGTCTTAGGTAAGTAGCTGAAAACATGGAAAATTAGAAATAGAATACTTAAAATTCATTTAATCTAACAACCAATTTAGAGCTGCTGTTAATAGTTTATATATTTAATGTGTTGGGTGAATTAGAAGAATGTCAGAATGTCTAATCTAAATGTCTAAACCCTTTTGTGTGCAGTAAGGAATGGAAGTGAAGGAATAGAAAAAGAAAAGGAAAGGAAATATTTTTTACTGTTTTATTGAAACATCTATACAGGCACAAAGAGTTCTTTTGCTCCGTGAAGCACTCTAAGTACACGGCTGTATTGCAAAATAATTTCTCTTTTAATATATTACGAATAAACAGAAAAAAACAGAAACAACCAAACCAAACACATACAAAAAACCTCAAAAGGTTTTTAGAAAACATTAGTGTTTAACAATTTATCATACTTCAATTTTTTTAGTTGTACTACAATTCTGAAAAAAGGCATTGAGAACCTATTTACTTCTTGCCTCAAATTAGAACACAGTAACTACTAAGACAAAAAAAAAGAATTAATTATATCTGAATTAGCCTAACTGTTGACTTCCCAGTAATGCTCATCTTAATTTATAAATTTTAATAAAGTTTCTCCTGATATACATCGTAACATCAATATAACGATCACTATTAATGCTAGTACCCCAATGCAAAATCTTTAACAACAGCTTCCCAATATGAATTTTAATATGAATATTTTCTTTCATTTTTCTAAGAAGACTGTCTTCAATTTTCAAGATATACTAAATTAAGTTGGCATGTCACTTATCATAATAAAAACAATATTTGACAGTGTCCTGAGGGGGGAAAAAAAATAATGAATGTCATTAAAAACAAAAGAACAAGTAATCTTTCTTTCTTAGAGGTTATTACAAGTCAAGCACTATCCTGGTAGCTTTTTATACATGATCTCATTTTATCAAAAGAAGAACCTCAAAAGTAGACACTACTCTCCTATGTTACTGAGGAGTAAATTAGCCTTCATCGCAATGTTTTTCTCTAGACCTACCAGTTGTGGATAACCATTTCTTTATTTCCACTGAATGCCTTCAAGATTTTCCATTGATTCCATTGCTATTTTTATTGGAAATCCTGCCACTTGATCCTATTAACTCTTTGCTAATAATGATGATAATGGTGATGACAAAATAATAAGGACTAACATATTGAGTATATACTTTGTGCCAGTTACTATCCCAAGCACTTTGTTATACACATATAGGATAACTTGAGTTTTCTTCTCTAACAGAACTAGAAGCGACAACTAGAATTCTTATTGGTCCTTTTATAATTCAAATAAATAAAATTCTCAATATTATAGTGAAAAAAGATGGAATTACTCAATTTCGTATGGTTTATTCTAATATGCACTATGTTTGAGTTTTGACTTTTAATAATGATAACTTTTAAGCACATAATAGGCAAATATATATCCATGTAAATTGTATACCCATGAAAGTTATTCAGGCAGTTTTATTGACCAATAAAATTTTTGTGTGTATGTTATAATTTTGTTTCATGAGATATTTTAAAATGTGCCCATTTTATTGGCTTTTAATCAGACTGTATACACTGCTTATTAATATAACTTTTATTCAACAGACTAATCATCCTTTCACAGTCCTTTCACAATGTGATCAATGTATTTTTACATTTTTATTGATCTCATGTTCACAAAAATATCCCCATTACTTAGAAGCAAGATATCTGTAAATTATGCTGGCTATAAGCTGGCAGTTGTATATTTTGTCACTAAATAGTTGCCCAGAGTCAAAGAGAAACCCAAATAGATTACCAATGAGAATTACCTTGTTGTTCTGATATTTTGATAGTATTTGGGAAATACTCTCACACTCTTTAGGCACTAATATCCTTGACAATAAGGATAGTAAAGAAATGGGTGCTGATTAATTTTTTTCAATCATATTTATTTTATCAGTACATTTATTATTAGGGATTAAAATAGAACACTTTTTTGTTTTCCATCAGAATCATTTTTCCTAAATTTTTTAACAATATATAAGTTACTGTTTTACCCTACAGCTAACACTAAAAAGACTGCTAATTCTATCAAAGAGTGATTCCAATTTTATAATTAAAAAACAAGTCATAAGTGATTGAGTCAACATCTCTTAATGGTTTTTTAAGTAATTAGATTTAATCTTAAGAGTAAAAACATTTAATAGCAAAAACTTGTTTCCTAAGAAAACTTAATCTAGAGCAGACAAATGTTTTAAAATATTTTTAGCATATGCCCTATAAGGTTCAAAAGACAGCCTTTTCTATCATCAATCATTCTCTTTGCTAATAATAAGCCAATCCTAACCATAAAATATAGATCAGATTTGCTGCTCTCACATTTAAAGTTTCAGGTTCTCCTCCTGCACTGATTACAGTATTGCCATACAGAAAGAAGAGGTCTTCGAAGGAAAAAAACAAGGATCCATTAATCATGAATCATTACGTTTTGTCAGTTGGCAAAGGAATACTTTGCTCATTTATCCTTTGAATGAAATTAGCTCTGGCTCAGGCCCTTGTAGAAGGAAATTTTAAATTGTCTTGGCATCTTCCTATAGCAGTTTGTGTATGTGCCATAAAATGGCAGATGGGGTTTATTAATGGCAGATGAGTTTAGTTTGCAAGGTTTTTCCCTTTTTCCTATTTGATCATTTTAATATTGAAGCTCAGAAAAGACTCATATATTACTGTTGTCTATGTATCTATATTTTATCTTATTAAGGAGTGATGAAACAGAAAACTGGTAAAGTCTGTGCCACCAAATGTAAGAAAGCTCTGTATTCTCTGTGCCGTGGAGGACATGGACACATGTGTCCTTAGGTTTAAGTATCCAGACACAACAAAATAATCAAAGTTGTTGAAAATATTTACAATACATATGTGAAATGATCATTTACTTGTAAACAGCACCAGTCACTTAATAGAGTAATATAAAGATTATAGTCATATAATGTTTAACATACTTATGAGTAAGTTTGAAAAACAATGTTTCCTTGTGAATAATTTCTACATTTTTACTGCCTTCACTTAGTCATCCTAAATGGGGGAAAATGTGTGCGTTTTCAATACAAAACACTGAAAACTAAACTACATGACTGAAATAATAGAATATCTTATGGGTGTAATAATCAATGGTTGAGTCTCATATCACTGTATGACAATGTGGTAGACACTTAGGCAGACACATGGACTCTTTTAACCATGAGTGCATGGCTGGCAGCAATCTGTAATTTGGAATATGAGGTGCAATATACCCCCTCAAATGCTTCCTTAATTTCACAGACCTGACACAGATGCTGGAGAAAAACAAAACGCATGTAAAAATGTTTTATAATCTATAAAGAAGTATAGACCTATGTGAAAACTGTTACTCAGCCTAAAACCAGCAGATATAAGGGCTCTACAAATTGTTAATAAAAATGTTTTATGCTGAGTGTCCATATGTTAGACTTGGTGGGAGTTAATAGTGAAAATTTTTATTTCTGTGATTTAAAACATGGTTTGACTTGTCTTTGGAGAAGATTTATATATGTTTAGGATAGTATGTTGCATACTTGAAAATAATCCAGAACAGACAAAAAATGAAAAACTGTTTTTATTAAAATAACTCCTAATCAAAGACAATCTGTAACTAAATACATTTCCCTAATATGCAAGTAAAACTTCACCACAATTTGTGCTTATTGGAAAGGATAAAACAAATCTTTTCTCAATGCAACTTGAAATAGGAATCAATGCTTATGACTGGATGCTATTTTGGTGTAAAAGAAAAAGCACTTTAATTTTTTATAACTTTATAATAACATCAACAAGACACTTGTATCAACGGTCTTCTTAATCCATTACACATCTTTTAATCAAGTGTGTACTTAGTAATATTTTTATTTCAATAAAATGGAAATAGCTAGGCTCAAATTTGGTAGCAGCCTTGAACAATAAAAAGTGACAGATAAATGAGTTAAAGTGTTAAAATAAATTCAAGTAAAACTCTGTTAGTATTATTCAAGATCCATAAATAGCTACTCATTTCCCATGATGGCACACAGAAAGTCATTTAACAGTTTAAACCACACTCCAAATAGATACAAGGTGTTTTTACATTTTTTTTCTGGCCACACTAATGTTGGATTCAGAATCAATATTGCTGTCAAATGCTTGCTTTATACAAGCATTCCAGTACCTGCAGAAATATAAGACAGTTTATGCCTGGGGAGGATATAGTTCCACCATTAGGGAAGTTTCTGCTTCTGTTTCATAAATCACTATTGAATCATAACATAATTCTGCACCTAACAGACCTATGAAGTATGTGTTCTGATTCTTGTCACCATTAAATATATTCCCAAAATACTAATCCATGTGTATAAAGGATGCTGCATATCTCCACATCAAGCACAAAAGGTCAGGATCCAGCCATTAGCTTTCTCCAGATTGAAGATGGTGATGAAATGTGTATCTCATTTTGGCTGCCAAAAGATAATGGAATTCCCTGAAATCTCATTACCTGCAAATGTAATGATAGTCTTCTTAAAGTGGAATAGCAGGAAGGGAAGTGCAGTGTTGCTGAAAAAACTGGTATCAAAACAGACATCTATGAACATTACTGTTTAAGTCAATATTTCATATAAAGAATAAGTTTCTCTTGTATTTGGGACCTGTTTTTTAGGATTGCACAAATGGTAGAATTATTTTCCTCTCCTTGTTGAAGGTTTAACATATATATATATATATATATATATATATATATATGTACACTTTTTTTTCCTGATGACTTCCTTTCCCCCTCTTTGTTAATAACATAACTCTGATTTCAAATCTTCCCTCTTCTCCTATTCCACAAGGTCTTGGGATGCTGGATCCTACTCCTCAGAAACTGAGAGATGAAATTCAATCAACAAGAACATATATACATGGTTATACACATACAGTCCCAGTAAGGCCAGTAACATTGAGGCCCAGAATTTTTGGTAATAACATATATATACTTATTTAATAATAACAAATATATACTTATTATATGCAAGGCTCTGGCCTAAGTGTTTTTTATTCACTCAGGTTTTTAATCCTCATGATAACCCTATGAGATAGTGGAAAAATGGCATCTTCCTTCCACTGGAAGTTGAAATCTGACAGGCTGTAGGCCTGATACTTCCTGGGGGGCCAGAGGAAGACTATCTGACTAAGAGTTGTACCTACATAGAGGAAAGCTAACCTGAACACTGAAAGGACAACCTGTTTTGATGATATTGTGTGATCTCCTGGATCCAAATGTGACAGAAGTCAGCAATTAAAAAGCAGTGTCTTTGGTATTACACAGAACAATTTTGTGTTTCAAATGTTGCAATGATATGAAACTCAATACCTATTATTAGCATTACTCAACACATTACTGAAAACTAAGCACTATTTTCCCCAGTGATATTTGCAATATAACGAGGATCAAAATGTTAAATTAAAAGAATGAATCTATAGTCAGCTGAATTCCCTGCCTGAGCAGGATTTTATGGCAGAGACAATGTCTCCTTGAGGCCTTCAAATCATACGAGATTCACATTGAGCAAACTTGTATTTGGCACCTATTCTAGGAAAATTACTGCAGGAAAGAGAGGTTGCAAATTCCGAAAACTACAAAGGCCATGCTGCTGTGCACTGAGTCAATCAGAACAAAGTTCAGTTAAGAGATCAAGGGAGACGAAGTTTTCATGGTACTTTTTGAGTTCCTACAACCAAATGTGACTGAAGTTTGCAAATTCAAATATAAAATGGACTGTAGCAACTACAAGAAGCAGAAGATACATATATATATATATATATATATGTACATATATATATTCCTTCCTAAAATGTTTTCAAACATTACACTTTTCTTAAAAAAAAAGAAACTAAAATAGGGACTTTTATGTAAAATATTCCAATTCTTAAATGTTCACTCAACTTATTAAGGTATTGAGTATCAGGTTGCAAAACAAAACAAAACAAAACACACCAAACTTGTGCAGCATGCAGGCTGCCTCAATTATAACCTCTGTAGTAAAGGACATAAACACAATTAACACTGTAAATTAGAAATTTTCAATTTAAAATGTGTCTTTTAAACTTTATCTGTTTATTTATTAAAATAACCCACTGGATAATTATATCCAATTTAGAGATGAGAAAACAGAAGTCCAAAGAAGTTAGGTTGTTTGGTAATGTAGTGAAAGACAGAAGAGTTTAAACTCATGTTCAAATGTTCTAACCCCAATTGACTTAGAAATCGATTTGAAAATTCATGTAATATCACTCAGCAAGAGCGCTCCCAGAGATCTCTGCCTCAACTCTAAGAACCAGCTCCACCCAACGGCCAGCAAGTTCCACTGCTGGACGCCTCATGTCAAACAACTAACAAGACAGGAACACAATGCCACCCATTAGCAGAGAGGCTGCCTACAATCATACTAAGTTCACAGACACCCCAAAACACACCACAAGATGTGACCTTGCCCAACAGAAAGACAAGATCCAGCCCCACCCACCAGAATACAGGCACCAGTCCCCTCCACCAGGAAGCCTACACAAGCTACTGAACCAATCTCACTAACTGGGGGAAGACACCAGAAACAACAGGAACTACAAACCTGCAGCCTGTGAAAAGGAGACCCCAAACACAGTAAGTTAAACAAAATGAGAAGACAGAGAATTATGCAGCAGCAGATGAAGGAGCAAGGTAAAAACCCACCAGACCAAACAAATGAAGAGGAAATGGGCATTCTACCTGAAAAAGAATTCAGAGTAATGATAGTAAAGATGATCCAAAATCTTGGAAATAGAATGGAGAAAATACAAGAAAAGTATAATAAGGACCTAGAAGAACTAAAGAGCAAACAAACAATGATGAACAACACAATAAATGAAATTTAAAATTTTCTAGAAGGAATCAATAGCAGAATAACTGAGGCAGAAGAACAGATAAGTTACCTGGAAGATAAAATAGTAGAAATAACTACTGCAGAGCAGAATAAAGAAAAAAGAATGAAAAGAATTGAGGACAGTCTAGAGACATCAGGGACAACATTAAATTCACTAACATTCGAATTATATGGGTCCCAAAAGAAGAAGAGGAAAAGAAAGGGACTGAGAAAATATTTGAAGAGATTATAGTTGAAAACTTCCCTAATATGGGAAAGGAAATAGTCAATAAACTCCAGGAAGACCAGAGAGTCGCATACAGGATAAATCCAAGGAGAAACATGCCAAGAAACATATTAATCAAACTATCAAAAATTAAATACAAAGAAAAAATATTAAAAGCAGCAAGAGAAAAACAACAAATAACATACAAGGGAATCCCCAAAAGGTTAACAGCTGATCTTTCAGCAGAAACTCTGCAAGCCAGAAAGGAGTGGCAGGACATATTTAAAGTGATTAAAGGGAAAAACTACAACAAAGATTACTCTACCCAGCAAGGATCTCATTCAGATTCAACCAAGAAATTAAAACCTTTACAGACAAGCAAAGCTAAGAGAATTCAGCACCATCAAACCAGCTTTACAACAAATGCTAAAGGAACTTCTCTAGATTGGAAACACAAGAGAAGGCAAAGACCTACAACAACAAACCCAAAACAATTAAGAAAATGGTAATAGGAACATACATATCGATAATTAGCTAAAATGTAAATGGATTAAATGCTCCAACCAAAAGACGTAGACTGGATGAATGGACACAAAAACAAGACCTGTATATATGGTGTCTACAAGAGACTTACTTCAGACCTAGGGACACTTAGACACTGAAAGTGAGGGGATGGAAAAAGATATTCCATGCAAATGCAAAGCAAAAGAAAGTTGGAGTAGCAATTCTCATATCAGACAAAATACACTTTAAAATAAAGACTATTACAAGAGACAAAGAAGGACACTACATAATGATCAAGGGATCAATCCAAGGGAAGATAAAACAATTGTAAATATTTATGCACCCAACATAGGAGCACCTCAATACATAAGGCAAATGTTAACAGCCATGCAAGGGGAAATCAACAGTAACACAATAATAGTAGCGGACTTTAACACCCCACTTTCACCAATGGACAGATCATCCAAAATGAAAATAAATAAGGAAACACAATCTTTAAATGATACATTAAACAAGATGGGCTTAATTGATATTTATAGGACATTCCATCCAAAAGCAACAGAATACACTTTCTTCACAAGTGCTCATGGAACATTCTCCAGGATAGATCATATCTTGGGTCACAAATCCAGCCTTGGTAAATTTAAGAAAATTGAAATAGTATCAAGTATCTTTTCCAACCACAATGCTATGAGACTAGATATCAATTACAGGAAAAAATATGTAAAAAATACAAACACATGGAGGATAAACAATACACTACTAAATAACCAAGAGATCACTGAAGAAATCAAAGAGGAAATAAAAAAACAAATGACAATGAAAACACAATGACCCAAAACCTATGGGATGCAGCAAAAATAGTTCTAAGAGGGAAGTTTATAGCAATACAATCCTACCTCATGAAAAAGAAACATGTCAAATAAACAACCTATGCCTACACCTAAAGCAATTAGAGAAAGAAGAACAAAAAAATCCCCAAAGTTAGCAGAAGGAAAGAAATCATAAAGATCAGATCAGAAATAAATGAAAAAGAAATGAAGGAAACAAAAGCAAAAATCAATAAAACTAAAAGCTGGTTGTTTGAGAAGATAAACAAAATTGATAAACCATTAGCCAGACTCATCAAGAAAAAAAGGGAGAAGACGCAAATCAACAGAATTAGAAGTGAAAAATGAGAAGTAACAACTGACACTGAAGAAGTACAATGCATCATGAGAGAGTACTACAAGCAATGTATGCCAATAAAATGGACAACCTGGAAGAAATGGACAAATTCTTAGAAAATCCCAACCTTCTGAGACTGAACCAGGAAGAAATAGAAAATATAAGCAGACAAATCACAAGCACTGAAATTGAAACTGTGGTTAAAAATCTTCCAACAAACAAAAGCCCAGGACCAGATGATTTCACAGGCTAATTCTATCAAACATTTAGAGAAGAGCTATCCTTCTCAAACTCTTCCAAAATATAGCAGAGGGAAGAACACTCCCAAAAACATACTAGGAGGCCACCATCACCCAGATACCAAAACCAAAGATGTCACATAGAAGGAAAACTATAGGCCAATATCACTGATGAACATAGATGCAAAAATCCTCCTCAAAATACTAGCAAACAGAATGCAACAGCACATTAAAAGGATCATACACCATGATCAAGTGGGGTTTATCCCAGAATGCAAGGATTCTTTAACATATGCAAATCAATAAATGTGATAAACTATATTAACAAATTGAAGGAGAAAAACCATATGATCCTCTCAATAGATGCAGAAAAAGCTTTCGACAAAATTCAACACCCATTTGTTAATAAAACCCTCCAGAAGGTAGGCATAGAGGGAACTTATCTCAATATAAAATAAAGGCTATATATGACAAACTCACAGCCAAAATCACTCTCAGTGGTGAAAAACTGAAACCATTTCTTCTCAGATCAGTAACAAGACAAGTTTGTCCACTCTCACCACTATTATTCAACATACTTTTGGGAGTTTTAGCCACAGCAACCAGAGAAGAAAAAGAAGTAAAAGGAATCCAAATTGGAAAAGAAGAAGTAAAGCTGTCACTGTTTGCAGATAACATGATACTATACATAGAGAATACTAAACATGCTACCACAAAACTACTAGAGGTAATCAGTGAATTTAGTTAAGTAGCAGGATACAAAACTACTAGACAGAAATCTCTTGCATTCCTATGCACTAATGATAAAAAATCTGAAAGAGAAATTAAGGGAACACTCCCATTTTCCATTGCAACACAAAGAATAAAATACCTAAGAATAAACCTACCTAAGGAGACAAAAGACCTGTATGCAGAAAATTTTAAGACATTGATGAAATAAATTAAAGATGATACAAACAGATGGAGAGATATACCATGTTCTTAGATTGGAAGAATCAACATCATGAAAATGATTATGGTACCCAAAGCAAACTACAGATTCAATGCAATCCCCATCAAACTACCAATGGCATTTTTTCACAGACTCAGAACAAAAAATTTCATAATTTGTAATGGAAACACAAAAGACCTCGAATAGTTAAAGCAATCCTGAGAAAGAAAAATGGAGCTGGAGGAATCAGGCTCCCTGACTTCAGACTATACTACAAAGCTACAGTAATCAAGACAGTATGGTACTGGCACAACAACAGAAATATAGATCAATGGAACAGGATAGAAAGCTCAGAAATAAACCCACATACATATGGTCACCTTATCTTTGACAAAGGAGGCAAGAACATACAAAGGAGAATAGAGAGACTCTTCAATATGTGGTGGTTGGAAAACTGGACAACTACTTGTAAAAGAATGAAATTAGAACACTCCCTAACACCATACACAAAAATAAAGTCGAAACAGATTAAAGACCTAAATGTAAGGCCAGACACTATAAAACTCTTAGAAGAAAACATAGGCAGAACACTCTATGACATAAATCACAGCAAGATTCTTTTTGACCCACCTCCTAGAGAAATGGAAATAAAAACAAAAATAAACAAATGGGACCTAATGAAACTTAAAAGCTTTTGTACAGCAATGGAAAACATAAACAAGACAAAAAGATATCCCTCAGAATGGGAGTAAATATTTGCAAATGAAGCAACTGACAAAGGATTAATCTCCAAAATTTACAAGCAGCTCATGAAGCTCCATATCAAAAAAACAAACAACCCAATCTAAAAATGAGCAGAAGACCTAAATATACATTTCTCCAAAGAAGATATACACATTGCCAACAAACACATGAAAGGGTGCTCAACATCACTAAGCATTAGAGAAATGCAAATCATAACTACAATGAGGTATCACCTAACATCACTCAGAATGGCCATCATCAAAAAATCTACAAACAATAAATGCTGGAGAGGGTGTGGAGAAAAGGGAACCCTCTTGCACTGTTGGTGGGAATGTAAATTGATACAGCCACTATGGAGAACAGCATGGAGGTTCCTTAAAAAACTAAAGAGAGAATTACCATATGACCCAGCAATCTCACTACTGGGCATATATCCTGAGAAAACCGTAATTCCAAAAGAGACATGTACCACAATGTTTACTGCAACACTATTTACCATAGCCAGGGCATGGAAGCAACCTAAGTGTCCATCAACACAGATGAATGGATAAAGAAGATGTGGCACATATGTACAATGGACTATTACTCAGACATAAAAAGAAACAAAAATGTGTTATTTGTAGTGAGGTGGATGCACTTCAAGTGTGTTATACAGAGTGATGTTATGTTAGAAAGAGAAAAAACAAATACCATATGTTAACACATATACATGGCATCCAAAAAAAAAAAAAAAAAAGATTCTGATGAACCTAGGGCAGGACAGGAATAAAATCACCCACATAGAGAATGGACTTGAGGACACTGGGAGGGGGAAGGGTAAGCTGGGATGAAGTGAGAGCATAGCATTGACATATATATACTACCAAATGTAAAATACATAGCTAGTGGAAAGCAGCTGCATAGCACAGGGAAGTCAGCTTGTTGCTTTGTTACTAACTAGGAGGGTGGGATAGGGAAGGTGGGAGGGAGACGCAAGAGGGAGGTGATATGGGGATATATGCATATGTATAGCTGATTCACTTTGTTATACAGCAGAAACTAACACAACATTGTAAAGCAATTATACTCCAATAAAGATATTTAAAAAATAATAATAATACAATGAGTAGTAGTAGTAATGCAATGAGAAAGAGGAACAGTCTTTTGGAATCTCACTTTTTAATCAATATAAAATCTTATGCAATCACAATTAGGACTAGGCATAAAAATCAGGACAGATGTTAGAGAATCTTGAATGCTGAAATAAGGGATTTAGACTTGAATAGGTAGGAAAATGTCTTATACACTCCAAATTATCATACAATTCTTAAATGTTTGAATCTTTGGGATTTTTGATTATAGAATTAAGATAAAAGAGTCTCTTAATCTGTGATTTATGAGTTAATATGAACCATCTTAATTTTATTCAAATGTTTGTGTGTGCCTGTCTGCATGTGAATGTTTTTCTAGAGGCAGGATCCAAGATTTTCTATTTTCTCCCATCACTCATTCCTCCTTCTCCTTCCCTCCTTCCTCCCCTTTCTCTCTCCCTTTCTACCTTCTTCCCACCATCCTTTATTTATTATACAGTTTCTAAGCCACATACCTGATTTACACAAGATTAGAATGAAAATGGACATATGGCACATTTTTAGAAATAGTCAAATGAAATAATTTGAACAATATTTAGCACTTTGAACTAAGTTCAGCATATAACTGTCTGCATTGCATGTTAACTACCAATAGGGTATTCTGTCTTCAAATGTATTCTAGTCATCTTCTTCAAATGTTGATATAGTCATAAATATTATTTTGGCCTTAATTTACTTCCTTGATGAATGAATTACAATAGCACAGAATTCAAGCATCTTTAAATAGATAGCTCTAAGTTATTAAAATAGCAATAAAATTAAACCACAAGATTTCAAATACTAGCTGCACCATCTAATCACTGTGTAACATTCACCAAGTCACTATGACTTTTTGTAAATTAGTCTCCTAAACTTCATGATTGTTAATTTCCTTCCAGTTCTAAAATTTTGAGTATATAAGTCTAGAATATTTAATACATTATTAAAAGTGTTTTTCCCTCTTACAAAATGTATCTGTACTTAAACAAAATATAATCAGAGTCCAGTACTTATTTAAGTGATCATTTCAGATATGATCAATAAAAGGTAAGCGAGTGAGAATATGGTCTATATCACACTCTACCAAATTATATATGATTTCCTAAGTGGTTGCACCTACACTGAATTGTAATATATGTGTCTATTAATGCCTATGCATTCATTGGCCAATATCTTCAGTTTGGTTTATGAAATTTCTGTGGTTTTTCTCTCAGTTATATGTAATTATTAAGCCCTCTGAATATCCACTGTGGATTCCTTTGTTCAACTTTTCTAACTTTTCTTCTGGGAAACAAGACATTCCTGGGAATAAACTTCAAGAATCACGAAAATGAGAATATGAATGCTATAAAATTAAAAATAGATATATGATTAAAAGAAAAAACAAAATGGAGGTTTCACCTACATGAAGATTATACAATGACAAAGATGGCAGATCAACAATTTAGTAAAAGAGAAAATATAAAATTTTAAAAATGTTTTATTGGGCTTCCCTGGTGGCGCAGTGGTTGAGAATCCGCCTGCCGATGCAGGAGACACGGGTTCGTGCCCTGGTCCGGGAAGATCCCACATGCCGCGGAGCAACTAAGCCCGTGAGCCATGGCCGCTAGGCCTGCGCGTCCGGAGCCTGTGCTCCGCAACGGGAGAGGCCACAACAGTGAGAGGCCCGCATACCGCAAAAAAAAAAAAAATAAATAAATAAATAAAAATAAAAATGTTTTATTGATCCTTTCCTCATTTTTCGAATACTCAGTAACATTTCAATACAATTTTTACCATAAAAGCAAATGTTTTAAAGGACAAAGTGATGTACATGAGCTATATTTACTTGTATGTTTACTTATATTTTCTTTGGTACCAGTTCTAAAATTGGAAAGTATCCTTGCCTCTAAATGGATGAAATGAACAGGCATCCTGTATTACACTGCTGCTGTTACCGTCCAATTTAATTATGTTAGTGTAGTGAAGAGTTTTATAGATTTACTTGGTATTATTATAAATGTCATTTGACTGTGATGTTGGGCATTAACATGTCAGTTATTTGCTTTTAGGTTAATAAAATGTTTTTACAGGAACAAGAATGGTGATATGAAATGCAATGCATAAACCCATTCTGATATGCACATCATGTAATTACAGAAACTACTCCATAAGCAATCTGTTAAACTTATTTCTCTCAACAAAGTTCTACTAGAAGCTCTCCTTTGCAGCATCATTATAGTGAGCAGGATAGCCTAACTATCTAGTTTATTCTAAATCAGATAATTTCACAGTCTTTGAGGAATACAGAGTTGGTTCCTTCATTTCTACTTTCCCAATGAAATACAATCACTTGTCTGATGGGACAGCTATTAGAGAAGATAGCAAAGTGCCTTGGGTATCTTTTGAGGCTGCTAAAATATAGAGAGGCATCGGATAGTGACTGAACATCATTATATGAAGTTGGACTCCTACACTCAAGAGATCTCTCACTTGATCAGGTACATATTTATGCCACCTTGCAATACTTACTTTCAAGATAGAACAGAAAGCTTCAGTCAGCCAGATAATTACAGATTACCAGATTACTTGTGTTTATGATAAGTGCATGAGTACAAGTGTACACACTCATGTGTAAACATGAAAAAGTCAAAGACCCCCTGATTCTGGGGACGCAGTGCTTGTCACTTACAAGCAAAGTCAAGATCTCCTTCAGCCTCAATTACTTAATAGTGGCTGTGGATGGCTTAATCCATTGTTAGAGGAAAACAGAAGAAAATATACTGAGGAGGATGAACTGGAGAGGGGAAAACAAACCAACCACGATAGAAAAAGGAATAGACAAAGGGTAACAACCAATATTTACTACATTTAATAACTGTATGAGGACTGTAATAATCTGACTCCATGTTTTGATATTTGAGTTCTGACTACTTTTAAGTCTCATTCCTCCCTCTGACCCTGCTGCTCTGCATCTGCACAACCTGATAAGAAGGTCTGGTGCTTCCTCTTTTGATGATGACAGGAGATCAAACAACACAAGCTCCTGCCACACACACAATCCTCACCATGAACCCACTACCTAATTGCCATTGAAACCCTAAAGCCAGTATTGTCTCCTTGCTCTCTCAAGAAACTTTTGGACCAGCTTGAGGGCCCTGCCTTGTTCTCCCTAGAAAGGCTCACTATGTAAGCAATGAAACTTTTCATACACTCTTGGTGTGTGTTAAGCATCATCAGGCTCGACATCTAAACTACATTCGTGGGGAGTTCCACTCTAATTCTACAGAGTAGCTACAACAGAGACAAAAACTTGGAAGAAAACTGAACATGACCAAAAGTAGGTGGATATTTTAAATAATTTCAAATTATGGATGATGTCTCAATAAGATCACAGCCTATTTGCCCCTGCAGCCCAAGTAGCCCTTTACATTTCCTTTTTAAATTTTATGTAATATTCTTGCCAAGTAGATATCCTGATAAATATTAATGCAATGCCACAATAATATTCATTCATCATTTAACAAAATGATGCATTTCCTTATGCCTCCAAGCTTCTAACCTAAGGGAGAAAAAACCAGCCATTCCTCTTCTATTTTAGTTTCCTAAGGCTGCTGTGACAAATTACCACAAACTTGATGGTATAAAACAACAGAAACGTATTCTCTCACAGTTCTGGAAGGCAGAAATCTGAAATCAAAATGGCAGAGTTGTTGACCTCTCTCTGGAGGCTTTAGGGGAGATTTTGTTCCTTGCCTCTTCTTGTTTCTTGCAGATGTCAACATTCCTGGGCTTATAGCCATACCTCTTTAATCTGTTCTATATCACCTTCTCTTCTGTATGTCTATATCCTCCTCTATGTGTTTGTCTTATTTCCCACCATCGACTTTTTATAATCACACATGTAATTATTTTTACTGCCCACACAAATAATCCAGGATGGCCTCCCCCTCTCGAAATCCTTAACTTAATCATGTATTTTGCCATATAAGGTAATATTTACTCTTTTATCACATGAGGTAATATTCAGATATTGTGGGAATAGATATGATGATAGTTTTGGGGGGCTACGATTCAGTGCACTACATTTTAGTTAATAGACTCAATAAACTAAGGAAGTTTTCCCTAGCCCCAATTCTATATTACTGAGACAAGAGAGCATCGGGGCCTCCTACCTTGTCAGGTTTATGAAAATAATTCAGTAAATGTAAAGACAGAAATGTCAAACACAGATCTGTCTTCAAAACTTACCTCATCTGTATATTCCCTTTTGTATACCCTTTGACTATTGTAATGAACCACCTGACATTCCCTATATAAGCCCTGCATTTCTGCACTCTGAATTCTTTTCAAACTGTTTGTTTAGCTCGCAGTACCCTTCCTTCCATCACCTCATGTTCATTTCCTATTTACCTTCATGATGTTAAAATTCCTATTGTTTGGTCAAATCTAACTAGACTGTAAATTAATTTAGAAAATAAATCGTATTAGACAGTTTTCCCCAGCACCAACATAATTCCTTTTACATACTGTCATGTAAATGTTTAATCAAAGAATAACTTTGATTAAAAGTTAATTAATTGACTGATTAAAGTGTCAAATTTTCCTCTTAAAGTTATATTTCCCTTTAGGGGCCCTTCATCCAAAGCGCTCCCTATCTTTGTCTTTATTTATAACTACCATATTCCGTATGTGATTGATTCCTCCTCATTCTTGCTTTTTGGGCTGCTTTGTTGGATCATCTTTATGTTAGGTCTTTTGACTCCTCAGCTTTAAATGCTATGTCTATGTCTTTAAGAGCCCTTAGCGTACCTCTGTAGGACACTGTCTGAGGTCTTCCTTCTGAGGGGCTGTAAATTCTTCTGAACTGAAAAGAAGTTAAATCTTTAATGACATCTTCATGTCTCCTGTATATTCTTGGAAACATTTAGACTAGAGAGACAGAATGGATGCATTCTCTAGTAAAATCAAGCAGTCAGATGTACTCTATTCATCTCTTTCAGCTTATATTCCAACTGTTTGTCATATAATGGAATAGAGCAACAGTTTTAAGCAGAAACATACAAAAAACATATTTCCACCTGTTGGGTAAAACTGGCTGGTTATGTTGAGGCTAAAAGAGGCTATGTAACAATACCTCAGCCACATTGAGGATAATCCTTATTTGACTCTCACTATGTAATGTGCTACCTAAGGGCTAGGTGTGGGGTTTCCTTCCTGTGGTGCAAGAAATACAGTGAAATATCCCCCTTGCCGTAACTGGCCTGGAGGCAAATGATCTAGGACCAATTTTCTCCTATGCTACTGACTTACTCTGTGACTTGGGCAAGTCAATGCCTATCTCTTGTCCACAGTGTCCAAGGGTAGAACCAACACTTTTCAAGGCTAATGCATTGTTTACCCGTGTATATAATTAGATATTATTTCATTCATTATTTTTTACCAAGCACTATGCTCTGTGCTGGCATAACCTGAAGGAAACATGATTGCTGCACTCAAGGAACCCAGGTCCCAGTGGAAAAGACAGACAGTCAACCAGTTACTAATAATAGAGTAATTGTGGTGTTATTGTGGTCTTACTCTCAGTACTGAGAAGGACATAGTAGATGCCATGAAAAGACATATGAGGAATAAGCAACACATTTAGGATGAGAAAGTCCTTGGAGAGAGTTTGTCACGTGAGCTGAAATTTGAAGGACACAAAGTCACTAGCCAGGTGAAGAAAGCAGAGGATGGCATCTCAGGCAAAGGGACTAAAACGTGCTAAACCATGGAGACTAGAGAATATGCTACATGGAGAAACATAGTATATTCAATTTTTATTTTCCAACAAATATTAATTGATCACTGCTGTGGTCTGAATGTGTGTGTCCTCCCAAAATTCATACGTTGAAATCCTAGCCCCAAGTTATGGTATTAATAGGTGGGTCCTATGGGAGGTGATTAGGTCATTGGGGGTGAAGCTCTCATGAATGGGATTAGTGACATTATAAAAGAAATGCCACAGAGCTTCCTATCTCCTTCCACCATATGAGGATACAACTAGATATTTCTGACACTGAAGCAGACCACATTTGACTATGCTGCCATCCTGATCTTGAACTTCCAGTCCTCAGAACAATGAGAAGTACATTTCTGCTGTTTATAAAGCCACCCAGTCTGTGATATTTTGTTATTGAACTAATGAACAAACCAAGAAATGAACTAAGAAAATCACTTATACTTTAGATTCTAATTAAGCAATAATTTATAAGGAAAGCAATTTCTACCATCACAGAAGGTGCAAATCAGTGTGCAGGAGACACAAATGCAGCTTATAATGGTCACAGTTGGGGATCAGTTTGAGGACAGGAGCCTGGGAGGAGATGATGCTATTGAGGTGGTGGGGCTGCAGGTGTAAAAGCCTAATTTGCCATCCTAAGGGATTTAATTCTATCCAGTGGGCAATAATGATAGGCAATAATTGAATTTAAGTAGAGGACCAACCTGATAAAATTGTATTTTTAGAAGATCAATCACTATGTAGCCATAAGAAGAATGGGTTGAAAGGAGATACTACTGAAGGACTAAAAATGTGTTGAGACAATCCCAAGAATTTAAGAAGCGAATTATGTATGTTAAGGTACTGAGAATAAAATTATTTTAAGAAAAAAAAAAGGGCTTCCCTGGTGGCGCAGTGGTTGAGGGTCTGCCTGCCGATGCAGGGGACGTGGGTTCTTGCCCCAGTCCGGGAGGATCCCACATGCCGCGGAGCGGGTGGGCCCATGAGCCATGGCCGCTGAGCCTGTGTGTCCGGAGCCTGTGCTCCGCAACAGGAGAGGCCACAACAGTGAGAGGCCCGCACACCACAAAAACAAAACAAAAAACAAAACAAAACCAAAAAAAAGGAAAAAAAAACTAAAGGAGTTGATGATGTGTTGTCTGGAAGGTGTAAGATTTTGACATGGGTAGCAGATTTCATTCACCTGATTATTTGTTCAATATATGCTTAGTGAGTTATTACTAATAATTTAATATTAACAGCTAATATATCAATAAACAAAATAGGCAAAATTTGCAGCCTTCATGGAGTTTACATCAGGTTTAGAGGAAAGCAGACATAAACAAGATAAATAGGTAAATGATATAATCAGAAGGTTACAAGTATTATAAAATCTAGAGCAGGGAAAGGGGAACTGCTAATGGTAGGGGGAGTTAGAACTTTAATAGTGTGGTCAGAGCAGACCTTACTGAGAAAGTGACAATTGAACAAAGACTTGAAGCAGATGAAGAAGGGAACCATAAGCACATCCAAAAGGATATCAGGCAAAAGGAAGAAACTATGCAAAGACCTGGAGACACAGCACATGTCTGGCATGTTCAAGTAGCAGCTGTAGGACAGTGTGGAGAGGAATGAGGGACAGAAGAGCAGAGCAAGATAAGGTGATGCAGAGTGGCCAGTGGAAGCCAGATGAAATAGGACCTTCAAGGCCACAGTAAGATATTTGGATTGTGACAAAGAGTGACCTGAATATACTTAAATTTTAAAAGAAATATAATGTACTGTTATAAATAAACTAAGGAATGCAAACATGCAGAGAATAAGTCCAGTTAATATCCTATTACTCTATTCCATGGAGGCAAGAGAATATTTCCAGGCATGAATTGATTGCGACTTGGATATGGTGGTAGCAGTGAAGAAGGAGAGAATTAGTTGTATTCTGGGAAATACTACTGGAGGACCAGAAACGTGTTAGGAGACAATCACAAGGATTCAAGAAGCAAATCATGTATGTTAAGGTAAGGGACTGAGAATGAAGTTATTTTAAAACTTTATTGAGAGCCAATAGAATTTTCAGTTATATAGGATGTCCAATAACTGCTTTGTATACTAATGTGATGAGGCAGCAGAAAACTCAATTTGAAATTGTAGGATAAAGAAAGGAGAATAGCTAACAAACAGTGTTCCTCAGTAGGTATGAGAATCTAGTGCACAAGAGTAGAGCTTTGCCTCAGATACAGGCAGATAAATTTTATCCTTATAAATGGATTAGAAGGCAGGAATATGGTTACCAATGACGTTAGATGTATAGGAGGGATGGTATGAGTTTGATAAAGTTCTCCTTTGATGATGTCACTTCCCTTAGTGAGATAGGAACAGTTATTATTAGAGAGTAAGTATAGGAAATAACGTGTCTTGAGGAAAGAAGAAAAGGAGTAAAACAGTACTCTAAAAAAATGGAATCAATAATAAATTAAGGAAATGTAGTTTCATTGCCAGATAGTACTATAAGTCCACTTGATTTTTCTAGTGATAAATTCAAGGTTAAGGCAATAAAAATAGCTATTTGTATTCTCCAGACTTGAACAAAATATAAAGAGCCACATTTAAGCAGGAGTGAGAACACTGTCAAACAAACTAATATTGGAAGAAGTAGCAAAGAAGATGAGGGCACATAGAAGGAAATGTTAATTATTTACCTAAATGGATTTAGGCTGGGTTTTAGTGGAGAAGGAGGGGAATCTTGAAAGTGAAAGAGACAGTGAAACTGTTATGAGATCAATGAATTTTAGTCCAAGTTTATTCAAAAAATTATGAGGCTTGAGTCTTTAAAGGGGGTAAGCTGCAAAAGTCGGAGGGAGTGGCTATATGGTTGTATACATGACGTTGTGATTCTGAATGAGCACACTATCCAGAAGGGAGAGAACATCTGTCTTCCCATGAGATAGCAATCATGGAAGCACAAGTCAACAGAAATGCAACATGGAGCCAGCACTGGTAGAGAAGTGCCCTGGAGAGTTGCCTGGAGACACAGGAGAATTCGTGTGAGCAATAAATAAACATTTGTTGCTATAATAAGACTAACTTTAGGAATTGTTACTGCACCTAACCTACCCAATCTTGACAGTTATATTCCAATTAGCAATTATTGACAATGACAAGGATATGTCCAATATGTCTGTGAGAGATGAAATAGGTTGGAAGATAACATTATTGGAATAACAGAGTAAAAGAAATTGAAAAGGCAAAGATTACTGATCTGTTTATTGAAATTATTAGTAATTAAGAATAATGAGTGTTTAAGGAGTTAATATCATCAAGAAATAATGGAGAATAAGGTGGGGGTTGGTAGATGACTGCAATAATGAGAGGTTATGAGAAATAGTATGTATTGAGAGGAGGTTTAAGGTGTTATGATTTTAAGGAGCAGAGAGTTTGACTCCAGGCCCAGAATTCAGAGGACTGTGGAAGAAAACGAAGCAACCATCTTTGAGAGAAATGCAGAGAAATTATTGTCCACATTTCAGTTAGAGGATGGAGGTTAAGGGAACTTTCAGAGAAGATACTGATGTTATAAGAGTTTTTACTGATAATGGACTACGATTTCCAGAAGACAGAGTAGAAGAATTTAAGGATTTGGGGTAAAGGGAGAAATAGGGATAGTTGAATAGACGAACCTAATTATATGGATGTTATAATATGGAAGATAAAGGGAAGATTTGGGAATCTAGGATCTCATTCGATGATTCATACAAATAGGGATAAAAGGCATAAATTACATAAGTCTTGAATTTAAGGCATACAATGTTGGTGAGAATTTGAGTATTATGGGGTTGGGGAGGTATTAAAGTCTAGTAATCTCTTTAATTGATGCAAATAGAAGTTCGGTGGCTGGGGAGGGACGGTCTTACCCTAAGCATGTGGAGGTATTCCCTTGATCTCTTCTGATGGCCAGTGGGAAAGCAGTCCTAGATCTAATGCCTGCAGGTCCCATCGGACTCTGTTAACAGGAACAATGAGATCTGAGAAGCTAGATCTATTTCTAGAATGTTCAGACTACCTCTTTTTATGATGGAGTGGATAGACAAGAGCCACAATGTTTTGTATTACTTGTAATACCCTTCATTTTAGAGACTCGAAAACTTTCGCACCTTGAGAAAATTACATATCTAAACAAAGAATTCAGGATTTGGTTGAAAATCTACTCTATCTCCATAACACTTCACTGTCTTATGAATCCTACAAAAACATTCCTAGCTTAACTCCTGGAATTATATTTATTTCTTATTTAAATACAACAGGGTATGGATATTTATGTTGCAGCTATTATGGAAACTATCAGTATGGTAAACACCTGTGCTCTGTTGTGTACAAACAATATGCCCCTCTGTGGTCATGTGATATAAGGCATGGCTGTAGAGATGATTTATATAAGATAACCGACCTAAACTTGTGTGTTGACATTAAAGGTTTGCCTAATAAATAAATTGAAAATGCCAATAACGATTTTCAGTGGACCTAAGAATATAAAGGACTAAACGCATTTAGCAGTAGGCCAGATTTCCCCTGGGTATTATTAACCCATAGACCAGCAGCTGAAGATAGATACAGGCCAGGCACAAGGCAGCAAATCAGTGTCGTCCTCAGCACTGAAATAAACTCTAAAGGAAAAGCAAGGCAGTAAATTGTGACATTACTCCCTGGGTATTCAGTATTTATGCAACTACGTGTTCCATAACTACACATCAGCTCTGTATAAGGAACAGCCCTATGCTTGTGAAATCGTGTATGGTGAATTGGTATTCAGGAGTGCTATGAAATATTTTTCCAATCAATGCTTTTCTCAATCTTCACAATTAAGATTTCATCTAAGTTTATAAATGAAGAGATATTTGTTGGAGTTTATTATTGGAACAAATCACAAGAACAGATTTTTTTCTTAAAGATGTCCAGATGCTACAGAGACTCATGAAAATACCACTTAAAATTGATGCTTTTTCTCACTCCACACATCACTAAAACAATCTTACCAACATCAGCTTATCCCCCAAGGTTCATTATCACTTTAGTAGGTCAATATGGGTTTACTAAAAATATATTAACTACATCATTCGATGAAAATCCACAGCAAGTTGTTTGATTTTCAAAAATGTCTTACATTTCCATATGCATATATTTCTTCTCCTTGAAATTATTGAAGGGGAGATTAATCTTGGTCCCTTGTTAACACTAGTTAACACATATGTTACATTCTGCTGTTAACACATATTTAAAGGTCATCTGAAATTTAAGTGCACACTTATGGACATAAAGATTATCTGTGGACACCTATGTTTCACACACCTGGAGATAGTGAACATGGCAGCTTCACCTGACTGAGATTTAGATGTTATCAATCCCCACCCAATCTCATGGCCTTAGGTAATAGTAATGGTTTTCCAATCTGTAAAGCCCTTTGCAGACATAAAGGCTTACAGAGGGATAAAAAAAAGTGAAATGCATGGAAATAAGCAAAATGCTAGTAACATAGAGAACATGTTTTGAACCTTCCAGCTCCACATTTGTATTTCCTGTTTCTTAAGATAGCCACATATTTCCTCATTTGAGGAGGAAAAGTGGTGACCCATTCTCCTTTGTTGATGAGAACAAGTATTAGAACAGAGTATGGTTCGTGGACCAATTACTTCAGAATCACCAGGAATATTTGTTAATTTAGGATAACCATATAATCCATCTTCCAAACCAGGCCCCTTCTGAGAGACAAACAAGAGGTTGTGATAATTATGCCAGAAGAGCAGGCTAAAGCTAGGAATACCTTCTGACAGTTAAAAATGCAGATTCTTGGTTCCCAGTTTGGATCTACTGAATCAGGACAATGGTTTATTTAAATATGTAGAAAGAGTCTGATATTTTCCAAGGGGCTTTTGGAAAAGGGGAAGAAATGATATGAAGGGGGATTTCAAGATTATAGCAAGAAGCCAGAGGTTATGGGGAGCTTCCCAGATGGTAGAAAATGCCTGGCAACTTTTTGCACAATGATGCCTAATATTAAAATTTACATTATTGCCTGGAGTAACCGTAGTATATATTCTCCTTGACTGCATCCATATATCAGTTAAAAATGTGTTTCCCAACAATGGTACTTTCTGATTAAGTGATACCTTTTAGAGAAGTGATACTTTAAGATAAAGAAGGAATAGGGGTAGGGTCCAGAATGAGGGAATATGACACTGAAGAAAAAAAAAACACGACAGTTTTATAAGACAAAATACGAAGAGGAAATTGAGAATGCAAAGGAAACAGGTCACTGAAACAATCTGTGTTCAAGAGAAATATAAGCCTTCTCAGTATCATCAACAATACTCGGGGGCAGATAATTTTCTCATAGTATATGGAATGAGGCCATTATATTAAAAATCCATTCAAGCCCTAAGGACCTTCATAAGCCGTCACTTGAGTCACACTGATAATGTGATGTACACAGTCACGCAACAAGCTTTACTGTGTATTAGGAAAATTACACTATGGTAGATTCCCAGGTGTTTAAAGTTTTCCTTGACATACAAGAACTAGTTGGGAACTTTGACATGTTTCCTAAATGAGACTTTAAAGGCTATGCCTATTGGACTTACAGTGCTGCTAGCAAACGTCCAAGTTACAGGTTCCACTCACCTTTGCCAGTTGTAGAAGGTCAGCAAACAGTAGTGACTTTAGAAAGATAAATCCGTTAATGGTGAAAGAGAGGATGGAACAACAGAAGGCAGTAAAACTAGCTAGTTAGTCCCTGTAGAAATATGAGTGTATGGAAATAATTCACTGTGGGGAGTGTGGGCAGGATTGATACTAGAAATGAAAGAGCTTGCAGGTAGAGATTTATATGAGCATCTCCACAAAATTAAAATAAAATTATAGCGCATTAAAATTAATTGAATATGAATTAAAGGACACAGTGGTAAAAATTATTTTTTGACATTTAAATAAATACTCCCAAAATATATTAGGCGTTAGGCAAATTAATCTCTGTGCCTCAGTTTCCTTATCAGTAATATAAAGAGCCACATTTAAGCAGGAGTGAGAACATTGTCAAACAAACGAATATTGGAAGAAGTAGCAAAGAAGATGAGAGCACATAGAAGGGAATGTTATTTACCTAAATGGATTTAGGCTGGGTTTTAGTGGAGAAGGAGGGGTATCTTGAAAGTGAAAGAGACAGTGAAACTGTTATGAGATCAATGAATTTTAGCCCAAGTTTATTCAAAAAATTATGAGGTATGAGTCTTTAGAGGGGGTAAGCCAAATGTAAATGACTTATGACAACAGCCACTCGTGACAAATGATACTGTCAATGCAACTCATGATAATTACTTTTGTATCTACAAATGTATATAATTTGATATTTATCTGACTTGTATACAAAAAGTCTTCCATATTCTTCAGTCATGGTGGGAAACAAGGTACAAGTACACAAGTCTGCTAGTAGAAATTATCTTTTGAAATAATTAATTCAGATTTTATTGACCTCAGGCATTATCCAGTTCTCTCTATAACTCCAACATGATCATCTGTTTAGAATTTTTAATGAGGCTGCATTATTAAAATGTGGCTTTAAGTTTCTTATCTTACTGGATGATGCAATGAAACACATTAGTATAACAGATTAAGCAAAGCATGTCTAGTAATGGCAAATCACTAACCTTTCATGTCTACTTCTGCACTCTGTGTGCTACAATGCTCCCTAGATATTAAAAAAACAGTGACTCAAATAAGGCTGTGCATTGCAAGAGGAAAGATCAATGGTTTTTGTAACAGGTTCTCATTGACAGCCAAAGAACCTCACTCAGTGCATTTTTATACAAAGCTCTTAAATATGTACGAGAATTATATCCAAAGGGAAAATATATGAGCCAACAAAAGCCTTAAACAATGCTGACATCTAGGATTCTCTGTTATACCTATCATGTATAAAATTAGTATGTTGTGATATCAGTCACAAAGAATATTTAAATGTTTAAGAATTTATTGTAATAATAAATAATGCTAATGTCTTTCTTATGTGTTGCAAAGAGTACCTCACTACCAAAAAAAAAAAAAAAAAGATTCTACAATAAATCAATGAATGAAAGTTTTTAAACATTCTTTAGTTGGTAAATCACAGAGATGCTATGTTATAATTTTCAAAAGGAATTTGAAAATCTTTTTTAGTTCAACATTCCAAATTGCTTCATCTTATTTGAATATATTGAAAATGTTCATTTTACTATTCTATATTCCTCTGAGGACATATCACTTTAAATTCTCTAATTCTCCATTGTAAAAGTGAAAAATTCTCTAAGTCTCTTGGATCTAGGACTTTAAAAATTAAATATTTTACTCATATTTCAGATGCTAATGATTACTTTTATAGAATGAATATAATGTTTTTATTAACAGCTTGAAATTATGTGATTGCTTCAAAGCCTATTACATCATATCACAATTTTTATACATCTATAAAATCTTTTAATAGTCAATTCAACCACCATTAGGATGAAACATACTGTATTTGCTACATTAAATCAACCTCTTAAAAGACATAGGGGGTCATTTCCCCCCTTGAATGCTTCTACCTAGTATTTATTACTATTACCAGTGCCTAAGAAAAAAGGGCTCAATCCCTCAGGGTTTAATTCTGTGAGAGAAAATGGAACACTTGACTATGTATACATTATCACTGAGTTTTATTTATCTAAGTAGGTGCAGAGAATAAACTGAAAAGGAAATGCAGGCATAGCTAGGAAAATTAGGGGAGTGCTAGTCCAGGAACACAAGATTACCTGAAGCTCTAAACTGGTGGAAGTTTGACAATGCCCGGGATAAAGAAGTAGAAAATTAGATTCTAGCATGAGCTTTTCAGGAGGAGCTGTGTAACTTTGGAAAAGATACTTAATTTCTCTGTGCTTTTTTTCCCTTCCTTATCTAAAAAGTAAAGGGAAGCAGAACTAACACACCATTGTAAAGTAATTATACTCCAATAAAGATGCTTAAAAAAAAAAAAGTAATGGGTATTGAGTGTTATGACAAATAAAGTGCTTTTATGTATTCTATTAAAGCATCCAGTCTGGAGGATGTATTGTAAGAAACATACCCTAAGTGCAATTTGAATATTGTCTCTCCCTTTCTCTCTGTCTTTTGTGATAAGACGATGTTGCAAAATAATCATCGACATGTATTCCACTCTACAACATTGTCCCCTCCCCCCCATTTTTACTAAAAAGCTCCCAACACCCTAGAGCAGTTAATCAATGTTGTCCCCTAAATTTTGATGACAGCCAGAGAAATCTGTTAGACTGCGTCAGAGTATAACATTTAAATGAATACTTGCAAAGCGGTTTTAAAAAATTATTTATGCATTTACATATGTATGTATGTATGTATTTTGTATCACAGAAGGGATACCAACATCCTGTGTTTCCAGAGAAAGGAAAAGCTGGACAGTTAGTTGTCAAGGGACGTTCATCTAACCACATGGCCTAGAGAACCCTATATAACTTTTGGGGAATCCAAGCGTGCAGAAAACTTTTGTAGAACTTCCCCTCTGGGATCTGAGAGCCGAGAAGCTTGGCAGAAGTTTCCACATCCCCTAGAGAGGGTAGCGATAAAGGAGTAAAAGCTACATTGGTTGCCAAGGGTAAGGAGATAGAGGGGCAGCTCCAATAGTGTCCCGTGGTTCTTGAGTGAACTGGGAGAGCATCTGAATTCTTCTCACCCCATCCTGTGGATGGACACAAGATTTTCCCCACTCCATCCTAGGAAAGGAGGTAATGAACTTCCTGTTGGCATGAAATTCTTGTAGTAGAACCTGGGCATTTTGTAAAGGATGTCCTTTAGACTGGCTACCAAATGAGAATGAAGAAATAACAGCAGATGCCAACATGAGAGATTGGCCTTTCAGGGTGATGAAATAAATCTGTGAATCCCGAGGATACTTATGTTCATAGGCACTAGTTGGACCCTCTCAGTTCCCACTCCTCCCATAACAGGAAGCTACTGCAGAAGTCCCGAGAATTGAGAGATCAACACAGGGAGGGTGTGGAAGAAGACATCTGTATGTCCTGCATGTAATTTACATGTTCTTATGTCTGGCACATAGCAGGCTCTCAGTAAATAATTCACCTTTACTGGTTAGCAATATTATTAGTAGTATTACTTGGTAACTAAATACTGGATGCATATATAACTATTTTAAATATTTTGGTTGATTTTATTTTGTTAAAAACAAAGCTTTATTGGTAGAAATATTATATTTACACATAAATACAGATTTTACTAATGTCCAGGTACTTAACACTGGATACAAGAAATCAAATAAAAAATATAAGTATTGTAGAAATATGCTGCTTTTATGGGTTATCTACTTGAAAACACTAAAATAACTACTGCTGAGCCTGAAAGGCAGATTTGTACAGCAATAATGTTGAAAATGTCACCATAAATTAGTTTTATGAAATGAATCACCTAGTCTTTGCAAAAAAGAGGGCCTCTTAGAGATTATAATGATTAGCAAGTAAAAACAGAATAAATGTTGAAATAAATTGATTACATTTCAGAATTGCTTTTCTTACCTTAACACAGAGAAACAGCTCTCCTAGATATTGATATATGAGATTGCTGATGACAAAATGAAAATATGGGCCACAAAATAGAGTTGGGAAAGATCAGTCTTTTGCCCTTTCTTAAAATACAGACATAACTAAAGTGTCAAGAGTAGGACTGCCAGTGATGGTATAGCATCTGACAGCTCAAACACAGCTTGCTTGTCAGTCTGATGCTGCCAAGCCCAAGATGGCAGGATTCCACCATATAAATATGTCTGTTATCTTGAGGTTAGGAGGACTGGTTTTTGCCTTCATGTGACTGGAGCTTGTAATTACTATAATAAAGTATTGGTTGCCACTTAATCTACAATTCCAGGGCCAATTCTCAAACCCTCATTTCCCCAATTGTACAGGCTGTGTTTGCAATATTATCTCCCTTTGAATGCTCTCAATCAGAATACAAAAGACAATGGATAAGGGAGACTATATTTCAGAAGCATTTTTGAGATCTGTCATATTTCCTCATTTGCATGGCCATGTACTACAAAATTAAGTTTTGGATTCTAATTTTCTGGCTCATTCAGATGATTTGTTCTGGGGATGTCAGCACTCATGATACTGGTGCCAAGTGTTGTTTATGCATTCCTGTCCTCTAGGGACTCGTAAATCCATCCCACATCCACAAGCTGTCAGAGGAGAAGAAAAGCACTGGTCACTAATCTTGTCATGAGCAACTTCATTCTCAGCACCCTGGTTTATAGCCTGGCCTGGATCGAAATGAGCTGGTAATACAAATGTGTATCTTGGATGCCCTTTCTGTCTTTGCCATCAGTTGATCTTCTTTTCTCCTGACATTCTTTGAACCAT
The DNA here is from genome assembly GCF_026419965.1 of Kogia breviceps. Classification (NCBI taxonomy): domain Eukaryota; kingdom Metazoa; phylum Chordata; class Mammalia; order Artiodactyla; family Physeteridae; genus Kogia; species Kogia breviceps. Next base: position 108,946,339 of record NC_081314.1, on the reverse strand, counting down.
GTTAAACAGGTGTTACACAAAGTTGAAAACATATCTCTACTAAGGAGTTTTGTGTGCATGTGTTGAACAGGCTAGTGAACAATTTATTAAAGCTTCCTGGGAGCAAGCAGTCTCCCCAGTTGGCTTTTTTTTTTTTTTCCCTTCTGGATTCTTCCACTTTACTTACAAGACTGAATATAAAGGGAGAAGCACCTGCACAAAGTGATAGGAACGGCAATAAGACCGAAAGTTCTCCGATCAAACGGCCCCATTAAATCCACCACTGCCCCCTTGAAGGCCTGTGATGGTTCATTTCTTTCAGCAAAGAATACCACCAGTATTGATGTCATATTCAATAACCCTGAGTTGCGAGTTTGGGGAAAAAAAGTATATCTTTTCGAAACAGTGGATATTGAACATCAAGACTTTAAATTATTTTCAATCTTTCTCAGAATGAATAGACACAGATATTCATTTTCTCTTTCTTAACACTTTTTATTAGTATACTTGGCTGTTCTTCTTAACTTCAGATAAAATTAGTTCCGGAGACTATGGAGATAAGAGTTCTCTGTTTACTCAGAGCCTAGCTGCATAAACAAACATTTTTACTAGGATTCTCTACTTTCAACACTAATAAAGGAAATACGTTCTTAAAAAGGAAGTATTTTATAGTTATCACTTCAACCCTGTTTAGGATCAGTAGCCAATATTACTACTTGCACAATTTTTTGGTACTTGGAAATTCACTGTTTTGAAACTTGCTCTTTTCAACTTAATTTTGTCCTGATATCAAAAAACTTTATATTTTAGTTTTATGACAAAAAATATCTAATATTTTGAGATTTTTTCAACCCCTGGTTTATGCATAACCACTGTAGGAAAAGTGGTTTAACAGAATGGACTTCATATGACTTTGAAGTCCAATTGACTTGAGTTCCAACCCCACCTCTAATACTTCAGAGCTGTGTGCTTTGGGTCAAGATATTTAAATTCTATGTCCCTTAATTTATTCATTGCAAAAAAGAAAGTAATAACAGCACTAACCTTGCAAGGTGTTTGTAAGAAACAAAGGCATTATTTTCAAACTATCTAGAATAGTGCCTTATGTATGAATAAGGTTTAAATGCATTAACTCTACATCTTATTTATGCCAATTGTCCAGCACCTACACTTATAGGGCAGCCCTGCTCATTAGAAAAAGAAAGTTATATTGGTAAAATAAACACCTAGAGCATTAATTAAAGACATGCAAATATATCATTTTGTGGAGAAGGGTGAGGTATATTTAAGTTGTATGTACCTATTAATTATTATTTTTCTTTTTCAGAGATTTTAATAGGTCTCTTTTGCATTGGCTGACATTGCGACCTCCACTCTCTCTTCTATCTACAGTACATCTGGTACTACCTATAGCCTAACTCTAGCCCCAATCCGAAAACAGGTCAGAGTTGCTGTCCCTATTTTCTCTGCCCTCGACTGGCTCTGCCAGATTTCTTTCTTAATTCATTAGTTCAATATCATTACCCAATAAGATCTATAATTAATTTTAACACATATCCACCAGTCAATGACATAGCTTAGGAATAGTTTTTCTTTCCATGAACTATGAACAATGGTTTTAGTGGTATCTAATTTAAAAAAACATCTTTCTTAAAGTCCCTCCTACTCCTTCAGATGACTTACTTTGGATAAATCAGGGGTACTCTACCAGTATCCATGCTGGTCTGCCAACAAAGTAACTGCTCCTTTGTATATACAAAATTATAAATTGGTTTTCATGTATATATCCTTTCCTACCTTTCATCCCTAGTTGAACATACTCCAACCCAAGAGATCAAAGAGGGGATCAAGAGTAATAAATGTTTCTAATTCTCACTGGATTCATAGTTTTCATAAGGCTTTGTTTCAGATTTTTACTCAGGTTGACCATAAGGTAAAAAGGCTAATTTACAGACACTATGTCATTAGGGAATATTCTGAAAAGAATGAAAAAATTTATACCTCATGGAAGTGCAACTCAGAACTCTGAACCAGTAGTTTCTGGGTGGCCTCCATCTGAATTCTTGGAGCCCCTCTTTACTGAAGTTCTCTTCCTGATGGAAAGCCAGCCTAACCTTGCACTACAGTGTCAAGAACAGAATTCTCTCTGAAGGTGTATGAAAAATTGTCTGAATACAGATATTTCTGGAAAGAGAGTTTCCTTGACTCTTCTCACATCTGAGTTTAAAAAGGCTAAAGATTTCCGCACAGCAGTAACCCTGATAGTTCTCGAGTATTGGTCATTTGTGGTTGTGGGCTCCTGCATGTGCTGTTCTGAATCAGAAAATAAATAAATAACCCATATTGTAGCCCTCCAAAGAAAGTACTCAGTGTTTAGCATATTTTTCCTGTGTTCCTCATTGATGCTTTCTTATTGACCTTTCTTTTTTCCTCTAATTTAGAATCAGTTAATCTGTTACTCCTGGGAGGTATGAATTTCCATAATCTGGTTGATTTATATGGATTTCCTGTAAACTGAAGACTGCAGGATGAAATCGATCACTATGATGCCTACGGTAGTGGCCAGGGATAGGACATGAGAAACACCTGATGTTTTCCATTCTAATTAAGGCTGAAATTAGAATACACTATTTTCATGATGCTCCCTGTGCTGGGGAGATTATCTGGGGAACCTCACACTGATAAGAGAAAAATAGAGACATGACATTTTGTACCTTTAGCTGATGTTTTATCACAGTGATAAAAGAATAACTGAAGATTTATCTGACCCCTTTAAGAACTGTTGAGCTGATAGGACTTCTGTGGGTAGCGATGTGATAATAACCCAGAATCTAAGAAATTGATGCATTAACTCAGTTTAGATAACATTTAGTAGAAAAATGTAACAGTTTACTAGAAAAATATAATAGTTCTGAAATTCTGAGTTACATTCACTTGTTTGAAAGAGTGTTGTTAGGATGTTTAATTTCATTTGTTTTATTATATGATTTCTTACTTTTTTTGCTTGTGGGAAATATTACATGTATATTCAGTTATCAAAAATAATATAAATACCCATTATTAAGATGAGACTCCTTTTAAAAAGCACAGGGCTTCCCTGGTGGCGCAGTGGTTGAGAGTCTGCCTGCCGATGCAGGGAACACGGGTTCGTGCCCTGGTCCGGGAAGATCCCACATGCTGAGGAGCGGCTGGGTCCGTGAGCCATGGCTGCTGAGCCTGAGCGTCCAGAGCCTGTTTTCCAAAACGGGAGAGGCCACAACAGTGAGAGGCCCGTGTACCGCAGAAAAAAAAAAAAAAAAAAAAAAGCCCAAAACACCTCTCTGACAGCAATACCTCATGTTAAAGGTGTTAAAGGTGAACTATTTACTACATAACAAAAAAAGAAAAAAGAAAACCCTGGGAAGGTTACAGCTGGAGGTTTTTCTTTGTAGTTGAACTTATTTCAGTTCTTTTAATGTCCATATTTCCATTTGTCATGAAAATTTAAAATTAAACCTCTCCAATGTGCACATTTTAATTTAATATGAGGGAATGTAATTTATTATTTGGCCCAGATTTATTGTTGTAAAAACTCCCACTGATGTCATGGTGCATGAAATGAGGGCAAACAAATGATTCATTTTTCATGAATATTAATAATCAATGTTATAGTCTCCTCAAACAGCAGTGTAACGTTCTTTACCAAAATACTCAAGTGTTCTTAGCTTATATTTCTTTTACTAAAGCTATAAGGTAGAAAGAGTTTTAGAAAAAGTAATGATATTGCCACAAAAATGTGGTAAAAGAAAGTTGCCAAATTAATCTGACTGCAAAAGATCCATCAACTCAAGTGACCAAATGATGATAAGATAACCATGTAGGTAGGGTTACCTTATAACCTATGATGTAGTTTAGTAGATGAATTGCTCTCCTATGTCTGTTGCTGGGATATTATGAAACAAACTCTTGTTTTCACATATACCTGCATCACAGAAATAGAGCTCTCTTTACAAATCAACTCTTCTTTCATTCAACAAATATTCATTGAGTAGCTACTATGTACTGGAACTATGCTAGGTATTTGAGGTACAGCAATAAATAAGATTGACAATGTCACCAATATATCATGGAGCTTATAGTCTAGTGGGAAACACTGGCAATAAATCAACATAAAAGGGGGCAATTATAGATTAATGGACAAATCAGACAGACATAGGAAGATGTAAGTAATTAATATTTGTCTAACTCTACAGTAACAGTTAACCAGTCCAAATAGTTAACTAACAGTCCAAATAGGACTTTTAGTTAGCTTGTTTCATTCTCAATTTCTGTCCATGTCATCCACAGCATTTCTGTTCAACTCCGGCTCTTCCATTTGAAATTCAGTTATGATGTTTTTGAAGAAAGCAATTAAAAAACAATCTTCTTTGATTTAAGAATTGCTTGAAAAGTGAGAAAGGCTAACAGAGAGATAAACTAGATTATAAGACCATTCACTTCCCTAATTTTGTAATTCTTTATTTGTTGATATGGCAAAAATTTCCATGTATACAATATAAAAACTATAAATTCAAATATATCCTATTAAGTAAGCCAGAAAAAAAATACAAAATAAAACACAATTAAGTGTTAAGTATTCATTGTGAGAAAGTGAAAACAGTATAGTACTTTAAAGCAATGCAGATTAGCAATGATTTTAGAACAGCTTTGTAAAAACCTGCCCAGCATATGATGATATTTCCACCCAATGGTACAAATATACATCTCATCAGCTGTTGCAAGTTGGGTTCTCTTGGAAAAAGATTCTGAGATGCAGATTAGAGTGCAAGAGCTTTATTAGGGAGAGCTCTTAGGTTCAAGTCCTTTGGGAATAAATGAAGCAGACTGCGTAGAGAAAGAAATTGAGCAGTGGCGCTGTCTCAATAGAGGTGCCATCCAAACCAGGTGAAGCTGGAATAACCCTTCATATTTATCCTGAATTGGGGTAAGAGAGCCATTATCTTTATAGCCTCATAGTCTTCATCAGATGTGGACTCTCCCAGAAAGAAGACATGACTTCGAGCAAGGCACTTATCTTCAGCAGAGACAATCTCAAAATAAGGCTGACAGAGGAGGACTAGCTATGTACTGACAGTTCGCCTAGCAGCTTCATTCTTAAAGGGGGATCTGGGAGATGTCTGTCCCTAACACCACTTGGAACCACTTCTTTTATAAATTCAGGGAGCAGTTAGCCAAGAGCGCTAGTAAGCCTCTCCTGCTGGGGAAATTTAGATGAAGAGAATTAGTGAGAAAAACTACAGACACTACTGCTCAAAATGGTTATGGGAGCCACAAATGTTACTTTATTTTCCTTCACTACTATCCATTCTATCTATTCCCTTCAACATCAACTAGCATATTTGCTGGTCCCAAGGCATGATGCACTCTTAATCCATGAGAAGTCTGAGCCCTTAGTCATCACATCCTTATCAAGCAGGCATTGTTGCACTTGCCCATTCACTATCAAAATAGAGCAAAACAGTTTCAAGAGACCCCATGTACAGCACCTGGATTATACATTCTGCCCCCACTGAATAACAACAGACCCACTGTATACTCCCAATGATCAGATTCAATTAACCTTGACAAAATGGTGATTCTTTTTCTTGCCTCTTTTTTCCCCCTAAGCCTGCTCCTTGATCAAGCACCCTCAGATTACCATCTCAGGCATACTAAGGCTGAGTATGTCCTTCAGCTCCTGTGTGGATATTGTCCATTTCTTCCCTTATCTGGCCCTGCATGTCTCCAACTGGGTTATGTCTGGACTTACTCCTAGTGGCCAAGAAGGGAATTGGAGACAGAGCTTGAGGATGGGGTATGTGCTAACTTGTATCAGCGAAGCCTCTCCACCAACTTCAAGAAAAGTAGGACTACTAGCCCTAAATATGGAGTGAGCCATTTCTCCAGCTCTGAGGGTTCAGGGGAATTTGAGAGTTCAGAGTCTGTAAGTCCCATTAATCCAGATGTTCCCATCCCATGTGTCAAGGTCAAGTTCTTTCTTAACCAGGGCCCTGACCTTAGCATAGCACACCTGATTAGGTGGACAGTTAAACCATCTTTGGAGCTCTGTTACTCCTATGAATAAGCCCCAGGCCTAACCCTCAGTTTTCTCTGACTCTACTGCAGAAAGTAAAATCCTCCTCATGTGTTAAAAATCCCCCTAGCCTTCATACTTGGCTTTCAGTTGTCAATTAATTACTTTGAACCTTTCCTTTTCTTTTCCTAAAGCAATAACATTTAGTATATGCAGCCAATTACAGGTTCTTTTAGCTACATTTTACTCTTCCTCTCTCATATACCTGATATATCAAACCATCGAGTGCAATCCCTTCCAGCAGTACACTACCTCAGATAAATGTTTTAACAGTTACAATGGTACTTTGTGCCAGGAGCCATCTATACTCCACCTCCTACCGGTGATGGGGTCATTGCCAGCCAAAAAGCAGGTAATTCAGTTCCAGAGTCCTATCTCTAGTCCACCAGATGACTACTAACACCAGTTGCCCCTGTGGGCTTTCCAGGAAACAGATTCTGTGATGGAAATTCCCATGCAGGCAATTTACTGGGGAAGGGAGGTGAGGAAGCAGGGTTGGTCAGAGGAAGAAGTTGAGATCTGCTACAATCTCAATGGAAAGCTCAGTCAATCCTACACAGAAGATTAAGCTGGGACAACTATTCAGCGTTTTCCAGAGTTGGGGGAAATGGGTCAGATCAGTGATTGATCTCCCACACTGATCAATCATTGTATATGGGGCACCCTTCATGGGGATGTACCTTAAACAACATGGCTGTCTATAGCCATGGCAGTTCTCAGAGAAGGCTGAGAGCTAAAAACTATGGACAGGGAAGTACAGAATAAATTATTAATTCTTTACAAGAGAATCTGGATGGTGTTATCACAGTGTTCCCCAAACTATTATGTAACATTGCTACTCTTTTTTTTTTTTTTTTTTTTTCAGTACGCAGGCCTCTCACTGTTGTGGCCTTTCCCGCTGCAGAGCATAGGCTCCGGATGCGCAGGCTCAGCAGCCATGGCCCACGGGCCCAGCTGCTCCACAGCATGTGGGATCTTCCCGGACCGGGGCACGAACCGGCATCCCCTGCATCGGCAGATGGACTCTCAACCACTGCGCCACCAGGGAAGCCCATTGCTACTCATTTTTAATGTAAAAAGAAAAACAAAACCCTCAAACATGTTTTTAAAGGAAGACATTCCTGTCAAATATCTTCTTTCTGCTCTCTAAATCCATTTTGTTTCTTGTTGCACTTAGCCAGGCAGAAGTTGAAGAGACAGCAAAGAGTAAATTCAGCCTATTAAGTCCTCTAGTTCCCTCCCTTGAGAGCAAATCACTGATCTTCTTAAGCAGCCGACTCTAATGATTCTATTTCTAGGAAGACATGACTCCTCCTTCCCCCTTATATTTAGAGCATCTGGCCAACCCTGCTTCCTTCACTTCCTTTCCCCAGTAAATCCTCTGCATGGGAATTTCCATCATGCTCCTAGACTGCTGTTCTTGCACTATACTTATGCTTCCTAACACACTGCCCCCACCTTTGTATTAAGTCCATCTATAAACAAACCCTTCTCAAGTTTTCCTAACTTGAGTGTACCCTTTGTTTCTTAATGAGACCCTGACTGATACAAACATCTTTCTTAATATTATCAGTAGTCTGTAAACTCCCTTAGGGCTACATCTGTGCTTGACTTGTCTTTGTGTCTCTAAGATGCTCCACGTATTCTATAGGTATGCAGTAATTGTGTTAAATGAGCCAGTTTTTCAAACATATACATAGGATTTTTATTTCAGTCAATACTGATATTATCTGAAGTCCTAATTACTTCTTATTTTGCCAAGGCTGGAGAGAGCATCTTAAATGTGTCAACATTGCTTGCATATTTTAGTTGTAAATAAAATCCTGGCTAACTCAGATTCTCAGTTCCTTAGGCCTTATTAGAGAAGGCAGATACTATTTAACTGGTTCATGAGAAGCTAGAGTTAGTTACTCGAGATAGTCCACTATTTGTATAACCTAGGAGAAGTTCTTTGTTTTCTTGTTTTTTCATCTATGCAATAGGTGAATGGAAAACATCACTGAATTCTTTGTAGTTCTAATTTTTTTTTGTTCTCTGATGCAGAATGTTGTAAAATGGGCACGTTGCTTGGAATTTTCATTTTGTATACTCTTTAACTACTGAGTCATTGAATTTTTCACAGATAATGTCCTAGGCTATTGATTATCACTTCCTACCTTTTAGTGGATGGAAAAAAAAAATGAGAAATAGACAATGTCATTGAGATTTTGGCAAAGACAACAATGTGCAGTTCATAAATACTACATTTGTGCTTTGGTGAAGTGGCCATTGCTCAAAGTTAATGGTTTTGGCAGCCATGGATAGCTCAATGTTGACTGACTGACATAAAGGTCAACTGCTTAATTTATGAGCTGTCCTTCCAGAATAAAGACACCGGTGCTGACCTGCTGGCAAGGAGGAACTGCCATTGAGACTGTTGATACAATAGTGATGATAGTTTAAAAGGAATCTATTCACCTTCTTTTGATCCCTGCCTCTTGTGATCAATGACACTTAAGCCAGGTCAAGATAAGGAACAGACATTTCTGTGGCCATAGAACAAGTTAAGACCAAGTTGCTACAAAGCATTATTAACTTCATGTGCATTCTGTTCTAACAAACTGAACTAGCCAGACATAAGCAATTACTTTTTACCACCCAGACTACAGACAAGCTCAGGATGGCATTCTCTGTTAGTTCTAAACTGCTCAGAAAAGAATTCAGTCACTCCATAAATCAAAGTTATTTAAAAATTCCAGTTTGGAATTCAATTTGTTTTTCATACCACAGATTCTATCCTATACTGTTTTGGATATTGTCATTGAACTGATAATGGTAATTTACAAAAACTGGTCATTGTAAATGGGTGAAAGTTGAATTTGTCAACAATATGAATATACTATTTAATTTATAGTTTTTTTAAATCTAGGCACTAATGATATTTGGGTCTGGATAAGTCTGTTGCAGACAGGTCGTGCTGTGCATTGCAGAATGTTTAGCAGTATCACTAGCTTCTACCCACTGGATGCCAGCAACAATACGTCTTATTTGTGACAACCAAAAAATGTTTCTAAACATTGCCAAATATCCCTTTGGAGGAAAATTAACCTCAGATTGGGAACAACTGAGTTAATTAATAAATATTTTGAATTTATTTTGTTGCCAAGCAATGAACATTGGGAACTCTACCATGAATGGAATGTTGCCCTCTACTCCCAAGGATTTTACAATCTGTTCAAAAAAGGAAGATAAGTAAATACTACCATGGAGGTATATGGAAGGTGTCATATGTGTATACATGTGTTTAACTTCCTATGCTTTTTTAAATGTTTCATTCAGTAATAATGTATTTGACAATGAATTTGTCATTAACTGATTAGGCCACACCATGCAGTCTTGCCAGAAGGAAAATGGAGAAGCTAGAAATGTCAGGAGGAGGTGATGAGAATAAGGTCAAGATGAAAACAGGATTAGGATGGCTAAAATATGTGGCCCAAACTTTGACATCCTAGTGTGAAATAACACAAGAGTTAAATCTAAAGATGAAAACTGATGTTACTGCAGAGCACCAATCATACAGTTAAAAAAGATCTATCAAGAAAATCTTAAAGATCTTTGAAGTCGAAGGTTTACAAGTGTAACATTTATACCTGTATTATCATGAAACAACCCTTGGCACTGCGTTCCTATTGCACAATCTGTTCATGTTGACGCACTGACCTGAGGACACAGCACAGAAGTCGCTAGCTCATCCTTCTCATTGCAATTTCAAATTCCAGACTAAATGTCAAAATGCGGCAACACTTCCCTGAAACTCAAAGAAATTAGAAGGAGAACTCCAGCCAGGAGACATAATACCAAAAAGTTGCTGCCACATACCAAACAGAAAGATACAAAAGTCTTTTTATATAAAAGGCAATGTAAAACATGTAGTGGAACAAGACTAGGCTTAGTGAGCTCTTCAAAATAAATCTCTTAATGGAACACACAATTCTCAGTTGCAAGAGTCAAATTGAATTAGTATTTATTATGTGGTGAGAAGTGTTATTTAATTTAACCATTTCAGGACATGTCCAGGAAAAATGCAAACACATGCAATTCAACAACAGAAATGAATAAGACCTATAGCAGGTCCCCTATGTTAGGAATCATCAGAGTAAGTCAACACAGTCCTGCATTTTGAATGGTACTGTGAGAAGTTCAGGATAGTAATAGTTATTCTTAGCTTAGAAATCCACATTTCCAGTAGCAACTAAACACTCAGATCACATACTGAGCATAAATATTCCAAAGACTGCAGAAATATGTACTTTCTATAAAATTTAATTATTTAACATTAATATAAACTACCCGGGTGGTTTAAAAAAGTATCTCATAGGACAATGTAATTTTCTCTTATGCTGAGCAACAAAAACTATTTAAATCCAAGCAAGTTCTGAATATATGACTAAAATTTATAGTGATTTTATTTATTTTTATTTATTTAACCTTTTTTTAAAACATCTTTATTGGAGTATAATTGCTTTACAATGGTGTGTTAGTTTCTGCTTTATAACAAAGTGAATCAGTTATACATATACATATGTTCCCATATCCCCTCCCTCTTGTGACTCCCTCCCACCCTCCCTATCCCACCCCTCTAGGTGGTCACAAAGCACCGAGCTGATCTCCCTGTGCTATGCAGCTGCTTCCCACTAGCTATCTATTTTACATTTGGCAATGTATATATGTCCATGACACTCTCTCATTTCGCCCCAGCTTCCCCTTCCCCTTCCTCATGTCCTCAAGTCCATTCTCTATGCCTGCGTCTTTGTTCCTGTCCTGCCCCTAGGTTCTTCAGAACCTTTTTTTTTTTTTCAGATTACATATTTATGTGCCAGCATACAGTATTTGTTTTTCTCTTTCTGACTTACTTCACTGTGTGACAGACTCTAGGTCCATCCTAGAGTTACTCAATTTGTAACACTGAGTTACAAATAACTCAATTTCACTTCTTTTTATGGCTGAGTAATATTCCATTGTGTATATGTGCCACATCTTCTTTATCCATTCATCTATTGATGGACACTTAGGTTGCTTCCATGTCCTGGCTATTGTAAATAGAGCTGCAATGAACATTTGGTGCATGCCTCTTTCTGAATTATGGTTTTCTCAGGGTATATGCCCAGTAGTGGGATTGCCAAGTTGCATGGTAGTTCTACTTTTAGTTTTTTAAGGAACCTCCATACTGTTCTCCATAGTGGCTGTATCAATTTACATTCCCACCAACAGTGCAAGAGGGTTCCCTTTACTCTACACCCTCTCCAGCATTTATTGTTTGTAGATTTTTTGATGACGGCCATTCTGACTGTTGTGAGGTGATACCTCACTGTAGCTTTGATTTGCATTTCTCTAATGATTAGTGATGTTGAGCACCCTTTCATGAGTTTGTTGGCAATCTGTATATCTTCTTTGGAGAAATGTATATTTAGGTTTTCTGCCCATTTTTGGATTGGGTGGTTTGTTTTTTTGATATGGAGCTGCATGAGCTGCTTGTAAATTTTGGAGATTAATCCTTTGTCAGTTGCTTCATTTGCAAATATTTTCTCCCATTCTGAGGGATATCTTTTTGTCTTGGTTATGTTTTCCTTTGCTGTGCAAAAGCTTTTAAGTTTCATTAGGTCCCATTTGTTTATTTTTGTTTTTATTTCCCTTTCTCTAGGAGGTGGGTCAAAAAGGATCTTGCTGTGATTTATGTCATAGTGTGTTCGGCCTATGTTTTCCTCTGAGTTTAACAGTGTCTGGCCTTACATTATAGTGAATCTTAGATACTAAAATATGAACCAAAGCTGATAAAGAGAATTATTAATTAATATCTGTTAACATTTGCCAAAATTAGCATCTATTTTGGGATCAGCTATGATTCAAGAGAGCAAATGTCTAGGGAACTGTAAGTAAGGAATCATTTTTTTTCCTCCTATTTTCTAGGGTGAAAGTGGAGGGCAACTATTTAAGCTCAACCCAGAAACAAGCTGACTTGTGGATTTGGCCAAACTATTTTACAAATGGAGGCACATCCTGCCCAGGACTGTCCATAATCAAGAGTAAAGAGAATGCAACATGAAAAGGCAAAATAAAAATTTATTGCCTCAATTTATTCCAAACAAACATACTTTGTAATACTTGAAAAGATCTATGTGAAATAATTCAAATATGAACTACAGTCCCTCTTCTCAAGTCGTTCACAATTTAGTAGGGGATGATTAATGCAGAAGCAATAAACTAAAATAGACTTAATTAAAATACAAAAATAATAATTTTTAAAAGACTAGAATACTGTGAAAAAGAGGATGGGAATAAGAAAGGGGGGGGTTTGCTTTTTCTTAGCTCTGGCAAGCTTCAGAAAAATGTTTTTTATGTCTATAGTCATAAAATGAATTAAAGTCATTCTTTTTTATTTGTTGCTCATTCTATGTTCTTACTTGCAAATTTTGACAGCACCCTGAACCGTTATAAGTGATTGTATGAGAGCTATTTTAGGAAGGGATCAGTTTCTCTTTTCTCTTCCAGCTATTTGGACTGAGCCTAAGGTTTCCTTTGAAGTTGTTGATATTTCAATTGGCTTCTCAGAAGCATGAGATAATATCTCAGAAGTATGAGATAATATCTGAAACATGCCCCAGATGTTTATGTTTTTGAAAGTGTCATTTTATTAGAATGGTAGCATCTTAAGTATTTTTAAAATATATTACACCAGGAAGCTGAAAATGTAATATTTTTCAACCATAATATGCCACTGACCAATAAAAAATAAACATGTAAAGTATTACTTTTCTTCTATATGTTTCCATGCATATAAATTGCATTTAAATGTTTATATATGTGTGTGAGTGAACTGTGGGCATGTGTGTTTATAAAGACATACAGGTTGCAGGTTTATGGCAATGGAAACAAATTATCCTGTCTACAGTCTCCACTATACTTAATTTAAATTCAAAATTGACTATTTAAGTAATAGAATGCATTTACATTCTAATTTATAACGTATTTATGCTAATATATGTTATTTTAATAACTTTTTGCTTCTACATTCAATTGCATAGTTTTCAAAATAGGTTCTTAGAAAAATTAAAATGACCATTTATTTAACTAAATCAGTTGCTATTCAAATGATTTATCTAGATATTTTAAAAGATAAAAGTATTGATTATTCTTGAACCAGTTATACCATTATATTTTCTAGAAGGTAATTTAAAAAGAAATCCTGGCTAGGAAATATATAACAAGAACTTTATCAGTCTGAGAATTAAAATTTTTAGGAAATTGTTTCATATTTTTCATACACACACAGTTCAAGAAAATTAGTTTCATATCATTTAAATCAGTGTAATGTGGCAAGATCATATTATAGAATCAAATCAAGAAAAAAAAATTCTGAGATGTTTTGTAGTTTAAAATAAATAGCAGCCTCAAGGGAAAATAAAACAGTAAGGTGCATAATAGCAGGTTTTACACGATTACATTATTGATTTATAAAATTATGTTGACGTTCACGTTCTGCCTCTCTGCATGTGAGTGCAATGCACTCTGTATAATTATGTTATCCACACCATGTTTAAAAAATGCAATAAGAATATTAAAATACTTGGCCATGTAATTAAGAGACTACATTCCAACCATGATCACTAACAAATGAGATTAGTGTTAGACTTAACTCAGAAAGACCAACTTTCCTAAGAGGACTATAAAAAGATTGGCATCCTTGTTGAAAGATTGTAACATTTTTCCCCCATTTCATTTACTAAAGTGAAATCTTTATAACTTGTTGACTGTGGCAGTTCAGCTAAACAGACTGCCCATTGAACAGTTACAAAGTGAAATATTAACAAAGCTGATTGGGTCGTTAGACCAAACCCATTTGTAAAAATCAATTCAAGCTCAGGAAAATATGTATGCTATATTTTATCACCATAGAAAACTGATGTTGGAAAATAATAATCATGTATCCAAGGAACAATTTATAAAAACTGCATCTCATAAACAATGGTGTCATTACAATAATCATCCATAAACAAAGGGTATAAATGATACACAGTCCTTTCAAAAACCCTGAAAGTAGAATTACATGGTAGAAATAACATTGTATTCATGTTATTTTAATTTATTTTATGCTATTCAAGAAAACAGATACACCTTAGCAGGTGCTGAATAATGAGCGGAAAAATGAACATTTCTATTAGATGTACCTGGATATTCACAGCTTAGATAACAATAACCCAAAGAAATCCAATCACTATAGATTGTAAGCAATGAGATTCTACCACTTTTCTCTGGAATGTTATACTATTTCATGTTCTGTTATGTCTTTTCAAATTAAACAGAATGTCATTTCTAGTTTTTATAATGTGATCTATCACTGAATACGCATGTGGGTATAAAGAGTATTTTAAAAGTTCCACCAGGTCTTATAATTCTCTAGCTCTCTATTAGGTATGTAAATAGGCATTACAAAGAAAATTATACCTTTTTTGAGTGCTACTGCCAAGTCTTTACAGATACCAAATCACTTTGGCCTAATAAAATAACTTTTACTAAAAACCTTGGCCTAACAAAATTCCTAGAAGTTAGGGTACTTTGATTTCACAGAGCTTTATGCATGAAAGTAAAGTAAACGAGTAAATATCTTTCCCATTTTCACAGACAGCATGGAGTCCACCCAGGATTTGAACTCAGGAGGATAAGGTAGAATATTATTCTTAATCACTATGTTTTATGCTACAAATATCCTCTAGCAGAAAATTGCAGACATCCTCGTCTCAAAAGTAACAGAGTCATGAAAAATCTTGCTGATATTCCCCAAGTATTAAAGGATAAAGCTAGATTGACACTTCCTATTTTTATGATTGTTGATTTTCTCTTCTGGACACAAAGTGTAGAGAGGATCTCTGAGATAATCTTCTATGGAGTTAAAATAACTAAAGAAGGACGTTTAGGTGCTACAAACAAAATTTAACACTTCATGAAGTGGGCAGTCTCCACACTCAAGAGTTAGGAGAAGTGCAAAAAGGGGCAGAAGGCAAGAAGCCTTTATAGGATAAAGAATAGGGAACAAGGAAGAGAAAGAATAAAAATATCTGATTGGTTGGGGTTACATATCTGGCTTTATTTGAGGTTCCAAAGAAGGGGGGGGGTCATCCATGTTACTTGGTAATCATGGATCAGTAACTTAGATGGTCTGACTTTTGAGTAGATGGACCATTTACAAGAATAGGAAACCAAAAGCTGAAGTTTTGTTTTGCTAACATGGTTTTCCAGGTTCAGTGGCATCCAGCCTACCAAAGAAAAGTTAATTTGAGACCAACTTGACAATTCAAACAAATTTTATTTAACACTTCATGATGTGGGCAACCTCTACTCTCAAGAGTTTGGAGACTGCATACTTCATGATGAGTTAAAGTCTACATCACCTAAGTTGTCTTCTTTAAACATTTTAACAAGGGCCATTTTTTTGGCAGAAAATTTCAGTTGACTAGGAGAAAAAGAAGAATAAAAAGAGAAGGAAAAGAAAGAAATAAAGCAAAAGAAAGAGAGAGAGAGAGAGAGAGAGAGAGAGAGAGAGAAAGGAAAAGATCCCAGTCCATGTTAAATCAAAAAATCTTAAACCAAAGATATTTTACCAAAGTCTATCGTGATTCTTCCTGCATTGGGGATAGGCACTGAAGCCTTAGGGGCCCCTTATGGGTTAAATTTGAGCTCAGTGGGGAGTCTGTCCCCTGACAACAAAAAGACCTAGAAAATAGCAAAGAAAAGTATCTTAAAAACAGCTCAAGCTCATATCCCACTCCATTCAAGTGACTGAAATATAGAAAAAAATAATGCAAACTGTTCATACCTGGCCATCCAGGTAAATGATAGGGATTCGCTCTATTTCTGAAAACTTTAGATAAAACTGTCCCAAGTCAGAAAAGGAAGCCAAAAAAATTCAGTTGGCTTCCATATAGCTATTCTATTGAGAAAGAAACTGAAGAAAGGAAGGCAGCAATCAAGACTCTTAGAACATACAATCTGAGTGAACGGAAACAGAAGAAAAAAATTAGAAAACAAATGCTTCAAATACTAAATCAAGTAAAGCATGGGATCTATGAAAGAAGAGATTTGTGATCAGATAATCAGTTAAGAGATGAGCTTGTAGGAGATATAGTAATTAGAAAACAAAGAGAAGAATGGTGCCATTGCAGTAACAAGGGTACTTTAGAAACAGGAAGCAGGAATTGGAAGACCATTTCTAATGATAAGGTATTTGCCTAGAGATTATCATTTAGACTGAAGAGAGGAAAGACAAAGTAGGAAAAGCAGGTTTCATGATAAATGCTAGATTTTGAGAAGACAAACATATGGAAAATTGGAGCCTCCCTGATGCAGAAAGCATAACAAGTAGAATAGAGGAAAAAATTAAAGATAAATACTTTCCTGAAATGAGAAAATAGCTTAATTTACACACTGACAAGGTTCATTCTGTTCCCAGAAAAATTAATAGAGAACATTCAAAATCAAAACATGTCCTGCTGAAATTATTGAATTATAGGGATAAAATAATAATGATGCCAAAGGCATTCAGATTAAGCAAGCAAGTCACCTATAAACAACAACAACAAAATCAGGACGGCCTCAGACTTCTTTAAGTCAGTCATTGTGGATTGAAGTCAAGTCTAAAATGTTTCCAAGGAAAAGAGAGTGAATAGAAATCCCATTCACAGCCAACTCACTATTAATGTGTAAAAGAAACAAAACGATATTCTCAGATTGCCTGGAATTTGGAGACATATTACCTGCAAGCTAATCTTTATATAATTTATACAACTAACATACTAGTCAAAACAATGAAATTCTGATGTGACAACTATTGTAACTAAAACAAAATAGAAATGTATAAGTGGGATAAACTTACCAGTTTAAAGGAAAAGTTTGTTTTCTAAAAAAAAAACCCCAACAATAAGTTGTACATAAGTGATGTTTAAAGTGACTCAAATGAATAAAATAAACATGCAAGAATATAATAAATATATGCATACAAATATAAATCATGTGATAATAAGACCTGAAAATCTGGCATTCAAGTAAAATTTATTCATTGGACTAAAGAAGAGTACTTTGGTAAGAGAGAATGTCTTAAAAGAACAGGTAACTGTCATTAATATGTCCCCAAATATATGTCTATATCAATATTTTTTTAAATCATAAGAAGATTTGTCAGACACACAAGAATAGATATAAATAGAATACAGACATAGTGTATATATATAAGAATATATTTTTAACAGTTCTCTGAACACAAAATTAAGTAAGAATCTGAATAATATGGTTGATTTAAAAGAAATATAACAAAACTATATGCAAACAACAGAGGATATATCTTATCAAGATTCCATGAGCCACTTATTAAATAGGTTTAGCTTGACATTGGCAGGATAGAAAAATAATCTGCTGCTCAGAAACAGTTAATAAATGTATAATTGAGATGTTTTGCCTGTATGTTACCTAAACAGCTACTCTAAAAGAATGCTCTCAATTGTCTCCTTCATATTCCTAATTATTTCATTCAATTATCATATTAATGCCTTAAAAATAGGACATTCTTATTTGGCCTTTTAGACCTGGTGTGTGTGATTGTAAAAAATGAGCCCTTTAAGAAGAATTTTTTCCGCAAAGGAGATTCAAAATACTTGCATATGTGCTTCATCTTCTGGGAACCAGCATGGAATGTCAGTGACAGATGAGCTAGTTATTTCAGAATTCCATTTTATGATAGTATTTCAGAAATGTTAAGTCTTGTGGCAGTTTTTCCAGATCAAAAAGCTATAATTCAGTGATGACAATAATGCTGAGCAGTTAGTTCTGGCCCCATAGTTTGATGCCATCTTTCCATTCGCAGATCAATCCCCCATACACCACTGTCACATAAAAAACACCCCATTGCACTATACAATTTGGCATGACTGCCTAAGAAGCCTGGATTGAACTAGCATTAATTAGCTATGTCATGCTATTATTTATTCCCCATGAATTTGCTTTTACCATTCAGATCAGATATGAAGTCACTAGCACAGCAATTGTAGAAACGATATATGGTCCACTTGCTTGTGTTTGGTCTAGTATTCCTCTATTCAGAAAAGTCGGTGCTATAGAAATTAATGCACTCTAAATTTTACTCCAACTTTTGTACCCTCCCTTCCTTTCTTAGCACAGATAATTCACATGTTAAGAGACCATCCCCAGCTTGAAAACTGCAAGTGAAACTCAGTTATTTTTCTTCCCTCTGTAACAGTTTTGTTTTATTCTTCTTGCCAAATTCTTCCTCTACCTAGCACATCCTCCTTTCTGCCAATGGTCTCCCTTCCTAGGTTTAAATGTTTGAGAAGTATTTCCTCCTGTATTCCTATGTGAAGTCAGATATATATCCCTATTTATCCTGAGTTGGGAAAATTTAAAAGAGAATATCCATAAATAATATGGAAATATAATTATCCAATAGGATATATAATGGTCTTAGGTGAACCCTCTGTCAACATTCATTTTAAAGATATTGTTGAGCAGCTTAAGGCATTTTATTGCCCATTTTATTGTCCAGTATGTCTGGTACAGAACTTTATTCTTTCTTAAAAACTTGTCTATATCCAGGCAGGTATATAGGACACAGGTGTTTCACTTTGTGGCCCAGAGTCAAACTAGTCCCATAAAACTACAGACAGTCTTCCAAATTGTGTGCTTTAATAAATGGTTGAAAAACACTGCATTACTTTTTTCTTCTAATGTGTCAGAAACATGGATTAAAGAGCAAACAATTACTCCAGGATGTCACTTTTAAAATATGTTACTGGACATTATTTTATAAACTCTACAGTTATATAGTATGGGTAGTTACTTGTTATGAAGTTTTAAACTGTAAATCACAGAAAATTCTGACTCAGGAACAAAAAATATTTATCTCTTGTAACAAAAGTCATCAGGTAAGGTAACTTCAACATAACAAAGTACGTTGCCATTCTCAATATGTCAGTGTAGCTCCTGTCATAACAGGAAGATGGCTGTTGCAATTTTAGCCATTACATGCAGTCATTTCCCTACCCAGTAAAAGGAAAAAATGAAATCTTTTCCAGGACAATCCAAAAACACCTTCTCAATATTTCATTGGCCAGTATTGTAACAAATCATCAAAATTAACCAATCACTGACAAGGAAAATAGGGCCACCGTGGTTGGCTTTGGCAAATCAGTAATTACCATTGGACCTCAGGATAGTGCCATCCTTCCCAGAGTCACAATGTGGATTTTGCCATCAAGAAAGAAGAGGTTTGGAAAAGCAACCAATAGTATCTGGGGAATTCACTTGCTAAATTAGCTAATTCATATTTTATTTCCTAAGAGAATGGAACTCAAGGTAGGTAAATGATGTTTAGTGGAATTCAGAACATTGATAGGACAAAGCCTATATATCTGAGGCAAATAATAAAGGGTCAGGAAAAACATTCCTAGAGTAAAGATTACTTACTTATCTGACAGACGTTTATGTTAATAATAAGTGGCAAGGATAGCCTCATCCACCAGAGGACAGAAAGGAGAAGCAAGAAGAACTATAATTCTGCAGCCTGTGTAATGAAAGCCACATTCACAGAAAGATAGACAAAATGAGAAGGCAGAGGACTATGTACCAATTGAAGGAATAAGATAAAACCCCAGAAAAAAAACTAAATGAAGTGGAGATAAGCAATCTTCCAGAAAAAGAATTAAGAATAATGATAGTGAAGATGATCCAGGACCTTGGAAAAAGAATGGTGGCAAATATTGAGAAGATGCAACAAATGTTTAACAAAGATCTAGAAGAATTAAAGAACAAACAGAGATGAATAATACAATAACTGAAATGAAAAATATACTAGATGGAATCAATAGCAGAATAACTGAGGCAGGAGAATGGATAAGTGACCTGGAAGACAGAAAGGTGGAATTCACTGCTGTGGAACAGAATAAAGAAGAAAGGATTAAAAGGAATGAAGACAGCCTAAGAGACCTCTGGGACAATATTAAATGCACCAACATTCGCATTATAGGGGTCCCAAAGGAGAAAGGAAAACTTCCCTAACATGGGAAAGGAAACAGCCACTCAAGTCCAGGAAGTGCAGAGAGTCTCAGGCAGGATAAACCCAAGGAGAAACACGCCAAGAAACATAGCAATCCAATTGACAAAAATTAATGACAAAGAAAAATTATCAAAAGCAACAAGGGAAAAATGACAAATAACAGAAGGGAACTCCCATGAGGCTAATGGCTGATTTCTCAGCAGAAACTCTACAAGCCAGAAGGGAGTGGCATGATATATTTAAAGTGATGAAAGGAAAGAACCGACAACCAAGGTTACTCTACCCAGCAGGATCTCATTCAGATTCAACAGAGAAATCAAAAGCTTTAAAGACAAGCAAAAGCTAAGAGAATTGAGCACCACAAAACCAGCTCTACAACAAATGGTAAAGGAATTTCTCTAAGTGAGAAACATAAGAGAAGCAAAGGACCAACAAAAACAAACCCAAAACAATTAAGAAAATGGTCATAGGAACATACATATTGATAAGTACCTTAAATGTGAATGGAAAAAATGCTCCAACCAAAACACGCAGGCTCACTGAATGAAAACAAAAACGAGACCCGTATATGTGCTGTCTACAAGAGACCCACTTCAGACCTAGGGACACATACAGACTGAAAGTGAGGGGATGGAAAAAGATATTCCATACAAATGCAAAGCAAAAGAAAGCTGGAGTAGAAATACTGATATCAGATAAAATGACTTTAAAATAAAGAATGTTACAAGTGACAAGGAAGGACACTATATAATGATCAAGGGATCAATCCAAGAAGAAGATATAACAATTATAAATATATATGCACCCAACATAGGAGCACCTCAATACATAAGGCAAATGCTAACAGCTATAAAAAAGGAAATTGACAGTAACAAAATAATACTGGGGGACTTTAACACCGCACTTGCATCAATGGACAGATCATCCAGACAGAAAATTAATAAGGAAAAATAAGCTTTAAATAACAACAGACCAGATAGATGTAATTGGTATTTATAGGACATTCCATTCGAAAAGAGCAGATTACACTTTCTTCTCAAGTGCACATGGAACATTCTTCTGGATAGATCCCATCTTGGGTCACAAATCAAGCCTCAGTAAATTTAAGAAAACTGAAATCATATTGGGCATATTTTCTGACCACAATGCTACGGGATTAGAAATCAATTACAGGGGAAAAATGTAAAAATCACAAACACATGGAAGCTAAACAATACTTTACTAAATAACCAAGAGACCATGAGAAAATCCAATAATACCTATAAACAAATGACAATGAAAACTTGATGATCCAAAACCTATGGGATGCAGCAAAAGCAGTTCTAAGAGAGAGTTTATAGCAATACACTCCAACCTCAAGAAACAAGAAAAATCTCAAATAAGCAATCTAACCTTATACCTAAAGGAACTAGAGAAAGAAGAATAAACAAAACCCCAATTTAGAAGAAGGAAAGAAATCATAAAGATCAGAGCAGAAATAAATGAAATAGAAACAAAGAAAACAATAGCAAAGATCAATAAAACTAAAAGCTGGTTCTTTGAGAAGATAAACAAAATTGATAAACCTTTAGCCAGATTCATCAAGGAAAAGAAGGAGAGGACTCAAATCAATAAAATTAGAAATGAAAAAGGAGAGGTTATGATGGACACTGCAGAAATACAAAGCATCATAAGAGACTACTACAAGCAATAAATGCCAATAAAGTAGACAACCTGGAAGAAATGGACAAAGTCTTAGAAAAGTATAACCTTCCAAGACTAAGCCAGGAAGAAATAGAAAATATGAATAGACTAATCAGAAGTAATGAAACTGAAACTGTGATTATAAATCTTCCAACAAACAAAAGTCCAGGACCAGATGGCTTCACAGGCAAATTCTACCAACCGTTTAGAGAAATGCTAACACCAATCCTTCTCAAACTCTTCCAAAATGTTGCAGAGGAAGGAACACCCCCAAACTCATTGTGCAAGGCCACAATCACCTTGATACCCAAACCACACAGATATAAAAAAAGAAAATTTCAGACCAATACACCTATCCTTCTCAAACTCTTCCAACAGATAGCAGAGGGAGGAACACTCCCAAACTCATTCTATGAGGCCAACATCACCCTGATACCAAAACCAGACAAAGACGTCACAAAGAAAGAAAACTACAGGCCAATATCACTGATGAACATAGATGCAAAAATCCTCAACAAAATATTAGCAAACAGAATCCAACAGCACATTAAAAGGATCATACACCATGATCAAGTGGGGTTTATCCCAGGAACGCAAGGATTCTTCAATATACGAAAATCAATCAATGTGATACACCATATCAACAAACTGAAGGAGAAAAACCATATGATCATCTCAATAGATGCAGAGAAAGCTTTTGACAAAATTCAACACTCATTTATGATAAAAACCTTGCAGAAAGTGGGCATAGAGGGAACTTTCCTCAACATAATAAAGGCCATATATGACAAACCCACAGCTAGCATCGTTCTCAATGGTGAAAAACTGAAACCATTTCCACTAAGATCAGGAACAAAACAAGGTTGCCCACTCTCACCACTCTTATTCAACATAGTTTTGGAAGTTCTAGCCACAGCAATCAGAGAAGAAAAAGAAATAAAAGGAATCCAAATAGGAAAAGAAGAAGTAAAGCTGTCACTGTTTGCAGATGACATGATACTATACATAGAGAATCCTAAGGATGCTACCAGAAAACTACTAGAGCTAATCAATGAATTTGGTAAAGTTGCAGGATACAAAATTAATGCACAGAAATCTCTGGCATTCTTATACACTAATGATGAAAAATCTGAGAGTGAAATTAAGAAAACGCTCCCATTTACCATTGCAACAAAAAGAATAAAATATCTAGGAATAAACCTACCTAAGGAGACAAAAGACTTGCATGCAGAAAACTATAAGACACTGATGAAAGAAATTAAAGATGATACAAACAGATGGAGAGATATACCATGTTCTTGGATTGGAAGAATCAATATTGTGAAAATGACTGCACTACCCAAAGCAATCTACAGATTCAATGCACTTGCTATCAAATTACCAATAGCATTTTTTACAGAACTAAAACAAAAAATCTTAAAATTTGTATGGATACACAAAAGACCCTGAATCACCAAAGCAATCTTGAGGGGGAAAAAAATTGGAGCTGGAGGAATCGGACTCCCTGACTTCAGACTATCATACAAAGCTACAGTAACCAAGATAGTATGGTACTGGAACAAAAACAGAAATGTAGATCAATGGAACAGGATAGAAATCCCAGAGATAAACCCACACATCTATGGTCAACTAATTTATGACAAAGGAGGGAAGGATGTACAATGGAGAAAAGACAGTTTCTACATGTAAAATAATGAAATTAGAACACTCCCTCACACCATACACAAAAATAAACTCAAAATGGATTAAAGACCAGACACTATAAAACTCTTAGAGGAAAACAAAGGAAAAACACTCTTTGACATAAACCACATCAAGATCTTTTTTGGCCCACCTCCAAGAGTAATAGAAATAAAAACAAAAATAAACAAATGGGGCCTAATGAAACTTAAAAGCTTTTGCACAGCAAAGGAAACTATAAACAAGACAAAAAGACAGCCCTCAGAATAGCAGATATTTGCAAATGAATCAATGGACAAAAGATTAATCTCCAAAATATATAAACAGCTCATGCAGCTCAATATTTAAAAAAAAAAAAAAACAATAAAAATTGGGCAGAAGACTTAAATAGACATTTCTCCAAAGAAGACATACAGATGGCCAAGGGACACATGAAAAGCTGCTCAACATCACTAATCATTACAGAAATGCAAATCAAAACTACAGTGAGGTATCAGCTCATACCAGTTAGAATGGGCATCAACAGAAAAATCCACAAACAACAAATGCTGGAGAGGGTGTGGAAAAAAAGGAACTCTCTTGCACTGTTGATGGGAATGTAAATTGATACAGCCACTATGGAGAACAGTATGGAGTTTCCTTAAAAAACTAAAAATAGAATTACCATATGACCCAGCAAACCACTACTTGGCATACACCCTGAGAAAACTATAATTCCAAAAGACACATGCACCACAGTGTTCTTTGCAGAACTATTTGCAATAGCCAGGTCATAGAAGCAACCTAAATGCTCATCAACAGACGAACGGATAAAGAAGATGTGGTACATGTATACAATGGAATATCACCCAGCCATAAAAAGAAATGAAATTGGGTCATTTGTAGAGATGTGGATGATCCTAGTGTCTGTCATACAGAGTGAAGTAAGTCAGAAAGAGAAAGACAAATATCGCATATTAACGCATATATGTGGAATCTAAAAAGATGGTACAGATGAACCAGTTTGCAAGGCAGAAATAGAGACACAGTTGTAGAGAACAAATGTATGGACACTAAGGGGGGAAAGCCGGGGGTGGAGGTGGTGGGATGAACTGGGAGATAGGGATTGACATATATACACTAATATTCATAAAATAGATAACTAATAAGAACCTGCTGTATAAAAAACACGAATAAAACAAAATTCAAAATAATAGGTGGCAAAGAGGATTAGGAAGACTCTAGTTAAGGAGATTAAAAAAAAAAGAGAAGGTAGGGCACTGACTCTAGTTAAGGAGATCTAAAAAAAGAGAGAAGGTAGGGCACTGAAACCCCGATGTTTAAGGAGACAAATTTACCTTCTTGTATTTGTTTTTAATTAAAACCAGGGCAAAGAAGAATTCAGAAATCTTTGCTCAGCCTTTAAAGATCCCAGGCCCTGTTGTTTCTTCTATATTTCCCTTCTTCATTCTGTTACACATGTAACAAATATTATTCTATGTGATTGGAATGTAGCAGTGAACAGGATGTACAGGAGCCTGTATTTAGAAAAGTTCCCTGCCCTCAAGGAGTATAAAGAGTAAACAATAAATATAATTTAAAAGACAAATAGTATTAAGAGAGCAAACAGTATAAAAGGAGACAAACAGTAAACAATAAATATAATAAAGAAATAAATGATATTGTCTCTTAGAAATTGATAAGTCCTATGGGGGAAAAAAGGGAAAGAAACAAGTAAGGCAAGGTACTGGAGACCATGAGTGCAAGTGGGATACAACTTTTTTTAAGTGTAGTTGATTTACAATATTATATTAGTTTCAGGTGTTCAGCATCATATTCTGCATACAATTTTAAATAGGGTATTTAGAGTATATCTTATTGAAGTGATATTCAGGTAAAGACTTTCTGTTGTTCAGATCACCTTTCACTTAATGTTAAGTTGCAATGCAGTGTAGTTTTTGAAGTATTAAATATCCCTCATGAATATTAAAATACATTCATTACATAGTGTATAAAATAATGATACATTTTATTAAACTATATTAGGAAATCTTATATTTCTCTGAATCTCTAACGGTAGTTTTCAGTTTCTGCAATGTATTAAAAATCACCACACAAATTGATTTTTTCCTTAAATTATGACTAGTTCTAGGTTTATTAAGCTATTAATTCTTCCTCTTAAGTTCTGTCTAATTCATTCTGTACCCAAAGCCCTTAGCTCTCCAATTGGCTAAAATAGAACCTCCTTTTTACTTTTTCTGGGAATTATATCTTCTACTAAAAAAGAAGTATACTTCTCGGGGCT
Source organism: Kogia breviceps (assembly GCF_026419965.1). Taxonomy (NCBI): domain Eukaryota; kingdom Metazoa; phylum Chordata; class Mammalia; order Artiodactyla; family Physeteridae; genus Kogia; species Kogia breviceps. The sequence continues at coordinate 108,920,506 of NC_081314.1, read as the reverse complement.
TCCCTGGTGGCGCAATGGTTGAGAGTCCGCCTGCCGATGCAGGGGACAAGGGTTCGTGCCCCGGTCCAGGAGGATCCCACATGCCGCGGAGCAGCTGGGCCCGTGAGCCATGGCCGCTGAGCCTGCGCGTCCGGAGCCTGTGCTCCGCAACCGGAGAGGCCACAACAGTGAGAGGCCCGCGTAGCACACACAAAAAAGAAAGAAGTAGACTTCAGAAGAGGGGTAGAGGTTTACGAGGGATTAAGAGAGGAAGGCTTCACCCAGGTTACCAAACAAAATAGCCAGTGATCAGTCCTAGAGATCAAAGGTGTAAAAAATTGCCTTTGTATCCAGCTGGCTTTGGCTATTGATTTATTTGGTGTAAAACATAGAAAGTGCTACCCTTAGGGATAATTTTAATTTAATCAATGTTTATTTTTGATATCCTTTGACGGCTCTGTCTACTTCTCAATCTCTGGATACCTAACAAGTTTGTTACCTGAGGGTCCCATAATGGTCAGTTCCCCTTCCCAAAATGCACCAGGTTTTGAAAGTTTGAATCTCCTCTTCATTTCCCACCCTTCTGGATATAGGAATACCTCATTTTATTGCACTTCACAGATATTGCATCTTTTACAAATTGAAGGTTTGTGGCCACCCTGCATTGAGCAGTGAGTCTCTGTCACATTTTGGTAATTCTCGCAGTATTTCAAACTTTATTTTATTATTTTTATATTTGTTATAGTGATCTGTGATCTTTGATATTACTACTGTAATTGTTTGGGGATGCCACAAACCGCAATCATATAAGTCGGCAAACTAAGTTGATAAATGTTGTGTGTGTTCTGATTGCTCTACTGACTGGCAGTTTACCTATTTCTCTCCTTCTCCTGGAGCCTCCCTATTCCCTGAGACACAACAATATTGAAATTAGGTCAATTAATAACCCGACAATGGCCTCTAAATAGTCAAGTGTAAGGAAGAGTCACACATCTCTCAGTTTAAATCAGAAGCTAGAAATGATTAAGCTTAGTGAGGAAGGAATGTTGAAAGCCAAGACAGGCTAAGACTTAGGCCTCTTGTGCCAAATAACCAAGTTGTAAATGCAAGGAGAAGTTCTGGATGAAAATTAAAAGTGCTCCTCCAGTGAACACACAAATAATAAGAAAGCAAAACAGCCTTACTGCTGTTAGGAAGAAAGTTTTAGTGGTCTGGATAGAAGATCAAACCAGCCACAACATTCCCTTAAACCAAAGCCTAATCCAGAACAAGGCCCTAAATCTTCAATTCTATGAAAGCTGAAGAGGCAAAGAAGCTGTCTCCATAACATGAAAGTACAAGATAAAACAGCAAGTGCTGATGTGGAAGCTGCACCAAGTTATCCAGAAGGTCTAGCTAAGATAATTAATGAAGGCAGCTACACTAAGCAACAGATTTTTAAACAAAACAGTCTTATATTGGTAGAAGATGCCATGTATGGCTTTAATAGCTAAAGAGAAGAAGTCAATGTCTGGCTTCAAATTTTCAAAAAATAAACTAACTTTCTTGTTTGGAGCTAACACAACTGGTGACTTGAAGTTGAAGCCAATGCTCATTTACATTCTGAAAATCCTGGTGCCCATAAGAATTATGCTAAATCTAGTCTACCTATGCTCTATAAATGAAACAACAAAGCACATCTGTTTATAACATGGTTTACTGAATATTTTAAGCTCACTGTTGAGAACTGCTTCTCAGATAAAAAGATATCTTTCAAAAATATAACTACTCATTGACAACGTACCTGGTCACCTAAGTGCTCCGATGGAGATATACAAGATGAATGTTGTTTTCATGACTGCTAACACAATATACATTCTGCAGCCCATGGATCAAGGAGTAATGTAAGAGTTTGAAGTCTTATTATTTAAGAAATACATTTCATAAAGCTAGAGCTGCCAAAGATGGTGATTCCTCTGTTGGATCTGGGCAGTCAATTGAAAACCTTCTGGAAAGGATTCATCTTTTAGATACCATTAAAAATATTCGTGATTCATGGGAAGATGTCAAAATATCAACATTAACAGGAGTTTGGAAGAAATTGATCCTAACCCTCATGAATGACTTAAAGGAGTTCAAGACTTCAGTGGAAAAAGCAACTGCAGATGTGGTGGAAATAATAAGAGAACTAAAATTAGAAATGGAGCCTGAAGATGTGACTGAATTGCTGTTATCTCATGATAAAACTTGAAGGGATGACTTGCTTCTTATGAATCAGGAAATAAAGTAGTTTCTTGAGATGAAATCTACTGGTGAAAATGTTGTGAAGATGGCTGAAATAACAACAAAGGATTTAGAACATTATACAAACTTAGTTGATAAAGTAGTGGCAGTATTTGAGAGAATTGACTCCAGTTTTTGTTTTTTTTTTTTTTTTTTTTTTTTTTGCGGTACGCGGGCCTGTCACTGTTGTGGCCTCTCCCGTTGCGGAGCACAGGCTCCGGACGTGCAGGGTGAGCGGCCATGGCTCATGGGCCCAGCCGCTCCGCGGCATGTGGGATCTTCCCGGAAGATCGGGGCACGAACCCGTGGTCCCCTGCATCGGCAGGCGGACTCTCAACCACTGCGCCACCAGGGAAGCCCTTGACTCCAGTTTTGAAAGAAGTTCTACTGTGGGTAAAATGCAATCAAACAGCTTTGCATGATGCAGAGAAATCATTTATGAAAGGAAGTGCCAATTGATGCAGCAAAATTCAATTTGTTTTATTTTAAGAAAATTCTACAGCCACCTCAAACTTCATCAACCACCACTCTGATTAATCAGCAGCCATGAACACTGAGGCAAGACCCTCCACTAGCAAAAAGATTACTACTCATTGAAGGCTTAGATGATAGATATCAATTTTTAGCAATAAATTATTTTTAAAATTAAGGTATATACACTTTTAGACATAATGCTATTGCATAAGTAATAGACTACAGTATACTGTAAATATAACTTTTATATGGACTGGGAAACCAAAAAAATTTGTGATTTACTTTATTGCAATATTCACTTTATTGTGGTGGTCTGGAACTGAACCCACACTATCTCTCAGGTATGCCTATAAATCTCTTAGGTCCATGCTAGGTTCTAGGTACTAAGTTGACAGTTATTTTGCACAAAAGTACATACAGATAAGAATATTATAATTTGTCCTAACTAATATGCACACATTTTTGCAAGGATCTTGCATATTTTAATCCAAAAAGATATAGTGGATAATAGCAGATATATAGGAGACATTTTAGAAAGCAGGTGTGCTTCAAATCACAACTCTGGCCAGAGCATAAAGCACCACTCCTTAGGTTCCATTTTGTGGGAAATACTTCTCTCTTCAAAATTTTTTTTCTATCTCTCACTCCTGGAAATTTGAATTTCACTATAATGTAGTAGGAAAAAAACTCCAATAAGCTGGGGTACTTTATACAATAGGTTTAGTGGATCAACATTACGGAAGTTAGATTGTAAGGGATATTATTCTCAACTAGGATTCTTAGCATCCCCTACAGGAATGTTTGGAAATGTGGAGGTAATCTTGGAAGTAACCCATACTTTGAATGGGCACTGGCACTAGTGGATGGGGCCAAACATGCTGGATATTCTTCAAGGGTGAAGAAAATCCTGTGCTATGAAAAATGGTCCCATCCAAAATGTGAATAGTGTCCCTGTAGAGAAACACTGGAGGATATAATTTGGTAGAAGCAATGGAGGGTGTACAAAAGGAGACCCTACAGTCAGCTCTATTGAATACATGTTGGTGAAATCAAGAAGGTATGATGACTACCTTAGGGCAAGTGAGAAGGAAAAGGAACAAGCATGGGGAAAGTGACTGTCCCATTTCAAACACAAACATAGGTAGCCTTTCTATACTTTTAAAATTCCACACAGTACTTCTTATTTTTACCACTGAGAAAACTGAAGCTCAGAGAGATTAAATGATTCATACAAATTCAATGTATTAGTGAGTGCTGGAGCCAGGATTCAAACATAGTTGCAATGAACTCCAAAGTTCCCATCTTTTCCTCTACAGTGGAAAGACATCAAAGCACTGCTCCAGTATCCAATGCAATCAGCTTGCTTGTGTGAGCTTACAATTACTATGTATGAATATAAAGACTCAACACAAACTTGTTTTTCCAGGGTTTCAGGCCTTATTGTAAAAAAAATTGGGAGCCAATAATATTGTTAATTATAAAAGCAACAATACATATGTATAAAATACTGTTATTTTATTATTCTTTCAGAGGCGCAGGAAGACTAGTGTGCTAGAGAGTGAAAGGCAAAGCTTATGCGATGGTGTGGTATATTAACTGATTGCATTGTTGGCCTCAACTAATGACTCCCTGGTAGTTCACTGTTGACCCTGTAACACTGTAGCTCTTCCTGAGCTGACTCTGAACTGATCTTGTGACTTGCCTTTGGCCAAAAGAATGCGGAAGGAGTCATGGTATGCCTTCTTAATCTTTCTTGTTTCCTCTTTAGATCCTTCTACCTCCACAAGAATGAGCCTGGTCTAGCTACAGTTATCTCAGTCAAGGCCATCCTGTACCTCTCTATAGCAAAATGACCCCAAATGAGACTAGGTCAGGAAATTCACCTACCCCTCCTCAGCTGTGTGTAGACGTGACATATGAGTGAGTATAGATGATCCCCAAATAATTACTCAACTGACGCATAGATTCATAAGCATTAAAAATGCTTATTATTTTAAGACATTAAGTTTTAGAGTTGCTTGCTACGTTGCCACTGATACAGATGATTTTCTTGGGTGATTTTTAAAGCCTAGCGTTAATATCCCATGAGAACCAACACTGCTGTAGCTTCTTAGGAACTGGAAACTCGGAATACATCAATAGACCATATTCTGAACATAAAGTATGGCAAACCCATCCAGGGCACCAAAGCATCACAAACAGGGAAGCTCCTTCAGGCAGCTTCGAAGTCAAGAGACATCTGCTAAGGGTGTTATTTAGCAGGAAAATCATGATACACCCTACTTGAGACATTAGCAAATAGATTGATTTGTTAAAATATGTAAGTTAACCCTTCTGGAGTGTGAATCTTTCTTTTAGTCAAGCCCCTGGGATTTGAATCGCTGTAACTGGAAATTAGAAACAAATTTGTTCAAATTTTGGATCCTTAGAATGATAAAGCCTTTGGCTTACCAGTTATAAAAGCAAAGCTATCTTTCAGTGTAATTAATCACATCTGTCTGGGATGGTTCAACTGAAACCAGGATGCTTGTCCAAATGACTTTTTGGCTTCCTTTCCCACCCATAAATCCGTAATTTTAATCGCAAGGAACTGTTACTAAAGGAATTGTCTAGTGTATATAACACATTATTAATCAGTATAAGTGCTTAACATTTTTATGTAAGTTAGCTCCAGTATTTAAAATATTTTCCTGAATCCCTAGAGCTAATTATTGAGCAATCGGCATGCAATAAACCTTGAAGCAATCTTCAAAGAAAGAGAAGGTCTAAGTGGGAGGATATAAAAACTGGGAATTACAGTAATCAAATCATGTGGTCAGGAGACATTAGTTGTTGCTGTGAGGTCTCTGGAAGATAAACATGACTGAAACCCACACCGAATGAATAGCTGACATCAACAAGTTTTGTACTGTGTCCTACACAAACAGATTGGGTGGGAAGAGAAATCTTCCAAAATTAAATCAGTTCATCATTTCCAGACAACATTCTTATAGCCCCACTGCCATCCAAATTAGGGAGGAAGTGAAAAAGGAAAAACATTGAGATGCTAATAAATCATCTCATAACCACCAAAATGTCATCCTTCTTGATTTGGAATTAAGTAGGGTTGACTCAGCCACCCAGAATGTTCCTATGAGTGCCCTGGAAAACAATACAAAAGACACAGAAAATCTTTTAGAAGAAGCCATGGATTCAGATTTTATTAGTATGTCCTATATCTATCATGATAATTTGCAAAAAATTATACAGGTATTTAGTTCATGAAATATATGAGGTTTACAAGTTTGTGGTTATTATTACAAGTCAAATCCTGCCACAGCAAATATCCTAACTGTGAACATTGCTGTATAGTTAAAGACTGTCAAAATCCTAGATTTGGGGTCACTTGTTTCAAGCACAGATATTGGATAAAATCAACTTCCTTTAAAATGAAAGAATGCAAACAACTCTCTCGAATTTTATTTCAATAAAATCTTATTGTATAAACAACAGGAACGTGACCCAGCCCACTACTTAGCAGACACTATACTATTAATACTCCAAATTTTATAAAGTATCTCAACCAGCCAACAGTGTTGGATAATGCTTACAAATGTTAACAAATCAGAACTTTCAAAAAAGTTAATAAATATACACACAGCAAAATGGATATATCTTTAAAAACATAAAGCTGAATAAAATCAAGGCAAAAATGAAACAAACAAACAATATAGCTCAATGCAACTAAGGCAGATTAAAATAGCACATCTGAGTTAAAAAAAAAAAACTTTTCCAAAGATGCATACCAAACTTATGAATTTTATCTAATTTAAACAAATTTTATGCAAACATAAATCAACCATCTTAAAGGTAATAACTTTTCAAGGAAAAGAATGAAAAGGGAGAGAGGAAATGAAGGGGAAAAATTTAAACACAAAAGGTATGCTTTGTAGAGATTTAAAAACTGCCTAAACACTATACCATTTGATTACTTGATATGAAAGTTGGAGATTACACATCCATTTCCATTATAGACTTCCAAGTCTCCCAAATTTTATTATACCACTTAGCATTTAATTGACATCATAAAGTATATAATTTAATGTCTATTGATTACCTTTGTACCCTTTTAATTATATACATAATTATATAAATTATGTAACTGTTTTTCAGTTGGTTGATTTTAGTCCAGGTTTCTATTTCCCTTTATATAAAAAAATGGAAATTTTATTGTTCATGTCTTTTTTTCCACCTTTCTCCTTGCTTTTCTACTTTTGCCATCTTATCAAATATACTTTTAATTTTACTCAATTAAAAATGGATTAAGGGCTTCCCTGGTGGCGCAGTGGTTGGGAGTCCGCCTGCCGATGCAGGGGACACGGGTTCGTGCCCTGGTCCGGGAGGATCCCACGTGCCGCGGAGCGGCTGGGCCCGTGGGCCATGGCCGCTGGGCCTGTGCGTCCGGAGCCTGTGCTCCGCAGCGGGAGAGGCCGCGGCGGTGGGAGGCCCGCATACCGCAAAAAAAAAAAAAAAAAAAAAAAAAAAAAAAAAAAAAAAATGGATTAACATGGGAGGAGGGATAAATTGGGAGATTGGGACAGACATATACACAATACTATATTTAAATAGATAACTAATAAGGACCTACTGTATAGCACAGGGAACTCTACTCAATACTCTGTAATGACCTAGATGGGAAAAGAATATAAAAAAGAGTGGATATATGTATATGTATAACTGATTCACTTTGCTGTAAAGAAGAAATGATATTCCAATAAAAATCTTTTACAAAGGATTAATATAAATTATATATGTAGAACTATGAATATTGATCTGAACATTAATATATGCCTAACTACTGTGCAACAAAAAACATGTTTTATTTTTATAATTACTCTCAGAACTGGAATCTAATATGAATATTAATATTGCTATGTTTATTTAAATACTTACTGCCATGTCAAGTAATGTGCTGGAATGATAATGCCATGTCACTTGAGCTAGTAAAAGAACATTCCTAGCTTTAAAGTTAAATGGATTTTCTATTCTTACTCTACATTTTCTTAAAATTATACAGTTTTATTTTGCTTCATATCTTTGACTCAATCTTTTTCTTTTCATAGTTTTTGTTTTTCCTGGAAATTTTAGTTGTCTTTTTGTTTCTTGAATAATGTATCTGTCATACGACAGAGGTCAGCTTTTTGTTCAAGAATTGTGTTCTATTAAATTATATCAGTAAGATGATACAAGTAGTTGACAAAACTGATTGTACATATGCTTATGTATGCAAAAAATTCACTTTGAAAGTAATTTTGTTGAGACTATAGAGCTCTCTGAGCACTATTTTATACCTTAAATAATAATCATTACATTAGGCACTGTTATCTTTTCCTATTCTACTGTAAAGTTTGTAATGCCCAATGAGAAACCAGCATTTGTTTCTAAGATAAGAGTAGAAAATGTGAAGAGAAACCACTCACTATGGGCCCCGTTTTAACCATTTTGATTATTAATTTAATTCCTCACATCCCAAACACAGCAATGCAAAGAAGTTTATGCTGAAACCTTTAACTTCATCAATGCTCAATATAAACACTCCTGAAAGCCCCTTTCTTTCATGGACACATTAGATCTAAAAAATAGCACTTTCCTCCCTATTTTTTCTACTGTAAATTAATTTTTGAAAGAAATGAAAGAGAAAATAAAACAATAACAATAATAAGAAAAAAAGACCCAAACTTCATAAGCCAAACTACCAGCTAAGTCCCCTTAACTTCAAAACACTTTAAGATACAATTAAAGACAAATAATTTCTTTTTTTGAAGACTATCACTTGCATTTTTATTTTTTCAATTAAAATATTGTTTTCTCACATGGATCCACATTTTTCCCTGTTTTATTCTTCTCTTAGAAGGGTTTTATAAACCAAAGAACCTCTCAAACCAAACTGAGCTTATTTAGATTTTTAATTTAATCAAAATACAAAACTGAGTCTGCTTGTATTTGGCTTTTAATTTTATATGGCATTTTTATTTGTATTTTATTTTTAACTTTTAAGTCGATGATTTCAAAGTAAATAATTTATGTTAGTGAACCAATATATAAAATTCTACCATTCATGTATATTTTTCCCACTCTGGGTGAAAATTGTTATTTGAAAACATGGCTATAATTAAACTCCTCATTTGCACTGTAAATATTTAAAAGTACAGCTACTACTAAAACAACAGTAAGTCCCTAAGATCATCAGGAAATTTTTGGTTTACTTTTCTCTCTATAATACAGGTCATTTAGAGTAGCTCTTACTTAGCCTAGACCAATTAACATTTACAGTAGGTTTTGAGAAACAGCTAATACAATTAAAATACAAATTAAATTTGCTATGTAGAAAATGCTGCACATTAATTGGATTTGGAAGGTTGACTTTGATTGATAATATAGTAACATACTTTGTCATCTTTTGTATATATTGCATCTTTATCTCATGAGACAATAATTTTGTAGTATAAGTAGGTTTTATTTGGAAAGTTACCAGTTTTGGTACAAATATTCTGAGAAAGTTTCAATTTCAACTCAGTAAGTCATCTTCAGGATAACAACACCTGGGTAACAATAAAAATTAGTAATTTCATTGTGTTAGAAAGAAGCCTTATAAAACTCAAGATAATCAATGTGATTCAAAGTAGCAATGAAGTTGTTACCCAACAGCTGCCAATTGATTCTTTTCAGTCTCTATATCTTGTTGTTTTTACTTTGCTATTCTTTGTGTAAGTTAGTGGCTGGCTGTACGACCTAGAATGTATCCTTAAAATTATTTTCAAGGAACAAAATTATGTGGCTTTGAGAGGAAAAAGTTCTCAGTTTCAAGTAGAAAATGGATTATGTATTAATCCATACAATCTTACATTCCAGTCCTCAATTATGTTTTGGTAAAGCTGTACTATTACAAGTTTTGAGCATAGGAATGAATCTATGTCTAGTCATCCCAGTCATTTTTCTTATATTTTCCCCTTAGGATAAGACAAGAGGTAAGATGGATGAGCTGCCACTTCTCCACAGAGGGATGCCAGCAAGATACAGACATTCCTGATGTAGGTCTTGGCATTAGCTCTAGATTGGCATCAGACTTCAAAGTTTCCTTAAATAACACTGATTAAGGTTTATGCCAAGGTCCACTCTTGACTATCATTCTTTTGTAAGGGTTCTGGATGAATTCTGAATCCAGTTTTGATTTGTAGGCTTATTCAATTGCAGGAAAAAAAAAGTGTTTTGTTTTTTTTTTCCATTTTATTTTGGCCACACACGTTCTTATTTTTTCCAAGTTACCACCATCCTCAAACCTTGGGAGGTACAGTTAGACTGGGTAGCAATCAAATCCCTAAAGCAAAGCTCTTCAAAAAATAAAAATCGATTTTTCACAGTTATTCAAAAATGCATAATAATTTGGAGTCTGTCTACTGGGAGGTATAACTTTCTCAACTACAAGTTCCCGCCCTCTGCCCAGTCTCCTTGTTAGTGTGTGTCAGCCTTAGGTGCACACGCCACTACCAGGATTCATTCTGCAAAGCAGCACATGCGCCCGGCCTCAGGCAATTGTTCTGCCTTCTTTTGGGACACTAGCACTCTCTGTAGTCTCCTCTGAACTGAAATTATGCTTGAAAGCTTGATAATTTGATAAACCTTTTAATTGTGAGCTGTAAATCATCAAGTTCCTTTTTAGTTTGTTGCTAACAATATTAGCTTTCTCTGCAAAGAGCACACTGAAATGATTAGTTAAAAAGCATCCTGTTAAAAAGTTATACATTCTCTTTTTTTTGTACCATCTTCCAGAAGCAGCCAAGTAATGTAGACATTTTACTCTTATTATATGAGGTGAAGAAAGCTGAAAGTCTGCCACATGTCTGGAAAAGATCAAGTAGTTCATCGCTTACCTTAGAAACTGGGTTTGTATTTATGTGCTGCCTTTAGCTATTTCAATCTGTATGACCAAGCATATTCTCCCCTTTCTTGCATAGAGCAAGAATGCTGACACTAGAGATTTTACTCTTTTTTTCATGTTATTATATTATATATTTATATCATGTTATTATAACAAAACCTTGTACTGGCTATGATGGGAGATGGAGTCATCATCTTATTACGAAAGTTTTGAAATTAGAATAGAAATTCTCAGCAGGGTGCCACACAAGGGTTTTGTGGTACCCTGAAAACAGTAAGACATTTTTTTCTGGTATTCATGTTACCAAAACAGGACCAAGATTTTTGTCCAGTTATTCAGGAAGGAGGCCAAGAGGCACTTAAAATTCTAGGAGAGTCCCAGAGGGGAGGCAAGAGTTATACCATGGGTAAAGGAAAAAATTATGAAAAAATTTGGTGATAATTTTAACCCCAAAGGGCTTGATATTATATTGTAGAACATTAAACCTAATTGTAATTTAGTCAATTTACTATATTTACATTTGAACTTTAATTCATAATAGAAACACAGAAGGCAATTCCAGGAGGCCTCATTCTTTATTTTCACAATACTATATTTTTCCTGAGGACAAAACTTTGCATGCTTAGATATTTATTTCTTTGCATCAAGCAATACTATCACTAACACCTCCTGGTAACAGCATTTTATATGGTTTTAAAACCCATCTAGCCCACTTAATAGCTGTGCTACCTTCCTGGAATTTGTTTACTCATCTTGAAATTAGACTAATAGGTTTCTCACAGAGGTATTTTAATAATATATGTGAAAGCAAAATGTCTAGTAGTGCCCCACAAATATTAGTTCTTTCTTAATTAAAAAGCAAGGTGTAACACAAAAATTAAGTGGGCATTTAAAATACCAAGTATATTGGTTTACAAATAGTACAAGTAAGTTTACTTTTGTATCTGCTAATCATCAGCAATCTCCTGAATTATGCAAAATGTACTTTGATGGCTCTCAAATATATTTTCTATCTAACAGTAGATAAAATTTAATTCATAGTGTAGTGTTAGAAGTTTTACATCTCATATTAAATTCTTTTGTATTCCTATGGCCAAAAATTTCTGATTCTCAAAGCTTTTTACCTGCATACTGCTGTAGCTTGGTCCTCTGCAATTCATATTTATGTCACTATTATTAAAATTATAAAGTTCAACAGTGATCTTGGAATTCTCTGTTCAAATATTTTCTAAGGCTCCTCATAGCCCATTGACTATACCTGAATGTTCTTTCCCTTTTAGCACCTGGCTCTAAAACTCATAACCCTTATCTCAGATATTCCTATGCCCACACCTTGTATTTCAGCCAAATTAAGCTGATTTCCCTTCTGTAAACAAGTTTTCAGTGTCCCTACATCCTTCTGCTCAGGCCAAACTTTCTGAATAGAATAATATACACCCACCTAAAACAACCTGCCCCCTGCTTCTCATTTGTTTGTCAGAATTCTGTGTATCCCTCATAATTCAGGTTAAATGTGATGTTCTTTAGAAAGATTTCCCTCATGATTCTAAGATAGATGACTCTTTTTTCTTCTCTCAATTTCCATGTCAGAGTATATATACACTCACACACATATGTAAATACACACACATCTTATGGGCGATGACTGAATTCTTAGTTTTAGCTTATCTCTCCATATGCCTTTATTTTCTGACTAGATTATTAGCCTAATATGTAGTATTTTTGTTTCCATCATCCTTCTTACATAGAGAATATCTAGGATAATGAAATGCAATGAATCTCTCAATCCTTATTCTTTTGAATTAGGTTACTGTGTCACAGCAATGAATATTTTTAAATGGGAAGGACTGAGAAGTAGAAGAAAGGAATAATCTGTGGGTACAGGTGTCACATTAGGAACTTGGAGTGCTGTTGCTGGGAGTGGGGAAAAGAAGAAGACAGAAAGAAGAGTTTCTGAGCAAAAACAACAGGGTTATTAGTTTACAAGTTTCTGACATGGAATATGCATTTAAAAACATTGCACAAGAATGAGACAAAAATATTCCTGGAATTTATACATGAATAATAGGGGCTGGTTTCATGGGTAAAGCCAAAATAAATTTAACAAAATGAAATCTTAGATTTTTATGTGAAATAGTACAAAAATGTAATTTCATGTAAATACACTGAGAAGTTAGTATGGAATATGGTAATCTGGACTTTACAACAAAAGCATCAATTGGTGGACTTCACAGTTAAGAAAGGATGACAAATATCAGGCAAACAGAGGCATAAAGAAAGAGACATCTTAAAAGAGGCATCTTAATCTAACATTTTGTTATAAAAAATAACCAAAGAAAAGGACTGCTTTCAGGATTTTACACTCAGGAATTTCAGTTTCTGATTAATTCTGGTTCCCAGAAAAATCCTTAGTGAGAGTGGGTAACTAAAATTCTTGATGGTGGTATATCTTGAGTTCTCCATCAAAGGGCCGTTGCTAAATTTCTAGTCATTAAGACCTTAATTCTCATATCGCTGAGCTATCTATGATTTCTCTATCAATCCTCAAATTAGCCCGTTATTCTAGGAAGAAAATGCATTTATTTGAAACCCCCCTCTCCAATTTTTTTTATCATTCCACTCTTGTCCAACAAAAACAAAAACAAAAACCAGGTCGGCTTATCTATAAGACTGAATTAAAAGACAAAATTAAAATTCAAGAAGCAATTAGAAAGAGACAGATAAAAATATACACAAAACCCAGCAGAAATAACAGTAGTCATTTTAGGTGACATTTCTCTTTGAAAATTCTTGTTTGTTCAATTAGGTCAGATTTTACATTCAGTATTCCAAATACAGGTTTAATCCACCTTTCAGTAACTATTTTGTATTTGAGATATTTTCATAACAGTCCATATTGTGTATGGTATGTGATTTGGTATATTGATCTCAAAATAATGGAATATTCTGCCATAATCTCTAGCCTTTAACAGAGAGAGATTACCATAGCACACACAATGATTTTATAAATTAAATATAGTAGTGAGGACAATTAAACAGCACCAGGAAAATGTTAAGTCGATTTTCTTTCCAAGTCATTCAATCCACAAAATAAAAATATCTATGTTTTAAATGAAATTGTTTTAAGTTTAACTTCAATGGATAAACTAAGAATAACATTCAGAATTTAAATATTATTTTAAAGACATAGCATACATAAATCTGGAATGAATGCAATGGATGCAATGTAATGGCACGTACAATAGAGAAACAAGAAAAAGTGAATTGTATGACCTTGTTTCAACTAATTACTCATTGTACTTATTGGGAGAAATTTCAGTCTCTCTCATCTCAACTTTTATACAATAGTTGATGAAACTAGAATAATTCAGCCCTTTCCATGGACTGTTCAACAACAAAATCCTGTCAGTATTCACTCTGCCAAAGGGCTATAATTAGAACTTGCTGGAAGCAAAATTACAGGCATAAATAATTATATTTTCTCTACTAACAACACATGTGGGAATGCAATGGAGATAAACACAATGAGAGGGAGAGAGAGAGCATTCTTTCTGCCTAACATCTTTGATAAAAGCTGCACCAGAGACAAGCAATAAACTTGGTGTGCAAGTAGTAACTCATTCTCATGAACCCAGAGCTCCCCAGTTTGTTAATGCTGAGAAAAAGAGTCCCTGGCATTCTTACAAAATCAATGACAGTGCCATGTTAAATGCTCTTCCGTGGGTTATTACGGGTCAGTCTAAGAATCTCTTTATTCTCTTTCTCTGTCACTTTGCAATTTTCTCTACTGGTTTTTAGTTTTCCTTCTTAGTACATCATGATTAAACAAACATTGGAATTGCCAGATAAATGCAGGTGGATTAGCTGTGAAAACATGACCTGCACATGATACGGAAGACACGCTACATAGAAAGTGTTTTTCCATAGAAAAGATAATAGACAAAGGTTAAATAGACAGTTGTAGAAAAATTTTCATTTGCCAAATTTCCAAGTGGAACTGTATTATGGAAATTGAAGCATTTTTTTTTCCCCAAAGGAATATGATGCCTGTTCACACAGGATGCTCTCTCCCCAGGAAGACCCCTTAATCTCTGCTGGATCTGTGCAGTGCTCCATGTCTTCCTCATCTCTGTCCCTTAATATAGTGAGGTGTCCAGAAACCCTGTCTAGCCTAAAACATCAGCCAGATCAGTTCTGTCTGGGGAAGCTGATAGAGCTCAAAGTTTGGGGTTCAAGGTGGGTATAACGTCTTGAAGAATCAGAGCTTGAAAAGAAAGAAAAGTAAATAAATTGCCAGATATACTGTTTTAGAAACAGAGATCATCCTTTAAATCTCTATGCCAGTTGAGAAATGTTCTCATGCAGATGTGAGCACTAGCCTTAGGTGGAAATAGTCTGTTAAGGAAGGACTATCTGTGCATGTTAATGAGGTGAAACCCAGATAGGCTTATAATACCATCCCCATTTGTTTTGAAGGGCCATTGTGTGAGGCAGGCGGGGGAGGAAAGAAGAGAATGGGTCAATATAATATAAGCTGTATTACTGGAAATTTTGTATGAAACTGAAAGAACACAGTATTTTGTGACCTACTTTATATAAGAGGAAACCTTCCACTTATCTTCCCAAAGAAGTTGAGTTTGGCCTCCAGATACCATTGCAGTATCTATTACGACTCCTTTCCATGAACCACACACTTAAAGTTAGGAAGAGTCCTGTGTTTTCGGAGATGTAGTTCCTCCAACAGCTTCCCAATATTAGAGTCTATTGTTATTCCACAGGACCTTCTTTTCTCTCTATGATTTTGCTCCATATGAGTAGGTATTATAATTCCAAAACAAACAAAAAACAAATCTAACTATTTGTTGTAAACTATTTTCAACCTATTTAGCACTGAAGTAATTATCTTCTATTTTGGAGAAATAGCCTCTGGAAGTTTGAATAACTGAGGGCTTTATGGTTTTTCTTCCACAATCTGGCCACCAGGTATTCTTTTATAATAAAAAAAGTGTTGGACTAAATACTTCCCAGAATCTATCAGCACTTGGGTCCATAAAGCAATTCAGTCTCTTCTTATAGCATGTGGAAGGTCCACTCTCTTCCCTCCAGTGCTCCACCATGGATGCCTCTCTATTCTGAGGATTTGGGGCAGCCTGTATTGTCATTTGGTTAGGTGACAGAATCTGCCAAGGATCAATGATTTGAGGGAAGAAAAGAATCTAGTAGATCTTGACCCTTGCATGAAAAAGTTAGGCCTTTCATGTAGGAGTAAGGCTATGCCACCTCTCTTAACACCTGTCTTGAATACTATCATTTTCACCAGTGAACAATTAGTTCTAATATCCCTTGGAGACACAGATGCTGAACTGATGTACATGGACCATATGAAAGTTCTATTCTGAATCTTTTAATTTTCTCAGTGATGTAAGAAGCAAGGTCATCCACTGAGAGTGAAGATAGGGAAGAAGTGTCGGAGGGTGAGGAAAGAAAAGGGGTATGAAATCTTCTAAGGAGATGGAAGAATGGAAGGATTGGGAAATGTAGTTTTATTGCTTTGCAGTATCAGGAGTCCATCTGCAGTTCCTGGTCATGGTTTTAAGGTTGATCACCTTTGTGACACACCTTTCTTATGACACATTCAACTGCATGGTTGTAGATGTGGAGTAGGCAAAGAATTGGATTTAAGTGGAGTTAGGATTACACCCCATGGTTTATGCTGAAGGATTTTCAAAGAAAGTATAGAACAAATGATAAAACAATGACTGTGATGCAAACTGTGTATTTCCACCACCATGTCTTCTGAGCTTCAGTATCACTTATCCAAATTGACAATCTCAGAGATCCTAAACTGAACGTGTCGTCCTCATGAACAGCTTATCTAAAATAGGTTCTTCCTATTATTCCCACCCCCTTCCTTACCCAACTAAGCACTTATCACAATTAAAAATGAATCTATTTCTGTATTCTCCTTCTCTGAAATTTTATGTCCCAAACATCAGGGAACATGCATAATTTTTTGTTCACCATTCTATTCTCAGTTCCTAAGACAATATCTGGCACAACATAGTAAATACTCGATATATATTTATGGAATGAGTAAGTAAATGAAGAAATAAATATGAGGAAATAAAGGAAGAAGACAATCTGGCTGTGGTTTGCACTGTACAGTTTATTGGTTTTGATGAGCTAAAGAAATGCTGTTTTACTACCTTTACTTAAAACACAATTATACTTAGCCTGTTGACCTGGGCAGCAAAGAGAACTACAGCCAGTTCTATCTTTCCTTTACTCCTCCTCCCTAACCATTTCTCCAAAACAATTCTCCAAAGAATACTACACAGTCAGTCAACCATTCATTTGGCATGAAATAATTATCTAAATTATGAAGCATTATGGAACACAAACTTTTCAGAAACATTAATATATGAATTTACTTTCATTGGAGTTTTGAATTTTGATTTAACATAAGCTGATTTTATAGCTCTCTCCTGCTTCAGCCCCACCCACAGCAGGTTAGGCAATCTTTCTTGGCTATTACCCTTGGCAAGGCTCCAAATACAACTACTGGGTTAAATCTTCAGGTGACACCTCTAAATTGGCTGCTTCACATGATGGATAACACTCAGTATCTCTGGAACTTCTTTTTATTCATTCTTACTTGCGCTGACCTACTTATTTTTATTTGCTACCCTCATTTCTTTCCCATTTTCTCTACTGGACTTCATTCCTTTTTCTTGCCTTTCTGTGAGCCTACACTGCTTTCCAGATCTCTAAGAGTCACATCCTATTATTTCACACTTTCCACCTTTTCAGATAACAAGATCTTAGTCTCAGTGTTCTTCAAATAGTCTTCATCCAAGCCCTGCATCCTTATAAACTTAGCATCAACAAAGCCCAGCTTTTAAAAAATAGGTATGAGATATTTTTATCAGGTATAAAAATGACACTTTTTCAAACATATTTAGAAAATTTCTATTTATTAAAAATATTAAGACACTCTCGTTCTCTTTTTCTTCTTTAATTCTTGTTAAATGTATTCTCTATACAGTTGGGGGAAACTTCCTGCCTTACTAAACAAAAGTACCAATGCAAATGTTGTTAAAATCTTGTGATGCTCAGTGTTTTTATCATTGACATTAGTACTATCCTGAGAATGTAGAAGGTTTAAGATATAGAACTGGGTAATAGAACATGTTGGGGTTTATCTGAGTTGCTTTACTTGAAAGCAAAGTACTATGTGAGCTTCCTTTCTTTCAAATTTCTACTTTCTTTCATGGGCTACAGCAAAACTATTTTCCAAAAGTCTAGTCAATACAGGCTTACTCACTTATCTTTTCCTTGAATAAGTGAAGTTTTAACTACACCTTGGCTCAGTTAAGCATCATGATTCAAGCAAGAGAAATTTTAAACCAAACTCATCCAGATAATTGCCTAAAATCTCTATTTCCCTTTAGTATGTGGGCACTGGTTATAAAATATTTTGGAAGCGATTATATGCCTGATTTTAAAGCAGTTGATTCCCAGGATGAATTCTATAAAAGTGATTTGTCATCACTATTGATTCAGGTAAGTAGCTATCCTAGGAGCTTGGAACCACATGCTAAACTTCAAAATTTTACAAAACTTAAGATTTCTACATTCAGGAGTTTATCCATTGAAACAGGGCAGAATAGGAAGCTTTTTAGAAGCAGATGGAGATTCAGTAACACTAATGACTTAAGCAAAGACTCCAAGGAGATTAATATCAAGACAGGAGAAGGGTCTACCTGCACCACATCTTCATAAGGACATTCTTAAAAATATGTTCCAGTAATTTTGAAGAATGTGTGAAGCCAACTGTGTTTTGCCTTTTAACTCTCAAAAATTTTAAATAATTATATTCAGAAAAATGCAAATTAATTTGCCAAAACCTTCTCTCTCTTAAGTTTTGATCCTAGGAGAGTTCCAATGAAATGCACCACATATGTTTTTGAGTAAATTTTCACTTATTAAATCATAATAGGAGCTAGAATGAAGCATTGGATTGTACTTTTCTTGCTTTTTTTTTCCAACACAATTTCTAAAGTTAGCAAATTATACACTGAGCTGCTTCTTCAGTTCAAACTGAACCCAAATACATGGGTTATATACATGGTCTAGAGACTAAAAAGAGTCTTGCAATTTGTCTCTTCCTGTAAGTAGGACACAACAATTGAAGATGTTTTCTATTGCTAAATGACCTACTTGATTTCTGGAAAGGAAAAGAGGGACACAGACTTCCTATATAATCATCTTCACAGGTTTTAAGGGGTCAGGGAACTAAATCCAAACTTGAAAGTATCAGAGACATAGAATTCTGAGAAGATGGCAGAGTAAGAAGCACTGGGAATCAGTCTTTCTACCTAGGCAACAATTATACTGGATTAATCTGTCTGATATACTAGTTTGGAACTCTGGAGTCTATTGAAGGCTTTTAAATTTCAGGGGACACTTAGTTGTTAAATTGTGTTAATTTTCGTTTATTTCAGCTCTTAGTTTGGTAGTGGTTACCCACTCCACACCCTTAGCCCTGTGCACATTTCCCCACAGTGGCTTTCATGCAGCTTGTGGGAGCAAGGAGGGACAATAAGGATCCTGCCCTCCAAATATCAGGAAGCTGTGTTCTGATCACAGATTGCTGCTTCTGATTACAGAGGTGCAGACAAAGAGGCGGGCAGCCATTACTGTTGCACCTCCTCTCACTGTTGCAAGTACTTCCCCTCCACCTGAAGTGACTTCCAGGGGATTTAAAGGACCAGTGCCTGAATCCCCCTTCTTTTTTTTGTTTCGTCTTTTGGGAGCCTGACATTAAATACCAAGACATTCAAAAGCAACTGTGCATGGGGGATAAGTTAGAAATTCACCACACATGCGCAGGGCAAAGCACACGCTCAGAAGATATCCAAGAAAACCTTAAATTTATACCTCAGGATAATCCTCAGCACAGAGACAGGTTACAACAATAAACAAGACAAAACATGCAAATAAAAAACAATAAACTTTGGATCGGGGAAAATGTGATTCCCAGAGTTATCACATTATTATATTTAAATATCTGGTTTTACACCAAAAAAATCACAAGTTATACAAAGAAATAAGAGAATATGGCCTATTTAAGTAGTCAAAGGAAAAAAATATCAACAGAAACTGTCCTTTAGAAACCCCTGATGGCAGATCTACTTTACAAAGACTTCAAAAACAACTGTCTTGAAGAGGCTCAAAGAACTAAAGAAAGACATGGAAAAAGTCAAGAAAATTATGTATGGAAATATCATAAAGATACAAGAAACCTAAAAAGAAACCAGAAAATTCTGGAACTAAACAGTACAGTAACTGAAATGAAAAATTGACCAGAGTGATTCAAAGGCAGATTTTCACAGGAAGAAGAAACAATCTGCAACACTGAAGATAGTACAATTGAAATGATTGAGTCTGAGGAATGAAAAGAAAAAAAATTGAAAAAATGTAAAGTGAGTATAAGGGACCTGTGAACATCATCAAGTATACTAACATACACACTATTGGAGTCCCAGAAAGAGAAGAAAGAAAGCTTCAGAGATAAAATATGAAGAAATAATGACTGAAAAATTCCCAAATTTGATCAAATACATGAATATAAATATCCAAGAAGCTCAGTGAATTCCAAGTAGGATAAATTCAAGAGACCCACACCAGGGCATATTGCAATCAAATAGTAGAAAGCCAAAGATAAAGACATAATCTTGAAAGCAGCAAGAAAGAAGTGATTCATCACATATAAGAGTCCTCAATAAGATGATCATTCATGGGACTTCCCTGGTGGTGCAATGGTTAAGAATCTGCCTGCCAATGCAGGGGATATGGATTCAATCCCTTGTCCAGGAAGATCCCACATGTCACAGGGCAACTAAGCCCGTGCACCACAACTGCTGAGCCTGCACACCACAACTACTGAAGCCTGCGCACCTAGAGCCCGTGCTCCGCAATAAGAGAAGCCATTGCAATGGGAAGCCCACACACCGCAACGAAGAATAGCCCCAGCTCTCCACAACTAGAGAAAAGCCTGCATGCAGGAACAAAGACCCAATGCAGCCAAAATAAATAAATAAATAAAATTTAACCAAAACAAACATACAAACAAAAATATTTGGGGCCAGCCAAGGCCCTTAAAAAAAAAAAAGATGATCATTCAGATTTCTCATCAGAAGGCAGTGGGCTGATATATTCATAGTGCTAAAAAAAGAAACTATCAACCAAAAATCCTATATCTGGCAAAACTGTTCTTCAAATGTGAGGGAGAAATTAAAACTTTCTTAGATAAACAAAGGCTGAGGGAGTTTATTACCACTAGAAATGCTAAAGGGAGTCTTGCAAGGGAAATGCAAGGACACCAAATAGGAACTAAAAATCAAATCAATATGTAAAGAGCACAGAAAAGGTAAATACATGGTCAATTATAAAATTATTTTTGTAACTTTCATTTATAATTCCACATTTTTATTTCTACATAATTTGAGACTAATTATTAAAAACTTATTAGCTTATGTTTTTGGACACACAAAACCAATTTGCAAAATTTTCATAAAGAATTGAAGAGGAGGGAATACATCTTAATTCATTCTATGAGGCCTGTGTTACTCTGATACAAAAGTCAGACAAAGACATTATGAGAAGACTACAGACCAATAACCCTTATGAATACTGATGTGAAAATGCTCAACAAAATAATAGCAAACAAATTCAGCAGAATATTCAAAGGATTATATACCTCATCCAAGTGGAATTTATTCCTGGAATACAGGAATGGTTCAACATACAAAAATCAATCAATGTAATACACCATATTAACAAAATAAAAGGAAAAAAATCATTTCATTTGACCCAGAAAAAGTAGTGACAAAATTCAAAGCCCTTTCATGATAAAAATATTCAACAAACTAGGAAATGATCTTGAAAAATAAAAACAAAGCTGAAAGCATCAAACTTACTCTTTACAAAACTTATTACAAAGCTATAGTAATCAAAACAGTGTGGTACTGACAAAAAGACAGACATGTTGACCAATATAACAGACTAGAGAGCCCAGATATAAGCCCTCACATGTATGGTCAAATGATTTTTGCCAAGGGGGCCAAGCCCATTCAATGAGAAAAGGATTGTCTTTTCAACAAGTGGTACTGGGGAAACTGGGTGTCCACATGCAAAAGAATAAAACTGGACTCTTAACACTGCATACAAAATTAACTTAAAATACATCAAAGACCTAACTGTAAGACCTAAAACTATAAAGCTCTTAAAGAAAAAATAGGCTAAAACCTTCATGACATTGGATTTGGTAATAATTTCTTGGATGTGACACTAAAGGCATAGGCAATACAAGGAAAAATAGGCAAATTGGATTTCATGAACAATGAAAAAATTGTGTGCATCAAGAGATACCACCAGGGCTTCCCTGGTGGCCCAGTGGTGGAGAATCTGCCTGCTAATGCAGGGGACACGGGTTCGAGCCCTGGTCTAGGAAGATCCCACATGCCACGGAGCAACTAGGCCCATGAGGCACAACTACTGAGCCTGCGCATCTGGAGCCTGTGCTCTGCAACAAGAAAGGCCGTGACAGTGAGAGGCCCGTGCATCGCGATGAAGAGTGGCCCCCGCTTGCCACAACTAGAGAAAGCCCTCGCACAGAAACGAAGACCCAACACAGCCAAAAATAAATAAATAAATAAATATATATTTTTTTAAAAGTAACAAATGTTCAAGTACAATTGGTGTCTTTAAAAAAAAAAAAAAAAAAAAGATACCACCAAAAGGCAACCCATAGAATGGGTGAAAATATTTGCAAATCATATCAATATATCTGCAAAGGGATTAATAGCTAAATTATATAGAGCACTCCTAAAACTCAACAACAATAAAATGAGCAACTCGATTCAAAAATGGGTAAAGAGGGCTTCCCTGGTGGCGCAGTGGTTCAGAGTCCGCCTGCCGATGCAGGGGACATGGGTTCGTTCCCCGGTCCGGGAAGATCCCATATGCCGCGGAGCGGCTGGGCCCGTGAGCCGTGGCTGCTGAGCCTGCACGTCCGGAGCCTGTGCTCCGCAACGGGAGAGGCCACAACAGTGAGAGGCCCGTGTACTGCAAAAAAAAAAAAAAAAAAAAAAAAAAAGGGTGAAGAAGTTGAATAGACATTTCTCCAAAGAAAATATACAAGTGGTCAGTAGGCATTTGGAAAGATGCTCAATATCACTAATCACGAGATAAATGCAAATCAAAACCACAAAGAGTTATTACCTCACACCCTTTAGGATGCCTATTCTTAAAAACAGAAAGTAACAAGTGTTGGTGAGAATGTGAGAAAAGTGGAAACCTTGTATACCGTTGGTGGGAATATACAATGGTGTGACTGCTATGAACAACAGTAGAGTAGTTCCTCAAAAAATGAAAAATAGAATCACCATATGATCTAGCAATTCCACCTCTGGGTATGTAGCCAGAAGAATTTAAAGTGGGGTCTTGAAGAGACATTTGTACACCTATGCTCATGGTAGCATTGCTAACAATAGCTAAAATGTGGAAGCAATCCAAGTATACATTGACAAATGAACGGATAAGCAGAATGTGGCATGTACATACAATGGGATATCATTCAGCCTTTAAAAAGGAAGGAGATTCTGACATATGCTACAATATGGATGAACCCTGAGAAGATTATGATAAGTGAAATAACTGCATCACAAAAAGGCAAATACTGTATGATTCCTCTCACATGACATACAATAATCCAAGTCATAGAGACAGAAAGTAGAATGGTTTTGCCAGGAGCTATAGGGAGAAAGAAATGGGGAGTTACTGTTTCATGGTATAGAGTTTCAGTTTTGTAAGATGACAAGTGTTCTGGAGATGAATGGTGGTTATAGTTGCACAATACAAATATACTTAATATCATTAAACTGTACATTTAAAATAGGTTAAGATGAGAAATTTTATGAGCATTTTACCACAATTAAAAAAAATTTAAGTACCAGAGGAAAACATTCCTTTTAGTCATTATGTTCTACAGTGTGATAAAAATTTTCACATTAATGTTATTTTGATATTTCTCTTGTTTTGCATATGCTTTAGCTATTGTTATACTGTTCATATAATTTCTTTTTGTATAAAAATATGAGCTACCTCCTTTTGTACTTTAAATGTCATTAAAATATTAACATAGACATGTAATTTTCTCAAGAACTTTCATTGAAGTTGTCTCTGAAGTTATATTTAACTTATGGGATTCTGTATATAACTCAAGATTATGTAAGAAAATCAGATGTCTCATCTATATTTTAAAAAATCTAAAGACTAGTAAAGATAAGAAGAACTTGTGTGACCAATGAATAACACCAACATTTCTGTTATACATTCACATACTATTCACATATATTATCTCACTTAATACTCCTAAATACATCTCATTTCTAGCTATTTTTAAAACATTTGTCAGATTTTAACAATGAACCAGTTTAGTATTACAATTTTAGTTTTTTTTAATTGAAGTATAGTTGATTTACACTGTTGTGCCACTCTCTGCTGTATGGCAAAGTGACTCAGTTATACACATAGACATTCTTTTGTGCATACGTATTCTAAATATTGCACATTCAGCCCTTGCCTAACTGGCTTGAAAATACAAGTCACTTTCCTTAGATGTCCACATGTTCATCCCATTTCAGCCACATTGGTGCTCTTAGGATTCTTAAAAATAAGTAAAAACTCAGTTTTGTTTCATCTCACTTCTGGGCCATTGGCCTTGCTTCTCCTTCTGACTAGAATATCCTTCCTTTAGGTCAGGATAGGATCACTCCATCCCTTTATTAATCTCTGCCTAACTGTCATTTCCTCAGTGAACTCTTCCCTAACTCATTTTCATAAGTTATTTTTTGAGACTTCTAACTGGTCACTCATCAGTCTCATAGCTTCCTTGATTTTTCTTATTTGAGAATATTTTAAACTAAAACATATTAATCTGCTTACATTTTATTATCTATCTCCCAATCAGATAAGGTACAGCCCCATGAGGGCAGGAGCTCTGTTCTGTGCACCTCTGTGTCTCATGCAAAAAGAGAAGGGGCTCACAATGTTTTATTAAATACATGGATGAATCATGCAAGGCACTAAAATGGCAAGAGGCTTAACTACTTGGGCTTTTCTTCTGTAACTGTAAGACATTGTGAATTTATATATAGTAGAAGTAAGAGTCAGATGAAAGGATGTTCTCTCATAAATGTATAATATCTTCCAGAGTTGAGTGGAGGGTTACAGTTTCAGTGACTAAGTTACAGATGGAATCTTTGCATAAGACAGTGAATGAAACAGAATTAACTGCAGTAAGTGAGCTCATTTGCAGTTTGTTGTTTTCATAAAACATACCCATCAATCAACTGAAACCAGCTGCTCAATTTTCAGAAGCTATGGGTAGAACTCTTTACTGAAAAGGATAATAAACTCAAGACTAAAATACACATGAGCCTCTAATTCAGAGTTGCCCTTCTAGTCTTTTATTAAACTAGCACAGAATAAAATAATTTCTTCCACTTAACTTTTGAATTTGTTCACAGTTCTAATAACTTTCAAGGGTCAAAGAAAAATAAATCTTGTTTTAGTGAAGCTCTCATAATATGTTTTTGATAAGTGGAATGGTTGAAGAAGTCTTGAAGGGATTTTTTTCAACGGAAAAAATACAATTTTAATCACAAGAATACACGTCAATTACTACTCACCCATTTGACTCAATCATGCCTGAATATAAACTACATGATACACAGACTCCAAATCTCAATCAGGCTTAGTTTTTTCACTACCCCTCAAGTACATGCTGACCACTTTTAGTGTTCTTTTAGTGTAGCTTTTCATCACATTCTAAATTCCCTAGGGATTTAGGACTTCTAAAATAATTTTCTATGACCAATTATTATGCTCAAAATAGCTTAGTTTTCCCTTTATATGTTACAAAATTCTGATCAATGTTGTCAGTGATGTTTGATTGGTACTTTAGCTCCAAGTTTCTCCCACATGAATTGACTTTCCTTATCTTCAGTTTGTGTGAACAGAAATTACAGTGTCAGTTCTATGCTTTGCTCTTTATTTATATGGTATGATAAATACATTGAGCACAAAAAGACACCTATTTCTTCACTCCAGACTTAGATTAACCATACATTAGCCACTTTCTCTTGTCTTAGATCAATCCCTATTATCAGAACACAGTTTATTTAGTAGCATAATGGGGCATCTAGATCTGCTTTTTTCTTAAGCTAAATCACTCTGCAATGTCAATAGGCTCTGACTCTAAAACTGGACCCATTATGTTAATTCTAATGGTTGGGCTGCAGATCCCCTGTCTGTCTAAGCTCTGTTCTAAGAATAGGACTTAGTTTTAGAAGTAAAAGGACTCTGCTAAAGTAGGCTTCAACTCTTTCTGGAAGATTTTTGATCCAAAAGAAAAATGCAAAGCTGAGCCTTGAATTGGCATTGAATTGTCCATTAGTTGAGCACCTATAACATGACAAAATGATTGAAATAAAAACCAGGTATTCCCTGAATTCAAAGTTTAAATCTGAAAAAAAGATAGACATAAAGGAAATAAATAGAAAATATATATACAAAGGACACATCAGACATAAACAAGAATTATAGAGGATGTGCCATCAAGCATGAACTAGAATATAACACTTGTATAAAAGTGGATAAATAACCTATGCAAAGGGAATACAGTGAAAAAAGCCTGACTATACAAAAGTGCATGGAATTTGGGGAATAGAAAGTGGCTCCATCTGATCTGGTAGGTCAGCCATGGAAATGCAAAGATTTTGAGTGGTAAATGAGCCTGGATATCAATCTGAATGTACGCTAATGAGCCAGATTATATAATATTCTATATATCTAATATAAATTAGACCAGTTACTCTCAAAGATTAATGTCCCTAAGAATAACCAGGAAGCTTACTAAAGGTAGACTTTCACATATGTCCACAGAGGTTCTAATTCAGTATGTCTGGGGTGGACTAAGAAATATGCATATTTAGCAAGTACCTCAGGAGATTTTGATTCTGATCAATACCACCCTTACATCAAGGTTTGTGTGGTCCCTGCTCCAGGCCCTCACCTAAAGGGTTCTCTGAGTTTTGGAGTGCCTTTCTCAAAACTTTCCAAGCTCCCCTGCAGTGCCTGGGATCAGCTGAGCTGGCAGAATGGCACATTGGAGTCCACACAGTCTTTAGTTCCAGTCTCTCCCCTTCATGATGCTCTTCAAGCTTTCATGACAGTGATGGGTTCAACACGTGTCCAAGGAGCTCCAGGGCTTGCACCTATAGAGTTATTCCATGGGCCCAGCAGTTCCTCCATGGGATCATGTGAGATGGGTTGCTGAAATAGTGGTGGCAACCTGATTTAAGGCAACTCTCACTCACATTGCACACAGAACAAGTTCAGACCTCCAGGGTATCTATAGCCCTGACCCTTGGACTTTGAGCCATGCACAGACCTGTGCAAGAGCTCTTGCCCTTCTTTTGGCTCTTGCTCATCTGTGTTCTGACCTCCACTGGAGTGCCCCCTCTGCTCTAAAGCACCTGAGTGTGGCAAGGTTGGTGACAGGCATCCTGTATAGTCTTTGCCACTGGAATCCAAGGAAGTTTGTCCATCCCCTTCACCAGTTTTGTGCCATGGGTCAGGAAGTCGTTCACAGGTAACCACTTATTGCTCCATACTACCAATGGGCCATTCTGGTTGATATTCTCTCTTGCCTCTGATTAACATGGTTACCTCCTGACCTCCTAGGTCAGTCTTAAGCTGTACCAGATGAGAGATGGAAACTCCTATAATTTCTACATAACTCAACTGAACAAATATTTACTAAGTGCCTAGAATTTTCCAGACATGATGCAGGTTTGAAGATGAGAGGAAGAAATTTTGTAAAAATTGTTGAATAAATGAAAGGACAATTCTGTTTTTAGAATTTTCAAAAATCAGCATTTATCTCAACTCTTTGCTGGGGAAAGATCATTTAGAGCTTTACTTTGGGTCACATTCTCCCTAATTACAACCTACACACAGCAAGTTTGTTTAGAGTTGATCCTCATTTGACTGAGAAGTTGGCTTGGCAAAGCTTTAAGAGCTGCAAATAGTCTTAATGAAGAGAACATGGTTAAGTTACCATTCATGAATTTAAGATTCTCTCTATATTTTGTCATCATATTCAATAATAAGCCTCTTCACTGAACACTATACAATGGAATGCCCCTATACTTGAACTCAGTGAGCTGTTGGCCTGTGTACCAGCCTCAACTCATTATTAGGAGTAAGTCATTACACGCATATGTAAGTTCCTATAACTTATCTTGTTTACCACTTCAGATAATGCTTCTGGAAGTAGCAATTATTATTCTTGCTATTACCAACATTTTATGCTAGTACCTGTACTGTACCCTCTGAACTTCACATCACTACACAATAGATTAATTAATATTACCATAGGCTTTGGAAGCCATGTATTAATCTATTTTGTGTGGCTTACTGAGATCCTAGTGCTTGAAAAATATTAGCTTGACCCATGTAGGTAACTTATTTAAGCTATAGAGTGTAGTTTATAGTGTATAAACTTTATACATTATAAGATGAAAATTTTAATACCGTTGAATTTGGAAACTATTCTTTGAATAGTCTTTGAAACATGTGACTGGTGAAGGAAGAATCATGTTACAAAATAGTGGACCATTCATTCCATTTCAACCCTGTGTGGGAACCACAAATTTAGTGACCAAAATGTTTATGATGTCATTTCCTCAAACCAATAAAATATGGGATCAGTTAACAATGGTTACTAATTGCCATTTTTTAAACTTACATTGCCTTATAGTATCTTTTTTGTTGTTTTTTTCCACATGTATCTCATATGTGGCAAGTGTTTATACACTTCAAATTTCTTAGACCTTTATCTTTCCATGTCATTTCATAAAATGATTTTATTAGATTGGATTTGGGACATCTTTTGACTTCCTCTCTTAATGATGGTTTAATTATGATTGTTTCTAGAAGAAACTCTGCTTACATGGAATGCTGTCTTTTAACTTCAGCTTCAAATGAGCCATTACTGACAAATGTAGAGATTTAACACATAAAAATCTCAAAGGTATCTATATTATCACCTTCAGGTATTTGCCACAGAGAGTAAAATGTGAATTCTTTATTCTAGATCACTTTAAGGCAAAGCTTTTAACACTTTAAAACATATAAGGGTCAGGTAGTGGTCCTAGTACAGTAGAGATTCCTAGGCCCCTGCAAAGATTGTGATCAGTTTAGTGAAGAGGCAGGCATTTAGTGGTTTTGAGCCACACTCTGAAGCACACTGTTATATTGAGAGGAGATTTAATGATTAGAACCCCAAATTATAGTGTCTCTTTATATTTGGTAGTGAATTTTCCCCTTGATTCTCTATGTCAGTATCACTAAATTCTGGATTAGTGATCTCCAAGTGGGATACAGTAATCAAGGAACAAAGACAAGATTGGAATGTAGGAAAAGTATTAGAGAACTCAATTTAGTCTTTTAATCTTTCCTTTTTTATTTTTACTTTGTGATTATGTCTTACAATGCACAAAATGTGTAAGTAAAACAATAAGCTATGACATTTGTAAATAAATAAATGTATGTTGGAGTGCATATTAAAACATTTTTACTAATGATGAGAATAATTTCAAATGTTTGAAAAATTGCTGCTAGAGATTATACTAGTCTAGATTATGCTTCTATAATAAACATTATACAAATGCAGATCCTTAACACCACAAAGTGCTACTTCTATGTTACACAATGTCGGCTGTGGGTCTGGGAAACTCTCCAAGGCAACTGTCCTCCATGGGGTGACTCAACGGGGAGGGTCTAGCATTCTGTAACTGCTCCATCTTAAACATATGGCTTTTAGATCTGGGCAGCAGGAAAAGAGAGAAGGGAGAATTGCGTACAAGCTCTTAAAGGCACATTTTACTGGCAAAGTGAGCCCAAGGCTACAACTAATTTTAGGAAAGTGAGAAAATGCAAACTTCCTATGTATGAGAAATATTGGTAAGCAAATCTAATATCTAATACATAATACTTTAAACACAAATCCAGTCTACAATACAATTCATCCAGTTCTAAATATCTTGTAAATGTTTACACGCACATATTCACATACAGACACATGTATATCAGTGCTGATCATAGAACTACATATACGTACATATTTACATTTTAACAAAAAATTTGTAAGTCCATGTTTTAATTAATGTACCGCATTACAAAGTAGAACCTATAAGTTAAAGTACTGCTAGCCTACATTCTATTCAGTTGAAAACCATCCTTTCATATAACTTATCAAATCTTTTAATAGAAAAGATAAAAATATTCCTCTCTAGTATATTAGGCATAATGTAAAAATAGTTAAAAACCATTCATATGCAGCATTATAATCATATATTTAATTTAGAAGAGAGGAAATATGATTATAAGAAACTTGGAATTTTGGCATTCCTGTTCCATAGAAACAACTAAAGTATTTAAGATTATTGTTTTTTAAATACAGATAATTCTCTGGTTTCTATGCCAAATTCCATCAGTTTGAAGAGACTTTGCTTTTCACAGCCAAGTTTTAAGCATGCGGAAATTATAAGTGGAAACATATTGTGTCCTCTGATCTTGGAGGTGGCAAATTTGCTACAAAATGGGGTGGGAGATTGATTTCATTCTTTGGTTTTCCGCTTTTTGATGAAGAATTTAAATATGCTATATTTTAACCAACAGTTAAAAAAATAGTGCATAGCCTGGTGAAAGAGCAATGCTTCATAAATACATAATAACTTCATCAAAAAATAAGAGTCTGCTTTCTGCAATGAAGCCACAAATATGTTGAAAGTCCCTAGCTTCCTGCAGGATGCTCAAAGCTCTCTGTTCAAGTCACTTTTGGACCATTTTCTTTCTTTGTGGTGGCAGTGGTTGTCTATTTGCGTGGGTATATATTTGAAACATATCTTATGGATTTTTTAATAATGCATTCTTGGGGAGAACGGGAGACCAATTTTTTTTTCCTGTGCTATAATCACTTAAAGCACTTCTCTGATGACTTACTGATTTTCTGTAGCAATTCAAGATTGATTAAATAGGGAAATAAAGAGGATTTTTGAAGGAAAGTAGGAAAAAAGTACCTGAAATTTTTTGTTGTTATCAAGCTTGTTTATATTCATTTATTATCAATGCTACAAAATCTTTAATAGCAAAGCTAAGATCTCAACTGGAATTATTCATAGTGGGTTAAAGAAGCCAAAGTCATTTATCTTGAAAGTCTTTCATCTAGTCATATTAGATCCATAACATTTACTTGCTCATTCGTTCTGTTTCCATTTTATATACTCAGTGATGATGTGTTTCCAACTCTAAGTTATCACCATCTAAGATTAAAAAAAAAAAAAAAAAGGATTCTTCTAGGTCAGACTTTCTAGAGGGCAAGTATCTTGAGTATTTTCATGACCTACTTATACTGATTATATGATTAGATGATGACTTCAGCAAATTTTCCCTGGAGAGTTTCCTTCTGATCTGTCTTTCATAGACTGTATTAGAGCAAACAAGCCTGGTCTATTTTATTCTTTTTTATTTCAGGAGCAAATTTCACATTCTCCCATAAAATCATTTTGAGGATATCTCTTTATCCATAAGTGAGCAGTTTTCTAAGGTTATCTTGCTGTATATCTAAGATGAATTTTTAAATAAATCAATGGGTTCTTTTGAATCCCCTGAAGTTTATCATGAAATTATGATCTGTCTCTTTCATTTAATGAACATGAAATTCACCTGTTTGTTTCTACACTGGATTATAATTTAAGCATAATGGAGAAGGGTTACTTCTAAAAAACATCTAAGATTTCATAGGTAAAAATCAAAGGTTTAAATTATTTATCCTATCCCCAAACTCTTAAATTGTATATTCTGTGATTTTTAAAACAGTTAAAGATAATTCCCTTACCATCCTTAGGGAACTTTCTTGATTGTAGATCTCCTTTAGGAACTTTCTTGATTGTAGATCTCCTTTACTTTTACAAAATTTACTCCTCATTAATGATCTAGATTGCACAAGTTAAAATACACCACTATTGGGCTTCCCTGGTGGCACAGTAGTTGAGAGTCTGCCTGCTAATGCAGGTGACACAGGTTTGAGCCCTGGTCTGGGAAGATCCCACATGCCGCGGAGCAACTAGGCCTGTGAGCCACAACTACTGAGCCCGCGCATCTGGAGCCTATGCTCTGCGACAAGAGAGGCCGCGATAGTGAGAGGCCCGTGAACCGCGATGAAGAATGGACCCCGCTTGCCACAACTAGAGAAAGCCCTCGCACATAAACGAAGACCCAGCACAGCACAAAATTAATTAATTAATTAATTTTTTAAAATACACCATTATTTTGTACGATTTGGCCAAACACTAATAAATATATATTAGAATTCTTAATCCCCATATTAGATCACACCTCTTTTCTCATCACCAAGCAAAATAGTTATAATTTCTTATTTTTCCAATGTTTAGATGGTTAACAAAATGCTTTTTTTATGTCACTTTCAGTTTTTCGGATTTCTTCTTAATTTGTGAACTTCAGCCCTATGTGCATATGGGGATAAAAGAGATTACTTCACAGTTCTCAGCACCACTACTCCAATACTATAATTTATGCATGTTAGCCTCCTCTAAACAGTCTTTAACTCTCTAGTTTTTAAATACCAGCCTTTAGCTGCCACTACACCTCAGGGAAAATCTAGTAAAAGAAAGAGGCAACATTTGGCTGACCCACTTAAAGAGCTTGCTTAACCTCATAGAGAAAATATATAATAAAATTGATCCTTGAGATTTTATATCAAGGCTACGCTCTCAGAAAAATGTTATACTCAACGGTTAAATGCAGGGATTCATAAACAACAGGAAATGTGAGTTCAGTGTCCAGAAGTTCCTTAATTCTTCTGAATTAAGAATATGTATATTGCTTTCATAGTCATTAGCAAGGGTTTCTTTCCTATGATGCTTCACGAGAAGGGTCATCACAGCTGATGGAATTCACCCCTTCTCATTCCTGGCCCACTGCTGGAACCAATTCAGTACAAGCATACTGAGAATTTACTCTGTCAAGCATTGTATACTCATTGTCTTACGGAAAGCTCACATCAGCCCTGCACAATACATCACAGTAATCTTAAATTCATACACAAGGAAATAAAAGTTTAGAGGCATTGCTGTACCCAAGGTAACACAGCCAGTACAGAGCAGAATCAGAATTCAAACTCTAGGACCATTTGACCGCAAAGTCAGTATCTTTACTCTTCATGCTCTAAGGCCTGCACTTTATGAATACTTCCTGTGTTCTCTCATAATTTCTTTCCCCCACTCAACGAAGTGACAATTCCAGGGAATTTATTATTTAGCATCTGAATTTGCTAAATTTCAATATGTTTTAAACTGAAGACAAAATGACAGTACAAAAATGAACTAAAAGATTTTTTAAAAATACCCCCAAATTATAAATTAACACAAATTTAAATGACAAATTTCAAGTGGTAAAATAAAGCCCCTGAAATGCAATTGTGATGAACTATCATCTTTTTACTAAAACAAAACATAATGAGTCACATAGAGAAATTATTGATTGCAGGGTACATTGCATCTCCTGTCTGCAGGTCTACTTTACCTAGAAAGTGTAGATCATGCTCAGATGAAACTATTCTGCTTAAACTAAGTATTATCACTCAAATATATTTCAGAGTTAATAATCTGAAGCCAGTGCTGTCACAGACAGACATCTAATATATTCAACATTGTGTCTTGATATTACAAGCTAGACTCAAAGCAACACAAAGAATTATGATGTTTTAGAAACTATCCAAATCTTTAAACTCTGACTGCCTTAATAACTGGGGCTTAAAGCAAAGCTGTCCTGTTAGTTCCAAAGGAACCACTGTCATAAATTTAAAACTGAAATAATTATCTCACAAGAGAGGAGATGGAGAATAACCATATACCTCCAAAGGGCAATATTATTCTTTTTTGTAAAACATCTTTATTGGAGTATAATTGCTTTACAATGGTGTGTTAGTTTCTGCTTTACAACAAAGTGACTCAGTTATACATATACATATGTTCCCATATCTTTTCCCTCTTGTATCTCCCTCCCTCCCACCCTCCCTATTCCACGCCTCTAGGTGGTCACAAACCACCTAGCTGATCTCCGTGTGCCATGCGGCTGCTTCCCACTAGCTCTCCACCCTACGTTTCGTAGTGTATATATGTCCTTGCCACTCTCTCACTTTGTCACAGCTTACACTTCCCCCTCCCCATATCCTCAAGGCCATGCTCTAGTAGGTGTGTGTTTCATTCCCGTCCTACCCCTAGGCTCTTCATGACATTTTTTTTCCTTAGATTCCATATATATGTGTTAGCATACGGTATTTGTTTTTCTCCTTCTGACTTACTTCACTCGGTATGACAGACTCCAGGTCCATCCACCTCATTACAAATAATTTCATTTCTTTTTATGGCTGAGTAATATTCCATTGTATATATGTGCCATATCTTCATTTTTTTTTTTTTTTTTTTTTTTTGTGCTATGCGGGCCTCTCACTGTTGTGCCCTCTCCTGTTGCGGAGCACAGGCTCCGGACGCGCAGGCCCAGCGGCCATGGCTCACGGGCTTAGTTACTCCGCAGCATGTGGGATCCTCCCGGACCCAGGCACGAACCCATGTCTCCTGCATCGGCAGGCGGACTCTCAACCACTGCGCCACCAGGGAAGCCCTGTGCCATATCTTCTTTATCCATTCATCTGTTGATGGACACTTAGGGTGCTCCCAGGTCCTGGCTATTGTAAATACAGCTGCAATGAACCTTTTGGTACATGACTCTTTTTGAATTATGGTTTTCTCAGGGTATATGCCCAGTAGTGGGACTGCTGGGTCATAAGGTAGTTCTATTTTTAGTCTTTTAAGGAACCTCCATACTGTTCTCCATAGTGGCTGTATCAATTTACATTCCCACCAACAGTGCAAGAGGGTTCCCTTTGCTCCACACCCTCTCCAGCTTTATTGTTTCTAGGTTTTTTGATGATGGCCATTCTGACTGGTGTGAGATGATATCTCATTGTAGTTTTGATTTGCATTTCTCTAATGATTAATGATGTTGAGCATTCTTTCATGTGTTTGTTGGCAATCTGTATATCTTCTTTGGAGAAATGTCTATTTAGGTCTTTGGCCCATTTTTGGATTGGGTTGTTTGCTTTTTTGTTATTGAGTTACATGAGTTGCTTACAAATTTTGGAGATTAATCCTTTGTTACTTGCTTCATTTGCAACTATTTTCTCCCATTCTGAGGGTTGCCTTTTGGTCTTGTTCATGGTATCCTTTGCTGTGCAAAAACTTTTAAGTTTCATTAGATCCCATTTATTTATTTTTGTTTTTATTTCCATTTCTCTAGGAGGTGGGTCAAAAAGGATCTTGCTGTGATTCATGTTGTAGAGTGTTCTGCCTATGTTTCCCTCTAAGAGTTTGATAGTAGCTGGCCTTATGTTTAGGTCTTTAACCCATTTTGAGTTTATTTTTGTGTATGGTGTTAGGGAGTGTTCTAATTTCATACTTTTACATGTACCTGACCAGTTTGCCCAGCACCACTTACTGAAGAGGCTGTCTTTTCTCCACTGTATATTCTTGCCTCCTTTATCAAAGATAAGGTGACCATATGTGTGTGGGTTTATCTCTGGGCTTTCTATCCTGTTCCATTGATCTATATTTCTGTTTTTGTGCCAGTACCCTACTGTCTTGATTACTGTAGCTTTGTAGTATATGAATTATCTATGTAGTATATGTATATTTGTAGTATGTGAAGTATCTATGTAGTATATATCTATGTAGATACTACGAAGTATCTATGTATGAAGTATTTATGTAGTATTTGTAGTATCTGAAGTCAGGGAGCCTGATTCCTCCAGTTCCATTATTCGTTCTCAAGATTGCTTTGGCTATGCAGGGTCTTTTGTGTTTCCATACAAATTGTGAAATTTTTTGTTCTAGTTCTGTAAAAAATGCCAGTGGTAGTTTGATAGGGATTGCATTGAATCTGTGGATTGCTTTGGGTAGTAGAGTCATTTTCACAATGTTGATTCTTCCAATCCAAGAACATGGTATATCTTATTTGTATCATCTTTAATTTCTTTCATCAGTGTCTTATAATATTCTGCATACAGGTTTTTTGTCCCCTTAGGTAGGTTTATTCCTAGATATTTTATTCTTTTTGTTGCAATGGTAAATGGGAGTGTTTTCTTAATTTCACTCTCAGATTTTTCAGCATTAGTGTATAAGAATGCCAGAGATTTCTGTGCATTAATTTTGTATCCTGCTACTTTACCAAATTCATTGATTAGTTCTAGTAGTTTTCTGGTAGCATCCTTAGTATTCTCTATGTATAGTATCATGTCATCTGCAAACAGTGACAGCTTTACTTCTTCTTTTCCTATTTGGATTCCTTTTATTTCTTTTTGTTCTCTGATTGCTGTGGTTAGAACTTCCAAAACTATCTTGAATAAGAGTGGTGAGAGTGGGCAACCTTGTCTTGTTCCTGATCTTAGTGGAAATGGTTTCAGTTTTTCACCATTGAGAACAATGCTGGCTGTGGGTTTGTCATATATGGCCTTTATTATGTTGAGGAAAGTTCCCTCTATGTCTACTTTCTGGAGGGTTTTAAATCATAATTGGGTGTTAAATTTTGTCAACAGCTTTCTCTGCATCTATTGAGATGATCATATGGTTTTTCTCATTCAGTTTGTTGATATGGTGTATCACGTTGATTGATTTGCGTATATTGAAGAATGCTTGCATTCCTGAAATAAACCCAACTTGATTATGGTGTATGATCCCTTTACTGTGCTGTTGGATTCTGTTTGCTAGTAGTTTGTTGAGGATTTTTGCATCTATGTTCATCAGTGATATTGGCCTGTAGTTTTCTTTCTTTGTGACATCTTTGTCTGGTTTTGCTATCAGGGTGATGGTGGCCTCGTAGAATGAGTTTGGGAGTGTTCCTCCCTCTGTTATATTTTGGAAGAGTTTGAGAAGGATAGGGGTTAGCTCTTGTCTAAATGTTTGATAGAATTAGCCTGTGAAGCCATCTGGTCCTGGGCTTTTGTTTGTTGGAAAAATTTTAATCACAGTTTCAATTTCAGTGCTTGTGATTGGTCTGTTCATATTTTTATTTCTTTCTGGTTCAGTCTCCGAAGGTTGTGCATTTCTAAGAATCTTTCCATTTCTTCCAGGTTGTCCATTTTATTGGCATAGAGTTGCTTGTAGTAATCTCTCATAATCTTTTGTATTTCTCCAGTGTCAGTTGTTACTTCTCCTTTTTCATTTCTAATTCTATTGATTTGAGTCTTCTCCCTTTTCCTCTTGATGAGTCTGGCTAATGGTTTATCAATTTTGTTTATCTTCTCAAAGAACCAGCTTTTAGTTTTATTGATCTTTGCTATCGTTTCCTTCATTTCTTTTTCATTTATTTCTGATCTGATCTTTATGATTTCTTTTCTTCTGCTAAATTTGGGGTATTTTTGTTCTTCTTTCTCTAATTGTTTTAGGTGCAAGGTTAGGTTGTTTATTCGAGATGTTTCCTGTTTCTTAAGGTAAGATTGTATTGCTATAATCTTCCCTCTTAGAACTGCTTTTTTGCATCCCATAGGTTTTGGGTCATCATGTCTCCATTGTCATTTGTTTCTAGGTATTTTTTTATTTCCTCTTTGATTTCTTCAGTGATCACTTTGTTATTAAGTAGTGTATTGTTTAGCCTCCATGTGTTTGTATTTTTAACAGACCTTTTCCTATAATTGGTATCTAGTCTCATAGTGTGTGGTCGGAAAGGATATTTGATACGATTTCAATTTTCTTAAATTTACCATGGCTAGATTTGTGACCCAAGATATGGAGAATGTTCCATGAGCACTTGAGAAAAATGTGTATTCTGTTGTTTTTGGATAGAACGTCCTATAAATATCAATTAAGTCCATCTTGTTATTGTATAATTTAAAACTTGTGTTTCCTTATTTATTTTCATTTTGGATGATCTGTCCTTTGGTGAAAGTGGGGTGTTAAAGTCCCCTACTCTGATTGTGTTACTGTTGATTTCCCCTTTTATGGCTGTTAGTATTTGCCTTATGTATTGAGGTGCTCCTATGTTGGGTGCATAAATATTTACAATTGTTATATCATCTTCATGGATAGATCCCTTGATTATTATGTAGTTTCCTTCTTTGTCTCTTGTAATATTCTTTATTATAAAGTATATTTTTTGTGATGTGAGTCACATAATGAGTCACATAGAGTAATTATTGATTGCAGAGTACATTGCATCTCCTGTCCTCAGGTCTACTTTACCTAGAAAAATCATGCTCATATGAAACTATTCTGCTTGAACTAAGTATTATCACTCAACATTGTGTTGAGTGATAATCATCATTTCAACATTGTGTCTTGATATTACAAGCTAGACTCAAAGCAACACTAAAGAATTATGATGTTTTAGAAACTATTCAAATCTTTAAACCCTGACTGCCTTAATAACTGGGGCTTATAGCAAAGCTGTCCTGTTAGTTCCCAAGGAACCACTGTCATAAATTTAAAATTGAAGTAATTATCTCATAAGAGAAGAGACGGAGAATAACCATATACTTCCAAAGGGCAATATTATTCTTTAAAAATGTTTATGACTTTAAAAAATAATTTCATTTCACTTGATGAATTTCACTAATTGACTAGTAAACAAAGTGTGAAAGTAAATTCAAATAATTTTATAATGTTGCAGAATAAGTGAAATTACAAAATATTTTTCTTGGCTGCTAACTTTTTTCTTTGTTTAGGAGTACAATCCAGCTCCCAGTTAAAGTATTCTGGCTTTTCTTTGAAATCTACTTATTTGCTTCTTGACTACAATCATGTGCTTTCAATGTCTTTTGCATTTTACCACTTACTTTTTACAGTGTTCTTTTATGGCTGAATGACTGCCTGGCAAAATAGAAACTGAACCACAGTATGTAATTAAGTTCTTTGCACAATGGAAGTTAGTCATTGACACAATTAAACCAATGCCTTCAGAATCCAGTACTGAAGGAATGAACAGCATAGCCAAAGAACACTCATGCCAAAAAGGTTTTCCTAAATCATGGGATTGAAGAGATCAGCCTGCTTTTTTGGTGTCATGACAAAAATTCCAAATAAACTCTCATTCCAAAACTGAAAAGAATTCATGTCAGATAGTACATGAATTGTTTCTCTTATATTCATTTTTTTTTAGTTTTTTTCACTGTTTTTGAGACTTCAGAATATTGGTGGCAAGATATAACAAGTTAGAGATGTTTTGCTCAAACCCTGGAAAAAATGTCCTAAAACATAAAATGTACTTTAACACAGATTAATTTAATAATATTTTGTTATTTTAATATAATCGATAATGTAAAAATAAGTGCAATAAAACATAAAATGGAATAGTTACATATACTTTAATATGTTTCAGTTCTTTAAATCATACGTAATAATTTTAGTTTCAGTTAAAAATGACTTATTTGCTCTAGAGTTGTTTTAACATGATGCAAAATTCAATTTCAAGTTGATGGTCAGATATGTGTCTAGATTTAAAATATATAATTGAGAGACATTCAGTTGTTGGAAATGTACGGAAAGAAACAAGGAAACTGAGTAGATATGGTTTGGTTTTGAAATTTTTTTCAATAATAAAAATATTTCTAACTGTCCCTTGCCCTCCAATCACATTATTGACTTTAATCATAGTAATAGGTTCTAGTTGAAGCAACTATGAATTCAGGCTAAATTATAAAATGTAGACGCATACATTTCAACAGGTGTCATAAAGTTGTGATAACATTCAGTAATTCAATGACTGCTATTGTTGCTGATACTGATACAGTGTCTAAAGATTTTTATGTAAAGAAGACTGAGTATAATATGGTCTTACTGATGTCAGTTACCTGGAAAATTTCTCCTTTGATATTTTTGCTGTAAAGTTTTATTGTGATAACTAGTACATATAGACTTGACCACAATCAGGTATATAAAAATATAAGCATCTAGAGAATTCAAAAGATACACTGCAATTAGTATTTCTGATACTATTTTTGACTAGGCAATTGTTTTTCCATTGGTAGAGTATCATAAAGTATCATACTTATGATATTTTACTTATGATACTTATGATATTTTCTGGTTGATAGTAATTGAGCGTGGTCACTTGACTTACTCCTATAACCACTAAAGTATTTATAAAATTTGAATTTAGGATAAGGGGGAGGACACCCATTAAGTTGCTGGGAGAATAATGGAGGAAATGAGGAAACATACTACTGTTTGGTTTGGGAAAACTTTGTTTTTTTTTAAAAAAAAATTGCTTATGGTAACACTGTGTCCGACTCTCACTGGATTGCAACATCCTTAGATTTTTCCTTAGGACATTAAAAACATGTTTCTTTTTCCTTTTTGAATTTTATTATTCCTTCATCGTACTTTACTTAGTGTTTCACTATAGCTATTTTCTCCAAGGAATTTATCTGTTAATGCATTAGTGAATACCAATGGATTAGTAAATTGCCTCTTTAGGGAAAGCAAGGAAGGCATTGTGTCTTATACCACAGAGAACTCTCAAAAATGTGAGAACTTTCAAGCCCTGAAAATTCTTGTTGGACAATGTTTTGAGACAGATTTGTATTTTGCATACACAAGGGGGGCAGCCACTTAACCTAAAGCAAGGGAAAGGCAACATCCTGCTTCAAGGTTATTACTTACACTGTCATCTGATTTGATTTAAATAAGGTTGAGGTAATGTGGGTCACTAAAGAATAGAATATATAATTAACTATCCCATGATCAAGTTAGAGAGTGATATTAGTGGGTTGTAAGAGAGAACTGGGATTTAAAAATAAAATTTGTGTTAGATAAAACATTGGCAGTGAAACTTATTGGTTTTGTCGCTATTTTTTTTTTCACAACAGTAGTTGAAGAATGTGATGGGATGATTGCAAGTGTTAGTCATGAAAAGGGATCCGTGGGAAAAGAGAGAGAAAATAAAACTGAAAATGTATTTGAAGAAATTATGGCTGAAAACTTCCCAAACCTAAAGAAGGAAACAAATATAAAGGTACAGGAAGCATAGGGGGTCCAAAACAAGATGAACCCAAACAGACCCAAACTAAGACATTTCATAACATGGCAAAAGTTAAAGAAAAAGAGAATTCTAAAGGGAGAAAGAGAAAAGCAAAGAGTCATTTACTAGGAAAAAAGAAAAAGAGAATTCTAAAAGCAGAAAGAGAAAAGCAGAGTCATTTACTAGGAAACCCTCATAAGGCTATCAGCTTATTTCTCTGCAGAAACTGCAGGCCAGAAGGGAGTGGCATGATATATTTAATGTCCTGAAAGGGAAAAACCTTCAACATGGGATACTCTACCCAGCAAGATTATGATCTAGACTAGAAGGAGAAATAAAGAATTTCTCAGACAAGCAAAAACAAATAGAATTCAGAAATGCTAAGTCTACCCTAAAGAAATGTTGAAAAGTCTTCTTGAAGTAGAAAAGAAGTAAGAATCTACAGGAAAGGGAAAATTCCAATAGGAAAGGCAAATATATGGTAAGGACTGAAGATCACTTAGGCCAGGATGTAGATTTTAAAAAATTGTAAAAGTGATTATAACTACAATAAACAATGAAAGGATACGGATAAGCATGAAGATGTAAAATAGAACATAAAAATCAAAACATGAGGGTGAGTATAAAAATGTAGATCTTTTAGAATGTATTTGAACTTAAATGACTATCAGTTCGAAGGAAGTAGATGTGGTTATGGGTTAACATACTTGAACTCCATGGTATCCACAAATCAAAAACATACAACAGATTCACAAAAACTAAAAACAAAGGAACTCAAACATACTACAAATGAAAATCTCCAAACCTCAACAGGAAAAACAAAAAAAGAAGAAATGAACAAAGAACTACAAAATCAACTGGAATACAAGGAATAAAATGGCAATAAGTACATAACTATTAATAATTACTTTAAATATCAATAGACTAAATGGTCTGATCAAAAGACATAGAATGGAAGATTGAATTTTTTTAAAAAAGAATTTGCAATATGCTGCCTACAAGAGACTCACTTCAGGGCAAAAGAGGGGGACAGAAAAAGATATTTCATGCAAATGGAAGTGACAAGAAAGTGGGGGTAGCAACACATATCAGATAAAATAGATTTTAAAATAAAGGCCATATAAAAAGACAATGAAGAGCATTATAGAATAATAAGGGGATCAATACAAGAAGAGGATATTACACAAGTTAACATATACACATCCAGTATACGAACATCTAAATATATATAGCAAATACTAACAGATATAAAAGGAGAAATTGACAATAATACAATAATAGGAAACTTTAACACCCCACTGACATCAGTGGACAGATCATGTAGACAGAATATCACTTAGCCAACAGAGGTACCAAATGACAAAACAGACCAAGTGGATTTAATCAATATCAGGACACTATAGTCAATGAAACAAAACAAAATAAAGCACTTAGAATATACATTATTTTAAAGCATGCATGAAACATTCTCTAGGATAGACCACATTACTAGGTCAAAAAACAAGTCTCAACAAATTTAAGAGGCTAGAAATTATGTCAAGTATCTTTTCTGACAACAACAGTATAATTAGAAATCAAACAAAGAAAGAAAAATGGGAAAAGAACAAATACATGGAGATTAAACAAAATGTTACTAAAAAACCAATGAGTCAATGCTGACATCAAAGAAGAAATCAGAAAATACCTTGAGACGAAAATAGAAACACAGCTTTACAAAATCCATGGGATGAAGCAAATGCTGTTCTAAGAGTGAAGTTCAGAGCAATACAGGCTTTTCTCAAGAAATAAGAAAAACCTCAAAAAAACAACCTAAACTACCACCTAAAAGAATTAGATAAAGAAGAACAAACAAAGCCCAAAGTCAGCAGAAAGAAGAAAATAATAAAGATGAGAGAGGAAATAAAATAGAGATTTTTTTTAAAAATAGAAAAAAGTAATAAAACCAAGAGTTGGGTTTTTGAAAAGATAAAATCGACAAACCTCTAGCCAGGCTCACCAAGAAGAAAAGAGAGAGGACTCAATAAACAAAATAATAAATAAAAGAGGAGAAATACCAACCAATACCACAGAAATACCCCAAAAAATGTAAGAGAACACTATGAACAGTTACATGTCAGCAAACTGAACAATCTAGAAGAAATGGATGAGTTTCTAGAAACATTCAGCCTGCCAAGACTGAGTCAAGAAGAAACAGATAATTTGAACTGGCCAATCACTAGAAGTGAAACAGAATCTGTAATTTTAAAATTCCCTGCAAACAAAAGTCCAGGACCAGATAGCTTCACTGGAGAATTCTACCAAACATATAAAGAAGAGCTTATACCTATCCTTCTCAAACTATTCTGAAAAATTTAAGAGAACAGAAAACTACCAAATT
Source organism: Kogia breviceps (assembly GCF_026419965.1). NCBI lineage: Eukaryota > Metazoa > Chordata > Mammalia > Artiodactyla > Physeteridae > Kogia > Kogia breviceps. The sequence goes on along the minus strand of NC_081314.1, from coordinate 108,877,271 downwards.
AATTCTAAGAGGACATCATCACCCCAAAATCAAAACCAGACAAAGACACTAAAAAAAAGAAAATTACAGGCCAATATCATTGATGAATATAGATGAGAAAATACTCAACAAAATATTAGCAAACTGATTCCAACGATACATAAAAAGGATCATACACCATGACCAATCTGGATTCATTCAGACACAAGAATGGTTCAACATACACAAATCAATCAATGTGATACACCACATTAACAAAAAGAAAGACAAAATCCACATGATCATCTCAGTAGACACAGAAAAAACATTTGACAAAATTCAACATCCATTCATGATAAAAACTCTCACCAAAGTGGGTATAGTGTGAACATTTCTGAACATAATAAACACCATTTACACCGAACCCACAGTCAACATAATACTCAAAGGTGAAAAGCCGAACGTCTTCCCACTAAATTCAGGAACAAGGCCTGGATGCCCACTCTCACCACTTCTCTTCAACATAGTATTGGAAGTCCTATCCACAGCAACCAGACAAGAAAAAGAATAAAAAAATGTATCCAAAGTGGAAGTGAAGAGGTAAAATGGTCACTATTTGTGGATGACATGATATTCTATATAGGGAACCCTAAAGTCTTCACATAAAAACTATTATAACTAATAAATGAATTCAGCAAAGGTAGTAGGATACAAAATTAGTATACAGAAATCTGTTGCATTTCTTTACACTAATTATGAAATATCAGAAAGTAAAAAAAAATCCTGTTCAAAACTGCATCAAAAAATAATCTAGGAATAAACTTAACCAAGAAGGTAAAAACCTATATGCTGAAAACTGAAATACTGATAAAGGAAATTGAAGATGACTCAAAAATGTGGAAAAATATACTGTACTCTTGGATTGGAAGAATTAATATTGTTAAAATGGTCATATTACCCAAAGCAATCTACAGATTTAATGCAACCTCTGTCAAAATACCCATGACATTTTTCACAGAACAAATAATCCTAAAATTTACATGAAACAACAAAAGACCCAAAATTATCAAAACAATCATGAGAAAAGAGAACAACTCTGTAGGCATAACCCTTCCGTACTTCAGACTATACTACAAAGTTACAATAATCAAAACAGTTTCGTATCAGTAAAAAAACAGATCTATAGGTCAGTGGAACAGGATAGAGAGCCCAGAAATAAACCTACACACCAATTAATCTATGAAAAAGGAGCAAGAATATACAATGGCTAAAAGACTGTCTCTTCAGTAAATGGTGTTGGGAAAGCTGGACACCTATGCTTAATTAAATGAAATTAGAACATTCCCTTATACCATATACAAAAATAAACTCAAAATAGTTTAAAGACCTAAATATAAGGCATGACACCATAAAATTCCTAGAAGAGAACATAAGCAAAACATTTTTTGACACCAATTGTAGCAATATATTCTTATATCTGTCTCTCAAGGGAAAAGAAATAAAAGCAAAAGTAAATAAATGAGCCCTAATTAAAAGCTTTTGCATAGCAAAGGGAGAAAAAAAACTTTTGCATAGCAAAGGAAACCATCAACAAAATGAAAACACAACCTACATAATGGAAGAAAGTATTTGCCAACGATGAGACCAACAAAGGGTTAATACCCAAAATATACAAACAGTTTATACCAATCAATATGAAAGAAAACAAACAAGCCAATCCAAAAATGGGCAGAAGACCTAAATAGGCTTTTTTTCCAAAGAAGACATACAGAGGGACAACAGGCACATGAAAAGATGATCAATATCAGTAATTCTTAGAGAAATGCAAATGAAAACCAAAATGAGGTGCCACCTCACACCTGTCAGAATGGCTATCATCAAAAAGTCCACAAATAGTAAATGCTAGAAAGGGTGTGGAGAAAAGGGAATCTTTCTACACTGTTGGTAGGAATGTAAATTGATGCAGCCACTATGGAAAACAGTATGGAGGACCCTTAAAAACTAAAAATAGAGCTAACACATGATCTGGCAATTCCATTCTTAGGTATATATCCAGAAAAAACAAAAACTCTAGTTCAAAAAGATACATACACCCCAATGTTCAATAGCAGCCCTAGTTACAACAGCCAAGAAATAGAAGCAATCCAAGTTCCCATCAACAGATGATTGGCTTAAGAAGATGTGGTATATAAATATAATGGAATATTACTTAGCCATTAAAAGGAATGAAATATTGCCATTTGCAGCAACATGGATGGACCTAAAGAATATTTTGCTTAGTAAAATAGGTAAGACAGACAAAGACAAATACTATATGATATCACTTATATGTGGGATGTAAAATATTACAAATAAATCTACATACAAAGCAAAAACACAATCACAAACATAGAAAACAACCTATGGTTACCAAAGGGGAAAGGGGGAGCGGGGAGGGACAAATTAGGAGTATGAGATTAACAGATACAAACTACCATACATAAAATGGATAAGAAACAATGATTTACTATATAGCACAGGGAATTATACCCAATATCTTGTAATAGTCTATAATGGAATATAATCTCCAAAAACAAACAAACAAAAAAACAAATTATTATACTGTACATCTAAAACCAACACAATATTGTAAATCAACTATACTTCAATTAAAAAAGAAATAAAATTATGTTAAGAAATAGAGGAAAGCACTGAAATGGACATTTACAGTTCAAAAGGAGAAAAAAACCTGACAGACTTTTAATAAATAATCAAAATATTACCCCTAGAGAGCAACTGAAATTCTGTCTTCTGTTAGTTTTATATTAAAATCAATAATTCTACATTTTATATTATACAAGGGTACAAGGGCCATATTAAATAATAAAAGAGCCTGGACTTAAAATCATAATATGCAGGTTCGAATTTTACTTTCTTTTGCTGACAGTATATCAAAATATGCTTACCTTTTTGGGACTTCAGATAGGATAAACGATATTTTAAAATCTTTTCAGTTCTGAATTACTGTGAGTTTTTGGATTCTAATCATGTTTAAATTTATAAATATATATATACCATTTAGTAATGAAATATTTAATAATAAAACATTAAAAATCGTCGATGTGTGTTTTTAACTACTTAACATTCTACCTTAGTTTTCCTGAAATTCTCTTTGCTGAATACAAAGCTAATTCTTTTTATTATTATTATTATTGTGGTAGAATAGTTAACGTGAGATCTACCCATTTAACAAAATTTTTAAGTGTATAATAGAGTATCGTTAACTATAAGCATGGTGTTGTACAGCAGATCTCTAGAACTTATTCATCTTGCATAACTTTTTCTTGTTGAACAACAACTCTCCATTCCCTGGAAATCACTATTCTACTTTACGCTTGTATGATTCTGACTATTTTAGATACTTCATATAAGCGGTGTCATGCAATATTTGTTCTTCTGTGACCAGATTATTTTACTTAACATAATGTCCTTCTGTTTCATCCATGTTGTCACATATGGCAGGACCTCCTTTTTTTAAGGCTGAATAATATTCAATTGTGTGTACAGAGCACATTTTCTTTATCCATTCATCAATCTTCCATATGGATTTTTCCATATCTTGGCTATTGTGAATAATGCTGCAATGAACATGGGACTGCAGATATCCTTATAAATACTAATATTATTTCCTTTTATTTCAGGAAAAAAAATGCCATTGACATTTCTTTTTCAGCAATTCTTAATCATCTAAGACCATTTCTATTTAGCTGTGCATAAAAGAGTATATGTATGCCAACAGTTTCAAATGCTGGAATTCAACTTATCATAGAAAAATGACACAAGCCTTTGCATCTTTAGAATGGTACTTTTAGATAAAAATAATATAGTTGCTTCATACATATGCATAAACACCTTAGGGCAACAAGATCAAACTAAGCTTCATGGTATTCTATGGATCGTCAAACTCCTTTACAAACATTATATAACACAATTGTTAAAGATATTTCATTCTGAAAGATACTAATTGTATGTTTGATAGTCAAATCTCAATTTTTTAATATTATTTCAATTGTACATGAGTGGTATATTGCCCAAGAAAATATAGCCTTCTAATGCACTATAAAGCTTTCAAGTGTAATATTCTTAAACCAGTGAGATAGTGATGAATCTGTCTTCCCTGTTACCTAAGTGTTCTCCTTAAATGTTACACTTAAATGTTTAAGAAAAAAATGTTGAGGAGATTTTAGAATTATGTTTTGACACTGAAAACTTTTTTTCTCACGAGACCATAAACTGATGACTTGTCAGTAGCCACAGACTTCGAAAATATAAGAGCTTTATATGAAATTTCTTTTAGACCTCTACTGTTTACCCCACATCATTTGCAAGCTGTGTGCTTGCAAATATTCAGTCCAGTATATAAATATGCTCCCAACAGCTGAGCAATTTGTGTGTTTCAGTAACACTAGAGTAAAGCCTTTGGGAGTCTGTGACAACTAGGATCAAGCTAAAATAAATTAAACACTTTTTTGTGATCCTTAGAGCCAAGGATTAATGTGCATTTCAAAAATAGAAAGGTGTCTTGGAAAAGGACATACTTTATTACACAAAATACGTACATTTTGATTTTGTTTAGTATATTTAAAAACTACAAGTGTACTCACCATGGTTTCCCTACTTAACAAAAATGACATTTTTACTATCTTTCCAACCAAGTGTTAAAATTGTCATCGTTTGAGTTGAGTAAGTATGTCTCAAGGACAGCCAAACAAAACTATAGTCAATGGGGTGCAATTAAATATAGATATCAAAATTCATATATTCACTCTTGAAATTAAATTTCAAGGTATATAAATGAAAATGTCTCAGGATCAATAAAGTACCTAAAGTTTCATAAACTTGTGGGCAGGCCTTGTTTAGGACCTAGATGGTGTGTGTGTGTGTGTGTGTGTGTGTGTGTGTGTGCGCGTTTTCTGATCACAGAGTTTAAAAATTATTTGAGCCAATATTAAAAATGAGAAATTTCCATATAACAATCCAGGTTTTGTTCTCTTTTTGAAAACCAAGAATGATATGGAACTGAATAGAGGCTTCTGTTTTGCACTCATTTACATTCGTTTGAGACTTACAAACATTTGAGTTTCAACCAGTTTTGGACCAACTCAAAGAATTCTTATCTTTTTGACAAATTACACAAAAGCATCACCTTCCCAGAAATAGTGTGAAGAGAGATATTATGAAATAGTTGAATATATACAGGGCCAAAAACTAGCAAGATAGACTTTAATTTTATTGATGTCCGTACAAATACAGGCATTTCTTGCTCAAAGTCAGAAGCTGTTCTTGAAAACCAGACATCCTTCATGAATGCAGTAACCTGGAGCCTAATTTCATCTTATTGGAAATATGAGAAATTATAATACTCCTTGTAGACTCAAGGTATCTCAGTTATTGTATGAATCATTATGCAAGGTTTATGATATATATTTTCACTGTTTACAAGTTTTTTTAAAAAAAATTTATTAACGTGTTTCTAATAGATGAAATTGCTGCCTGGTTAAATTCATCAAAAGTAATATTTCTGTAACCCAAAGTAGATATTCATTACAACAGACTATGAAGATCGTAAAAGAGAATGAAAAAGTGAAAGAGAGACTTTGGAGCCATCATACTCAATCATACAGATAGCTGTCTATTGGAAAATTCAGGGTTATTACAAAAAGCAAAAATCTGACAATGTATTTTCTTAGAAAAGATTTGGGGAGAAAACACCTAAAGGGTAGCCAGTCAGAGTTTTGGAAATTTTGTTTTGGAGGAAAACATGCTTTAATCTCCTTTGCTAGAAGACTTCTCAATTGTCTTTTAAGCCTCTTATACAGAGTGAAGTAAGTCAGAAAGAGAAAAATAAATACCATATGCTAACACATATATGTGGAACCTAAAAAGAAACATGGTTCTGATGAACCTAGCGCAGGACAGGAATAAAGATGCAGACATAGAGAATGGACTTGAGGACACAGGGAGGAGGAAGGGTAAGCTGGGACAAAGTGAGAGAGTAACAATGACGTATATACCTACCAAGTATAAGATAGATAGCTAGTGGGAAGCAGCTGCATAGCACAGGGAGATCAGCTTGGTGCTTTGTGACCACCTAGAGGGGTGGGATAGGGAGGGTGGGAGGGAGACGTGAGAGGGAGGGGATATGGGGATATATGTATACATATAGCTGATTCACTTTGTTATACAGCAGAAAATAACACAACTTTGTAAAGCAACTATACTCCAGTAAAGATGTTAAAAATAAAGCCATATAAGTGGACATCATATTTTTTAAATGGCAACAAAGGGCAAATACTATTCTTAGAGAAGGTAATAAATTCAGATTATAACTGCTCATGTCCACTTTGCAGAATGACAACACTCAAAAATGTACTAATAAATGTCTATGGACATAAACACACAGAAATCTTTTTTCTTAATTTTCTGCATGTGGTGTCTGTAAAGTCATACAACAGTCTAATACTCACTAGTTAGGAAATAGTGCTGATATCTAGTTTAACAAGATAACTAAGGTGTTCAGAAAACATAAAAGGTACCTAAATACATACATACCTTTCTAAAAATTATATATACAAGCTCTCTGGGGAAAACATATTGGTTTTTGTCCTGTGGAATTATATCTTAAAAAGAATAGGAAATACACACATACACATACATTTAAGACAGACAGTATTTCACTGTCAGTTGTAAGATAATAATAGGAAACATAATTTCATGAGTCATAGCCTGTTTGACTTTAATCCTTTTAGACGTTGCAACCATTTGATTAAGTACTCTATGAGCTTTCTCCCCCAACACTCTCAAAGTGTCATCTGTCATAGCCCTGCTGTCACAGCCAAAAAATATGACTGTCTAATGATATTAGAGCCAAGAAATATGATCTTGGCTCTAGCATTTCAGATCACAATGGTTCCTTACTGTAAACCATGTAGCACGGTCCCTGTGTATATAATGAAAGAGAAGATATCAACTGAGAGCATGAACATGGTAGATTTGGGGGGAAAAATAGACTGAAAAACATGGTAACTTTATTTTTCTGCCATATTTGATACAGAATACCATTTATAAATACCTAGTATCTGCTTTTTATTTTTTCTAAGTAAATGATTATAAATACATTATTAAGCAAGTAAAAAATTACTCAGTCCACATTTGGACTAAGCCACTTGATCAGAACATTTGCAATAGCTTAAGATGCCTGGCTTACTACTGTATTAGATTTATTGTTATTTGATCCCTGAAAATATCCTAATATGCCATTAACACTGAAAGTGTCAACTAAATGTGGAACATAATAGTGTGGGCTTTGGAATAAAAAAAATATTCACAGTTCCTTTTCAGAGATATATAATTCATCTGTGTCATATTTGGCAAGGTGCTTACTATCTGTTTCCTGTTTTCCTTATTTGTAAAACTATGCTTCCAATATCCGACTGGCAGAGGTTTTTGTGAGTTAAGTGGAAAAAATGCATGTGAAAAATTTAGCCAAGTGTTGAACACACAGTAGGTGGTCAATAAAAGATAGCTATATTTATCATTAGAAATATTGTTGGAAACATAATAATAAATCTATTTCTATCCTTGTACAATGATACGGTTTAAACCTGTAATTTGGAAATTCAGGTCACCATACTTCAATATTAAACAGCTTGTAGAGAATACAAGGTGGTGCCACAAAACTAATTGAGGAGGTAGAGTGGTTTTAAGAACCATTGCTTTGAGTTTTGGAGCTACAGTGGATTTTGAGACATGTCAAAGTAGACAAGAAAGAAATTTGGGAAGTAGACATAGTTCACAGGGCAGGGAACATGATGGTTAGAGGGAAGTATTATATATTGAATGGAAGGGGGGTTAGCCAGACTATTGGAGGTAGAGAGTATGGCATACTTATTTAACAAAAAACCCCTGAGAACAGTGAGTAAAACTCAGAAACATAGGCTCTGCCCTCCAAAAGCAAATGTGCAAGTGGTGAACCTGGAAAATATAGAAATATAAGAAGATAAACTTACCAGATAGTAAAAATGTACAAAAGGCAAGAAACACTTTTGGAATGCTGCTGTGAGGATCTCCTTGGACCCTCTTCCCAGCAAAACAGCAATAACTCATGAAAATAATTCTTTTTAAATCCCTTTAAATCTCTGGGAAGTCTTAGCCTGTGCACAGTCTTAAGTCTGTGCCATTTCATTCACAGTCTCTCCTCCTTCAGTAGGGCAAAAGCTCTACTCTGGGCAGATGCAAACAAGAAGATATGACTCCCTCACTCTGCTCCCAACCCCCAGTCTAAGGTGATGACTTCTTCCAGTAAAGGACAGGCTGTGACCTTTACTCATCCCTTCCCCCCAGCTTCATATTGCAGAAGCTCTATTCGAGGAAAACAAAGCTAAGAGTTGTAGAGTTCTCATCGTCTACCCAGACCCACCAGTCAAATGGAAACTCTGAGGCATGTCTGGCCAAGAATATTGGGACCCAATTGCCCCCTACTCCAGCTTGCTCATGGGGTAGAAGTTACAAGACAGGAGAGGCAAGCAAGACCTGTCACTCACAACCATAAACACCAGTGCCCAGTCTTAGGGTAGAGTTTGTCACTTCAGGAGAATCAGGCCACTCCAGCTCCGGTGCAGTGTCACAGAGTTTCTGCATAGGAGGAGGTGCAATCTCTACAAGAACAGAAAGTGCTATAGCCCTTATAAAGGGATCGACTTTATTTGAAACAAAAGAGAGCATTTGGGCCCATGGGCAGGGTTAAAATCAATGGAGATCCTGGTGCACAGCAATTAAGAAGAGACTGTAATCACAGCAACAAGCTCCATGATAGCAACAAGTAGACCAGATAGAAGTTTAACAACAAGACCAAGGGAAATAACTGGAAAAGACGAGCCATTCCTAGGATTAAAGCAAGTTTCAGAGACTGACCTGAAAGAAGTTTTGAGTCTATCTCTGCAAATGGGGTAGGAACATATTATTTAGATCAGACTGTGGAAACATTTATGCTTCAGAGAGTTGTTGAATGCAATATATCAGTCAGCTAGCAATTAGTGGAGGCTAACTGAATGTGATTCCACTAGAGACAGAACATCCAAACTTAAGAGGGAAATCAGGTAAAAAGACAGAGCCCAGCTAAAACCACATTCACCTCTGTGTAGGTTAGGGGGAGACTGCACATATCCAGGGCTGTACACTGTGAAGAGCAACATCACGAATGCAGGCTGTGAGAGAAAAAGACTTCACTGAATTAGTACAGCCAATTCACTAAAAAAACAAACAAGCAAACAATGAGACTGGGGGGGTGGAGGAGACAGGATCCAGAATTGCTACAATATATTACCTAAAATAGACAGTTTCAACAAAGAAACTGAGTCATGCAAAGATCAGAAAAGTGTGATCTATACATGAGAAAAAATGTAAGCAATAGAAACTGGTTTTAAGAGTATACAGAAGATGCCCTTAGCAGACAAAGACTTAAAAGCAGCTGTTATAAGTATTGTCCAAGAAATAAAAATAACTATGTTTAATGAATTTAAAGAAGGCATGATAACAATGTCTCATCAAACAGTGAACATCAACAAAGAGATGGAAATTGCTTGAAAAAAAAGAATCAAACAAAAATTCTGGAGTTCAAAAATACTGTAAACAAAATAAAGAACTTACCAGAGAGGTTCAACAGTATTTTTAAGCTGGCAGAAATATAAATCAATGAACATGAAATAGATTGATAAATATTATGCAATGTGAAGAGAGAAAAAAAAGAATAAGGAAAAATGAACATTGCCTCAGAGGATACAATGTATGTAGGAGACCCTTAAGTGAAGCGATATATTCATAATAGAAGTACATGAAGGAGAAGAGAGAGAATACAAAAAAATATATTATAAGAAATACTGGCCCAAAACTTCCCATATTTAATCAAAACATCATTCTGCAGATCCAAAAAGCTCAATGAATTCTAATAAGATACACACAAAAAGGTCTACAGCAGACACATCAGGATAAAAATGTTGAAAGTCAAGGACAAAGAAAAAAACTTAGAAAGCAGCAAGCAGAACTGACTTGTGATGTACAAGAGAACTCCAAAAAGAATAGGCGGACTAATCAGAAACAATGGATGTCAGAAGACAGTAGTATAACACATTCAAAATATTGAAATAAAAAGAATAGAACATTCAGAAAAAGAAAAACAAATATCGTATATTAACGCATATATGTGGAACCTAGGAAAATGGTACATATGAACCGGTTTGCAGGGCAGAAATAGAGACACAGATGTAGAGAACAAACGTATGGACACCAAGGGTGGAAAGTCGCGGAGGTAGTGGTGGCGGTGGGATGAACAGGGAGATTGGGATTGACATACATACACTAATATGTATAAAATAGATAACTAATAAGAACCTGCTATATAAATAAAATAAAATTCAAAAATAAACAAGTAGACAGCTAGTGGGAAGCAGCCACATAGCACAGGGAGATCAGCTCGGTGCTTTGTGACCACCTAGATGGGTGGGATAGGGAGGGTGGGAGGGAGGGAGATGCAAGAAGGAAGAGATATGGGGATATGTGTATATGTATAACTGATTCACTTTGTTATAAAGCAGAAACTAACACACCATTGTAAAGCAATTATACTCCAATAAAGATGTTAAAATAAATAAATTAATAAATAATAAATAAATAAATAAAACTTTCAACCTAGACTCAAAATCAGCAAACTTTCCCAAAAAATCACTTTAAAAAATGAAGGTGGAAATAAAACATTTCCAAATTTTTTTAAAAATGACAATTTCTTGCTAGCAGACTCACCATACAAGAGTCATAATAAAGTATTTCAGGCTGAAAACAAGTAACATCAGTTAGTAATTTAAAACCACACACAATTAAGAGAGTGCTGGTAAACATAATTATGTAGGTAATCATAAAAGACAGTATAATTGCATATTACTTCTCTTTTCTTTACCAATTCATGTTATGAGGTCAGTATCACCCTGAGACCAATATCAAAGACATCGCAAAACAGAAAATAGAAAACTACAGATCAATAACTTTATATAGCTGAATATAGATGCAAAATATCAGCAAAATACCAGCAAACCAAATTCAGCAATATATAAAAAGGATTATACTATATAAATTATAAATTCCATGGCCAAGTGGGATGTATCCCAGGAATGAAAAGTTGGTTTAACATACATTAGTCAATTAATGTAATTAACCTTATTAATAGAATAAAGGATAAAAACCACATAATCATCTCAACAGACACAAATTACTTTAAAAATCCAACACCTTGGGCTTCCCTGGTGGCGCAGTGGTTGAGAGTCCGCCTGCCGATGCAGGGGTCACGGGTTCGTGCCCTGGTCCGGGAGGATCCCACATGCCGCGGAGCACCTAAGCCCGTGAGCCATGGCCGCTGGGCCTGCGCGTCCGGAGCCTGTGCTCCGCAATGGGAGAGGCCACAGCAGTGAGAGGCCCGCATACAGCAAAAAAAAAAAAAAAAAAAAAAAAAAAAATCCAACACCTTTTCTTGATAAAATTACTTGAAAAACTAGGAATAACAGGAAAATGACTCAACCTAGTAAAGAGAATCTATGAAAAACCCACAGATAATATCATACTTAGTGAAAGACTGAAGTTTTCTCTCTAAGATCAGAAACAAGACAAATAAGTCAATTTTCAGCACTTCTATTTAATATTTTACTTGATTCTAACAAGGCAATTAGGTAATAGATACATAATACATACTTATATACATGCATACATACATACATAGGTTGGAAAGAAGGAATTAAAAATATCTCTTTTTGAAAATATGATTTTGTATGTAGAAAATCTGAAGAAATCTACTAAAAACAACTAATATACTACTTTGGCAAGGTTGCAGGATTCAATATAAATATTCAAAAATCAGGGCTTCCCTGGTGGCGCAGTGGTTGAGAATCCGCCTGCCGATGCAGGAGACACGGGTTCGTGCCCTGGTCCGGGAAGATCCCACATGCCGCGGAGCAACTCAGCCCGTGAGCCATGGCCGCTAGGCCTGTGTGTCCGGAGCCTGTGCTCCACAACGGGAGAGGCCACAACAGTGAGAGGCCCGCATACCGCAAAAAAAAAAAAAAAAAAAAAAAAAAATTCAAAAATCAATTGCCCATCTATAAACTAGCAATGAACAATCATCAAAGAAAATTAAGAAAACAATTCTACTTATACATAAAAAAGAATTAATTTAACAAGATATGTGCAATACTTTTACTCTGAAAACTACAAAACATTTTGAAATGCACTAAAAAAGACCTAATAAATAGAACGACATCCCATGTTAATAGACTGGAAGACTTATTATAGCTAAGATGTCAATTCTCCCAAATTGATTTAGATTCAATGCAAACAGTATCAAAATTCCAACTACTTTTTTAAACAGTGAATTGGCAAATTTATCCTAAAATAAACATGGAAATTCAAGATACCCAAGATAGTCAATACAATCTTGAAAAATAACAAATTTGGAGGCCTCAAACTTCCTGATTTCTACATTACTACTAAGCTACTGTGATCAAGACATTGATACTGGCTTAAAGATAGACACATACATAAATGGAATAGGATTGAGAATCCAAAAATAGCAACTTATATATTTATAGTTAATTGATTTTTGACAGCTATGCCAAAAAAATTCAATAAAGAATGATCTTTTCAAGAAATGGGGCAGGAACAACTGGATATCCACATGCAGAAGAATGAAGCTGAACTCCTTTCTTATACCATAACCAAGAATTAATTCAAGACCAAAATATAAGTGCTAAAAGTATAAATGTCTTAGAACAAAACATAGAATAAGTCTTCATTACCTTGGATTAGGGAAAGCCATCTTAGATGTGACAACAAAAGCACAAGCAGAAAGGAATATAATAAATTATTTGGACCTTATTAAAATTAAAAACTTTTTGCTACAAACTTATGAAATGGGAAAAAAATACTTGCAAATCATGTATCTGGTAAAGGTGTTGTGTCCAGAATATATAAACAACTCTTAACAATTCAAAAAAGATAAATGAATTTTAAAATGGGCAAAGGATCTGAATAGATATTTCTCCAAAGAAGATATACAGCCAATAGACATATAAGATGTCAGCAGGGACTTTCCTGGTGGTGCAGTGGTTAAGAATCCCCCTGCCAATGCAGGGGACAAGGGTTCAAGCCCTGGTCCAGGAAGATCCCACATACCGCAGAGCAACTAAGCCTGTGCGCCACAACTAATGAAGCCTGCGTGCCTAGAGCCTGTGCTCTGCAACAGAGAAGCCACTGCAACAAGAGACGCCACTGCAATGAGAAGCCCATGCACCGCAACGAAGAGTAGCCCCCTCTTGCTGCAACTAGAGAAATCCCACGTGCAGCAATGAAGACCCAATGCAAAAATAAAATAAATTAATTAAAAAAAAAAAAAAAAGATGCTCAACATCAGTACTCAACAAGGAAACACAAATCAAAACAACAATGAGATACCACTTCCACACACTAGAATGGTGATAATCAAAATGATAATCACCAACTGTTGGTGAGGAAGTAGACAAATTGGAACCCTCATACATTGTTGGCAGGAATGTAAAGTGGTGCAGCTGTATTGGAAAACAATGTGACAGTTTCTGAACATATTAAATATGGAGTTATCATATGACTCAGCAATTCGATTCTTAGGTATATATCCAAGAAAAATGGAAAAACACTTCCACAGAAAACGTGTATGAATGCTCATAGAAACATTATTCATTATAACCAAAAAGTGGGAAAATTCAAATTTCCATCAACTGATAAATGTATAAATAAAAGATGATGTATCCATCCAACAGAGTATTATTTGGCAATAAAAAGCAATGGAGTCTGTATGCAGAATACTGTAAGACACTGATGAAAAAAATTAAAGATGATACAAACAGATGGAGATATACCATGTTCTTGGATTGGAAGAATCAACATTGTGAAAATGACTGTACTACCCAAAGCAATCTATAGATTCAATGCAATCCCTAACAAACTACCAGGGGCAGTTTTTCACAGAACTAGAACAAAAAATTTCACAATTTGTATGGAAACACAAAAGATCCCAAATAGCCAAAGTAATCTTGAAGAAGAAAAATGGAGCTGGAGGAATCAGGCTCCCTGACTTCAGACTATACTACAAGGCCACAGTAATCAAGACAGTACGGTACTGGCACAAAAACAGAAATATAGATCAATGGAACAGGATACAAAGCGCCGAGATAAACCCACACACATATGGTTACCTTATTTTTGATAAAGGAGGCAAGAATATACAATGGAGAAAAGACAGCTTCTTCAGTAAGTGGTGTTGGGAAAACTGGACAGTTGCATGTAAAAGAATGAAATTAGAAGAATCCCTAACAACATACACTAAAATAAACTCAAAATGGATTAAAGACCTAAATGTAAGGCCAGACACTACCAAACTCTTAGAGGAAAACATAGGCAGAACACTCTATGACATAAATCACAGCAAGATCCTTTTTGACCCACCTCCTAGAGAAATGGAAATAAAAACAAAAATAAACAAATGTTACCCAATGAAACTTAAAAGCTTTTGCACAGCAATGGAAACCATAAACAAGACGAAAAGACAACCCTCAGAATGGGAGTAAATATTTGCAAATGAAGCAACTGACAAAGGATTAATCGCCAAAATTTACAAGCAGCTCATGCAGCTCAATATCAAAAAACAAACAACCTAATCCAAAAATGGGCAGAAAACCTAAATTGACATTTTTCCAAAGATATACAGATTGTCAACAAATGCATGAAACAATGCTCAACATCACTAATCATTAGAGAAATGCAAATCAAAACTACAATGAGGTATCACCTCACACCAGTCAAAATGGCCATCATCAAAAAATCTACAAACAAATGCTGGAGAGGGTGTGGAGCAAAGGGAACACTCTTGCACTATTGGTGGGAATGTAAATTGATACAGCCACTATGGAGAACAGTATGGAGGTTCCTTTAAAAACTAAAAATAGAACTACCATAGGACCCAGCAATCTCACTACTGGACATATACCCTGAGAAAACCATTAATTCAAAAAGAGTCATGTGCCACAATGTTCACTGCAGCTCTATTTACAATAGCCAGGACATGGAAGCAACCTAAGCGTCCATCAACACATGAATGGATAAGGAAGATGTGGCACATATACACAATGGAATATTATTCAGCCATAAAAAGAAATGAAATTGAGTTATTTGTAGTGAGGTGGATGGACCTAGAGTCTGTCACACAGAGTGAAGTAAGTTAGAAAGAGAAAAACAAATACCGTATGGTTACACATTTATACGGAATCTAAAAAAAACAAAAATGGTTCTTAAGAACCTAGGGGCAGGACAGGAATAAAGAAGCAGACGTAGAGAATGGACTTGAGGACACGGGAAGGGGAAAGGGTAAGCTGGGACAAAGTGAAAGTAGCATGGACTTATATATACTACCAAATGTAAAATAGATAGCTGGTGGGAAGCCGCTGCATAGCACAGGAAGATCAGCTCGGTGCCTTGTGACCACCTAGGGGGGTGGGATAGGGATGATGGGAGGGAGATGTAAGAGGGAGGAGATATGGGGATATATGTATATGTATAGCTGATTCACTTTGTTATAAAGCGGAAGCTAACACACCATTGTAAAGCAATTATACTCCAATAAAGATGTTAAAAAAATAAATAAATAGCAGTTTTTAAAAAAAGTAATGGAGTACTGATACATGCTACAACATGGATGAACCTTGAAAACATCCCCAGTGAAAGAAGCTGGTCACAAAGGACCACATATGAAATGTCAAAAATAGGCCAATTTACAGAAAGAGATAAAAGATAAGTGCTTGCTAGGACCTGGAGTGAGGGATGGGAATTAAGAATGACAACTAATAAGTACAAGGTTTCTTTTGAGGATGACGGAAATATTCTGAAATAGACTGTGGTACTCCAACAACTCCGTGGACTACTGATACATGCTACAATGTGAATGAACCTTAAAAATGTTCTGTTATCTAAAATAAGTTGGTCAAAAATACCTTATATTATATGATGACATTTACATGAAATGTCCAGAGTAGGCAAACCTGTGGAGATGGAGAGTATATTAGTGGTTTAAGTGGTGCTGAGGGCTGGGAGGGTGGGGGCAGGGATTTTTGAGTGACTGCAAATATGCAGATTGCTTTTTAGTATAACGACAGTGTTCTAAAATTAAGTTATGACGATGGTTATACAGCTCTCTGAATATACTAAAACCCACTGATCTGAGAAATTCAAAAAGGTGAATTGTATGATAGGTGAATTATGTATCAATAAAGGTGTTAAGAACTGTACAAAGAAAATATAGCTAAACTTAGCAGAAATTTAGACAGGGAAAATTCAAACAGCTTATGGACATCGCTGAAATATAGGAAGAGAGAACATTTCTTGATATGTAGGTAGAGTCATTCTCTGGAGCATAGGAGCAGACAAAATGTAAAATCTGACATCTGCAATGTCATCTGAAAACAGACATCTGAAAATTTTAATATTGGAGAGTAGTAAGTAATGGAAATTTCTACAAAATTTTTGCTGAGAACAATTTTTTTTTTTTCAGGATCAAGCAGAGGGTTTTGTGAAGTGGTCACATGTAGAAAAAGAGAAAATTTTCAAGGGCAGAGAACTAGTCATAATCAGAGTTGACCATACTAGATGAACTTTGAAAACATCCCCAGTGAAAGAAGAGGGGTATTAGAGGAGCGGTAGAATCTACATTTCAGAATAAATTCTGAGATACAAAAATGAGAGATAATTTTTTTTAATGATTTTAATTTTTATTTCTAATTGTAATCACAAACACAAAACATAAACTTTACCAATTTAAGCATTTTTAAGTATACAGTTCAGTAGTGTTAGGTATGTCACATTGTTGTGCAGCAGATCTCTAAAAGTTTTTCATCTTGCAAAACTGAAACTCTATACCCATTAAACACTGATTTCCTCTTCCTCTTCCCAGCAGCCCTTGACAACCACCTTTCTACATTCTGTTTCCATGATTTTGACTACTTTAGATACCTTATATATGTCAACTCAAACAACATTTGTCCTTCCATGACTGTCTTATTTTACTTAGCACATCCTCGAGGTTCATTCATGTAGTACCATGTGACAGGATCTCCTTTTTTAAAAAGCTGAATAATATCCATTGTATGTATCTATCACATTTTCTCTACCCATTCATCTTTGATGGGTATTTGGGTTATTTCCATCCCTTGGCTATCGAGAAAAATGCTACAATGAACATGGGTATACAAATATCTCTTCGGGATTGTGCTTTGAATTCTTTTGTATGCATACCCAGAAGTGGGATTGCTAGTATGGTAATTCTATTTTTTAGATACGGTAATTCTATTTTTTAATTTTTGGAGGAAACTACATACCACAGCAACATTCCAACCAACAGTGCAAAAGATTTCCAATTTCTCCACATCCTTGCCAGGACTTGTTTTCTGTTCTTTTGATATGGCTATTTTAATAAGTGTAAGGTGATACCTCATTGTGGTTTTTGAATTGCATTTCCCTAATGATTAGTAGTGTTGATCACCTTTTCATAGGCTTGTTGGCCATTTGTACGTCTTCTTTGGAGAATTGTCTATTCCAGTTCTTTGTCCACTTTTAAAATCAGGTTATCTCTTTTTCTTTGTTGTGCATTGTAGGAGCTCCTTATATATTCTGGTTATAAAACCCTTATCAGCTATATGATTTGCAAATACTTTCATTCTTTAGATTGCCTTTTCACTCTGTTAATTGTTCCCTTTGATCACATAGAATGTCTCACATACTAAAAGATGCTATTTTTTTTCTTTAAAAAAAAGTGCTACTTACAAAAGTGCAGCACTTTCATATAACTAGTATTATCAATACAAGTTAAAAGTACATTTCACCATGCTGCTGTCTCTAGGCACTGACACCACAGCATGGACTACTATTTCCACCTCTGCTGGACACTGAAGAGCAATATTTTAACCACCGACGCTGCTGATTCTGGAAACTGCCATTCCTGATGCTAGTCTCACCAGAAAAATTCACTCTGGTTCCTGCTTCTATATCTCACTAGCTTCAAAAGAATCATCAGCTTCATATATTTGACAGAGCCTAAGTGAGAACTGTGCCCATGATTTAGCTGCAAGAGAGGACTGGAGAGTGAGCACAAGACATTTTCAACATCTCAAACGGGAAATAGGTTAGGTTTTTTTAAGGTGGAGAATTCCTCAAACATAGACATAATTAGGCATTGTGATCAAAAATTTAAAAATGACTTCCACCACTCATCTTTAGGAAATAAAGATATTCTTTTATGAAACATATTTTTGTACCATTACTATAAATAATTATGGTCTTGATAAGCCATTTAACTTACCCAAAATAATGCTTCTAAATCTTTTATGCGTTTAGAATAACAAGGCAAATTTCAAGCCCAAGGTTCTTCATTTAGTTAATTATCTCTGATTACAGACTTGGTGTACATAGTTATTATAATGCTTAGAGACAGAAAAAGGGCTTCATTTGCCTGTAAGTTCATTCTATTTAAGTAGAGAATACATATTAGTGATCGAAGAAAGAATGGATCAATAATTAATAAATTAGGCCATCCAAATCAATACCTGTGACCTATATGATCATAGATGTTGTAGCTGATCACTCTCAAATTCTAGAAAGTAAATTATCTAAATAATGTCAGTTGGTCAAATCAACATTTCTTCTTCAAAGGCTAGAACAGGTCATATGCTATTCCATCACAATAAGAATGAAAATAGCCTTATGATATTTTCTTTCTTGAAGATGAATATATTGTACAGTACCTATTATGAGATACATTATTTTTACACTTAGTGTACTGTTACCTGCACTTAACATGCTGTCTACTGTCTCCAGAAATCAATGATTTACTAGAGGTCTATGGAACTTTATCAGATCTTCATATTATTTTATCGATATATATTAAATTTACACAGCAATTATCAAAACTATTTTCACCAGATCTTGCATTTTTACAATTTTATAATTTTCAAAAATTTTTCTCCTATATGAAAATTTACGTGGCATATATTCAGGACTTATGCATCTGAAATACTCCAAAATCTGTTACCAAATTTAATCATTTAATTAAAATATTCCATAATTTTTACCAATAATTTATAGACAGATGATATGATAAAACAATTAATTAGCATTTTCCAGTGTTTTTATTTAAAAGAAAAATCTCGACATCAAAATGTCATCATCATCCTGCATGTAACACTGTGGTTTTGCCCTAGCAAAGCTATGTTAGCCGAAGAGAGTGCTACCTACTTCTAACAAGGGAAATTCAACCGAAAAGAGTCTTTAGGTATAAAGCTAAATACTGTAACTGGATTGAACAAATATCTGCTATGTCCACACATATGAAACAATCTAGATTCTTGTTGACCACTTCCTGTCTCCAGTTTCTTTCAATCCATTTCCAGTCAGACTGAGGATGAATTTTACAGATAAAAACGTGATGTGTTATTGTAGTTTAGAAATGGTGGTATTGGTTTCCCAGGCTCTCACCCTGAGCCAGTGACATGGGCAGATTTATACTAATTCCAGAATTGGCTGGAAAACTTCAGTTAAGCATGGGAAGGAGAGTGAGATGTGAGTCACAACCACAAAATGCTTTATTTCATGAGAAACTGGTGTAAGTGAGAACTTTAAATGGTATTGACAGGAGTGTGAATTTTCTTTTTTGAGAGTTCCACCTGCCTAAAAGTGGAAGCTTCCCCTGCTGCTGCCCATGCTGTCCTCATTTGAGGGATAAACAAAAGCCTCTTCTCCAAAAGTCTGTCAATCCAGCACTTTCATGAGCCACTGAATTCATTTAAAGAAAAAAAAAGTGCTAAACGAATACATTGTCAAACTAAAAATGATTTTAATTTTTAAAGGGAAACTTGGCATACCAATTATTCTGTATAATCATCTAAGCAATGTGTAGTTTTGCATTACCAACTACTATGATAAGGAAAAATCCAATATCATATATGCTATTTTAAACAGTTTCTGGTGGTATCCAAAGTATAACTAGCAAGAAATGGCTACAGAAGTTGCACATAAATACCATGGAGAGTGGGAAGCAAAAATACTGCCTCAATAGATAAACACTATCAGAATAAATGCTTATTCTATTTAAGATTTTTTTATGTTCTAGCATTAGACATAAATTGTATAAAAAAGAAAATTCTGACGTTTTAAGCCAAATAATTATTTCATTACTTCTTTGACAGATTCCCACTGACTTATTCACAGGAGAAACTTATTGAAGTATCAGATTACTACTTTTGATTTTTAGTTTTATCTTTCTATTTTGGCCAGACAAATTATTTCTTTTAATTTTTATTTTTATTTTTAGGGGTAAAGAAAAAAACAATTTTTCTGTACTCTCTCTCAACTTAGAGATTATTGTAAGTCATTTATGTTTATACCATGAAAATGTATATAATGTCTTCAATTATCATATACCACATTTTTTCTCTTTCTAAAAATCAAGTTAGGAACATTCTTTTCAAGTGCTCTTTTCGAGTGCTGCTCTTTCATTTCAATTCATCTACTCCTACACAAGACCTGCTAAAAGATGGGATCTAGTTAATACTCCTGATGCGCTGTGTTCACATCGGCTTCCTCTTTGGTACTGTGATCCTGAGCAAGACACAATAGGAGGCGTTTGGGTACTTATTGTGCATAATTATTAAGGTGTGACAAAAGGATGAAGGAATTGCAGAGGCAATCTGTTCTTCAATCTGGGCTGTCTGAGGACCCTTTCAGAGCAGCAGAGTGTTAATTTCCTGCACATCTCATGATAAGCAAAACAAGCCTTCTCTGACAAGAAGGTTGCCATGAAAACATGCCGTTGCTGCATAATTTATTCTCTAATGTAATAAAAACCGCAGTGAAATAAGAGGGCTAGTTCTCTTCGGTTAAGAAACTCACAAGCTTTTATAAACAACTGATCTCCTTCTGCCAAGGGGTAGAATAGAGACAATTTGGTTATATTTTGAAAGCTAATGAATCCCCTCAATTTATAATAATTTTTAATTCACATAAGCAGTGATGGAAAAAAGATAATTTTTATGATGGTTCCTAGTGATTTGAAAGTCCATTCTCCTTCAAATACAACAGTTTGCAAAACAACCACAATTACAGAATTAGTATCTACTAGTTAATAAAATTATTTATTTACACATTGGTTCCAGATAACTGTGAAAGTTAGTAAACACATTAAAATTTCAAATACATATGCCATATAATAAAGTTTTTGACTTAAAAACTAAAAACAGATCTGTTTTAATATGATGAGCTTGAAAATAAACGTTGGGTACTTTTGTCTTACCATCCTTTAAGAGATCATCTTTAAGGCAAAAACCCTATAGAAGAAAATTAAATAAACCGACAATTTGTCTTTTTGAACTTAACTTGCATCAGAGAAAAAGAAGGATTATGATGAATGATACAAAATACCCTTTTTTTTTTTATCTCTGAATTGGAAATAGCAGGTTATGTTATGCAGGTTTGGTCTGCAAAGTAACCCATCAGCTCAAAAGTACAAAGCCGTCTTTCTTTGCCCCATGTGATGTTCCAGACCTAGTTGGAGGTTACTGTCTGTCTTACTCTACACTTCAGGAGTTTCAGAATCATCCAGAGAGCTAAAAGCAGTGGTCTTCAGTCTGAGCCTTTTGAAAGGAAAGAAAAAAAAAAAATCAAGAGCAGAGGCAGTTTGGAATATACAGTCATCCCTTGGTACCTGCAGGGAATTACTTCCAGGATGCTGAGTGCATACCAAAATCTATGGATGCTCAAATTCCTCACTGCTCCGTATCCATGGGCTCTACATCCACAGATACTGAGGGTTGACTGTATTCCTTCTGGATTCTTTTTTAGGTCTATTTGTATGCTCAGCAGCTTAGTTAGTTCAGCTCCATCTGAGTGGGTTTTGGATGTCTCTTATGATGGCTTAAAAAATAATCTCAAACTCTTTTTCTCTATTCAAAGGTTAGGACTACAGGTAGATCAAATCAGAGGTACCCATCTCAAACTGTGTACCTATGTCATATGGAGAGAAAGAGTAATTTATTCCAGTTAGGGTGCTGCCTATGGTAGATGCTAGGAGTCTTACACTGGGATGTGGAACAAAATGGGAAAACTTTAGTGCAACCACATTTACAAAAATAGCATCTACCAGTTAATAAATATCACTTATTGTGCATTGGTTCCAGATAACTGTGAAAATTAGTAAACAGATTAAAATTCCAGAAGATTAGCATTTCTCAAATTTAGTTTGTTAAAAATACAAACTGTCAGTTCTCTGTGTCAGAGAGTCTGACCCAGGTCTAAGTTGATGCCCCAAAATCTATCGGTATGTTTAACAAGTATCTCTGATACTTCCTAGAATCACACTCTGAGAAATTCCACAGTATATGTATTACCAAAATATACAAATAATTCAACCAATTACTGAACATTACAACTAATCTCAAGCTATGATATGGTGTGAGTATAGATTTCCTCCTCTATCCCTCCTCTGATGGAGGCATTGTAAAAGTTCACAGAATCAGCGATGTGTTTCCATTAAATGTCTTGAATGCTTGCTCCTCTGCTTTTACTTTTTGGCCACATCACCAGGCTTTCAGGATCTTAGTTCCCCTACCAGGGATTGAACCTGAGGCATGGCAGTGAAAGCATGGAGTTCTAACCACTTGACTGCCAGGGAATTCCCTTTGCTCCTCTGCTTTTGACTTTTTGCTTTAAATATCTTATATGTGGTTGTTTTCCCCATTCCTTCAGAATATTTTTCAAAGTCTACTTATATATTTGTCAGGATAATTGTTACCCTGATTCCCAATAATTAAATGTATTGTAACTAAAAGAGTAAAACTCTATTTTCCTCAGCCCACCACGCTAGCCAGGACTCAAGGTGAGAGTAGGGTTGTTTATGCAGGAAAACTCTAATTCAGAAATGCAATCTAGCCTAAGGTTGTAAAAATGGTTATTGGAAGCATTTGGCCACATTTTTAGACAGCTGTCAGTGGGAAGACCATCCTCCACTGAACCTGCTTCTTATGTAGGTCAACCAAGATAAATATCATGAAAACCAGAGCATACACAAAAGACAGCTAACTGCTCTGCAGACAGAACAATGAGCAAGTAGGGGTAAGAGAGCAGAGAAGAACAAAGTATGAAAGGGGAAAGAGAGGAATGAGAACGTATTAGTTTCCAATGACAACTGTAACAAATTATACAAACTTGATGTCATAAAACAACAGAAATTGATTCCTCACAATTTTGGAAGCCAGAAGTACAAAATAAGTGTCTCTGTATGGGAATGAAGGTGTCTGGAAGAGCTGCACTCCGTGCAGAGGCTCTAGGGGAGAATCCGTCCCTTGCCTCTTCCCACTTCTTACGGCTTCCAGCATTTCTTGGCTTATGGCTGCATCACTCCAATCTTCAAGGTCAGCAACTTCAAATCTCTCTCTGCTCTATCTGCACGATACCTTCTCCTCTGTATATCCGCCTATAAAATATCTCTCTGCCTTCCTCTTACAAGGATTCATGCAATTGAATTTAGGGCCCACTCAGAATACTCTCCTTATTTCAAGATCCTTACCTTAATCATACCTGGGTTTTTTTAATTTCTTTGTTTCTTGACCCTATGTGAGGTAACATTCACAAGTTCCAGGGATAAAATGTGGATATCTTTTTGGTGGGGGGGGGGGGCATTTTTAAGCTTACACAGAGAGAAAAGAGAGGAAAGAGAGAACTTATATCAGAAGGCTGAAGTTAGTACAGAAGGTGATCATTGGAACAGCCACAGGCTATAACAGGTACATCTAAGGTCATTTTTAAAAAATTATTTATTTATTTATTTTTGGCTGTGTTGGGTCTTCGTTGCTGTTCACGGGCTTTCCCTAGTTGCGGTGCGCGGGGGCTACTCTTCCTTGCGATGCACGGGCTTCTCATTGCCGTGGTTTCTCCTGTTGTGGAGCACGGGCTCCAGGCACACAGGGCCCAGTAGTTGTGGCGCATGGACTGAGCAGTCGTGGCTCATGGGCTCTAGAGTGCAGGCTCACTAGTTGTGGCACACAGGCTTAGTTGCTCTGAGGCATGTGGGATCTTCCTGGACCAGGGCTCAAACCCGTGTCCCCTGCACTGGCAGGCGGATTCTTAACCACTGCACCACCAGGGAAGTCCCTCTAAGATCGTTTTTAAGCAGTATGCCTTGATGAGATAAAAACTATCTTGATCTGCCTAAAGTTTCAATGAATACTGCTTCAAAAACAAAGCCTTGTGGGAGAAGCTATATGAGTTTCACAGAAGTAAAAATATGTCAGAAATGACCACGAGAATTTTAATCCTTGGATGTACTGACACAGGACTTTGCAGCAGACTTGGGATAAACACTTGAGCTAACTTTACCTACATATCAAAGAGCAATGCTGCTCAGCCGAAATCTGGATGGCACTACATATGCTGTGGTTTACAATGGGTTTTAACTGTGACACAGGGTTTGGTTTTTGTTGTTGTTTTTTCTGTTTGTTTTGTTTCTTGCTGCTAAGGTTCTGTTCCTTCTTGGCTGTTCACATTTTTCTGGAAGCCACCTCAATTTACTGTATATTTCCTTTTCTACCTTCTTTGCTATTCTGTTTGTCCTGGACACCTTCTTTCTAAGCTCAAATGAAAGATTTTGTTGACACACATTTGTATTTAAAAAGAAACAAGCTTAAAAAAATCTCAGGCCACCCAGTGAATGAGGACTTCCCATCTGTCTGCCCCTTGGTTCACAGATTTCACACATTAAATCTTTACCTTCAAATCTATGATGAGAGAGATTTTTAATCTTCTTCAGGAAACACTTTGGTCTGGGAGGAAAGGAGAAAACCTCTGCCAGATTGACTTCCAAATTATATATGTGCAATGTGTAAAAGGAATTGTTTGTCCTACAGTAACCTATCACATCTCAAAGGCAGGCCTTCTTCAGTTAATGGCAAGGTTCACATCAGTATGAGGAGGTGGAAATGAAGAGATTAACAGTCCATGGGCCTGTGGGAACTAGGCTAAGAGAAGAGTCACTAGTGCTGTAGAGCCTTATACAAGTGGGTTACACAGTCTTCATTATGGCTTATGTTCCTTTAAATTCCCAGCTTCACAGACACCCCCAAATGCCAAAATCATGAGAGGCAGTTTAGAATGAGGTGCCAGGCCACCTTTGCAGAACACTGTAACAGACCACATTAGAGCTGCTTTACTTCCAGGATGAGATTGAACAGGTAAGAATGAGGATTCTTCTCAAGAGTCAGGGGCATGCACAGAGCAGGAGGTGTTTTCCCTCTGCTTCCACATAAACAGGGGAAGGGACCTCTAAGACAACCCTTCAGAAAGCTTTATTTATTTCCTGTAGAGCTTGAGAAGCTAGTGTGTAAGTCTTGATAAGAAAAGCTTAAAGTCATGGAACTATGCCTGGAACTGCCCCTTCCTGACTGCAAAAGGTGAAAGACTGCATGGCATGGGGTGAGCTATGTAATTAATTTCTGCTTTCATGGTCACACTTGCCCTACTTTAAATTATAAATATTCCAGTGCTCTGCTAGACCAACACATTTATTTATTCTTTCATTCAACAAATGCTTGCTGAATGTCTATTATGTGCAAGAGACTCTGGTGCATTACTTAAGTGAACAGAGAGTGTCTAGTCCTTTTACCCAGGATAGTTACTTGTAAACTAATAATATTAAAAATGTGTTCTAAAGAAATATCAAACAAGACATTTATTGACTGTATCCTTGTACAACATACTGTGTGAGATACAAACATGAATCTGATGCAGTCTCACCCAGAGAAAGAGGATCTCACTGTTCGGTGAGTAGTTATGATAAAATAACATATGTAGTAAAATGTGAGAATGAAAAGCTATGAATGATCAGTTACAGTGAGATAGTACCATGGAGCAGAGGCAAAATTTCTGGAGTGGGTTATAAGTGAAGTCTTGTTAACAATTGTTTAGTAAATCTCATATAAGTCTGCTTACCTTTTGAATAAGACAACGCTACACAGAAATATAGAGACCTTCATATATCAATTTCTATGTCACAGGTAAAGAACCTAAAGATATGAATATAACCTATTCCTTAATCTCAAAAAGATTATAACTCAATGGAAGCAATAGACATTTATGGAAATTATTTTAATGAAATTATGTGTGTAGGTTTCCAAAACTGAGGTTCATACAAAGTGCCCAACTCTGTTGAGGGAAGTCAGGAGACGGGGAAAGAAAAAATCAATAATGATTTTAAAAGAATAGACTCTCTGTTGCAGTACAAACTTCTCTGACTGCCAACTAAATAGAATCAAAATTCAAAAGTGGGTCTCAGGAAACCAAGGAGATAGATTTATCTTGAAGGGTTGCTGCTCACCCTGCCTGTCCTCAGTTGTCAAACAATGCATGCTTCACATGTCACCAGCACTGGAGTGATACAACCCTAGGCACCATATGAAAGAAAACCTTTAGCTTACACTTGGCTGACACAATGCTAGTTCTCTGTAGCAGTTTTCCTGGACACAGAACCCAATTCTTTTCTTTACTTGATGATCTCAACTACTAATCTTGCAGCTATTTCTCTCACTTTATTTCTCGTTAACTTCAAGTTCCTTTTTGATGTTTAAAACTCTTTTCCGAAAAATAACCCTAACCACTCTCAATAAGATGGGGTTTTTGTTGTTGCTTTATTGTGGCTGTTGTTGTTGTTGTTTTCAAAGGCTACTTTGACTTAGGGAAATGTACCTAAATATAGAGCCCGGATCATATTAACCTTTTTAACACTCACAACCAGAACATCACCCTTCCATGTGCCCTACCTTGGCCAAAAGAGTAATGCCTTGACACGCTTCACGAATTCCACGGCTCACAAATGTCAATAAAAGTAGGATTTATTGCTCAACAAAGATTACAAAGCTTTACAGAAATGAAGAGCAAATTTAATTTTTTCTAAAGTATATTTGAGTTACTTAAACATAAATGCTCTGCAAGTATAAGTTCTGGAAGAACAAATTTTCCATGAAATCCAAGCTAAATATAGTATGGATTAGCAATTTAACCTTGGGAAAATAAACTATTGGAGACTGTTTTTTCTTTGAAAAACTAAATGCAGACCTAAATAGAACACTGCTGCTTTGACTAAGATGGACATTTTAAAATGCTTGGGAACTTAAATTGTGTATAATGCACACAGAAAAGAATTGCAAATTGACAATATTTTTTTCTCTTTTTACAAGGCTTAGCCAGCCATATCAGAAAGACCATATGTTAGATGCAAGAAAAGTTTGCTCTAAGGAGTTTTAGTTAGAATTTTGCAGTTTGGATACTCTATATAAAAAGAGATACTTTGAGAAAAGATTTAAGGCTCTTTGGTAATGGTAATACAATTGAACTACATTATAATGCAGAGAGTTGCTACTTTATAGATTTACTATGCCAAAATAACTGAAATGCATTTTGTTGTGGCCACTCCACAGAGTGGAGTGATGGATGGATCCCCCCAATCTCAAAATCTGGTTTAGATATTAAGATTGATGATGCCACAAACTCACCAAGAGAGTATGAAAAGGTTTGTTGTTCATATAATGAGGTTTTCTGGGGGGAAACAGAATGAGCTCCCAAGCAGGCTCAAGAATGGCTTGAAACGACAGAGAACAGAGATTGTCTTTAGGATTTTTATGGTAGATAGGAGGGGTGAGGTAGGGTGATGGTTCTTTCACATGGGCTGTGGCTTGTGTGGTTTGGAATTCCCACTAGCACCAAAGGAGGGAGCACTGGGTTTCCTTATCAGCTGGCCCAGATGTAGAGCAGAAGAGGGAAAGGGAGTGGTGGGGCTTGAAATCTGGCAGCAGTCAAATACTGAACATTGAATTTGCCTCTTTATTACAATTCACCTCTGATAGTTGACTGATGGCTGATGCAATATTTTACTTTACTGAATCTGAACTTGTTTAAATAAGCCGTCACTATGCTCTATAAGGCCTATAGCCTGAGGCTGCTAAGGGAGGTGAATATTCCACTGAATGTATTGTTCAAGAGCTCAGTACTGTGTGGCTTTGGAAGTGAAATGAGTGCCTTGGTCACCATCAATAATAGACTCTAGAACGTTGAGAGGGGTACGAGTATTTTGTGGTGCCTTGTATTATGGCTTCAGAATGGGCAGCAACTTGTGTGATGTTGATTTATTGTTTTGTTTATCTATGAAGCAAAAGAGCACCAGAGTTCTCTACACCAAAAGGGGAAATTTTGGATAAACAACTGTCGTTGACGCCACTGTCAGAGCAGATGGTCAAACGATTGTCAATGACCGAGAGCCTGTAAAAATATGCAGATTGGGCCAACTGTTGGCCAGGGTATCCAATGCTACGACGGTGCCTAATGGACAGCCAATTATGTGGACCTTTGCATCCAATCCTTCATCAAGGACATCCTTCCTGATAAAGGGATAAAAAATTGCAGCCCTTCAGCAAGCTCTATCATGGGTGATGGTGGTCCTGCTATCCATAAAGTATATGAACTTGCTTTACTGTTCACACAGTTGTACTCAAGGATTACACAGTGGCCAAGGAATTGAGGACAGAGTTTTCCTCTAAAACCATGGCACCTGTCAAGATACTGAGTGTGGAGAAGACACCCTTTCTATAGATGAGATATGCCAGAGCACCTGCCTTTGACTCTATCCTCTAGGAGAAAGGTTCTGTGGTTGTGCTGAACTTGTGGGGTGTTGCTTCCATTACCCAAGACATAAGGGCAGGTAAGAATCAAGGGTCTTGGGCTTAGGGCCTGTGAGAGCCTCTGTCTCCAGAGAAGCCAGTATGCAACCAGCAATGGCCACTCTAATGGCATGGACTGTGGAGTCAAGGAGGGCAATTTCTTATACCATAAGTCCATGGGCCACTCATAGCCATCTTGGCCGGTCCAGAGACTCCAGAAGGCATGAAAAGAGGTTGACAAAGCCTCTGCAGTGAAGGATTCTCTAGCAGACACTTATGAGAATCTCCACTGTCAAATGGAGTGGACAAATTTTTTGAGCATTTTATTATAGAACACCTCATATAAGGTGGGCAGATTTTCATAACAGTTTAAAAGGCTTAAGTAAAATCTGTAGCTGAGGAATATGTTGCCTCCAGAACCCCCAAATGCCTAAAAGATGTTTGGCTTGTTTTAAATTTATGAGTGCTGAGAGAGTCAATAATCGTTTCTTGACAGTGTCTGAATGGCTTCAGTTTATCTAAGAATTTTCTGGAATTTAACTGTGGGGCCTTGTACTGTTCGTGGAGCAAGAGTCTTTTTGTGAGCTCTTTTGTATTTGTATGTCCTGAATGAGTGTGTCCAATAAATCTTGGAAGGCAAAGGGGATGCCATCAATGTAATGTCATACATGAGTTCCTGGAGAGAGTTATATATGGTTAAGAAATTGCCTACAAAGATTGTGTGTGATGGCAAGGCTGTTGCAGTATAACTCATGCAGCCAGATAAAGGTATATTGGTCTCTTCAGAGGTGAAGGCAAACTGCAGTTAGAGGCCTTGAAACAGGAACTTACCAGACCATATTAGCCAAATCTATATCTAACTACAAAGTATTTACCAGAGGCTGAATGGATGGACTCAGTAAGTTTAATAACATTGGGTATGGGGCCTTAACGTGTGGGACCAGGGCTTTAAGGTTGGGGTACTGAACCATTAGGTGTCATTTATTCTTTCCAAGTTTAAGAATAGGCCAAATTGGGCTGTTAAATACAGAAGCAGTGGGAATAACCATCCCTTCCTTAAACAGGTCTTGCATAATGGGTTACAGTCCTTGAAGGCCCTGTCTTAATTTACACTGGTCTGTATAAACTATTTTAACGGAGCAGGAGAAGAACCATGGAGTCCCATTTTGTCAAGTCGTTTATAAATGTCAAAAATTTAATTAGTTTAATTTATTATTCATTGAGTAAGAGCCTCAATGCCCAACATGGGCTCTTACAGGGCAACAGGCACTATGGCTGTGGGGAATATTGGCAAGGCAGTAGTCTAGTGGTTAATGTGAGGCATATTTTTTGTCCTCTGTTTTAGTTCAGGAATTCCTCTAAGGTTATAGGGAACACCATATCTAAATGTAGTAGGGTCCCAGGTTGAACTGTAATTTGAGCTCCAGTATTAATCATGGTCATGAATGTTTGCCAATTTGGGGCATTTCAGTAGACGTGAAGGTTAATTCAAGACCTATATTGTGGAGGCACAAAAACGAATCAGCACTAATTTTTTATTGTATAAATTTTTAAATTAAATTTTGGATTTCCAATTGGGTCAAATTGTGGGTCTCTATTTTAGATTTTATTTCTTTTCCCTGTATTTAAGGGTTTTCTTTTTTCCGTATTTTGTTTGATTGTTTATGGATATACTTTCAGGAAGGTATTTTCCCCTCTACTCTGCTTATATTTGTAAATTTCTTCCTTCTCCAAAATTCTCAAATTAGGATCTTCAGTGTTAGGGACCTCTCCCATGCCAATGGTTGCCTTACAGGGTTTAAGAGACATGGACTTTAGTCAGATTTGAATTAATCTCTTGGCTGTGACATGGGGGTGCCATGGGTGTGTTCAAAGCAAAAGCTTGACAGCAAGCAGCATATCCAGTTAGCAAGCCAATGCAAGAGCAGAAAGATCCCTGGTGGTGGTGGCCATGCTTGAGACACTCTACTTGCTGTGCCAAATGTTGTGGTCACCCACAGGAAGGGGGTGGATCCTCGACCCAAAAGTTGGTTCAGATGTCAACACTGATGACGCCACATAGGGTTTGAAGATTTGAAAAGGGTTGTTACCTATACAACAGAACTTTCCAGGGAGAACACAACTGACATCCAACAGGTCCAAAAATGGCTTAGGAGAGTAGGGAAAGGAAAGTAGCTTTGGGATTTTTAAGAGAGTTGGGGAATGGGGCTGGTAAGAAGGTTCCTTCATGAAGGCTAGGATTTGCAATGTTGAACCTTCCAACAGTTCCTGGGCTTTCTTTTTATAAGGTCAGACAACTCAAGATGGCTCCTCTCTTGCTTTTTGTACATCTCCCACTCAAACAATCCTTGCTTCACCTACACCCTGCTCACATGAACATGCTTGCCCACTGCCCCAGCTAATGATTGCTCTAATCCTTAGGTCAGAATGGCTCCACCTGCTAGTTTATTAAAGAGAAACACCTGCCCTCATGATGGTCGTTAAGCTGGGGGACTGTAAGGGGTGTGCCCTAGCCACTGGTTTCCCTGGTGAGCAACCCAACGTCAACTCCCCCTATAAACGGTAACCTCCTCTTCCAGAGAAGCAAATATTGCTGCCATGTCCTGCCTGCAGTCCGCTGTATTTGGTGGCATGTTGCTCCAGGACCCTTTAGCCTCACATGTAAGATTCTCTATCCAATAAACTGCTGATGTCTCTGTCACTGTTTCCAGGCTCTTTTTTCAGTCTGGAGGCTGACCAGCTACAAGGCTTGCACCCCTGCAGGATGCAGCTCAACAGGTATCAACTTGCCACATGAGGTGCTGGGGAAGGAAAAATGATGGGGCTTGAAAAGTTATCAGTAGTCAAACATCAAAAAATGGAGTCTGATACTTTATTATACTTTGTGTGTGTTTGTGTGTGTATGTGTTACATGTCTGTTAGAAGAAAAGATTTGATTTGGAATACTACTACATTTTCACCTGTAGCCAGCTTGAAATAGTGATTCACAGGAAGTCAAGGGTAGTACAGAAATAGCATGGACTTTAGAGTCAGGGGGACCTGAATTCACACCCCTAATCTGCTATTATTTTTTTCTGTTCCCTTGGGGAAGTGTACTTAAACTTTCCAGTTTCCTCCACTATGTAAAATAGAAACCTCACAGAACTGTTGAGGGGAAGAAGCTAATATGTGAATTCATGTGAACCCTGTGGCATGGCTCTTGGCATATAGTAGGTATTATTCATGCTAGTTTTACCTCTTTTTCTTTAGTCATTCAGTAACTTATGTTTATTTCTGAATGGAAACCCTGACAATAGTAAGATTTTACTGGACAGCCAATTCCCAATTATTCTAAGTGAATTGTCCTTCTTAGGGATAAAGTGATGTCCCAAGAGTTAGCTCCCATTTCATCTGTCCAGCATTCTTTATCCTAAAGTAAGGTATGAATCACACCAGCTAATTTAGCTACATATTAAATTGGATTATGCAAGATTGTTTTCTCCATTATGTGCCTTTACACCATAAAAAAGTATATTTGAGCCTTTCTAATTAATCCTTGTAAATCAATTATCTTTTTAGCTATGCATTTCACCTTTGTCACTCTATTTTCCTTTCAACAAACATATTAAGTAAATGGTAATAGGAACACACATATCAATAATTACCTTAAATGTAAATGGATTAAATGCTCCCACCAAAAGACATAGACTGGGTGAATGGATATAAAAACAGGACCCATATATATGCTGTCTACAAGAGACCCACTTCAGACCTAGGGACACTTACAGACTGAAAGTGAGGGGATGGAAAAAGATATTCCATGCAAATGGAAATCAGAAGAAAGCTGCAGTAGCAATTCTCATATCAGACAAAATAGACTTTAAAATAAAAACTATTACAAGAGACAAAGAAGGACACTACATAATGATCAAGGGATCGATCCTTGAAAATTATATAACAATTGTAAATATTTATGCACCCAACATAGGAGCACCTCAATACATAAGGCAAATACTAACAGCCATAAAAGGGGAAATCAACAGTAACACAATCAGAGTAGGGGACTTTAACACCCCACTGTCACCAATGGACAGATCATCCAAAATGAAAATAAATAAGGAAACACAAGCTTTAAATGATACATTACACAAGATGGACTTAATTGATATTTATAGGACATTCCATCCAAAAACAACAGAATACACATTTTTCTTAAGTGCTCATGGAACATTCTCCAGGATAGATCGTATCTTGGGTCACAAATCTAGCCCTGGCAAATTTAAGAAAATTCAAATCATATCAAGTATCTTTTCTGACCACAACGCTATGAGACTAGATATCAATTACAGGAAAAGATCTGTAAAAAATACAAACACATGGAGGCTAAACAATACACTACTTAATAACGAAGTGATCACTGAAGAAATCAAAGAGGAAATCAAAAAGTACTTAGAAACAAATGACAATGGATACACGACGACCCAAAACCTATGGGATACAGCAAAAGCAGTTCTAAGAGGGAAGTTTATAACAATACAATCATACCTTAAGAAACACGAAACATCTCGAATAAACAACCTAACTTTGCACCTAAAGCAATTAGAGAAGGAAGAACAAAAAACCCCAAATTTAGCGGAAGGAAAGAAATCATAAAGATCAGATCAGAAATAAATGAAAAAGAAATGAAGGAAACAATAGCAAAGATCAATAAAAGTAAAAGCTGGTTCTTTGAGAAGATAAATAAAATTGATAAACCATTAGCCAGACTCAACAAGAAAAAAAGGGAGAAGACTCAAATCAATAGAATTAGAAATGGAAAAGGAGATGTAACAACTGACACTGCAGAAATACAAAAGATTATGAGAGATTACTACAAGCAACTCTATGCCAATAAAATGGACAACCTGGAAGAAATGGAAAGATTCTTAGAAATGCACAACCTTCGGAGACTGAACCAGGAAGAAATAGAAAATATGAACAGACCAGTCACAAGCACTGAAATTGAAACTGTGATTAAAAATCTTCCAACAAACAAAAGCCCAGGACCAGATGGCTTCACAGGCGAATTCAGTCAAACATTTAGAGAAGAGCTTATACCTATCCTTCTCAAACTCTTCCAAAATATAGCAGAGGGAGGAACACTCGCAAACTCATTCTATGAGTCCACCATCACCCTGATACCAAAACCAGACAAAGACGTCACAAAGAAAGAAAACTACAGACCAATATCATTGATGAACATAGATGCAAAAATCCTCAACAAACTACTAGCAAACAGAATCCAACAGCACATTAAAAAGATCATACACCACGATCAAGTGGGGTTTATTCCAGGAATGCAAGGATTCTTCAATATACACAAATCAATCAACGTGATACACCATATCAACAAACTGAATGAGAAAAACCATATGATCATCTCAATAGATGATCAAAATTCAACACCCATTTATGATAAAAACCCTGCAGAAAGTAGACATAGAGGGAACTTTCCTCAACATAATAAAGGCCATATATGACAAACCCACAGCCAGCATTGTTCTCAATGGTGAAAAACTGAAACCATTTCCACTAAGATCAGGAACAAGACAAGGTTGCCCACTCTCACCATTCTTATTCAACCTAGTTTTGGAAGTTCTAGCCACAGCAATCAGAGAAAAAAAAAGAAATAAAAGGAATCCAAATAGGAAAAGAAGAAGTAAAGCTGTCACTGTTTGCAGATGACATGATACTATACATAGAGAATACTGAGGATGCTACCAGAAAACTACTAGAACTAATCAATGAATTTGGTAAAGTAGCAGGATACAAAATTAATGCACAGAAATCTCTGGCATTCTTATACACTAATGCTGAAAAATCTGAGAGTGAAATTAAGAAAACACTCCCATTTACCATTGCAACAAAAAGAATAAAATATCTAGGAATAAACCCACCTAAGGAGACAAAAGACTTGTATGCAGAAAACTATAAGACACTGATAAAGGAAATTAAAGATGATACAAATAGGTGGAGAAATATACAATGTTCTTGGATTGGAAGAATCAACATTGTGAAAATGATTCTATTACCCAAAGCAATCTACAGATTCAATGCAATCCCTATCAAATTACCACTGGCATTTTTTACAGTACTAGAACAAAAAATTTCACAATTTGTATGGAAACACAAAAGACCCTGAATAGCCAAAGCAATCTTGAGAACGAAAAATGGAGCTGGAAGAATCAGGCTCCCTGACTTCAGACTATACTACAAGGCTACAGTAATCAAGACAGTATGGTACTGGCACAAAAACAGAAATATAGATCAACAGATCAATAGAAAGCCCAGAAATAAACCCACACACATATGGGCACCTTATCTTTGATAAAGGAGGGAAGGATATACAGTGGAGAAAAGACAGCCTCTTCAATAAGTGGTGCTGGGAAAACTGGACAGCTACCTGTAAAAGTATGAAATTAGAACACTCCCTAACACCACACACAAAAATAAACTCCAAATGGGTTAAAGACCTAAATGTAAGGCCAGACACTATCAAACTCTTAGAGGAAAACATAGGCAGAACACTCTATGACATAAATCACAGCAAGATCCTTTTTGACCCACCTCCTAGAGAAATGGAAATAAAAACAAAAATAAACAAATGAGATCTAATGAAACTTAAAAGCTTTTGCACAGCAAAGGATACCATAAACAAGACCAAAAGACAACCCTCAGAATGGGAGAAAATAGTTGCAAATGAAGCAACTGACAAAATATTAATATCCAAAATTTATAAGCAACTCAGGAATCTCAATAACAAAAAAACAAACAACCCAATCCAAAAATGGGCAGAAGAACTAAATAGACATTTCTCCAAAGAAGATATACAGATTGCTAACAAACACATGAAAGAATGCTCAACGTCATTAATCATTAGAGAAATGCAAATCAAAACTACAATGAGATATCATCTCACACCAGTCAGACTGGTCATCATCAAAAAATCTAGAAACAATAAATGCTGGAGAGGGTATGGAGAAAAGGAAACACTCTTGCACTACTGGTGGGAATGTAAATTGATACAGCCACTATGGAGAACAGTATGGAGGTTCCTTAAAAAACTGCAAATAGAACTACCATATGACCCTGCAATCCCACTACTAGGCATATACCCTGAGAAAACCATAATTCAAAAAGAATCATGTACCAAAATGTTTATTGCAGCTCTATTTACGATAGCCAGGACATGGAAGCAAGCTACGTGTCCATCAACAGATGAATGGATAAAGAAGATGTGGCACATATATACAATGGAATATTACTCAGCCATAAAAAGAAATGAAACTGAGTTATTTGTAATGAGGTGGATAGACCTGGAGTCTGTCATACAGAGTGAAGTAAGTCAGAAGGAGAAAAACAAATACCGTATGCTAACACATATATATGGAATCTAAGAAAAAAAATGTCATGAAGAGATTAGTAGTAGGACGGGAATAAAACAGAGACCTACTAGAGCATGGACTTGAGGATATGGGGAGGGGGAAGGGTAAGCTGTGACGATGTGAGAGAGTGGCATGGACATATACACACAACCAAATGTAAAATAGATAGCTAGTGGGAAGCTGCCGCATAGCACAGGGAGTTCACCTCTGTGTTTTGTGACCACCTAGAGGGGTGGGATAGGGAAGGTGGGAGGGAGGGTGACACAAGAGGGAAGAGATATGGGAACATATGTAATATGTATAACTGATTCACTTTGTTGTAAAGGAGAAACTAACACACTATTGTAAAACAGTTATTCTCAAATAAAGATGTTTAAAAAATTAAAAAATAAAAAAACAAAACAAAATAAAAACAAACATTGAGCACATTGTGGTGAGTCATAGCGACACAGCAGGTCTCATGACACGATATGATGTAAAGATAAGATGGCAGTAAGAAAAATAAAAAGAATTCAAAGTACGTATATGTAGCAAAGCAGATATGCTGTTTGTTAGTAGGTAGACCATGTACTTCCATGCACTTTTCTTTTACCTGTTGGCATCAAAGGCTAAAATCCCATGCCTATGAGCTCCTCTAACTTGTGGTTTCTTTATTCCAGGAGGGCCATTTCCAGCACTGTAGTCACTATTTTGCTGCCTCAACCACATCACTTTATCCTTACTATTTCAGTGGACATAAGTTGAGTCCAGCTCCAGTATCTGCAGTTTTCTATGCCTGATGGCTTTCTCCAAGTCTAGAAACCACTCTGCCACATGCCAGGCATCCTGGAAACGTCAAGTATTTAATAACTCTCAAGAGTAGCTCCCAACCAGTGACTGATGGGAACTGGTATATAAATAGCCCATCATCCTGTTTCTTAGATGAAGTATGCACTTTACATTGACTTTCAGAGTTTTCTCAGAGGGATTAAGCTCCCTCACCCGCAGTGATCCCTGACTTTATTAACTACACTTTGTTGATCTCTTCTTTGTCTCATTCCTCTATTCACCTATCAGCGTTTCCTGCTAATCACAGAAAGCTGCTTGCACTCACATCCTTGATTTAGGGTCTGCAAGTGGGTAAAGCCAAATTGAGATAATTTTGGTTTATTCCGTTGAGGAATTAGGAAATAAGGTGCTATACATAGTTACTTGTATCTGTCAAGGTCTGTGAAAATTCTTGGATTTTACCTACTTGTGAGCTAATAAATCAGCCTGTTTCTGTTTCATGGTTACTGACAGAAGGCATGAGACTCCTGGGTCAGAGGCAAAGAACTTCGTTACTCACAGCACAGCAGGCATCATCAGCTTCATGTTCATGTCAGTTCTTGCTCCTCCTTCCCCCTGACCTCAGGAGGCTCATGCAGAGGGACCCATATGAATGCTGGATACACAATAGATTTGTGTCATGACTGAGGAATACTCAACGGGGACTTTGTTTTTATCATAAATGGCAAGCAAGCCTGCTTTTAGTCCTCATCCCTCACTGCAAATGCAACCCTAAGAAATGGACCAAGGAAAGAAAGGCCATAGTCTTACATTCTTGGTATACCCAGCAAGAACCCACAGGACACTCAGGGCCCGTGGCAAATCACCTCTCCCAACAGTACTGTGGTTTGTACTTGTTTGCCCATTCACCAGTAAACTGAAGTGAGCCGTGAAACAGATCATGTCTCTGTGTTCTGCCCTAGCTCATCTCAGAACACCAAGAGCTAGATGCTATAATACATTCCCTAGCTTGAACGCACTTGTGGTCAACTAGAGAGAATGCAATGTAGTAAGCTCAAGAAAAGAAGTATGAAGAAAGAATAACAGAATCATATAAGGACCAGCAATTAGATTTGGGCAAGTTTCTCAATTTTCACAGGAGAGTGCCATTTGAGTTGTCATGATAAATGTGAGCTTTACAACTGAAAGAGAAGATGGATCACAAATAGAGGGGAAACCATAGATGAGAGGCTTTAAGATGTGAAAGCATCCTGGTGTATCCTGCGCCGGTCAGCAGGGCAATATGAAATATAAGGGAAGGAAAGAAGTGATTAAAGTGAGGTTGGCAAAACAGTGGTCACCAGATTATGAGGGGTCTTGAAGTCATTTATGTGCATTTAACAAATGTTTACTGCATTTCTACTATACGGTGCTCCAGTAATATAAGCTACTCTCCCAGGGTCTCCATTCGCTATTCTTCCTTCTCCACTCCCCTCCTCAAATATCTAATCAAAATATCAGGGTCACAGCCTCAGACCAGGTAAACCAAAATTAGTAGCCCCTTCTCCCCTGCTATCCAGAGGATTCTATTGCAGCTGTCAGGTAAAGGCCTCTGTTGAGATACCCACCTCCATCATTACAGTCAAACAAGAAAGTACTACTTTAAAACTTTTTTTTTCTATTTCAACAGTAGAGTTTAGTGAACATGAGAATCTACTGGAACAGCATTTGCAGAAGCTAATATGGCTCGGAATTCAAACTCTTAAGTTTTTACTCCCACAATTAAGATTTCTTAGCTATGTGACCTTAGACAAGCTACGTAACATCTTAAGTACTCAGTTTCCATCTCCATAAAACGGGAATAATGATGTTACATTCCTCATGTAAAATGTTCTCATGACTGAATGAGGAAATTCATGTCAAATGCCTGGAACATATTATCATCCAATACAAATACTTACCATCCTCAGGTTTATACTATTATCACAGATGGTTAGAAGGTGGCAGTATTTGATGAAACTACACATATAAAATCAATCCATTGGGCTTATTTGGTTACTATTAAAGAATAGTAGAATGGGAGGTAGTCATAATGTTTACAAGTTGTAATATTATCAAACCTGAAATCTGCTCACTACATCAAAATCTGACTGTGCCTTTCTAAAGAGTGTCAACAAATTTTCAAAGAAGTTTTGAGATATGGATCTGTGTTTTATTTTTTGAAAAATCCCCCCATATTTTTAAGCAAGAAATAATACATCTTTATACAAATAATTTCCACATGCCAGGATGGACTGAAAGAGTTAATGTACTTGCAGAACACTATTAAGAGGCTGACAAAAGTTTAAATTGGAGGAAAAACAGTTACAGAATTTAATAGCTAAGAAATATCAAACAGCACATGGTTAAATACCTGATGTTATTCCAGTATACTCTGTTATAATTGGAAATGCAAAAAGGGTAAGTATGTATAACCCTGTACCACAGGAGCCTGTAACACTTCTCTTGGCCAAACCCCAACCCAGAAGCCACAAAATATGCCCTGTTGGATAAATCTGGGGCTTCCCCACTTGCATGCACTCTGACACAAGTCACAAAAAATGCTGTGCCAACAATTACATAACTTGTTTTGTAGCTATAGTAATCTTGCTCCTTCCTCTCTGGGGCCCACTCAGTCATTGCTCATTTATCTTGCTTCATGCTGGCCTGTTCAGTTTATCCAGTTCCTTTAAGCCCTGGTACCCATGCTTTCCACCACGAACTGGCCTTA
The DNA here is from genome assembly GCF_026419965.1 of Kogia breviceps. Lineage (NCBI taxonomy): Eukaryota > Metazoa > Chordata > Mammalia > Artiodactyla > Physeteridae > Kogia > Kogia breviceps. Next base: position 108,837,540 of record NC_081314.1, on the reverse strand, counting down.
AAACTGTGCACATTGAAACAGATTTCCTTTTAGAATTCACCTTTGATGTGACTCTACCTCCCTCAAATTCATTGCTGAACCCTTGTCCTGCATCTACCTTTCTCTTTGCATCTGGCATAAATGTGATATCATTCCTAGGAATGATCCTCTAATCCAACCCCCTCACTTTACAGATGATGAAATGTTCTCGCTTTAGTTACTTTTAGATTAGAATGTTTCACATGGGATTTTTACAGAAATATTTATCAATTACTTCAAATGCTAGGCTAATTTCTGGAAAGTTTCCATGTGTGGCTGGTCTTCCCCTCTGTGTTATATATTGATTCCTAATAATTCTATTCAAAGGATAAAATTTCTATATTGTACCCTGAGGGAAAAATACCTCTCTATGGATAAAAGAAGAGAGAGTATATTGTCTGAATGTAGATGCACAGGATCTTTTAAATGTATTTAAACTCTTTATAAAAGGTATTAATTCAAATCACATACCATCTTCATGAATTTACTATGGAATTTATGTCCTCTTTACTTGATTCCCCTGAAATTTACCACATTTTTATTTATATAGGACTTTATAGTGCTTAAAGTCTTTTGCCCCATATTCTACTAATAACAACAAATAATATTGGGTGGGGAAGCATATGACTTTATTGTATAAGTATATAAACCATTGATCATTTCTAGCTGTGTGGATAAGACCACTGAAAGAAAAATAAATTGTAAAAATACCAATCTCATTAGTGAAAAACAGAATGTTTATGTACTTGAGATCCCCAAATTCCATAATTTTATCTCCCCAAAAGGCCAAGTATTTTAAAATACTCAACACACTGTGAAAATATCCAAGGTAGTGTCTCATAACATGTCATTCTCAGGGCATACCAAAAACAAGTCTTTGGCATTGTAGGAACTAAATCCCCTTGATGGAGTCCATTTCACAGTGAATTTTTTTCTGCCTTGTATAATATTGTTACAAGGTTCCAGTGTCTATATTTGTCTTCTGAGTTAGTCTGAATAGATTATGAGAGCAAACTTACTTTGAATTTTAACTATTTTATTGTTTAAATAATTATATTAATAAAACATGGGGTGAATAATTGATTTTTTTTTTCAAACAGCTGTCACAGCAGTTCAAACACTATGGGACAATAATATCATTTAATGTTCACTCTTGAAAGAAAATTTGAAAAAACAGACTAATGTTGTGTCTCAGTTTTTCCTCAAACCAACTTTCTGGTGTTCATTTGGAAATCCTGGCTTAAGATGGTATTGAGGGAAACCAAAAGTTAATCTATTAACTACTTCAGTGGCACACATCCATTTTAAACAATGAATACTTTGCATCTGAATTTACTATTCTGACATAGTCAGACACACTTTAATCCTCCCTTCTTTATCTAGAATATGGCAACTTGCTCTTATACTTTGAAAGAAGTTCAGTCAAAACACTCCATCAACACTCTCTTTGTTTCTCTTAGTACTATTTCTTTCATGTTATTTCAAGGATTTCTGTAAAAGCATCTTTCCCTCTTTAAACTGTCAAATTTTACTACTTAGAATATATGTGCTTCTTTACCTCCATAAACCACTGGCTGGGCCTGAACATGAGTTGGCTCCTCTTTAGGAAAGATGCCATGTTTCCTCAATACCACCTCTACCCTGTAGCACATGACCTCTGAGTCTTCATTTTACAAAGCTATTCTGTTGGGGAAAACCCCAAACACTTAGAAAAATGAATTTAAATGCTTGATTATCTTGATGTTTTTCAGTCAAGTATTGTTTTAGACTAATGCTTGTCCTCTGCATTGTCAGCATAATTATTTCACTCACAGTCATGTGTAATGTATCAATAGATTGTCACACTATTACTAATATCAAATAAATTGTGAGGCAATTATTTATCAATCTAATAACAGAACTAGCAACAATAAAACTTAGAAAAACCTTTGCATGTTCTTATATACAGAGGAACTGAATCTACTTCAAGTGTTTTAAAAGCCTGGTTTATATCTTTCCTGGTTGACTTGTTCATTGGAAAAAGTACTCCACAAGGAGCAGGGGATCTCAATTCTCTATCCAAATCTGAAGCAAAATAGCTTTGTGACTTGCGGCCTGGGAGGGTCAGGTCTGATCCACAGGATGAAGAGTTCTGATGATTGATAGAAAGACAGATAGACAGATAGAGAGACAACAGGTAGATTTACATTGAGATAAGATGTCTGTATAGGTATAGCTATACAGGTAGATGTAGATCTAGATTAAGACAAAGACATAGATTGAAATATAGATGTAAACCTAGAAATAGACACATATGGATGTATAGATATAGAGATCCTAGCACAAAGGCCCTACTACCATGCTGTCCTATCCTGTTTAATTCATAACTTTATGAAAACTTCCTGGTCCTTGTAGGTGTATGAGTTCTCATCCTTTATCTGAAGAAATGTATAGTGGTTGAAAGCTCTTATTTCATGGCAAAGGGACTCTACAGCATTGGGGTAAGCCAAAGACTTTTCTTAGACGCACACATGAGGCTCTTATTGAAGCCCGGAGTCAACAAAGCATAGGAAATATTGACAAAGGATTAAGCCTTTGCAATTTTCTGAAAATCCTCTTAAGACAGATGTTCTATTACAATTTACAAATGAGAATCTATAAGTCGATCTTTAGAAACTTTCTTTCCAGTGTTAATGGCAGTGTTTCTCAACTGATTTTAAGCCTGAGGTTTACTTGCTAGTGTTATGTAAATGGAGACTGACATGTTGGTAGAAAAAGCAAACCGTTTCTTGAAAGATTGAAAGGTTCACAGGACAGACAATGCATTAAAAATGCACAAATACACATATGCACAAATAGACACAGTGTACATACAAACGTATACACTGTTTCAAATTGACTCTTCAGAAATAGTTATTGCATTGACCAGTGTTACACACATTTAATTTTTTCACTACTCTGTTGTTGTTGTTGATGTTTTTCAGATATATAGTTTCAAATATATCCAGTTCACCTGAGAAGTGACAAAGGTCAAACCAGGGTTAATCTACTCCACCTTTAGTTGCAGATTAATATCTCAATATTAATATCTCAATATTCCATTGACCTGGAAACCACTGTAATCCCCAAAGAGTAGTTTTTAGTCACAATTATACATACTTTCCATAATAAAAGGAGAAATAAAAACTGCAAAACAATGCATGTACATGATAGATAGTATATTTGATAGAAACGTTTGATATATATTGAGTAGAGTCACAGTCTGAACTAGCAGTTTTAGATTTATCTGCTATGCATGCTATATTCCTATATGATGATATACATTTGATTGTTATTCACTTGTTCTGCACACAAATGGTTTTGGCTCATAGAAGGCTGTTACATCTCTAAACTATTTCCCCCAGGCCAATGTAATTGTTTGCAAACATATTATGAAACACAAGAGACCAACACAACTACAATAACAATGAAACATGGAAAGTCATTAGAGATCACTGGGTATTACTCTGGCATGAAAAAAATAAAATATCTCCCAATAAACTAAAACATTTCTCTTGTATATCACTTGCAGACCTCTTTAAATGTTTTACAATCACTCGCATGCAGTTTCTCTAACTATGGTGTACAGGAATATTGTTGAAATTACTACAATTAAACATTTGTATCTTAATTTTGTGACACCAATTATTCCTTAAATCATGAATTGTGAAAGCTTGGAACATACCTAGAAGACCATCTGTTCATTTTCCATAGACAACTGATGTTGAACCTGAGGAGAAAAACAGCAATAAAACAATTTAATAGAAACCTACAAATAAATGGTATTCTATAGTACAATTTATTTCTTCCATTGAGATATTTCAGTAGTCTCAAACTACTTTAGGTTTGTTCTTAGGGAAAAAGAGATCAAAGTTTCTTTAAGTTGGAGAAATTAAAGATAAGAACAATTATTTAGGGGGGGACTTATTTTCAAACTTAATTTATTGAACACCCTCTCTTTGTCATTCACTAGTCTAGTCACTAAACATAGAGACATTTAAAAAAGCAGGAAAACAAAAAACCTGCTATCTTGGAGCTCATATTTTAGTGAAGGAAGTGAGGTAAAGGAATAAATGTATATTTTGTTTAAAAATATATAAATTGTAAGCAAATATTATAGTACTTAATAGTATGTTACTTTCATAGAGTGATGGAGAAATCTTCACTTTTAGAATCAAACGCCCTGAGAGTTAATCAAGAGTATGAAACACACAAGACATAAGATACAAGATAGATCTTTTTTAGCTTCCGTTTCACCCTAGTTTATCATGAATCTGATTATGCAGACTTCCTCACAATATTTCTTTGAATCACAAAGGTGATCAATGGACATTGTAGCATTTTTGTAAAACTGAACCAAGCACTATACAAACATAAGGCGGTGTCATTATTTGGGCACTTTGGTGTGAGGAAAAAAGAAAACTGTAAAAATATCCATAGAGCATTCCTGTATCTTGACATGTGCTAGAAATTGGCCAGTAAATTGACATAACTAATATGAGCCGTATAAATGATGACTGTAAGAATTTAAGATGTGTATGTACTCTGTTCTGCCCCACCAGACCCATCCCTAGAGCATAATATACCGGGGCATTCCCCTCAACAGTCCAGTGTTTTAAGGAGACCGTTTTGCTACATGCCAAGTAGTAATGAAATATGGATTTGAAGAATAGCCATTAGGATCAAAAGACATCACTCTTCCAATCTGTAGTTAAAATCTCTGATGATTTTCCTACAAGCTAAAGGAGAGGGATGGCTCACCTTTCAGAATTTACGTTAATTTTTATTTTTGATTTAAATTTGCTCTTGATGTTCATTTTAAACAGAGTGCATCTGCTTTAAAAATTTGGGCATCTAGTCTGCAGTTAGAATGAGAAATACAGACAGTATTTTTTCTTAGGTTCTATAGCTTCTACATCAGTGGTTTTCATGTTAATGTGGATTTAAAGTCAACTGTTGATCTTGGAAAACATTGGCATCCCAGGGCCCTGGCACAAGTATCCTGATTCAGTAAATTTGGCATGTGTCTCAGAATCTGTATATTAAATAGTATCTACCTACCTCCCCATCTAATTCAGTTGATCTTTATAATACACTTCAAGAAAAAAATTACTCTAAGGATAATGGACAACTCTGGAAAAATCCCATTTTTAAAGCTTGCAAATAATATTCTATATAAAAACTTGGTCTAATTATTTTTGTAAACTATATTATAGCTAGTTGTGATAGGCAAGCAGAACACACAGAGATCCATGTAAATCTTGTTCAGCTGCCACTTTAAATATGCAGCTTTTCGATTCCTAATTGTTCCTTTGGTTCCCCTTGAGACATTTTCCTCTACCACCTAAAGAAACCTGACAAATGAAAAATAGTAATTTTTTTGGCTTTTAACTAGAAGTGGAATATATATCCTACAACAATGTAAAGAAAGCTTGTCAGAATAGAAATCTGCTAGAAAAACAAAAGGGAAGGGAAAGAGTAAAATAAATATTGATATAAGAAGTAAGGGTGGGGCTTCCCTGGTGGCGCAGTGGTTGGGAGTCCGCCTGCCGATGCAGGAGACACGGGTTCGTGCCCTGGTCCGGGAAGATCCCACATGCCCCGGAGCAACTGGGCCCGTGAGCCATGGCCGCTGGGCCTGTGCGTCCGGAGCCTGTGCTCCGCGATGGGAGAGGCCACAACAGTGAGAGGCCCGCATACCGCAAAAAAAAAAAAAAAAAAAAAAAAAAAAAGAAGTAAGGGTAAGTATATTGAATAAAGCAAGCTCAGGGTCCTGGAAGATTCTACCCTTGACTTGGGAACTCTCAGTAAGGGGACTTTATATTTGAGAACTGTGTATGAGAAGGGATGGTGGAGAGGAGAGAAAGAGAGTGAAGGGGATGGGAGGCATGTGAGGGGGTGGATGTCCATGCATGTGCACATGCATGCATGCTAGCATGCAGAACACACATACTTACTACCGCAATATAAAATAGTCTGCTTGGGGTTTTCTTTTTGGTTTTGTTTTGTTTTAAACATGCTGCTGATACTTTGGAGGATGGATAATTCAAAGAAAGCACATGAAAGTATATTTTTGTTTTCAAATTACAAATATAAGGGAGGAGAGGGAAAGAATGGTTTTGATTATAGTTTTCAATTGTCTTATATATGGCAAGAACTTCCTTTTCTCTTCCTAAGTTTTAAAAGATTCAGAAACATTTGTTTGGATTGTACTTTCCTCTAGGTATTTTCTTGGCTATTCTCTTGGGTTCTGAGGGTCATTACTCAATAAATGGAGTTGGGGCAACTCCAAAGCTGAAAATAAATAGCAAACATGGGTAAAGGTTTAGGAAATAGAATGTATGTAAAACATTAATTTTGCTTTTGGAAGACATGAATAAAAGGTACTACATACAACCCTTTCAGCAATATCCAGGGCAATTACATAGAATACTTGTTCAGGTGCCCTTCATCTCCTTTGAGGCCAGATGAGAGGAAATGCATGAAGTTGGATTATTTACTTCTAAATATGAAAGAAATTCCTGAGACAGAAGACCAACAACCATTGTAATTGTTGTTGTTGTTTGTATTATAAATGTTTTAAAGGAGCCGTGTAACCATATTACAAGATTTTCCAGTTAGAACTCCTTGGTCTCAGCTGGTTTAAGTATGTCCCTGAATGATGGAAAAAAATATAAGTGGGCTCCTGTAAATTACAAAACCAAGTGAATATTTTCCTTTCCTCAGATAGTTCCAACTATCTGATGAGATGTCTTTGGGGAGTTTTCCCTGAATTAAACATAGATTTCTTTCCCATGATCCTCTTCTCCTTTTACTCTTCATCTCATTCATTCCCAATTACTTTCTTTCTCATGATAGTGGAAGTTAAAAAGGGTGCGACATGCAGAGAATGTTTTAGATGTAATCCTTCCTGCCTGAGTTAAAAAGCAGCATTTGGAAAAGTTTATGTTACAATTTTCTGAGATCTTAAATAGAAACCTTACTGAGATTAGTTTTTGAAAAAACATCAATAGCGACAGAAATACTAAAAATTACTTTAATAATTTAAAATGCCACTTTAATTATAATGGGAAATTATGAAGTGCTCTCATTTCAGAAAGCAACTGAACTTGATTGACTTAAGGGATGCCAAGCTGTATTTGTTAATTGCTGTAATCTACAGAGGTATAATGTAAAGAAAAGATGCTATCAAAAACTCACAATGTCTGAAAGACATCCTGGATATGAGCTAAGTAACAGAAATAACTTTTTGCTTTCTGAACTTAAAACTATATTTGTAGACAAGAGATAATAATTAAATTTCCATTGACACAGTATCTTACAACTTATATTTTTAAAATTTAATTTTACCCCAAAATACTTTTCAATAGTCCATTTTTTTCTGTCAGTAAAGATGATAGATTAGATGATTATTGTTGATAGAACAAACTGCTAACTTAAAAAAAAATCTTCTATATATTTTACATTCCAGCTTCTTCAGAGTAATAAATTAAAAGACATTTACAAATTAAATAAAAATAATCTTTGTATCAAGAGTTTTTTCTCTCTACTTACCCTGTCTTATTTTATAAACTGAGTCATGATTTTGTTTGAGAAAACAATATGCCCAAACTTGTGTTTCTTTTTTGCCATAAGTGTGCTTTTCCAGGCTTCCTTGCAGCTAGGAGTGGCTGTGTGACAAATATTTGGCCAATAAGACACAAGAGAACATGTTGAGAGTTTCTCAAAAATTAGCATTGCCTCTTTCTTGTTCTTTGTACTTCAAACATGGACATAAGCAGAGTTGAAGAGACCATCTTTCGACCATGAGGCAAAAATGCATGAATACAAAAGCTCTGCAAAGTATAAAGAAATAGTTTTGGTATAAAGAAATAGTTTTGATAATGATGTAAACTAATCCTTAGACTGCTTATCTCTAGGTTCCTGGTTAGGAAAATGATAAATGTCCTTATGATTTAAGCCACTTTTATTCAATACACACAAGTTAGTTACTTGTATCTGGGTGTATTGCTTAGTGGTGTATTCCCAAATGAGTTTTCAAAGCATGTGTTTCAGCCAAGAAGAGGATGTGTGATCCACATGTCAACCTATGAATAATCTTAAATCAGGAAAGCATGGGCCATTTATTTTTCTACCTTTCAAAAGTTCTTTCATAATTTCTTGATTATAAGAAAGTATTTTTAAAATTGAGACCATATTCCTCTTTAATTTTACCAAGTACATTTTATATTTCTGAGACATTTATTTTCATAATTGCAAAGTTTGTATTTATATGTAGCAATTACTTAATTGCATAAAAATTTACCAAAAGCCTGACAGGTAAAATATGTTTGAAAATATATCCTTCAACAGAAAACACTTCTGGATGAAAAATATCATTTGTAATTATTGTGATTGCTGAAAATGTTACTGAGTTATTCAGAACAATTAATATCCTTGTCGACAACGATAAATTTTATTCACACCAAAGAGAAAGGTTCCCTATCAAAAAATATATTAAAATAATTTCTACTCAAAAGTAAATAATATGTTCAAAGTATTTCAATATGTCCTGTAATAAATGCTGAAACAATGTGGGAATATTTGCATTTGTTACCACTCCCCCACATATATATATAACCAATGCAAATATTTTCACATTTATATATAAATATTTACACATACTTATATTTGTTCCCAATGTGCACTGGGATACACTTGATATTATGGTATTTAAGTGATTTTAGACACAATAGACTTGATTCATTTTTAGATTTTGGAAAGGAAATTCTTTACTACTACAGTGACTTTGAAGATCTAGGAATCAATATTAGGACTTATCAAAATTTTTTTTTTTTTTTTTTTTTTTTTTTTTTTTTTGCGATACGCGGGCCTTTCACTGTTGTGGCCCCTCCCGTTGCGGAGCACAGGCTCCGGACGCGCAGGCTCAGCGGCCATGGCTCACGGGCCCAGCCGCTCCGCGGCATGTGGGATCTTCCCGGACCGGGGCACGAACCCGTGTCCCCTGCATCGCAGGCGGATTCTCAACCACTGCGCCACCAGGGAAGCCCTTATCAAAATTTTAATTCAATATATGTTGAATTTAAGTTTTCTGAATGAATGCTTTGGATTGTAGGTAGTGAAAAGAGTTAAAGAGTTTTCAGTTGTTCATTACTTTTGAAACTTGGCTGGAAAAACTTTCAGGAAGTCATGTTTCCCTTTTTTAATTAAGTGAAACTATGATGGGAACTCAAAATTTTCATAATTTTTATTCTTGTTACTTTGTGAATTTATCTGAATGTGATACTGACATTCATTTTAAACTTTTGTAATGCAAATAAGTTGGATTCCAATAAGTTATAAGAACTATGCAGTACAGCAATTTAATACATTTTAATACAAATACTGTAATATTCCAGCCTCAACTTTTCATTATTTGGGCAAGTGGGAAAAAAGAAATGTTAATCATCCCTTTGGTTTCCACAGACCACTTTCTTTCTTTTTTTTTTTAAACAGTGGTTGAGTAATATGGTAAGTCAATAAAAGAGAAAATAAAACTATGAATTTTTCTCTTCAACAGATGAAATAATTATACAAATTTTAAATATAATGATTATATACATTGAATGAATAAATATACATTATCTTTGTGAAAAATAAAGCATATTTTAAAAAGGATTAAGAAAACTTAAGAAAAGCATTTCCCAAAATAATAAATTTTGGGAAATAGAGAAAAATGGATTTGTAAATTACTGTATATAAGCCTGAATTTTTCCCTGTAGTTACAGAAGATCTGTGAAAAAAATTCCTTTTTATAAATTCTATTATGTTTTATGAATTTATTTTATAAATTCTAGTTTTTCGCTACTAACTTGGTTGTCTTCACTACCAACACGGTACCTTCTCAGATTGAAAAATTCTAATTATCTCTGGGAAACATCTCAAGTGGTACTATAAGATATTGACAGGTTCTCATTCATTTCTTCTGAACTTAAGCCCTTACCTTAGTTAAACCATGTATAACATGATATGCAATAAACTTAATCATTAACAATTTTTACTTTTAGTTGCAAGATCTGAGTGAAACAGACAATTCCTAACTCTTCTCTACTCTCTCATATAGTTAATATGGGGTAGATTGGGAAAAGTCTTGCCTAAAGCAAGCCAGGTAATCTGTGTATAGACCTTTCAAAAATCAGAAATTCAATGAGGTGAAAATGAGTTTTCAGCTGAAATTGATAAGAATGAGTATGCAGTTAAAACAAGCTCTTAATCATTTTCATTATGAAGAAAGAACATAAACTTCATTATCAAATGAACAGGGGGAAAGCTAGGCCTTCATGATAGGGAGTTATGTGGGAGTGCCTCTTAGAATTCTTTTCTTCTCAAGCAAACCCTCCCACATGGAACAAAGAAGCCAATGCCTTTCCTCTCATCTCTCCCCTTGTCCCTACTGTTTTTAATAATGTATATCTGACATGCTAACAATAAAGCACATGTCCTTTCATTGTTGACTGATCTGATAATGGCAGTCTGATAATGGCTTAAGAGGAATGATAAGTGGAATCACATATCCAGGGTCTCCTTTGTTGATGGTATAACCAGGGGTGTACTTCCAATTTGCAGTTTGGTGCTGCATCTTTAGAAGTGCCACATTTGTTTGATATCCACTTGGTGCTGTGCCATTAATCTACCAAACTCAGGGGTCAACTGTTCCGACAATGTGTGAATGAGGAATCAAAGATATGGACATTGCAGAAGTTTGCGAAAAACAAAAGAAACAGTTTGTTTCCCAGGGTGTTGTTTTTTTTAATCTCCAGGCATAAAATAATAAAATAGCATTCTGAGAAAATCTAAGTATACCATATGATATGTACACACGCTTTATACCATCTACAGATTTGGCCTGAATAATGTTTCATGTTTTCCATAATGAATGAAGAATCAATCTGCTCTATGTTTTACCATTTGGAATTAATCCAAGACCAAGTACTTTCCAGATTATTCTCACAATTTTTCTGCATCTTAAACTCTTCTTTAGGGGAAAATACATCTTTTCAATAATTTAAACATTTTTCTACTATTAACATGTGTTACTTGGGTAGTAATAAAAAATTGTGTTTAAAATCTAAATTGTAAACTTTGATAAAGACCTTCAAAAAGAAAAGTCTATGATTACAAAAATCAGAAAAGGCTTATGTTAGAATATTAACTTTTCCCAGCCAATAGTAACATGTTGTTTTCATAAAGTTCTCTTTCTGAAGAGAATCCCACTCTCTGATTAACCAAAGTGCATTACATTAATAATATATTTTTTGTCTTACATGAAGTGATAGTGATTGAAATTAAGCCTTTTCTGGGGTTGAGGATATATTTACAGTTAAGAGACTCAAATTCATCTACAAAACATTTGTCTTTTTAGGATTCATATATATGTATATATGTGTATCATATATATGTAATTTGTTACTTTCTCCTGTTTTTCCTTTGATTAAGAATTTTTAAAATGAGATTAAGCTATATATACATGACTTATATTCTTTTAACGTTAATAATTATCTCTCAAAATACTGTGGTACAAATGAATACTCTAGGTAAACTTATTATTCAAACATCCCTTCTATTAGAATTGATTTTAATTTTAAGATAAAATGGCATGAAGACTTTTAGTAATACTTTTAGTTGTATACTCAAACTGTCCAATAAAATATAATATAGACACATTTAGGATATGATGTTCTGTGCACATGGAGTTACAGGAACTTAATATGTGGCTTTTATTTTTGTTATGATTGTCTTTGCTGAGCTGCTATACATAAGAAGGAAAGAAAAAAATGTTATGTATCAGTTTAGTAAATACTATTTAAATTAATGTTTGAAGAGAACAGGTGAAGAAAATGACTAACAATTTGTGAAACAAATGATTAGCCATAAGTACAGAGAGGTATTAAATTAATACGTCTGCTATGCACTAATTTATGTCAACTCAATGGAAACTCTTAAGTGAAAACTTGCTAACAAAAGAAACTTGTTAATGAAATATTATTTTATTCAAAGCCTAAACACTTAAAAAGGCTTTTGAGGCTTCCCTAGTGGCGCAGTGGTTGAGAGTCCGCCTGCCGATGCAGGGGACACGGGTTCGTGCCCCGGTCCGGGAAGATCCCACATGCCGCGGAGCGGCTGGGCCCGTGAGCCATGGCCACTGAGCCTGCGCGTCCGGAGCCTGTGCTCCGCAACGGCAGAGGCCACAGCAGTGAGTGGCTCGCGTACCGGTTAAAAAACAAAAAAAAAAATCTGTTGTACCCACCTCTCATGGGAAAATCTACTACCAAGCTTAAAGCTTCTGCAATAAATAACGCATTTTAACTTTTTGCTTTCCAATATGCATTTTCAGGGTGGACAAATACCTTAATGTATTTCCTCTGAAAATAACATCTTAAGTCAAAGTGTAAATTCTTTCTTTCAAATGATTTTTAGAATTCATGCAATCCTGTAGTTATATATTTAAAAAAAATATTTCGAGTGCAAAAATAGGCTGTAGAAAACCATAAGTTTTGAGAACAAACTTTTTAAAAAATTATGTATTTATTTGCACCAGATTATTTATTTATTTGCACCAGGTCTCAGTTGTGGCATGTGGGATCTAGTTCCCTGACCAGGGATTGAACCTGGGCCCCCTGCATTGGCAGCCTGCAGTCTTAACCACTGGATCACCAGGGAAGTCCCGAGAACAAACTTTTAGTAAGACCTATACATAAATTATGAGTTGAGCAAAAGGTTCTCATGAAGTCTTGATGTGATTAGATTTTTCTTGCAACAGCAACTTTAATTGCACTGTATGATGACACAAAGGTGAGTTTTTATTAGGGAAGAAAGGTAAAGATTATTTTCTTTTTCTGGGTAAGGAAGAAGGGCAATATTATCACCAGGGAAGCTTCCAAGTCCAAGTCAAGTACAAATGTGACAGTTTACCCATGAAATGAATACTCCTTTCACCTCCTGAATAGCTAGATACTGTATTTGTAGATTTCTGATAGTGTCTCTCAATAGACATAATTAAACTTGAATGTTACAATGTCTTTCATGCCAAAGATGTCTCCAAATCTTAATAGGGTTAAATTTTATCTTACAGTATCCTATTAATTAAATGGAACTTTTAATTGAAATGCATAGCTGAATTTTTATAAAGGTATGGAAATGGTTTCATTTTTTCTGCCGTGACTATGATATTGGTAATAACAAATGTTTTTATTTGGGATAAAAAGTAGAACTTAAGAAAAGTTTATAAGTATGACTCTCAAAAGACACATCTTCTCAGATGAAATTAAAATTGTATCATCTTTAACTCATTTTGCACATCAAAAAATCAAGGTTGCCTAGCCAATATTCTTTCACAGAGTTTATTTTTTCCTAAACATATGCATTTTGAAAAGATGCTACTTGACAGAGAACTGTTTATGAACTTTCCTTTAACATAATTTTTATAAGAGAATAGTCATCCATCTTGTCACAGAAACAATGGAGTATAAGTATGATATAAGAGGAGAGAGTAAATAGGAACTACCAAGTAGAATTAATACAATATTAAATGCTGTATATCCAAAATGTGGCAGGATAGCAAATTCACTTATATTAAAATGTAGGACAAAAAGAAAAGTAGTTTTTACTTTAATTTTTTCATAAGGCCAAAATCCACTAAACAAGAGAGATAGCTTAGCAATTGAAAAAAAATAATATTTCAGTATTTTCTAGTTTAAACGTCTCTTTTTTTGTTAAAACACTGAAAAACTGTCATCCGCAAAGCCAATGCATTAACAATTCCCAGGAAATAAAAACAGAATCTGAGTAATAAAATAAAGTCTAACCTTTTCTTTTCCTTTGTGCTTAGTGTAGTCTCACTTGCTTGTAGGGCACTGCGTGCAGAAGCCTCACACCCAGCCCATCAGATACTAGGGAGAAATGGTTACACGGGCACCTCAAGCAGAAGCACCGCACACGACACTCAATTCAAGATGGCGGCAGCGGGCCGTGTGCAGAGACGCTGCACCCGGCACTGTGATCTGCAGCGTCAGCAGCGCAGCTGCATCTGCTCTGCGAGAACTCCACCCCCTCCCGCTGCTGACGAAATCCCTATACAGCAGCCCTGCCCACAGCCTGTGAGGAGAGGCTTGTGCTCTAGTGCGGGAGCTTACAAGTCTCCGTTCTCTGGTCAGAGAACAAAACTTTCCTTTGCTTCTGAACTGAACTCAGTCTCCTGTTGGCTCCAGGGACGCCAGGTAGGAGGAGCCTTGTTGGGCCCGACTTGAAAAGGTCAGTAACAAAACTATTCAAAGTTTCTTTTCTATAGAGTTGATTTAACTAACTCTCTTTCTTCAGTGAAATGCTCTTTCAGGTTTTATCATTTCCCTTTCCCAGCCCCCAAGAGGATTTTCGTTGTGTTTGGGTAGGGAGAGTGTGTTTAGCAACAGGGCAGCAGACATTCTTCAATGCAGAATCTTCTGGATCTTCCTTGTCTTTCCTTTGGAGTGGCTGGAGAAATCTAGTCAACCTGATTGAGTGGCAATCTTTCTTCACATTATATTCAACTATTAACCTCAGGCAGCAAGCCTTGTGGCCAAGCCATCATAGATAACGTGGTTTCTTCTCTACTTTGTGGAAGAAACTTTTCAATCTGATTCCTCTGGATTTGTTTCTTAATATGTCAAAGAAAGGTAAAAATTTCTGTTCACTCAAAACCTCACTTGCAAAATTGTATTTTGAATGCCATCTGAGGAGTACTCTTTATCCTTTTTTTTTTTGCATACCGTTGGCAACAACCTTAATTATCCTTTACTAAATCTACTACTTTGAGATTATTAAGAAATAAAGTGATACAGATCAAAGTACAGAAGGAAAACAATACATTTAATACATTTTTAAAACACATATTTGAAGTGAAGATGATGTGGGTTTAAAAATAATTAAAATAAAGCTGAAAGTTAATAATGGTTCCCTTAATTAGCTAATCAATGGATTTCCTTACCCAAAAAACATTGAGTATTCATATATTCTAGATAGTGTTCTACATCCTGGAAATACATCATTGAACACAGCACACAAAACTTCTGTCCTATTTGAGCTATTTTTCCTGTGAACAGCACAGTTGTTAATCTTATTTTTTCCCTGGCTTTCAGCACCTATATGCTGTATGCTGATAACTATATCCTGATAACTACTATCAGTGAAAGTGTAATCCAAAAAACAGAAACCACTGTAAGGATTCAAAAAGCAGGACTTTAATAGAGTCAGTTGGTACATAGGGGATAAAGGAGCTAAGATAAAAGGGGAGCAGTGACGTAACCAACATTTTACCAACAGCTACACTCTTAGATTAGAGGATCAAAGAATGGAGATAGAATTACCAGATATCAGAGCCAGCCTGTGGGGTAGGAGTTGGAGCCACAAAGGGTATTCAGCCACCACTAGAGATATTATTCAAGGCAAAAGGAGAGGGAAAGAAATACACTTGATTCTCCACTCTTTCACTTTCCAGCCTCTCACCAGTGTCTGTAATCAGCCAAAACCCAATGTGAGACATGGCCAGCAGTGATTAGCCTGCTTGCGATGCAGAGCAGAACAGGGGAAGGATGAGGATACACTTATCTGAGGAAAAACAGAACAAGCCTGGCACAACTGCCAACTTTATTTCTCCTGTTACTGTTTTCCTCCTGAACTCCAAGTCATGTGTTCAAATGCCTTTGTGAGATTTCCCTTGGATATGTAAAAGGCACAGTATATACTGAATATGAAAAATATCGAACTTTGATTAGGAACACATGCATACACACACACACAGTGAAACACACCAACAAAGCTTAACTAACTAATATGTGACCATTCATATTCCCCTGATACACTGTAAACTATGTATTATCACAGCTGTTCAAGCATTAAGTTAGGGATTGGCCATTCCTCTTCTCTTACCTTTACCTCCCTTCTCCTGACCCTGTTCATTTCATGTATAAGTCCTATCTCTAAAACATTCTGGGTCCATCTACTTTTCTTCATTTCCACAACTAATAAATCTAAACCACCATTACTTTTACTCTGGATTTTTGCAATATCTCCTAACTGCCCTAATGGGGTAGAATGTATTTTTCAAAGGTGTCTGTATCAAAATCTCTTATCTTGCATAATTTTCTTGCCACATCCCTATCAAAAGGTAAAATCCATTTCTCTACCCACTTGAATGTGTGAGGGCCTGTTACTGGTTTGACCAATAGAATAGAAGAGGTGTAACACTGACCCAGTACCAAGACTTCACTTTCCTGCCTCTTGAAGCCAGGAAGAAATGTGACTACCGGAAACTACCATGCCATGCGATGCCTAATCCATGTGGCAAGATCCTGCAGTATGAGACCACACCTTTAAAAAGAAAGAGGCCAAGAAGCACTTCTAGTGCCAGATATATGAATGAATAAGATATCTTGGAAGTGCATCCCCAAATCTCCAGCTGTCTAAATGATATCCTCCAAATGCTAAGTATAGAATTATCATAAAATTCAGCAATTCCACTTCTAGATATCTACCCAATAGGAATGAAAATATATATCTACACAAAAACTTGTATGTGAACGTTCATATTAGCATTAATTCGTAATAGGCAAAAAGTAGAAACAACCCAAATGTTCATGAACTGAAGAATGAATAAACAAAATATGGTATATTTATACATATGCAATGGAATATTATTTAACAATAAAAGGAATGTAGCACTGATACATGCTACAACATGGATGAACCTTGCAAATATTATGCTTAGTGAAAACAGTGAAAGAACCCAGTCAATAAAAGTCTACATATTATATGATCCCATCTCTCTTGAATGTCCAGAGTAAGCAGAGCTATAGAGACAGAATGTAGATTAATGGTTGAAGAAGGCAAGCAGGGGAGTGTGTATATTGGTGGAGGGAGATGAGTGGGTGTTGAGAAAGAATGAGGAAAAAGTGCTAATGAGTTTATGGTTTCATTTTAGGGTGATGAGATTGTTCTAAAATTAGATTAAAGTGATGGTTTCGTAAGTAAAAAACATTAAGGTATAAATTTTAAATGGGGGAACTATATGATATGTAAGTTATATCTCAGTAAAGCTGTTAAAGAAAAACAACTCTAATCCAGACATGTCAATCCTTTATTAAAACCATTGTTTGACTTTGCATCCTCCCACAATAAACTGCAGGCTCTTATCCTAGGCCCATAACCCTAAGAATAAATCCCTATGAGGTCACAACCTGTTCTACCTTTCTGATCCTACCTCTGGCAACTCTCTCAAAAGTCCACTGTATTTCAGCTCTGCTGATTTTTTTCAGTGCTTCCATAGTCTAAATTTGTTCCTTTCCTATGGTATTCATACCATAACTATGCCTATACCTGGAAAATTCTTCCCCCAGGTCTCCACATGTCTACATCCTTGTAGCCCTTTGGGTCTTATCTTAATATTAACTTCTTAAGGTAGATTCACACAATCAAAATAGCTTGCTAGTCACTCTTACACAGCATTTTGTTGTCTTCATAGCACTTCTAACACTATAAGACATTATTGAGTTTGTTTTATTTATTTACTTGTGATGTCTTTGTATCCCACTAGACTTTGAGCTCCATGAGAGTTGAAATCTCAAGAGATAATCAAAATCTCTTGATTATCACTTTGCAGCACCTGGAAGAGTGCTCAGAGTAGATGCTTCCTAAATATTTGTTCACTGAGGAATTCTTTACATTTAATTATCTTCACATATTTACCATCATGGAGCAAATGATAGCTTTTCAAAACAGCTATATGTATCATTGTTTGTAACCTTCATTCTCACCTTTCTCTGCTTGCTGCTAGGGAAAGCTCAGGCTGCCTTTAGATCAGACCAGCACTGCCCAAAAGGATGCTTCAACCAGTTCTTACCTGCCTGTATCACAGATCTTCCCATTGCTACAGTAACAATGGAAATACCTTACAAAATATTTTATAAGTGTTTACACTTTATATTTTACTATTTATGATATAAATTGGTGAAGACAGGCCATTATAGCAGGGAATCAGGAAAACTAAATTCTTGCCTAGATTTTGTTCTCAAAGGGATCGAGTTACTCATCTGAGTGTATAAAATATTGAACATTTTCTAGACCACTTCTGAAATCTCTTCTTTTTACAACATAAAAAAAAACTGGGCTATAGGAACAATGTAGATATCCTAGCAGCACTAAGAAGTTCTAGGTTTATCCCTTCATGGTTGTACCTGATTTAATCTAATTGCTTCCCTAATTTGCTGGGTAGGATTTTCTATTCCTCTCTATTCTTGTGAGAAATTTCATGTGTTGAGCTGATTCACAATCTCATGGCACTCCCTTGCCAGCCCAGTTTAGCCCACTCCTACAACTGATGCTGTGTGGCATTTTGTCTTGCTGCCTTCTCCATTTACCTCCTGCACTGGGGCTACCTATCAGCATCAAAGGCATTAGCTCAACACTGGTTCACCCAGTCAGGCCTGAGAGGTTGCACACTGCATGTGAGTAGAAACTCTCTCTCCTTGATCATCCCGTAAGACCTTATACATTCCTTATATAGTGCTATATTAGTTTGCAGTTATTGATTCACTTGTCTGCTTCTCCTTGAGACATTGGGGCTGGGACAATTACTTGCTTTACATATTGCTATTGTTATGGCAGTGTCTGGAATTAAAAAGTGATAAGAATAATATCTACATTTATTGAGTGCTTGTTGTCATCGGGTATCATACTAAATGCTTTTTATCTTAATGACAAAAAGTTTCAAGACAAAGTTTTGATGATACCTATCCATGATAGGTATCATAATACCTACAGGCTCTACCTGTATCCCCATCTTACTGATGTGAAAACAAAGACCCAGAGAGAATAAGTCATTTGCCTTATGCCACATAATTCACAGAGGCAAGCTAAAATTTCAATCCAGAGAATCTGACTCCAGGCTCATTTAAGACTAAAGACTATGCTCTATAGCATTTAAAATGTGCTTACTAATTACAGAATGAATTAATAAGTTCTTAGGACAAAATGGCACCAGGTGGTTAGAACCTTGACTAAATACAGATAGATTTTGGCTTTCCAACTTAATAGTTTTATGAATTTGAATAAATTGTCTCACCTTTCTGTATCTCTTTGCCTTCATTGTTAATATGTAAAAAAAATAGTACAGGTTTATCATCAAGAGGTTGGGTAAGTTTTGATTCCACCATGTTCTTAGAAGATGAAAATAAGAAATATTAGTGAACTGTTTTAATGTTTATCACAGTAGTCAGCATATGTTCACTATTCTTATTTTTGATGTGACTATTATTTTAAAAGGTCCTACATAACTTTATTATTAGGGGAATATACCCTACTCAGTTCAATTTAGAAAATGGCTTTTGAATCATTCTCATGTGCAAGGCATTAGGGTTATCTAAAGGACAACCAGATTTCTGATGCTCAAGAAGCTTATATTGAAATGATGGAGTCTGATATGTATAAATTTAATATTGGTACAATGTAAATTTACAGGATGATTCTATAAATAAAATATCTTGGGTTACAGAAAATACAGTAATAAATGCTAACTGAAGAACTGAAGATCTACACAAATAACATCTCAAGTAAATTACAGGAGAAGATTACCATCCATCAGAATAGGATGGAGAAAATGGGGAACACTCACCCAAGTAAGGAGATGAGAAGAATAAAGACAGCATGGTACAAAAGTGCCTCATGACCAGAGTTCAGCCCATGTCAGGGTTGTGGAAGCTTTGGATATGGATCTGGGCCTTGTTGAGAATTATGAATACCATGCTACAACGCTCAGGCTTTATTCTTTGGAAACTGAAGAACCAACTGACTTTTAGATCAGGGACATAAATGATCAGATTTAAATTTTAGAAGGATGAATGTGTGATTGTGCTTTTTTTTTCTCCTGGAGAGAATTGAGGAGAACTTTCTGGATTCAGGAATGCAGAAATACAGAAATAAGTTTCCTCCAGAAGTATAAGAAGGCACATAAGAATTGGAAGGAAGAAATATCAGAGAAAGATTTAAAAGACAGTACAGCTATAAAACCCAAAAGAGTGGTGACCACTTGAGTATAGAAGAGAGGAACAAATTGGATATGGCAGTAAGATGCTTAATACACAAGAAGAGGTAACTGGAAGTAATTGAGGGTCCCCCAAAAGTGGGATGGTAATGAAGAAATGAGTTTGAGTTACATCATATGATTTAGAGGTGTTTGCAGGAATTTCACATGGAGGTGTTTAGATATTAGCTAGTGGTCGAACAGAAGCATGAAAAGAAAAGAAAAGTCAAGGAAAGAGAGATTGTGTGTATGTAGGAGATTGTGTGTATATAGAAGTGGATGGGAAATTAGGTCAAGGGCTGCAGACAGGTCATATACAAGATAAGTTTGTGGAAAGGCTGAGCAACATAGCAATTAGAAAATCATTGGTCATTTTTAAGTTTAGTCTTAGCTGAATAGTGAGGGCAGAAGCTGTTTTCAGTGAAAGGAAGAGAGACGTAAATTTGGGATGATAAAGTGGATTACAAATTCAAGGAGTTTGGAAGAAAGAGGAGAAGTTATCATGTTTCTCCACTGCTCTACACCTCCCAGTCACTTCCAATCTCACTCCAAATGAAATACGAAGTTCTTATCACAGCCTAGAATCCTCTGCATTGTTTAGCTTTCTGATGATTCTCTAAACTCATCCTCCCCACTTTCCGTATGATCCCCTACAGCTAACTCTTCTGTAGCACATGGGTGTCCTGGCTATTTCTCCAACAAAACACACAGACGTTTGCCTGTCTCAGGTCTTTGTGTTTGCAATTCCTGTAATTTCCCCAGTTTTTCACAAGGCACTACGTTGATTCTTTTTGATAAGTATCATCTTAACAAATAGACTTTCCAGGACAACTGATTTTAAAAAGCCTACTCCCTTTCATCCTGTCCCTGCCCTGTTCTTTCTTTTTTGCTTCTATTACAACCTGACGTTTTAAAAATTTATTTGTTTTTTATCCTTGTCCCATCCCCTCCCTGTCTTTTCAGACTGTAAGCTACAGTAGAGCAGGAATTTCCTCTGTTTTATCCAATGCTATATTCGTAGTATCTAGAATAGTGCCTGGCACATACTAGGTGTTCAGTAATTATTGATTAAATACATGAATGAAAATATGACAATATGGGGCTATACTTAGAAAGACAAATTGAGGTAAATGAAGGATTTTCCAGTTGGGTTAGGATTCGGGTTAAGCAATTGAGACTATTTGTATCTGGAGAGAAAGAATCAATATGGAGAAGAGGTTGAGGACATCTTGAAAGGAGAGAGGGTATAAATAGGCAATGGAACAATATTCTGCAAGGGGTATACAGAAGAGCATTGTATCAGGGCAGCAGGTCAGGGATAAATCTCAGAAAGGAATAGGAGAATTTCTCCATCTGAAATCTAAGGAAAAGAAAAAGGATGGATAGGAATGAAAATAAAATTTGAGGAAAGAAATTGGAAGCATTGATTCTTAAACTATGAAGAATTCAATAATTCCAAAACAGGCTAGAAGGAAAGGTAGGGCAGAAGCTTAAGGAGAGGCAGAGGAGGGAAACCTCCAACATGCTGCTTACAGTGAAAGGAGAAGACATGCAGATTTCCTGGAAGTCAGTCCAGGGCAAAATTCTTCCCTCTTCATCACACTTGCCTTGCAAATTGTTTTTAGTATGATCATGTTTCCGACACAGAGCCATGTGTACCATTTAAAATGAAATTTTATTCTACTAAGTTTTTCAGATATAGTCTATTGTGGGGGGAGATAAGTAAATATGGGATGTCAGTGTATTTTACTCACTGAAATTAACCTGTATGTGTATATATATATATCTTGATTCTTGCATATATCATATATGTATATATTATGTATATGTATATATATGAATATATGTGTATATATGAATATAAATAGATGTATATGTACCTATAAATATATAAATACATATATGTGTGTATATATATATATATAAAATTAAAGTATAGTAGATAAAATTAGTTGGGCTTCAGTTTTCTTAGAATCTCCTTGGGGACCTGCAAGAATCTAGTATCTTTCTATCTTGAAACTGAATTTTCCACTTGATTCCTGGCAGAAGCCATCATCATCTCTTCAGACTGATGATAGTTGTTGTTTAAGCTTTAATGGGACAGACCACCGAATATTTATCCCTCTCTGATGATCCAGCTGCTTTACTAAATGTTGTCATTTTTTTTTTAACTGTTCTGGCATTAGAAAGCAATTGACAACATTTTTTTTCTATCTACAAAGTAGTACATGAATGTTAAAAGAAAAGGGAGAACATACAACAAAGAACATAAAAATTATCCATGATTTTACAATTACCAGTGTAATTGTTTGATAATTTTTATTGCTGTTTTCCTTTCTAACCTATTTTTCTGTGTATATGTCCAATTTTTAATTGTTCCAAATAATAATGTATACAGTTCTACAGTCTGATTTTTTAAAAATTTCTATCATTAGCATTTTTCCAGGTAATTAAATGCTCTTGGAAAGATTAGTTTTTTATAGCTGCATAATATTCTATCCTATGGAATTTCTTTGATTTTCTTTTTGTTATAAATACTACTGCAAAAACTTTTCTACACAAATTCTTCATCTATTTAAGGGCATGAGTTTTAAAGTTCTTTGAAACATTATCATTGTTTCTGTGAAAGATTATCATCACAACTGCTGAGTTTTTGTTTTTAAACCAATACATCAGACAGAACATGGGAAACTAATATTTAATTTCATATTTATATATTGATGCTTATAGTGTCTTAGAAGTTGCTTTTTGTGTTGTTACATTACCTTACCCAAGTATTCATAATCAGTAATTCTCATGAACTTGTGTCCTGTTTTGTATTAATACATTTGTTATATTTAGTAAAGCTAAAAGAAGTAAATTTTGTGCCATATGTGTTCTTGGACACACTAAGTTAGAAATAGCACTAAATTCTGTATTTAGATTGTATTTTTTATAATCATCATGGGAAACAACATTACTATAGATCTTGTTGCAACTAGTAGATAATATTGTCATCAAGACCAATATTTGGACACTGGGAGTTACTTGAAAATTGTTTTATTTAAACTTTTTTTTTTTTTGCATCAAAATATTCCCTAATAGTATTAAAGCAGATATTATTTTAAGTTTTTCAGAACATACCTTGTAAATGAAATACAGTTATGTGAAAGATTGCTTTTTCCCTGGGTAGAAATATCCTACTCTGTAGCATTTCAAGAGCTATTTCTTTTCGTTGTTCTTGTTCCAAGAACATAAGTGCTCTTGAGTGAATGGATAATGTTGGTTGAGAGAAGAGAATAGAGGGGGATAAATCTCACATGTTTCTTTTTGGAATTCATCAATGGCATCTGCTAATGTTCACAGCAGACAAAGTTGCTTAAAATGCAGACTTCTGCTGTTCCCACTACAATCGATATTGCACATCTTTCATACTTTAAAGACTGATTTTACTGTAAATCTTCCAGCATTCCTTAGGTGATAAATGGCAAGCTTTTAGGGATCAGACCATTTCAACTAACATAGCAACTGTATTTCTATGATGAAGATCTATTTAAAATAAAATGGACTTTGTTTCTGATATAACTGCAAGAAATGAAAAGAAGACTGACCACCATTCTTACAACTTCTGTGGCCAAATCATCAGATGGTGCTTAGTTTCATTTGTTTCTGTGTGTGTTTCTTATTGGAACTTAAAATGCTCTTCTTAGAGCATTATACTGTAAGAGAAAGAAAGCCTTCAAAAAAAATATGGTACTTTCTCCTGGATCATTTAACTTCTACCCAAAGCACATATAATTTACAAAGTTTTCTAAATCCTATAATTTTCTTCTGGGGAAACTATCTCTCTGTCCAACCCAAACCTTCCATAAGCACAAAGTGTCACAGGGTATAACAAGGAACAAGTTGGTGACCCCTAGAAAGGGGATCCAGAATTTCCACTGCTATTGTCACAGAGCTGAGCTCCTGGTCATTGTATAACCATTTTGATATTTGCAGAAATCTTGGGGGTAGAGAACATAAAGGGAAGTAAAAAGTAGCTTGAGTAGTTTTCAAGAAGAATGTAACTTAAAATATATGCTTAGTGTAGCTTAAAAATAAAATTTCAAATTTTTAAACCATTCTCAGATTTGTGAAAAAAGAGGGAAACTTGTATTGATCTTACAGAATGTTTACTTGTTGGTTTTATTTATTCTAAAGAAATCATTTTTTATTTACAGGAGATATTTGGAAATGACAGGTGCTGTGTCTCCTATGACCTAAAAAGCCTGCTTTTTTGGAAGACAGTTATTTTTGGTTTTGAGTAGAGGGTAGAGAAAGAGAATAGAGGGGACATCATGGTAGTCAGTCTCTTTACTGATTGGTATTGAATGATTGTTTATTTAAAAGATGTTCTTGAAGAAAGTTCTAAGACAATACAATAAGGAAATAATGGTCTTTTCAACAAATGATATTAAGACAACTGGACACCTGTATGCAAGAACTTGAAGTTGGATTCCTTTCTTATACCATACACAAAAAATGTAATTAACAATATCATAGACCTTAATGTAAGAGATAAAACTATAAAAGGATTAGATTAAAACACAAATATAAATATTCATGCCCTCAGATTAGGCAGTAGTATTTATTATATCTTTTATAAGTGGAATCATATCAAATACACAAGTGACAAACTTTTTAAAATAGCCTAACTAACATTCATCAAAAATAAAAACCTCTGTCTTACAAATGATAACATCAAGAAAATAAAAAGACAGCTCACAGACTGGTAGAAAATATTAATATATTTCATAAGGGAATAGAATTCCAAATATATTTTTAAAAATTACAATTTAATAATAAGAAGGAAAATAACTCAATTGAAAAACTAGCAAGGAATTTGATTAGATGTTTCTTCCAAGAAGATATACACTGGGATAATAAGGGCCTAAAATTATGCTCAACATAATGAAATATTAGGTAAATATAAATCAAAACCACCATGTTCATACCCCCTAAGATAGCTATTATCAGAAAGACAGATAATAACAAGTTCTGGGGAGGATGAAAAAAATTGGATTTCTCATTCACTGCTGGCGAGTATGTAAAATGGTAACCTCTCCAGAAAACAGTTTTTAGTTCCTCAAAAAGTTAGGCATAGAGTTACTATATGACTCATAATTCCACTCCTAGTTATGTGCCCAAGGGAAATAAACCTCCACCCCAAATTTATGCATGTTTCTAACAGCATTATTCATAGTAACCAAAAAGTGCAAATAACCCCAATGTTTATCAACAGATAAATTAAATATGGTATATCCGTGCAATGGAACATCATTTGTGAATTTAAAAAAATTAAGTATTAATTCAACTGCAACATAGTTGAATGTAGAAATTATTATGCTAAGTGAAAGAAGCCAGACACCAAAGACCATCTATTGTATGATTTTATTTTATGCAATTTCCAGAATAGGCAGATCTATAGAGACAGAAAGTAGATTAGCAGTTGCCTACAGCTGGGTGCTGGGGGCAGCAAAGAAAGAGCTAGTGTTAACTAGGGAATGCTTGCTAATAGGTAGGAGGTTCTTTGGGGATGATTAATATGTTCTAAATTTAGATGGTGATGATGCTTGCATAGTTCTGTGAGTATACTAAAAAAACATTAAATTGCACACTGTGGTGAATCTTATAATATGGGAGTTACATGTCTCAATAAAAATGTTAAAAAAAAATGAATGTCAGAATCTCAAAATGAGCTTTTAAGAGAAAATTGGTAAAAAAAAAAAAATCCTGATTGAAGGACAGGCCAGGAACTGATGCAACTCTTAAGACATTTCTAGATTCTAGACACAGAGATCTACATTGGATCCCAAGGGACCTAACAAGTCAGAGATGGGGTTAAGTTCTTACTTTGTTCACTTAACTATAAGCCAATGCCACTGATGAATTGCACATAGAAAGCCCTATCTTGTTATATACAAAGCTTAGATTCTTTGAGTTTATCAGGAATCAACACTCTTAATATAGACATTTTTTCTTGGGACAGTAGAGTATTCTCAGTGATTCCACTGTATCTTGCCCTCACACTTTTTTAGGGAGTGGGGAGCAATTATTAGTGATTTCATGTATGTTTTCTGGTTTTGACAAAGAAAAGGAAAATAAAATATCTAATGTTTTATTTTATTATTATTACAGTAGTATCAGTATTTGTGTGGCTCTGCAAAAGGCAGGAGTCATACCTGAAGAATTTATTTTTCAAAGCTTAGTGTGAGGGGAATATTTGTGAAAACTTTACTTGAAATCTTTACTTGATCTATATGTGTATCTTTACATCCATATGTATATGTGTATACAGGTAATATTATCTCAAAAACATTTGCTATTATTCTCTTAGAAATGAAAATACGAGAAACAAATATAGTGTTTCAGTTGAACAAATTTGAAGCAGCATGATTAAATTCCTCTCAAACATAGTGAATCAGTGACAGTCTAAAAATAATTACAACTAACGTCAATCTAGTATATTTTACCTCAACAAAGACTAGAAGTAGACAAATGCAAAGAACTTCATATATTTTTTGGTTACATGTGTTTAGTTTATCATTTATATTAAAGTTAATTTAAATATAATTTTGCTATTAATTGTAATGTCGTCCTGCCTACCCCCACTATCATTTATTTTTGGGCAGTCATGGGCAAACATTTTTAAGCCTATTGAGGCATATTAATCAAGCATAACAATGTGTTTGGCAAGAACAAAATTTTATTTTGTTAGAAAAACAAATGGGCAAGTTTATATTAACTTATCTATAAATCTCTTTTTCTCTATTAAATATTTTGTGATTCTATAATTTGAAATAGTTATAGAATTTTAGAAATAGGTATAAAAGAGTGTTAAGAATATTGCTATTCACAGTGTGTAAAGCATTGTTAAAGTATCTATAGAAAAAAAGTTTTCTGGGATTTCTAAACCCAATAAAAGTCATTACTCATTTCTCAAGAGAAGCTAATAAAATGGTGACAGCTCTTCCAGGGTTACAAAGAAAGAATCCAGGAAAAATTATTATAGTTTTAAAGGGTAATAATGTGCAGAATAATTCATATTATATATATTTTTTAAAAAAACATATACCAAGAAAATTAAGAACGTAGGTGCAATTGACAAATTCTTTGAAGAAATATAACGAAATTGGAACAAAATATAAAATCTGAACTGACAGTTAATAAAATAGTTAACAAAAGATATTTAACAAAAAAAAGACAACTATAGTGAGAATTTTAAAATATTGCTGAAATTAATTAAATATAACCTAAGTAGAGAAACTGAACTCATTTATAAAGCTTTCCCATGAAGATATCTCCAGACCCAAATAAATGATAGTATCAGTGATTTCTATTAAATATTCAAAGGACTGTACATTAGCACTGTCCAAAAAGAGGAGGAAATACTTTCTAACTCATTTTACCAGGCTAGCATATCCCTAATGCCAAAAACTGAAAAAATGAAAATTAACAATTAATATCTTCCCTGAATATATATGTAGAAATCATTAGCAAAATATTAGCAAATTGAATACAAAAACATATTAAAGGACAATAGACTATGACTATGTAGGGATTATCCTTGGACCACAAATTTGTTTTAATGTTTGAAATCAATGATGTAATTCACCATATAAGAATGAAGGATAACAACCATATGATCCTTCCAAAAGCAATAAAAAATAATTGACAGCTTACAATATTCATTCATGATGAAAGTTTTTCCCAAATTATCTTTAGCTAACATCATAATTAATGGTGATTGTGATGGCTAATTTTATGTGTCAAATTGACTGGACCATAGGGTGCCCAGGTATTTGGTCAAATGTTATTCTGGGTGTTTCTGTGAGGATGCTTTTGGATGAGATTAACATTTAAATTGGTAGATTTTGAGGATAAAATAGATTGCTCCCCATTATGTGGCGGGCCTCATCCAATCAGTTGAAGGCTTGAATAGAACAAACAGACTAGGACCCTCTGAGCAAAAGGGAATTCTCCAGCAGACTGCCTTTAGATTTCATCTGCAACATTGGTTCTTATGGTTCTACAGCAATTCCTTTAGACTCAAACTGGAACACTGACTCTCCTGGGTCTACAGCCTGCTGCCTACCCTGAAGAATTTGTATTGCCAATCTTCATAATCACGTGAGTTAATTCCTTGTAGTAAATCTCATTTTTTAATACACACACACACACACAACCTATTGGTTCTGTCTCTCTGGGTACCTCTGACTAATACAGTGATATACTAAATGCTTCCCCTGCAAGATCAGGAAGAGAAGGATGGATGCTCTCATCACTTTTTTTTCAACATGGTACTGAAGGTCCCAATCATTGCAATAACAAAATAAAAATAAATAAAAGGCATAAAGATTCAAAAGGAAGAAATAAACTGCCTCTGTTCAGAGATGGCAAGATTTTTTTTTCATAGAAAATCCTAAGGAATATACCACAGTACTAGAACCAATGAATGAATTTATCAAGGTTGCAAGATAAAGGTCAATACAATTGAGCAAATATATATTTACATACTAGCAGCAAAAAATTAGAAGGTAAATCTGTAATTGCATCAGAACACATAAAGCACAGGAATAAATTTAACAAAAGATGTGCAAGGCATTTAAACAGAAAAGTATAAATTATTGGGTTGGCCAAAAGCTTTGTTCATTTTTTTCCATAAGATGACTCTAGTAGCACTTAGTCCTCTTTAACTACATTTGAAACAATTTTGTTAGATTGTATGTGACAGTTGTCATATCAGCGTGCATTTGAAAAAAGGCATCACAGGCTTCAGGGGACACGGGTTCGTGTCCTGGTCCAGGAAGATCCCACATGCCGTGGGGAGGCTGGGCCCGTGAGCCATGGCCGCTGAGCCTGTGCGTCCGGAACCTGTGCTCCGCAACGGGAGAGGCCACAGCAGTGAGAGGCCCGCATACCACAAAAAACAAATAAATAAATAATAAATAAATAAATAAATAAAGGCATCAACATTGGTGAATTTTTGTGTAGCCATTTTAATATTGAATATGGAAGGGAAAAAAGCAACATTTTTAGCATATTATGCTTTATTATATCAAGAAAGGTAAAAACACAGCCAAAACGCAAAAGAAAGATTTGTGGAGTGTATGGAGAAGGTGCTGTGACAAAGCGTTATGTCAAAATTGGTTTGTGAAGTTTCATGCTGGATTTTAATCACTGGACCATGCTCCATGTTCAGGTGGACCAGTTGAAGTTGATAGCAATCAAATCGAGACATTAATTGAGAATAATCAACGTTATACCACGTGGGAAAGAGCTGACATACTCAAAACATCCAAATCAAGTGTTGAAAATCATTTACACCAGCTTGGTTATGTGAATTGCTTTGATGTTTGGGTTCCACATAAGCTAAGCGAAAAAAACCCTCTTGACCATATTTCCTCATGCGATTCTCTACTTAAATGTAATGAAAACGTTCAGTTTTTAAAACAAATTGTAATGGGTGATGAAAAGTGGATACTGTACAATAATGTGGAATGGAAGAGATCATAGGGCAAGCGAAATAAACAAACCACCAACCACACCAGAGGTCGGTCTTCATCCATGTATATGGTGGGATTGGAGGGGAGTCCTCTATTAGGAGCTCCTTCTGGAAAACCAAACGATTAATTCCAACAAGTACTGCCTCCAATTAGACCAACTGAAAGCAGCATTTGACAAAAATCGTCCAGAATTAGTCAACAGAAAATGCATAATCTTCCATCAGCATAATGCAAAACCACATATTTCTTTGATGACCAGGCAAAAACTGTTACACCCTGGCTGGGAAGTTCTGATTCGCCATATTCACCAGACATTGCACCTTCGGATTTCCATTCATTTCGGTCATTACAAAATTCTCTTAATGGAAAAAATTTCAATTCCCTGGAAATTTAGACTGTAAAAGGCACCTGGAACAGTTCTTTGCTCGAGAAGATAAAAAGTTTTGAGAAGATGGAATTATGAATTTGCCTGAAAAATGGCAGAAGGTAGTGGAACAAAACGGTGAATATGTTCAATAATGTTCTTGGTGAAAATGAAAAATGTGTCTTAGTTTTACTTAAAAACCAAAGGCACTTTTTGGGCAACCCAATATTACTGAGAAGTTACAAAGGATATCAATAAATGAAAATATTCATGTTCACATATTGGAAGGCTCAATATTATTAAAATAGTAATTCTGCCCTAATTGCGATCTTGATCATACTCTTAGAACATTTTTTTCACAGAAATTGTCAATTTGATGCAAAATTGTATATGGAAATGCAAATGACCTAGAATATTCAAAGCAATGTTTAGAAGGAAGAACTAAGTAGTAGGACACACTAATGTTAACATTTCTTCTATCTAAATTATTTAGTAATCAAGCCAGTGTGGTATTGGTAAAATGATAGACATATAGACCAATACAACAGAATAAAGAATCCATAAATACACCTACATGTATATGCAATATTGTTTTTTGACAAAAATGTCAAAAGGGTTCAATGAGTAGAGAAAGTCTTTGGAATAAACAGTGCTAGAAAAACTGGATATTCATATAGGAAAAAAATGAACATTTAAACCTATCCACAGCATAAAAAAATTAGCTGTAAGTCAATCAAATATTTAAGTAGAAAGCTAGAATAACAAAGCATCTAGAAAAAAACATAGAAGTAAAGTTTTACCAATTTGAAGCAAGCAAAGACTGCTTAGGGAGGACGTAAAACATAATATATAACAGAAAAAATTATAAATTGGACTTTACCAAAATTAAAAATTTGTATATTTCAAAATAAAGTATTAAGACAACAAAAAGGTAAAACAAAGGATGAAAGAAAATATTCACAATACATTTATCTTACAAAGGATTTCAGAAAATTTATTTTTATTAATAATATGCAGACAACCAATTAAAAAATAGGTGAAAGGTTTGAATGGATATCACAAAAGACGACATACAAATGGTCAAGAAGCGCATGAAAAGATGCCAAACATCAAAAAGATGCATTAATCATCAGGGAAAAAAATGCAGTGAGAGGACTTCCCTGGTGGCACAGTGGTTAAGAATCTGCCTGCCAATGCAGGACAGACAGGTTCGAGCCCTGATCCAGGAAGATCCCACATGCCGCGGAGCAACTAAGTCCATGCTCCACAACGACTGAGCCTGCGCTCTAGAGCCCGCGCGCCACAACTACTGAAGGCCTTGGGCCTAGAGCCCGTGCTCCACAGCAAGAGTAGCCACCGCAATGAGAAGCCTGCGCACTGCAACCAAGAGTAGCCCCCGCTCACCACAACTAGAGAAAGCCCGCATGCAGCAATGAAGACCCAATGCAGCCAAAAATAAAATATAAACAAATATTTTAAAAATGCAGTGAGAAACCACTACTCATTATTAGAATGGTTAAAATTAAAATGTCAGTTATGCTTAGTTCACTTCAGAATGACAGTGAAAAAATTTTGCAGGAGCAACACTGTTACTCGATTTGCAGTTGACAAGCTGGATGTTTTTAAGTGTATCTACTGCTTTGAAGGAATTCCTGATCTACTTCAAAATTAGCTTTTCCAGTAAAGTCAACCGTTAGTGATTATCTTTGCCACAAATCTTTCTTTAAACGATTCCTGAAAGATGACATGTATATTAACTGGGCTTGAGTTATCTATTTTTTCTTTTTAGAATTATATCAACTAAAGCAAACAAAAATGTAATGATTTTTAAAATTAGGTGGACTTTTTTATTTGTGTTTGTATTTTTAAGTAAGTAGGTTATGTTATATTATTTCCCCAAAGCTCTGTTGTTTTCATTTTTTTCAGTTTGGATTTTTGTAATTGACACCGAACCTTGGCAAGCTGTAATTCATAATCAAATAAATGCTTTATTTTATACGTGTAAAAAAAAATAAAATAGGGCTTCCCTGGTGGCGCAGTGGTTGTGCGTCCGCCTGCCAATGCAGGGGACTCGGGTTTGTGCCCTGGTCCGGGAGGGTCCGACGTGCTGTGGAGCCTGCACGTCCGGAGCCTGTGCTCCGCAACGGGAGAGGCCACAACAGTGAGAGGCCCGCGTACCGCAAAAAATAATAAAATAAAGTACAATAAAATAAAATAAAATACAAAAAAATGTCAGTTATGGACAAAGGATTGTAACAACTGGATCTCATGTACATTGTTATTGAGATATCAGAAAGTTACTTTAAATGTTTAAAATACATCTATCTTATGATCTAGCCATTTCATTTCTAGATATTTACCCACTAGAAGTAAAAACAAATAGTCACAAAAACTGCTTATACGTGAATTTCCATAGCAATTTTATTCACAATAGCTAAAAGCTGGGAAAAAACCAAATGTCTATCCAGATGTGAATGGGGTTAAAAAATACGTGTTACATTCCTGTAATGAAATAATTCTCAGCAATAAAAAGAAACAAACTACTGATGCATACAGCATGTATGATCTGAAATTCATTTCCCTGAGTGAAAAAAGTCAGACTTAAAAAACACAAACTGTAAGACTCCATTCAGTTAAAATTCTAGAAAATGGAAACTAATGGATTATTACTACAAGTATACGAATGATTGCCTGGGGCTGAGCAACAAAGGAGGGATGGACTACAAATAGGTATGAGAACACTTTTGGGGGTGATGGAAGTATTCTACATCTTGTTCACAGGGAGGATTTTAAAGATGTATATATCCATCAAAATTCAAATATGTGTACACTGTAGATGCAGTTGTATGAAAATTATAAATAAATAAAAGCAATTTTTAAAATGGAAGCCAATAAATCATCAAAGTATAGTATGTCCTCAGGACTACATATTGGTGTTAACTATGAAAATGATTTTTAACTGTTGATAATAACATTTTGTGTGTGTGTGTGTGTGATACGCGGGCCTCTCACTGCTGTGGCCTCTCCCGTTGCGGAGCACAGGCTCCGGACGCGCAGGCCCAGCGGCCATGGCTCACGGGCCCAGCCGCTCCGCGGCATGTGGGATCCTCCCGGACCGAGGCACGAACCTGTGTCCCCTGTATCGGCAGGCGGACTCTCAACCACTGCGCCACCAGGGAAGCCCCAATAACAACATCTTTTAAATGCTATAAAATGAGTAGCCTGATGGATTGATTTATTTAGGAAGATCAAACCTATGTAAATGTATACATGCAAAAGAACAAATGAAACTGGAAGAATACGTGTTAAGATATCTTTCAGGCTTTTTCCCCTACATTTTGTAAATTCCAAACATTCTATAAATGAGAGAGATTCTTTTTGTTCTAAAACTACTTTTAAGTGATGTTGATATGATAGAGATGGTGGGATGAGGGAAGAGCCAGGAAATTTCTGTGTCCCTTTTCAGTATTAGGTTCATCATGCTTCTTCTGAAGAGCCTCTCTCATGAGCTGCCTGCATTGCTTCTTGAGAGTCAGATGGGTAGAAGACAACCAGTAGTTAGGCATCACCTGTTAATCTGATAGTAGTTGAAGCTGTAGTTTTAAAAGAAAAAAAAAAAGGCAACATACACAATAATGGCAATACACATTGACAAGGCCGGCAAATATATTACTATTGAGATTACTTGCTTCAGTATACCAATTGGTATAACCAATAGTGCAATGTCCAGTTGAAGTAAATAAAAGAAACTAGTGTACTATATTAGAAAGTAATGGTACTTCAATTTGCTTTATAAATAAAAGGGTTAGAACTGTAGAAGACCTTATAAATCAGAGGCCAAAAAAAAAAAAAAAAAAAAATGTTGCCAGTTAAGACAGTAAAACAACAGAGATGCTTATTTAGGTTTACACACCAAGTTTGGGCAGAAATGAGACATATTTCTCAGAAATAGGCTTTTTTATTAAAGCATAGGTTTCATTCATCTCTGAAACCTTACTATACTAAATTTAAGTAAACTTTTGTGGTGATTTTTCACTCAAAATGCCTGGGAGAGTATACATTTTTTTTTGATCCATTACTTATGTATCATTAGTTCCTGGATTACAGATAACAAATCAAATTATTATATTTTCATGTGATTTGCATTTACATTAAAAAAGAAATCCTCTTTTTCAAGTTCCCATTCAAATTAAATAACTGTATCACCTTAAAATCGTATCTAACGTGTGTAACATGATTCCCACAATCACAATAACACATTCAAACAAACTGGCTTTGTAAAATGTAATAGAGGGAAAAAATACTTTTAAATTTTAGCTTCTAGAATTCTCAGTCTTCTCTTTCTAGTGATATAAAGGTCAAAATTCGACAATAATAATTATTTATCTTTGATAGCCACTAGTGAAAAAATAGTCTTAGGAGCTTTTGTGTTCCTATGAGCTCTAACTAAAACAGTCGTAGTGTCAACAATCTAATCACTACATTCACACGGTTGTCATCATTCCCTTAACCAAACATGCTGATCTTAAATCCCCTTGGGGTTCATGTCACTGTACAGAATTAACCTGTTTACCCTGGTGAGAGTGAACTTGTAGCTTCTGATCAATGACAAGAATTTTCTTTTTCACCTATAAAGAAAACGTCAGTGTTTTCACAATATTTTAGATATCTTTTGCAAATAGTGGGACTCAGCAGGCAAGTTAGAGATGGTGAATTCTATTCATGATATTACAGTTAATTTTTTATGGTGGCTGGTCTCACATTAGATGTTGCTATTGTTAAGAAACATAATTTTAGTTAGAGGTTTTAGGAGATATATAGATAGATACATACATACATATATAGTCAGTGATCCTTGACATTTAATTCTATGATACATGTTTAACATTGTCTTGTTTTTAACTTTTTTTTCCTCTGGTTGAAGCAAGACTTCAGCTCAAATATTGAAATCACCATTTGTGGGTATTTCCAAGGAAATTGTTAAGCGGAATATTTAAAATTACAGGTTTCCTGCAGATTTTTTGCTTAAGAAAATCCTGGCACTCCATTTTCTGGTAGAAATTTTTTGGAGGATTGTATCTGACATGCTGGCTTTCTACCAAAAACCATAGATACACCCTCTTTCACATTTCCTAATTAATATATTTCATATTATATGTTTCTGATCCAGTTTAGGTGTTTTAAAAAGCTCAATAAGAAATATAAACTAATAATATAATTGCAAATTAGAAATAAACATTTAACTAATTAACATATTCTCTTAATATCTGTCTTCAGTTAGTCCGTTTTAAATGTAAATTTAAAAATACTGAATTTCTGGAATTTTAAAAACCATGAAGGAAAATCTATAATAGTTCTGAAAAAAGACGTTGTTCTTCATATTCAAAGTACCGTTCTTAGGAAGGTAAGTTAAAGCCACTAAGACAGGTAATAACTATCACGGGGGGGAATGTTTGTACTCATTAAACTTTATAACACAGCACTGCTTTTTACTTTCACTTTTCTTTCATTTGTCATCTTTGGAAGAAAAATAGAATATCACTAGGCATTAGAAAAAAAGTTACTCCTTATAAATCAGAAATAAAATGTATCTATTGATCTCTAATTGTGGCCTGTTATTGAATTTGCTTTAAAGAGTTCATGCCTTCTGTATGTCTTGAGCTTGAACATTTCCTCTCATCCTCACTTTTGTTCTAGTTGCTGCCTATCATTGTTTAATTACCCAGTCCAGCCTTCCTCTGGAAGTCAGTCATTAGGGAACAGTAAGACAGACTTATGCAGCGTTGTTAGCCTTCTTCCCCAAATATGTTAGCTGATTTGCCAGCTAAGTCAGGAAATACAGATGAAAATTTTATTTATAGTAAGACCTCTTGAGAAGGTGCTAACAATGAGATCATGCAGTAATTTCTAAACACTTATTAAATGTTCATACACAAAGTAATATGATGGAAAGAGGGGTCTTGATCAAATAGATTGAATCACTCTTTCTGTCACTCAGAATTATATTTACTCCATTTCTCTAAGAACTTACTGCTTTCTAGAGAGTTTGTAACTGAGCAAAAATAACTACTAGAACTCAGTCTGGATGTTAGAATGATTTGGGGGATATAGTGACTTTTCTATAATTTTAATTTACATCTGCCTTTTTCTTTTCCCTTTTTAATTTTTCTGGTTACTCTATTGTAATATAACCTGGTGAAGTATGTTTCAAGATTTCCATGCCTAAGATTTCTTTGAAGAATTCCTCACTGTAGTAGGTTTTACTGAAACATCATTCACTGATTAATTCTAGGACTGCGATGCTCCATAAAGCAAAGAAGCATCAAGGGAATAAAAACTCATCTTTCCAAGTTGGAAGACCTCTCTGTAATATTCAGAAACTGTGTTAAACAGGCTGACTTCTGTTTTTAGGCCTACCTGGAAGCTTTTCTTCATCCAAAGTTAACCCTGTTTGTTCTTAAATTCTTGGATAACTAAATATATAAATAAAGATGAAGGAGCTAGGTTTTTCTCTTAAACCTCACAAATAATGCATTAATATTTTTCTCTAGGTTCTTTCCTTATAATCTTAAGATTAATTAAAAAATGCAAGTGGCTACAAAAGGATATTCAGGTAATTGTACTTTGATTAGGAAAATTAACAAATAAAAGACTATCTACTAGACATGACCCAACACATGAGGTGCAGAGCAACACAGAGGGACCTGAGTGTCACTATCTTTTCCAAGTATCTAATATACTTGTCCTGAGGACAAATAAGGACCTTAACTCTTACAGCTGGCAACTGGGCTTTCTCTATAAATCAGATGCTAGAGTCATTCTATTCCATAATGTGTTATTTTGCAAATAAAAGTATTGCTAGTTTGCTAAATATTGATGCCTCTAAAATGAAGATGACTTACATGTGGTACAATTAATTAAAGATACAAATTAAACTTTGTGGACATTAAATAGCTTTTTTACAGGAAGTCAAAAAATTGAAATTTGACTATAATATTTGATTCTTCTGTAGTCATTTAAAACAGTCATACATAATAGTTATATTCTTATTATTTATGAAAGCATGAGACCTAGAGCTCTCTGTCTGTGTGATTTGATTTGTTGGGAGTTTAAAGCTATAAGAATGTTCTTCTTCCTATTTGGGGGAAAAAACCCACAAAATAAAATATTGCATTTCAAGGATTTTAAATTTCAAAAACTAAAAGGAAAGAGAATTTTATATATTGAAAATATTTGCACAGTTTTATTAAATTACAGTTTTGCTCCTATCATTCTTTAAATGTCTCCGTATAAAATCAATTTATTATGAATGATAATAAATAAGTTAACATAAAGATTGCTAAACAAATTCAATGGATATACAGAAAAAAAATTTGCTGTTTATTTATTGCTTGCCTTAAGAATAATTTCTGGCTACCTCCTCTAGGGTCAATAATTCATTTAAACAGCCCTTAATATTGTCTAGTCAACCCAGTTGTCTATGTTTTTAAAGGGGCAGGCATATAAGATTACTGTCAAAAATACAATAAATGTATCAACTTATTCAAACACAATGAAATAAGTGTTACTAACTCACTGCTATGTGAGTAACTCATTCTGCCTACATTTGGGCTGTGTTAAACTGAAAAGGAAAATTAAAGAAGCAAGCTAGTAGGTAGAGTGTTGAAGTCTGACATAAAATGAATCCCAAAAAGGGACAAAACAGAACAATAAAAAAATGAACTTTAAGTTCTCTTATCATGAATCTGAATTACATTTTCATTCAATAAATATTGATTGTAGACCTACTATGTGCTGGGCACTATTGTAGATGCTGGGAAGACAGCAGTGAACAAAACAGACCAAAACCTCTGCTTTCCTGGAATTTACATTGTATTTGCTTAATTACTTAGTGTTTTGGATGAAGCCATCTTTTGAAAGTCTCAGACATTGGTCACAGATGGTCTGTAGACTACTTGGCATTCACATGCATCCCTACATTTCTAACAATACAGTATTCTGGACATTATCAGGCTTGTCATAATATAGTATGTATTTCTTAGGTTTGGCATATTACTCCATCAGTGAAGGGTCTCC
Organism: Kogia breviceps; assembly: GCF_026419965.1. Classification (NCBI taxonomy): domain Eukaryota; kingdom Metazoa; phylum Chordata; class Mammalia; order Artiodactyla; family Physeteridae; genus Kogia; species Kogia breviceps. The sequence goes on along the minus strand of NC_081314.1, from coordinate 108,799,451 downwards.
AGCAACCCATCAAATATAGTTCAGAGTTAGAAAATTGTTAGGACATTGTTAAATATTGTGGAAGTTGTGCAAACTTTCATTCTGAAGGATATTAAAAATAGATAATTCAAGGTTTTACAGTAAAGATAGAATAAGAGATTAGCTTTTTTAAGTTAGGCATGGTCTCCTCCACAGAAAAAGCTCATCCCTACGAGATTTTTCTGTACTTATTCAAAGAGTATCATGTCTGTCTTGAAAATCATGATAGGTTGAATCACTTTTACTAATGGAAGCAAGACACATCCTCAGTAACATCAGGTATGTTGCTGCCCAGAACAGATAAGGACATTTGGTCTATTCATTTTTATGTTAATCCCTTCTTGAAGTTGTACACCTCTAAATTTAAAGTGCTCAGTCCAAATTATTTAGTTTTTGCCATGTTTGCTCTCTGCAATACCCTTACCATAATGATACAGGCAAGCCCCTGTCTTTTCTCTGCCATACACTAAGAGGACTTCTTAGGCAATGACTATCCGTTTTGGAGACTTTGACAATTTTGTCACTTGTCAGTTTTATCATATTTCCTTACCTTTTCCAGTAAATTTTACTAAATAATATATTTTGCAGAAAATATCTATAATATACTGTAAATCTTACATTCATGTCATTCTCATTATGCATTTTAATGCAGAAATTTAATGAGGAAACACTGCATAAAGAGGAGAATGATAAAGAGATGTGTCTTATCTCAACACTTTTTAGTGTGGAAATGGGTGAATCTCTATGAATCAGGAATCAAACGTGACACTTTCTTTTCTTGATTCCTCAGGGCTCAGATGAACTCATCGCATGGTCCAGATAAGGTAAGTAAAAGAATGTTATGTGATCAGATAAAGATCACATGTAGGCCTTCATAACCCATCTTAATTAGTACCAATCATGAAATTAATTAAACTAAACCTAAAAATAAAGTTGTGCTAGTAGCTGTGAAGACCTCTGGGCTTTGTGTCATTGAGCTGATCTTAAATACCTGAATCTTCAGCTGCAGCGGCTGCTGCTTCTGCAGAGCCCTCTAGTGGAGAGCATGGCTATAACAGTTTCCTAAACCAGGGACTTGACAATAAAAAATCTTCCATGAAATCCAGTGACGTGAGAGCACTGGCACATGCCATTACTCCTTCACATGTTTAGATGTGATGGTACCTCCAATAGACAGGTTTCTTATATGAGAGCTTGACTTGTAAATTTATTCCAGCTTTTGTGTTCCAAAGTGAATTGAAAAAAGTCTAAGTTCTTACTTGGGCCTTGACTTCTGCAAGTGTTTCAAAAAAAATAATTATTGAATATTCAAGCCTAAACTAACTAAGTTAAAGAAATTGAAAAGTTAACACATTTGAAATAATAAGAATATAACATGCACATTTTGAATCCTTTCATTGCCATAATTAAGAACTGGTGGAGGGTTTAATTTTTTTTCTAGAAAAAAATTTATATCATCAGTATATTTGTAATTAAAGTTTTAGGTTCACTCCCCTTTACCTTGATTTATTTTTTTCAATTCAGTTAGCTTTTGAGCTTCAAACACCTCTGTAAAATGCATATTTTTTATTTAAGGAAATAGATTTGGATATATAAAAACCTAGAGTTTGTGACCGAAGTAACTTCTGTCTTAATTTGAGAAATACTGCACAGGTAAAGATGATTGACATTAAGATGTGGATTACCTGCCACATTTTAAATTATTTATCATTATTTAACCACTATATTGACATGACAGAATAGGGATCACTGACCCATAGCACAATCTAGGAGACAAATTAGAAAAGCAGGTGAGGTTATTTGGGCACTTGTGGAAACCAGAGCATCCGTGAAAAATCACAAATGTTTGACACTGTTGAATATAAGATCCCTATGACTTAATACGTATTATTTTTCCGGATCCCAGCTGAATTGACGACTATGGTTAGACAAGCACATAATCAGTTAATTTTTCTGTACTGAATAATGGTATTTTATGTTCAGGCTTACAAGATGCTTGAGAAACAAAATTGAAGCCATGTGTTCTCAAAATATACTTCTATAGAGCATTTAATAATCCTTTACCACCTTTCTTTTTTTTATTAAAAATTACTCTGGATGCACCTACATTTTTACCTAAGCCATAAATATAGCTTCAGTTATGACGCCATTAAAACAAATTTCCTTCAATTAGTTAGACATATTGCTATATTTGTTTTACCAAACCATATATCAATGCACCAAAAAGCTCATAAAAGGGTCATTTGTATTTCAAATTATTTCATTAGAAATGAAAAAATTACTTTTTCATCTTTAGGTAAACTTCCTAATACTTGTAAACACAAATTCATTTTGTATTAAGTCATAGGTTTGTTTTTACAATCGTTTTCCTATGTTTGTTAAGGTTGCAAATCTCCTTGAACAGTTGAAAATTGGCCACTTAATACATATCTTGAGAAATTATCATCCAACTGTAATGATCACATATTCAACATATCTGAAATAAAATGAAAGAGTTTGTCATACATGCTTGTGTTGAACAGTGTCTTCTCTTTTCTATATAATGTTTGGTATTTACCTTGTCAGGAAAGAACTTAAAATATTGAGCAGATAATTTATACCCTTGAAACAGTTAATTAACAATGCAGATCAGTAAATTATAAAATGCTTAAAAGAGTGATTTAGATAGAAGTGAAATAAGAATTCACAACAATGATGAATTCATCTTGACTATATACCTTCAAGAAGAGGGATTTAGGGTAATAAAGTATTGTCTGACTACTTTGTGGGAGTGTTAGATTTATCTTGAAGTTTACTGAGAGATATGGTTGAATTGATTAAGCTGTGATTCCCATATTTTTACCATCTGATATTTTAATATTTTAATGCTTGTATTTAAATATATACTATATATTTATTTTAATTTTCCAAACAAAATGTATGTATTCTGGTACTCTGCCATTTAAAATATTGTCAGATCTGCAAAGACATTGCCTAGGAACTTGTCAGAGTTGCAGAATTTCAGGCCCTGTCCTGGATTTACTAAATCATTTGAACTAAGATTTTCTAAGTCTGCATTTGAACAAGCTCCCCCAATGTCCTGCATATTAAAGATTGAGACCTCCTGCTCTAGAAAACACAATTGGCTAGAGTATTGACACAGTATTTCGTGTGTATGTGTGTATGTGAATGTTCTTAAGTATGTAAGTGTATACGTGTGTGTAGATAGGAGTATTTCTCAAAAACTGACTTAAAAAGACTGCGATACAGGTTCTGTTTCAGGCAAAACACTCCCTTCACTCCACCACCTCCAGCCACATATGCTCTTGTTCAGAGTTTGCTCAGAGTTTTGGGATGTTTTCCTTAGATTTCAAGATGAACTCGTGGCTTGTTTTGACTGTCTTTTGGCAAGAGAAATGGAAGACTAGGAAATAACGGCAGTAATAAAGTTTGTTTTTAAAAATGGAGAAATGTTCCAGAGGTAATAGTGAAAATAAGTATAAGAGTATGTTTTAAATAGCATTGGTTAGTTGTAACAAGCAAATCACATTTATGATCTATTTTTTGCTTTTCTTTTGATAACTTTATAACAACTGAATGAGCATTTTTCAGCTAACTCAGGCATGCTAATTTTTATATTGATTGCATAAACTTGCACGTTCAAATCCAAGATATATTAATTCAGTGGATATCAGTTAAAGCATAGCAAATTAATTTGTGCAACCTACTGTGACTATTTTCAAATCCAAAATCCAGTAATTGTTCCAAAAATCACAGCCCTTCAAACCGTTTTCTTGGATTATTCTGTTCTTCTAATCACTCTCAAACACTTCAGTAACAGAAGATTTCCTGCAAATTTTCTCCTAGGTATTCTTTTCTAATACTTTCTTTGTATAATGTAAGATCTTTCCTGTTGTTTGCCTTTGACTGTGTTGAACATAATGAAGTCACTAATGTTTTAGACTTTCTCTATCTGTAAAATGATAGGCTCCAAAGAGTTTTGCAGCTCTAAATATGATTTTTCTGAGAGGGGATTCCCAGTCCTGTGGTCTTTCCATTAACTGGAAAAAAACATTTTTGTTTTTAATTTTCACCAAACTCTACCTTTTTTTTTTTTTTCCTTTTGGCTGACTGTTCCCTTCCTGAAATTTTCAGTTATCTTGTCATCTCCAACTCACTCTCTCTTTACCTTTCTTTTATGATATTTATTCCTACTCAATGAATTCTGATAATTATACATCCTCCATCTGCCTTTTGAACATTTTATGTAACAGGATTGAATTTTCTCTCACTGTTTATGATCCATCTGGACAACTTCATCTACCGCAGTGGCTTAAGCTACTACCAATCTGCTAATGACTGTTCAATTTGCAGTCTCTAATCTGTCTTCCCTTCTAGGCATTTACATCTAACTTTTGGCTTAAATATATCTACACGTGCATCTCACCATGTCCTAAGCAGAAGTCGTTATTTCCCCACCTTTTCTTCCTATCCCAAATTTAATCCCCTAAACTCCTTTGTCAATTAATTGTATCACTAGTCAGCCAAACTCAGGAGAGATAAATCTTATAGGCCTCTTGCATTTTGTAATACTCTCACTACACCTTGCTTTCCCCTTTTTTAGGCTTGCCTTCTTAAGCTAACCTTCTTGAAACGGTAATACATTTACTGTTTTTACTTCCTCACTTTCTATTTACTCTTTTATCTGAATCCTACTTGCAGACCAAGTAACCCACCAAAACTGCTACCACAAGAGTCACTAAAACCTTCAGTTGTCAAACCCAGTTGTCACTTTTTAGTCAACATCTTATTGGATGTTTTTGTCGAATGCATTTTTGACCATCAGCTGATTGTGAAACCCTTAAAAAGTTGGCTTCCAGTAGGCTAATCCCTTCTAGTTCTTTGCTCTTCTCTGTTTCTGCCTGTGTTAAATACAGGCTTACCTCATTTCATTGAACTTTGCTTTATTGTGCTTCGCAGACATCGTGTTTTTTACAAATTGAAGCTTTATGGCAACACTGCGTCAAGCAAGTCTATCAGTGCCATTTTTCTAACAGCATATGCTGTCTTCTTGTTGCTGTGTCATATTTTGGTAATTCTCACAGTATTTCAAACGTTTTCATTACTATTATGTTTGTTGAGGAGATCTCTGATCAGTGACCTTTGATGTTACTAATTAATTAATTAATTGTTTTAAAATTAAAGTACATTGGTTTTTTTTTAGACATTGCTATAACATGATTAATAGACTACAGCATAGTGTAAACATAACTTTTATATGCACTGGGAAACGAGAAAATTTGCGTGACTTTCTTTATTGTCATAGTTGCTTTACTCTGGTGGTCTGGAACCAGCCTGTAGTGTCTCCGAGGTCTGTCCATACTAGTATATGCTCAGGTTTCATTCCTGGCCAACTGATCTTTCAGCCAACACTTTGCTTACATGAATGAACCTACTTATTTTTTCATACTAATTACAGTGGTCCCTCCCTCAGCATCCTTCAGGGATTTTTCTAGAACCTCCTTGAATACCAAAATATGTGAATGCTCAAGTCCCTTACATAAAATTAGAAGCACAATCAATACAGTCAGTCCTCCATATTATGGGGTTCAGCATCTGTGGAACAGAGGGTCACCTGTATTTGCAGAGGAAGTTATTTCCAAAGGAACAATTCCAGTCAAAGTCTTTGTCTCCTAATAGTTCATCTACTCTGGCTTTCCCTCAGGTCACTTCATCTATATAAACCTAAAATAGGAATTTTGTATTATGCCCATTCTCTCTTCTCAAATCTCTCTTGCAGTCCTGACTACCTCCTCACTCAAGGCACAGATTGAAAGGCCTCCTAGATATATCCAGCTACCTCATTGCTCATAATCAATCTATGAAATTGTTTGCCAATTCCACCCAGTTACATTTGTGTGACTTGTAGTTCTACCATCACTGCTCAGTATGAGACCCTCTAGATCTCTTTTCTAGATCAAGATTTTAAAAATGTATTAAATGATTTTAATGTGTCAAGCACTAGGCTTACACTTTATCTGTACCATCCCAAATCTCATATAATCCTTACAACATCCCTATGAGATAGGATCTATTATTATTAGAATTTTACTAAGAGTAACAGAGCCAGGGCAGTGTGGTTCAAGAGCCCCACTTGTACCTCTGCATGATGTTGGGTATTCTATTGTGAAGGGATCCTAATTGGTCTCTTGGCTTCTAATTGTTGTTTTTGCTTCCGTTTTACCCTCCCCACTTAACTATGTCAAAACCATCTTTTTAAAATGCTACTTGAACATGTCTCTCTTCTGCCTCGCATCACCCTCAAGTCCAGGCTCCTTAGAACAGCTCACAGAATTCACTATAACCTTGCTCCTCCCTAACCCTCCTGTCTCCTCTTACCCATACCCCTTGACACTGCCTCCAAATCCATGCGCTAGTAATAGAGGTATATGTTATTTCCTCCAAAAATCATGCTTTTCATGTTTCATCCCTCTTCTCCAAACTCTGTTCTTTAAAACACATCTTTCCAGGTGCCACTCAACTGCCATCTATTCCAAGGAATTTCCCTTTAATTCCTAACTTGAGATACCCCCACCCCTCCTCCTTGTGCTATGAAGATACTCTACATGCACCTCTATCTAACACTTGCATAATTTCTTGCTGTGATTCTGAATTATTTTAAAGGGCCCTCTTATTCATGGTTTTGACCTCAGTGTCTAGCACATGATTAAGCACATGTTAGGCACTCACCTTCTGTTGAACTGAACAATGAGGGGAATTAAATATTGCAAATATCTTAGTCATCTCCCTCTTCCTCAGCCCCCAAAATCCATTTTCTTTCCTTTGGGGTATATAGTTTGTTTCGCCTCAAACGTGTGTTTTAATTTCATCATGTATCTTCCTTCTTTCTGTCAGTTGGATTCTAGTTCAGTTCCTTATTATTTTAGTTATTTTAAAATGGCTTCAAATCTCACCATTCTGCCTCTGATTTTCCCTCCTTCACATTCAGCAGTGGTTCTCAAATGTCAGGGATCAAAAGGATTACCTGAAGAGCTTGTCAAGTTGCAAGTTCTTGGGTCCCAACCTCAGAGATTCAGATTCCATGAGCCTGTGGTGGTTAGAAGGGATGTGCACTTCGTTTTCTTTTTTTTTTTTTTTTTTAGAAACTGTTTATTTTCCGTCAACCTATTTCCATTTTACGAGTTTGTGGAAGAACAGTTTAAGACCACCCAGGGGTTGTTCCTACCCACTCAGTGGCCCGAGCAGTGGGAGATGCAGACCAGTGTTGAGTGGTGGGCTGAGCACTCCAGTCAGTGGGGAACTGCTGAACAGGCACAGGGGGCACCTGCACACCTTCAGACCAGTCCACCACCTCAAGCTGAGGAGCAGTGAACTCAGGAGCGGGAGCGGTCCATTCACCCTGAAATTCCTCCTTGGCCACAGCCTTCTCAGCTGCCGCCTGCTCTTCCTTTTCAATCTCTTCAGGATCTCTGTAGAAGTAGAGATCAGGCATGACCTCCCACGGGTGTTCACAGGAGGTGGTGCCTCCTGTGAACACATGTGCAGAACTTCCCGGGCAAGTATCCACCACATCAGACCCACTGAGTGAGCTCCCTTTTTAGGATCTTAAAACAGGATACATCAAGTTAGTCTGAAAACAGAAATGCCTGAGAGGTCCTAAGTGAGAAATAATGGAGAAAAGCTGAAGAAAACACAAGCCATTTTAAAAATGGTTTTTCATCTCTCCTTAAAGCTTTCATACATTAAAATCATATATTTGTAGCAAGTATTACTATCAAACTCCACTTATTGGGCCAGAGACCCTTGTGGTGTTAGCAAAAAACTTGTCCCTCAGGTAGCACACTACCTACACTTGTGAGTTCATCGGCCAGTGGCCTCAACTCCAAGTTCTAACAATGTGCAGGGGACGTGCACATTTAATAAATATTCCAGGTACTTCAATAGCAGGTGGGCCCTATACAACAGGTGGAGACGCTCAATGCTATCAGTAATTTTTTTTCCTAAAACCCAGATATAATCAAGTTCTTACTTGCTGAAACGCTTTTTATGTCCCTCTTTCATCTAGAATATATTGTAAAATCACTGACACGTGGCATAGAAATTTCTGCAGTTTCCAATCTGCCTTTCAAGGAACATCTACCACTCTGTCCCTCTACCTCATCTCTTTCCTGTATCCTAACCCTTTTGGTATCACATATGCTCTTTGCTCTATACATGTCAGATGCTTTCTTTTGCCCTGACTTAGAAACTATTATGATTTTGTTTATGTTCCATCTGCTTGCCTGCAGGGCCTTCCAAACCATTCTCCAATTAGCAAACTCCTACTCATCCTTCAAACTACAGCTCAGTTATTACTTTCTTGATGAGGCTTTCCCTGAATTGGCTGCCCACACCTCTCTCCTTCCTACTACTACTTTGGCTAAATTCCTTGCTCCCCTCTGTTTGCTGACATCATTCTTTTTCACATCTATTCAAAATGGCATTCAGATTATGGAAACTTCTTGTTATCCAATGTCTCTTGAGCTAGAGAGTCTATAATTGAGAGATCCTATATTATTTACTTTCTTTTCCCAGGCCAGGAATTGCTTTTTACTTATTTTCACACTATTGTAGCTTCTTTCAAACATGAATGCCTCTTTCTACAGTGATAAGCGGTTTAAGTGTGAAAAGAGAAGTAGTGTAAGGGGAAGCCAGTGTACGTGGATATCAGCACATTGCTATGTTTTTCCAAAATGTTTTTAAATTGTCACTTCCAAATAAGGCTTTGTTTTCTTCCAAGTTTCAGAAAAATTTTATCTAAACCTAGAACAGTGGAAAGACTAAAATTGTGTTGGAAGTTTAAAAAGTGCCAGAGGCACCACTATCTGAATCTTCTGTTCAGTACCTGTCATTATTTTCAATTCTGACATACTTGGCACTTGAAGGGGGTTCTACAGCCTCCAGTGACATAATGTGGGAAGAAGTCAGAGATACAAAGTAACAAGGCACACACACAAAAAGTTAGCAGTCACTCTTTTTTCCTGGCTTCCTCTACCCACCCACCTCCAACCGTTGATCCCAACAGACAAACTAGTATCAGAAGCCACTTATTAAAATTCATGTGAAAATCATGTTCTCTCATTAAAAACATAGTGTTTGTGAAAAGAATACTAATTAACAAGGCCTTTCAAATCCTTATTTAGATTCTACAACTTAAAGCTCTAAAATTGATCACTGATCTTACAGCTGTCAACTTACCTTTACTTTCCAGAGTTGTGCAAGGAATGTAAGTCTTGTTTTCTGTTTAGAATAGGAAAAGACTGATGAGCAGGAGGATACTTGAGTGATCATTTTCTGGGGAATATTTTAAAGATACGCAAGAATAGTTCTCAAAATAGAAATTACAAAATTATTTGGCTGAAATAGATTGCAATTATGTTGTCCAGCAAGGGAACTGGAAATAAGAGAAACCGTTTATAACCATGGTGTAAAGTAAGTGAGAAAGTGTAAGGACACTATTATTTAGTCTTTGGATTTGGTATGCTAAAGAACAGCTTCCAACTATTATCAGATTGGAAGTGGCTGGAAAGCTAAATGGGAAGCTGTGAATAATGCATTGTTTATCTCACAGAACTCAGAGATCCTAATGCTAGATAGTGAAGGAGAGAGGGTAGTGATGTACTGTCAAGAACTTCAGGCTTGACTTCTATTACTCTTATTTATACCCACAGCATAGAACAAGGGATGCGTGCTGACCTGCTCACTTCCTTAGATGCTGAAGGTTACTTCCTAGTTTGGAAAACCAAAGTGCACTTTATGCACACGGAAATCCTGTGCCAAATCTCTTTAAAAAGTCCTGACACCACTTGGTGTAGAACTGAAGAGACTTCCTGATCTGGGGTGCATATTAGTGTCTTTCTGCACCAGAAAGGGCTTTGTGAAGAGTTATGATCCCATTGAACACAGTGAAGGAATAATCCCAATTTTCCTTTGAATACAATCAACAATCTTTTCTTTTAAATGAAGGGCTCCTTTTCTTTTAATAACAAACATTTCTCTGGCATTTCAGTTTCTTTTCCATTCACTCTGCCACATGACACTCTAGCAGGGTTTCTGGTTTCTTCGGGGATTAACCTACAAGAGCATGTACTGCAAACAATAAAATAGCTGCTTTCCATTGAAAATAAGGAGGGGTTGTTTTTCTCTCCCCACCGCTACTCTCCACCACCGCACCATCATAACTTCGGGATTTCCTGCGCCTTTGGTGACGCCCGCGACCCCCACCCCCTTCCGCCCCAGCTCGGTGCTTCAGAGCTGCCTGCGAGACCGCGAGCGCTGTCCTGTTCTTCTTCAGCGCTCGCTTCCGACGGCACTAGGACCCAGGGATGTCCCTGAGCGAGGTTCGAGGAAAGGCAGCCAGACTCCTCCTTATCTCCAGTGTCAAACTTGACATCAGCCTGCGAGCGGAGCATGGTAACTTCTCCAGCAATCAGAGCGCTCCCCCTCACATCACTGGCATGCTTCATGGAGATATGCTCCTCTCACTGCCCTCTGCACCAGCAACATGGATTGTCACCTCTCCATCTTCCTCCTTCTCAGCTGCTCTGTTCTCAGTTGCTTCGGGGAACTGATTCTCCAACCTTCCAATGAAGGTAAGCCAGGTACAGCGACGCGCACAGCCCTGCCCCGCGGGGCTAAAGCTTTTCCAAGCACGTTCTCACCGAAGCCTTCTCAGGTCATCGAGGTCCCTCCGAATAAAGCAGTTTGCTCTCAGAGTAAACTAAAGAGGTGCTTTTATTTTCCGCTGTCTTCTAAAACACTCTAAGAGATAATTTTGGATTGCCTAAACCTAAAATGTGTTTTAAATCTGATACCAATTCAAGCAATTATCTTGTTTGCCAATTTTAAGCAGAAAGATAGAAAAATCCTCCAGTTTTACAACTCGGTATGTTAATTGCCAAATAGTCATAGCAGTATTTTATTTCCTAATTATGACCATGTAGTACTCTGAGAAGTTTAAAAGAATATTCCACCCTCCTCTCTAGATTCTTTAGTATGTTTAAAGGTAATGACAGGTTGTTCCACCTTAGGATCATGGCATTTATGAATGGGCTAAAGCGAAATCAGAGTTTGCTGAAGCGGAGATGTGTGTGTGTGTGTGTGTATTTATGTTGCAACTGCTGTATTGAAGTGATGTGTATCCCGCCAGGCGGTGGTTTGCTCTGTGGTACAGGTTCTAATGAGCAGCATATGCCACGTTAACATAAGTAATATTTGCAGAAATTACAATAAGCTGAGATTGGATTTTCTTTGTTTAAGGGCTTATATACGAATAGGAGAATGTATTTAATGAATAGTGAAAACTCCTGGGTAGGTGTAGTAAATAACTGAACAGCAAATTAAGAAAGAATGTTCATATGCAGCAAATGATATTTCCTTAGTTCTGGGTTATTTATTTTCCTCCTAATGGGCATTCATCCCTTTTCAATGGATTAAAGTGCAAACCTAATATTAAGGACACCAATGTTTCCTATAAGATTTTGTGCTTAATAGAGACATTGCCTTTTTCCTGTATACCTTTTATGATCTATTCCTAATGATTTGTGAATATAATCGCTAACTCTTAAGAAAAACTTTTCTGAATATTTGATTGCTTTCAAGCAACACTTACAACTTTGATTTCCTCTTAATCATTTTGAACTTGTAACAATAATATTTAGCAATTTAGCAATACTGAGAAGTTGATGTGCAAATGCTGCATTATATGTTATGTCACTAACTAAAAAGTATATTGGCAAGCCAGTACCATTGTATATTGTATATATTATTTTTAAAAAACACAAGTAAAAACTCAAAAATATTTAGAAACTTTTTAATTAAATATAAAAACTGCCTCTCATATTTGGTGACCTACTTTCTCTGCTAATAGAGCAGTTTAATTTCATTCTTTCCTTAGTGACTGCTTTTATCAACTTGGCAGATTTCATCAAATTTTTTGTCTTTCTTTATTGGGAAATTAAAAATTCTAAAATAAAAGGATCAAGAAATTATCTTACCTTCAAGTGACTTTTTTTTACAAATCAAATTAACATGTTTATTTGAAAGTAATGGTCAATTATTTTTTATGAATGAAAGGCAAGCGTAGTTATCTGTATAATGAATAACATATAAGTATGTTAAAATTAGTGTTTATTCTTTTTGTTTCTTTGAAAATATTAAAGTGTTGATAATAGCTAGAAAACAGTAATATTATTCCCATATTGCTATGATGAATTATATTTCTCCAGATGGAATATTTATAAACTATTTAGATAATGGATTTTAGTGAATTAATAATGCACAGGGATATAGCGAGTCATTAATGAGAGTCATTATTTTTGTGCAAAACGTAACCTTTCAGTAAATTGCAAGAGGAAAAAGGCCTTTTAAACTTATTGACACTTATATAAAATTAATGAATATTAATTTAATGAAATAGGAATTATCAAATGCAAATTGCTTTTAAGCCACACCTTATGTATATGTGGGTATATAATGCATATTATTATATAGGCAGGTACACATTGACAATATGTATATAAAAAGGTGAATATATTCAGAAAGCTGACATAATTACATTTAATTTGCTTGAGCAAAAGTTTATCTATCCATTGTTTGTGGGATTATTCTTTCCAGATCACGTCCTATGGTAGTCTCCTTTCCCTTCTGAGGTCATGAAGGGAAGCTTTGAAACAAAATGTAAAATGAATGATTTAACTTGGGTAATATTTGAGTAAGATTTCAAATATTAATGCAATAGCTTGGGACATAGTAGTAAAGTTGAACAACATGAAAAGTGAAAAATCCAAGTATGTGCCAAGATTTCTAAGCAATTCTTCTAACAATGTTATTTGAATAAAAAGCAATGCTTATGAAAATTCATATATTGGATAGAAGGAATAATGATAAAATGAATCTCATTAATAAAGGTTTCTAATATAAATTTTGAGAACTGAAATACAAAATACTAGGTTGTATTTAAAATGATATGTTAAAAATTATATGTCAACACTATAGAAAATTTACTAGAAATTTACTAGAATTTATTTTGCAATCTATTATGAAGATAGTCAAGATAGAACTAAAAGAGAACAAAAACCTAACCACTGAGTTAATTGCTAGGAGATGTGCCATTGTGTGACTTATTTTTAAATTTGAGAATTGATAATCAAATATCAATTTTGAAATGCCATGGGTCCATGATAAGAGAAAAATACTTAGAAAAAAAGTTTAGTATGAACTTTCCTTTTATTAATCCAGTTACAGATAACTTTCTAATACGCCTTCAAGAAAATGATTCCAGATGACACTTTCTATGACTGGCCTCTTTGATGATAATTATTTATAATTTTGATGATTATTTAAATCAAGAATTGGCCTATATACTTAAATAGAAACTTTACAAAAGTTGCAGGGAACTTTATTAAAATCTTACCAGGTCTGTTTACATGACACACCAAGAAAAGACTTCCATGGGAAAGCAACTACTTTTCATGACAAAATAGGATTGTTACATTATGTATTATTATAAAAGTTTATATATTTGCTCCCTGTTGCCATCCTAGATGAATGATGATAATGTTAAATAAAAATAACTTTACAAAGAGGTTAAAACTTGATATAAAGTAAAGAATCGACTATTGTTTGTTTAATCTCTTTTAGCAGTGGATAAAGTAATCTCTTTAGACACTTTTCTACATTTGAAGCTTTCTGAGGCAGAATGCATTGCTTATTCATCAGTACATAATATACTAAATCATTTTTCTATCCAAAAGTGTTTGTAATTTAGATTAACATTTACCTATAGAGTTCTTTACACTGGAAATCAGTTTTCAAAATTAAAGTGAATAAAATTCAGTCTTCATATGTACACTGCTTTTGGGGGGAGACTTTTATTGGTGTGGTAGGCACACTATATGAAATGTAGTCCACTGAACATAAGTCACTTAAGTACAAAAGGATACTATGTGATCGTTTAAAGTGTAAAAGTAAAACTTCGAGATGAACACTGTATGATTCCCTTTGAATATTAGGCAAATGATGGAGACAATAAACATTTAAATAATAGATTTTTCCCTTTTTAAAAATCAGTATGACTTGGCATCATTTTCATGTATAAACACTTATCCTCAAATAATAACACATTGTGTTTGAAATATTAATAGAGAACTAAGCTGTCATATCACCTTTATAGTTATTTTTTAAAGAGAGTTTACATTTGCTTTTAATAGCATTTTATCATTCTAGACTAAATAATTGAATGCATTATACATTTTTGTAATTTAATAGCTTTCCTAATGGCTCGCCCCTACTTCCCCCCAACAGTTATAACTTTGCTATTTGCCCGGAGGTAGGAGAAACCTTAATTTCACTATTTTATAACCCACAACAGTTAACACTTGACCTAGGTCATTAACAGGATTATCAGCAAATTTGTTTAAGCTTTTACTGACAACCTGAATTGCTACGATAATATTTTGATTGTGCCGGAAAGAAACTTCTTGCAACCTCTCAAAATCTATCATGAAATTAATTCATTCTGAATCTATATCTTCCTAAAGACTAATATTGATAATAATAATTCAAGTGGGGAAATATCCACTTTCATACCCCATTCTCCTCACTCTCATGTTTTATATATCACGCCATTCTTGTCCTTGTTATAAATGAGCAATTAAAAACTCTTAAATAGTAAATATTCTTGCAATAACAATAGATTTATAAATACAAACCAGCTTCATCGTAACTATGAACAGATTCAATTTTATACTTTCTTATTATTGGTGCTGTAGTTAATATGATTTTTCTACCCATTTCAAGATATAAAGTCAATTGAATATGTTTATAACTCAGAAGCAGCTGGAACCATAAAAGGGAAACTACATATAACAAAACAACATTACCCCGTATAAGATTATGGTGCATTTTATATAAAGTTGTCTTTCCCATGAAACACTAATAATTGGGAGCTACAACGAAAAGTACATAAAATGAATACAAACATTTTAAACAAAACGTTGTGTACAATCAGAACTTAAAGGTATTTTTTTAACATTGTGTAGTAGATTTAGGGAGTTTCATGTGAAGATTTTTATTACTTGAATATAATTATGGTTTACTCTTTGCTTTTATAAACAATTTAGTAGTTTCACCTTGACTCATAAGACACTTATTATCTTTAAAGAAAAGACTTAATAAGATTCTTTATCGTGTCTATATATTATCCACATTTTAATATTCAAATTTTGGTGTGTTCTTTAAGAGTCCTTCACTTTTAATAGTTTCTCAAAATAACTTTCTTTATGAAGATCCCTAAATGTCAAAATTGTTTCTGAAACTCTGGAGTTTTTCTGAAATAAAATATATGCAATTTTTAAATATCAAATAATCAGTTACATATGCAAAGGATTTTTAGAGGCAAAACATATTTCTACAGTATATTTGATTTACTAACTTCAACACAAATGGAAACAGCAAAACTGTTCTTGAGAGTTACATTCTTCAAGTCATAAAATCTTCAAGAAAATATTAATAAAACTTTCCACAAATCATCAAAACTTGATAAGTTCTTACAGACATTTACTTACTAGGAAATCTCTGATGGGGGTTACCTTTGATTTTAGTCATTTTCCAATGATTTTGTTTGGCATAAATACTAGATGGAAGGAGAAATATGTATTGCTTGGAAGAACACTGTTTTGCAAATCATTTTCTGTCAAGATCCTCAACTTTATTTTTTACACACTTGTCTTTAAAACTTTTAATAAATCTTGTTCTTTTAATTCCTGTTTGATAAAAGATTTAGAAAAATAGATGCAGGTGCCCCCTTTTTTATTCTGTTTTCAGAGATCTGGATTTTATCATCAGGGAGGGTCAGAGCAGGGCTTTTACCAAGTGCACAAGTAGCTTTCCACAGATTTTTCAAATAAAGGGATGACTGGTGGTATAAAACGTTCATTATATTATTCATCCAGGTATACTGAAAACCAGGCTTTGAAATTTATTTCTAAGAAATTTGAAAACCTTAATTCTTCTGTAATGACTTTAGAAATAAAAACATTCTTGGACGTTTATAAAATGCAAAGGATTCCAAGACACAAATCAGTCTAGGCAGACACCCCTCCTGGAAATCAGGGTGTGGGCACATGTGAACCCCTTGATTTCACTCTCTGTGTCTGTTACCAGCCCCCTAGAATCAGGTAGTTCTTGGAATCTGGCAGAAGTTTTCCTCTTGGAAAAGTCTCAAAGTCGGCAAGTTTTAGTTTGCCTACTACCAGCTTTCTGTGAAAATAAAAAAAAAAAAAAAAAAAGGTGGTGGATTACAAAGAGAAAAAATGTCTTTGCAAGAGAATAGAAAATAAAAAGTCGATTAGAAAGATGGAGAGGTAGAGAAATGCAAAGATTCTAAAACCAATAATATTTGTCTTTTGCTTAAAAGAAAAATATTTACTACGTCAAACATCTGGCTAATCAATTTTTGGTAGATCTCTAAAAACCTGCGCGCGCGCGCGCGCACACACACACACACACACACAAGGGTGTGTGTTTGGGGAGGCGTGCAGGTTTGGGGGGCGTTGCGTGCTTTTGTTTCTCCTCTCAAGTTTACACACTTTTGATTTTTCCTCTGAAGAAAATATTTTGTCTAGGAAAGTTTTGAGAGTGTAAGCCAAACCCCTTTGGAAGCCTGGGCGTATGCATGTGGAGGATGGATGGAATCAAAACCAGTTCAGCAGTAAAGCCTCCAACTTGGAGTGATGTTATTAAACTGGAAGCCCTGAGTGGGGAACCCCCTCCCTCCCTTCATTTTAAACCATGTCCTGCTGTTCCAGTCAAAGCAGAGGGTGAAAATCCACATAATCCAAACCAACATGGTGAAGTCAGAATAATAGGCGAGGAATGAGGGGGAAAACAAGTGGCAGCACTGTACAAATAAACTGTTGTGAATAACCTTAGCCATGAACTGGGGTGGCCACAGGAGGTATGATGGCGCTTCTCTTCCTTCGCATCACACCTCCCACATTTGATAATGCAATATTGATTAAATTCCAAAAGTGTGCCCTGAGAAATTTTAGCACGAAACAGAGCTTTACGGGGAATTCCAGGGATGTGGCAACTGAGGGATGAGCAGGCGCCCTCGCGGCCACCACACCCACCACCAGGGCATCTTAACCTCAAACTCTCCGCCGCCGCCGGGACCAGGCTCATAGGTGCGGCGGGAAAACGGAGTCTACCAACAATTCACTACTCTTCACTCCTAATCGGATTCAAGATCGGATAAGAAAAGCCCATCTCCTGGTCCACGTCCTCCAGCTCAGCTCAGCCCTCGGGGTTCGGTGGTTCTTTGTGCGCGAGCGTCTCCGCGCCCGGCGGCCAAAGCGCGCTGCCTGGGCGCTGCGAGTCAGTGCGGCTTCCCGCGGGCGGCGGGCGGCAAGCACGCGCGGAGCCCCTGCGGCGTCCGGCTTCTTGCTGGCGGTCGGCGCCGGACGCTCTCAGCCCGGGCGGAGGCTGGAGCCAGGGGAACGCGAGGGCGCCAAATTCGGCGGAAACTAGCGCCGGGCGTAGGCGGGGCTGGCGAGAGGCAAACGTGCGCCCTCTGCCTGCGACCACGGAGCTGCCGGCGCTCGGAGAGGCGGCGTCCTCCCCAGCACCTGGACTCTCCTTACCTGGGGAGAGCGCGAGCAGCTCGGACGCGCCAGGCAAGTCCCGACTTTCACAACAGACTCTGACCCGAGGTCTCTGTCGCCCCCATCCTCAACTCCCCACCTCCCCCCATAGCTGTCAGTCTTTGCAGCTTGGCGTCCATAGTTGGCGCGGTCTGGCCTCCTAAGTTCCGGCCCCGCGAGGTGACAGGTGCAGGAGGGGGACAGCGTTCTCCAGGGTTCACAGAACTCCCTGTAGAGTTGGGAAAGCGCCTCGTAGTCGGCCCGCTCGGTTGGGACGAGCCTGAGACGTCCATTGTCCTGCTTGCTGCTGTGTTTCCCGACCCCGTTGCTATTTCTTGAATTTTCAAAAGATGTCTCTCTAGACGAAAATGAAGAACTTTTTTTTTTCCAGTTTTCGTTAAGTCCATCTACTGATGCCACCTGTTAGGTCCCTCGGGAGAGCTAAGGGGCATGTTCTACAAACCCCCTCCCCACCCCGTGCACAATCGAAAGTTGTCTGTTTTCCCCACAGCCCCATATTTGATTGGCACCGTTTTTTAAATTAAAACAGTATTTTCCCTCTTCTGATTTTGGGAATAAACCTGGAATGGGCCAGGAAGGGTTTCTGGGAGCGGCATTACCGAGGTAGGTTAGTAGCTGGATGATGCTGATGTCTGTGTGGTCATCAAAACTTTAGTGTTTTTCATAAAAGATAGAATTGTTGAATCCAGGGCATTCCAAGACTAAATATGGCTTCAGTGTCATGCCCAGTAATCAGATAACAATTACACAGACTTCCACGGGCTGCAAAGATTTTTCCCTTACATTGTCATTGAGTACTTACTGGACCTCATTTAATCTTAAAGCCGCCCTAAAGTAGGTATTATGACATCTCCCATTTTACAACTGAGGAAACTAAGTAAACTCATCGTAATAAAGTAGTAACTGAGCCTGGCCCTCTCTTGTCTGTCTTCTGATTTTAACCTCATATGTTTTCTCCTGTACACAAATGCCTGTAAATTAAGGAGGTCTCCTATTCAGGAAAAGCACTAGCTTCTCAACCGCAATCCTACTGACTATACTAATGTGTCTTGTTGACTTGCAAGAAAAATCTTAGAAATACTCAGAGCATTGGAGTGAAAAATCAGACTTCAAAGTACTTTCAAAAAAGTACTTCAAAGAGTACTTTGAATCTGCAGTGTTTATCCTCATAAGGTATGATTATCTGCATAGGTTGGAGACTCACTAAGAATTAAAGAAAATTTGATGTTGACAGAGGAATAAAAGATGTGATCTGTGATGTGTTTTCTTCATACATTCTTACCTCTGTCTTCCTTTCCTGACACTCAGACACTCCTTTCCTCACCCTGGAAAAATTATTGTCAAGAATTCCATACACAGAGATTGTGAGGCAATTATCAATATAACCTGGATGTGATTTTTTTTAGTTTTATATAATAAAAATGAAGTGTGAATTAACGATTGGAATTGTCATAAAGGTCAGTAATGGGTGGAAGTAGAACTTGGCCTAAAAAGTAGACTTTAATTTCTATGGAAACTTTCCACTATTTAAAAGATAATTTATATATTACTTAAGGTGAGAAAATAAATTATAAAGATTTATATCCTCTTTCATAAAAACACTTGTACTCTATTTAAGTGGAGGCATTGAGAAAAGGTAGCTAAAACAGGGTTTTGAAAGGTAGCAAATTAAGTTGGGGGCAATTATATTTTTCATGTGGGTGTTTCAGCACATATGTTTTGCATTAATTGCTGCAATAAATTCTGTTAACCTGGCAAAGAGCAAAAATAGCATATTGATGACATCAGGCTTTCAAATCAGAAAGCTGCTTTCAGTACCTTGCTTTCTTCTCTGCAACATGAGAAAAAAAAGTTTTCAAACGTGTTATCCTTTAGGTTCCCAATGAGTTTTCTAACCACTCAGGCTATTGGCATATTTTCCATGAGCAAAAGCAAAGGCTTAGCAACAAACTTTTGTTTTCTCACTTCTGATGGATTAGAATCACAACTGTTTTCCCTACTATTTAATGTTCTAGTTCATATATGATTTTGCATAGCTCTCTCAAATGAAGAAAATGTAATGTGACTTCAAAGTCTCCAAACTGAATTGCCTCTTGTTTTAAGACAAAAATTCTTGACAGATTACCCAGTGGGGACTGGAGCAAGGGTAGAAGCCCGGGTTAATTTTATTGCTGATAAGTCTATTTAATCAATATGCAAATAGTTTCATCTTGAATTTTCTGTATATTCACTAAGGGGAGGTTAATTTATCTTCTTTAAAATAATAAAGGTAGATCAATAAACACTGCAGGTCCAGTAAAAAAATACCCATCCCTCTACCCCCACCCCCTCCCTTGATAAAAAATGAGACTTTAAAATTTATATTTTGCCAGTGATAAAGTTAGTTGGTTTCTAATCAATATGAAATTTAGGCATTCCCTATCTATCTCAGGATGAGTACGGGAAACAGAGAACAGCTTGTTAGTAGTTAACATATGCTTTATTTCTTGATTTTCAAACGTAATTTAGCAATAAATAAAATTCTATAGATTTTAGAAAGGTACTTTTTTTATTGCATATGATAGCAATCTTCACACTGAGAAGTTAGGCTAGGAAGCTGATTTCCAATCACTTCCTTCTAGATTGTCTAAATAATCCTCTGGTTAAGCAGAACAACACTCTGAGGAACAGTCTATGTGCAGCACTGTGTGTGAGTGTGTGTATGTATGTGTGTGTATGTGCATGTGTGTGACCAACAGTATTGTCCCCTTATGTAACTGAACCATTCCCTTTAAATTTTCCTTTCCAAAGGTGATCCTTTGGAAACTAAAGTTTTACTACCCTAGCCCTAGTGAAAACATTAGAACTCTACATTTAATTTCAAAGGCATAAATTTAAAAAACATTAAAATGAACTAAGAAAAATGTTAAAAAAAATTAACTCATCTTTCATACTGCAATAATTTGGTTTATTTACCAAACAGTGCACACCTGAGAATTAGTTACTGGATTTTGGAAAAGAAGGTTATCGGCATGTTGAAAGGTCTTGAAGATAACAGCTTAGTTGGGACAGGTGACTACAAAATGAATACTTACATAAAAAAACTTTTAACATAGATGTGAAAGTTATAAAAAGTGTAATATGAATCTTTACAGAAGATTAGCTGCCTAAAACTGAGTCCCTGGAATATAAGGAATATATTTTTTTTAAAGCTAAAGTTAATAATAACAACAATAAATTAGTAAAAACAAAGAGAGAAGACTAAATGATTTGCCTAATTTCATGTGATAGGGATAATTATAACCCAGATTTTTTGTTACTGCATATATCTAGAAAACTTTATAAATAATTTGAATGAATGCATAATAAATACATATACAAGTAAAAAGCACTTTTGAAAGAACCAAACATTCAGAAATAGCTATTTTAATAAGCACATATCTAAGCTCAATGTAAATTCTGTGTGAACATATACATGCACACACGTGTGTGTATTGGAAATGCACATGATTGAATATCAATAAAGACCATCCCAAAACAGAAGCTTCTATAGGTGCTATTCATATTATGACTACACTACCAAGAAAAAACACTGAGATTTGTCTGAATTCTGCATTCTCTTGCAGTGATATATGAAGTTTCCTGACCACCACAGCACTAATTGTTTGATACTTTCCATTGATACTATGCTCCTAATATGAAAAATAAAGGGCTAGGGTTTTGAATTAAACTGATAGGCATGTGGCACTTCACCTGATCCTTTGTGGGCCTTTACAAAGACCCATATTTATACATTGAAGAGTTGGTTTATATGTGTGTGTGTGTGTGTATGTCTGTAGACAACAGTCGTGGTGTATGACATAAAAGTCTAGATGTAGATATCCTCTAGAATATGATGAAGTCAAAGCTATATCCTGATTTTACTTTTCCAGAAATTTAAACCAGTTTATTCTGCATTGGGCTTCTTTTAAAATTAAAAAAAAAGTTTTGTGATATAAAAATGTCCAAAGAATGTTTTTATTTTTTTATTTTATTTTTTTAACATCTTTATTGGAGTATAATTGCTTTACAATGGTGTGTTAGTTTCTGCTTTATAACAAAGTGATTAAGTTATACATATACATATGTTCCCATATCTCTTCCCTCTTGCGTCTCCCTCCCTCCCACCCTCCCTATACCACCCCTCTAGATGGTCACAAGGCACCAAGCTGATCTTCCTGTGCTATGCGGCTGCTTCCCACTAGCTATCTATTTTACGTTTGGTAGTGTATATATGTCCATGCCACTCTCTGACTTTGTCCCAGCTTACCCTTCCCCCTCCCCATATCCTCAAGTCCATTCTATAGTAGGTCTGGGTCTTTATTGCCATCTTACCCCTAGGTTCTTCATGACCTTTTTTTTTTCTTAGATTCCATATATATGTGTTAGCATACAGTATTTGTTTTTCTCTTTCTGACTTACTTCACTCTGTAGGACAGACTCTAAGTCCATCCACCTCACTACAAATAACTCAATTTCGTTTCTTTTTTATGGCTGAGTAATATTCCATTGTATATATGTGCCACATCTTCTTTATCCATTCATCTGTTGATGGACACTTAGGTTGCTTCCATGTCCTGACTATTGTAAATAGAGCTGCAATGAACATTTTGGTACATGACTCTTTTTGAATTATGGTTTTCTCAGGGTATATGCCCAGTAGTGGCATTGCTGGGTCATATAGTAGTTCTATTTTTAGTTTTTTAAGGAACCTCCATAGTGGCTGTATCAATTTACATTCCCACCAACAGTGCAAGAGTGTTCTCTTTTCTCCATACCCTCTCCAGCATTTATTGTTTCTAGATTTTTTTATGATGACCATTCTGACCAGTGTGAGATGATATCTCATTGTAGTTTTGATTTGCATTTCTCTAATGATTAATGATATTGAGCATTCTTTCATGTGTTTGTTGGCAATCTGTATATCTTCCAAAGAATATTTTTAAATTGAAATTTAACTTCATCACTACACTTTTTGTTCCCTATGTTATAATTTGAATCCTTATATCCAAGGGACTTCCAAGCACAGTTTTATTTTGAAAATAACTATTATATTAGGATTGTTTTGTAGGCCATCTTCTACATTCTATTCCATTTTCATAGCCATTGTTCAAACCCTGACTAAACAGGTAGCTTACATTTAGTAGTCAAAGGTTAATAATCAAGCGATATAATAAAAAATATATACCAAGACAGCCTGAATTCATGGTGTGAAGGCAAAATATATGTACTAATGCGTGAGCACCTATTTGCCCTAATGATTATTTATATAATTTCAAATTGAAGGACATATTTTCAGTTTTTAATCTGTCAAAAAAGTCCTTTCAAAGTAGAAATAAACAAGTTTTTCTGTTCTAGAACACTTTAAAAAGCTAAAATGTGTTGAAAAAGTACAATGTTTACATAATCATTAATGTTCTACTTTTAGTACCTTACATTTTGGGAAACACATTTCACTTGTCTAAGTGATTCATAATATAGGTTGACAATGCACAGAAGCAAAGAGACCTGCTATTCTAGGGACCATTATCAAAGCTGAGGTTGTTAATGTAGTAAAACCTCATTGACAGTAGAACATCCCCACTCATATATTTGAAAGAATTATTTTGTTATAAGAACATATTCCCAGGGGATATTTTAATAGCTGCTTTCTCCATAAGAATATTAATATCAGAGTGACCTTCAGATTTCTCAGATTAAAAAGAAAAAAATAGAAAATTTTAACACTTTAGAAACAACACAGAGTTAACGTTTACTAAAGTATCCAAGTTTCAAGTGGAATTTTGGTCTGTACTTCTATGACACAAAATGCCTGTAAAATTTAACATAGATTACAGGAAGTTTTACCTACCCACAATTAATAGATTATAGTTGACTTCATTTGTAGTTTAAAACATTTTTATAATTTTTAGTCTGTGAAATATAATACTAGTAATCTATTACAAAGATGTTTTAATTTTGTTTAGTTAGAAATAAATATAAACAGGAAGTCTATAGGAGCTGTTAACTAAGAATATATAATCCTAGTAGATAAAAGTTATGTTGAAATAGATAAGTATATTAATAAAACTGACTTCTCTAAATTTCTTCTCTGTGGCATACCTGGTTGTGTACAGTAAAAATGAAAACCTGAGCTTTGGTGGACTCCTGTCAGAAAATACATCTTGATATCTTGATTCCATGTTATGGTTGACAAGAGTACCATACAGAGAATTACAACACTGAGATCAAAATGTATTACTTCCTGTATCATTTTCTTCTATTTGCGACATTTAAGTATAACTTAGGATTAGATTAAAGGACTCTTCTGCTATCTGTAACCTAGAGCAAATCTACTCTTTTCATCATAACAGAAAGTGATGAAAATGATAAAGATAAATAGTGTACAAGAAATGTGGCTGGAACAATTACAGTGATGGCACAAACAGGAAAGGAAATATCATTATTTTTTAGTAAAAACAAGACATAATCAAAGGATGGGTTTGTTTTCTGCTGTAGTGGTTTCATAGTTATTTGCACTTGGTTATAAAAACACCTTATAACTGAAGGTTTTACAAGAAAACATGTCTATCATTACAAGTCTGAAATTCTTTAGCCATTAAACCCTACTGTTCACCTTGACATTTCTAAATGTTTTCTTAAATGCAGCTGTAGCATTATCGCAAAGCATAGATATGTTATTAAATAATTGAAATGATCTTCCACTTCAGTAAGAAATTGTGGCATTTAATTTTTTAAATTATTTTAGTACTGTCTGTATATTTGCAGCACTTAATCTGAAAGATGTGAATATTTGTTTAACTCTTAGTCTTTCTAAGTGGACAGATAGCCACTGTGAATCAGAATTTTGAAATGCTCTTGAAAAATCTTCGGGTATTAATGATTCTTTAAATGTAAAACCCCAGAAATTTATACCTAAAGTTTTTAATCTGTCCTTACTAAATGAGAACATTTGTTGCAAATCTTATTTTAATGACTGAGTCCTTTAAAATTTTTTAATGAATTCTTATTAGTAAGAAGGGAAGGTGGTATATAAATTCTTGGCACAGATAATTCTTTATGACATTGTCAGTGCCAGTGAGCAAAGGAGTAGACATTTGATCGTCTCTTCATTATCATAGAGGGTAAGAAGGGAAGAGAGAACAAGACTCCTGAGCATCTTATATCCGTAATTCAGCCAAGTGGGAAAAGTGACAGTAAACATCAGTGGCAGGAATGACAGCAAGGGTTCCTTCTTTCCAGAAGCACTTAACAACCAATATGAGCTAGTTTACCCTATACTTTGTTCTTATTACTTTACTTCATTCTACGCCTTCTAATTCTCATCAGACATCACACATCATTTTGACCAGCAAATCTCGTGTTAGTGCCCACCTGAAAGCCAATTCAAGAAGACTGAGTGAGGATTCCCTTACTGTTTTCATGAATGTAAAACCCTTCACCTATTTATACATTTTTTAAAATTTAAAAGCAGTGAGACTAGACAGAGTAAAGCATGTGAAAGACATCCAGAACCATATCCATCCAGACTTCCCACAATGATTTTTTTTGCCAAAAACTCCTATTTGTATCTCAAGTGGAGTTCTACACTTCAAAATGTGTCCAATTTAAATCACTTTTAGAAGTTAATATATGGTACATAGCTCTTTGAATAGAAGATATTCTGAAATTAATGAAATGACATATTTTCTGTTACAAACCAAAAATATTTGGAAATCAACCATTAGAATATGAAATCTGGTAAAAGACCATTTATATCTTTGGCAAATAACCTAGCATGAGGCAGTCATTAAAGAATTACTCTATTTATATATTCCCACCTACCCTTAAGAATAATTTCCTAACATTTTTGTTAAAATTCATAATTGTAAACTCAAAAATTTTAGCAATTAAAATAAATATTCCATGTTACAAAGTGTCATTAAAACTCAGACTACAATATATTTGTACATCACAATTCTATCTGCCCTGGCATTTGAATAGTGGCACCACTTGAAAGGCTATGATCAGGTCTACATCGTTTTTGGGAGAGGAAAGCATTAATAACTAATGTTCTTGCCTGTATCAGTGTGGGGTTTAAGACATTGCATTGCAAGGTTAGATTTAGTCAATGTATCCAGAGACATCACTCACAGCAGGTTGACTTTCAAATTCCATTAACTTTTCTCTTCTTCTTATCTCAATTATGCTGCACTCAAGATTGCTATACAACAGATCACAGGAGCCTTGAGGTTTATATCCTGGCGAATTCAGGTCTAGCAACCATTGACTTTAAGTGGCTAGAATTCTTAGACTGTGTTGTTCTTATGTGGCTATAAACAAAAACACTTTATAAACCCCCAATAGGTGCTTTTAAAAGTGTCTTCATGTCACTTTTCTTCTCTATTAGGCCATATATTGATGGTTGATTTTCAATACAATTCAGAAGAATTGTATTGGAACTGTTGTTAGATAATATTTTAAGTTTACAAGAATATTGAATCTGTATAGCATGTTATAACCTCAGGTGGCTTTAACTAAATTTATATTGTTTGATCATCACAGCAACATTGTAAGATAACCAGTGCAGACCTAATTATGTTTGATAGACAAGAAGATCAGAATCATGAGTAATGGTGCTAATTATGTGTTCCCTCATTCATGCTAAATGGAGTACACTAAAAATTCAAGTTCTGAGTAAATGAAATAAATTTAATTAGTCTCTTATACCAATTTTAATTGACAGTGCAATACAATTCTTTTTGGTTTAGCTTTTCTCCTTTGAGTTGAAACCAAATGCTGATGTAATAAAGCCAGTCCTTTTCCCCTCATCATTATCATCAGAGAAAACTTAAGGGTATAGTTCTTTAGTTAACAACCTACATTCCAATGAGTAATTTACTAAGTGGAGAAAATATGTATATCTTCCTTGCCTCAAACACTTTTTTCCTCTGGTTATTAATACTGAAATTAAATCAACCATTCATCTTAGCAGGTGGAATAACATATTCATCATTTACTACATATTCAATTTAACATACACACAAAAACATTGAATCATTTAAACCCCTGAAGGTATTACAAATGTGATCCAATGGTTTATGAATACTGGCCCTGTAAATTCTACGATGCAAATCCTGTGTAAAACTCAGAGAAATCAACTGCTGACTGTGATAGAACCAACAACTGAACTAGGTATGTCTTTATCAGAACAAATGTTGGTAGCGTACTTTAAAGGTGAGGATGTATTCTCATATTTTCAAAAATTCTTTAACATTATATAATTTGAAATGTTATCCGTGACATTAATTGATAGAAGTTTTTAAAAAAATCATATTCCAGAGATAATTTCAATATAATTAAGCATACTGTTAATTTCCAAACTGATATCCTGGGAAATAATTCCATTATGGAAATTACACTGTGTAATCCATGCAACAACTATCTTCTTCTTTTATCTAAATATAATTACTTCTCACTGGGATTAATTTATTGTGAGGGAAAGAAGTTTAATCATTAAGGAATTCCAGTGTAAAAGGTTTAAGTTTATGTGTTTTTTTTCCTCTGAGAACTTTATCTTTTTTATCTTAAGGATTAGGAATTTTTCTTATACTCATCTAGTATATTTATCATCTAACCAGCTAACCAAATATCTTCTTTTAAAAAGCAGTGCTTGAAAATTTAGAATTCTAACATCAATCAAATATAATTCTTTTTCTTAACATTTATATGATTAATGTTTCCTTTGTAAGAAAATAATTGGGATGATTAAAGAAAGGGTGGTGCTTTTCATGCATCAGGAAGCCTTTTATTGACAACACATGGTCATGTTGTGCTTTGCATGTATTAACATTATGTTTTGATTTGTGAATATATGGAACCGTTCAAAATGACTGTCTGTTATTATATTTATTGATTCACCTGCTCTGGTTCATGTTAATAATACATGCATATTTTATGTAAACTTCTTCTACATCTTCCATTAATCAATCATGGGGTTGTTTTCTAACTTAGAAGAAGGATGTGGGAAAACTATAGTTTCCGTTATTTAACAGATTGACAATCAACATGAGCCCTTTGTTATTAATTAAACTTAAAGTATCTTTTTATATTTTACTTTCTAGTCCATTTCAAATTAATACTCTCTGTGTTAAAAATAAATCATTTGCCTTTCTCTTTTAATAATATATTCAAAATGCAACTACATTCTTGTTATATTTTATTATTCATCAGACTTTTTAATAACTAGCACAAAATTCTGAGTGAAATCATTAAAGTCTTTGGGTAACAATACCCTTTTTAAAGAAGTAAAGCTTTACAAGGCACTATTATAATACATATTTTTGCTTTGGCTTCTCCTCAAATTGATAGCTGAGCATTTTGTCCATTACATAAGTACACAATTTATACAGTAGTTATTACAGTATGTTTGGTTTTGGCCAGGGACAATATGAAGATGCATATCAAAATATGTACAAAAAGAAATACAATTCATTATGGAAGCACACTTAACTAATTGATAGTCAAATCATGTCAATTTATTAAATTTAATGGTCTTTGCAGTTATTTTGATTTCATGTTAGCACTAATGTTTCCTATTTTGTATTTTTACAGTGTCCTCTTTAAACCTATAATTATTCTGTCAATATATTAAATATACAATATATGTATAAACAAACAAACAGTTTAAAAAGTCACAGAAACTTTTGATCCATTATCTTTCCCTGTGGTTGCTTTTCTTTGTAATTCCCTTCTTCTACTCATCATACACATATAATAATGAGCAGAGTTGTGTTTTTTGAACACATTGATATTATTATATCAACAACAACAGACGACATTAACTTGACAGAGGTAATTAGAATTCATTCCTTTTAACTGTTTTTGTGTATCTGTGTTTTCTTTTAGTCAATCTACTGGATTCAAAAACAATTCAGGGGGAGCTGGGCTGGATCTCCTACCCATCACATGGGGTGAGTTTGGTAAACTATTGAAAGGAGCCTGATTCTTCTGTCCATTGCCTCTCTTAGAGACCAGGAGGAATTATTGGGAACAGGAATTCCTATACTTCTGATGACAAGTTATGCTTATCAGTGTATTCAATACATGGACTAACACAGCTTAAGTTTTGTATCCAATGGAACTATTGAGAGTTTTGAAGTATTTTTTTTCCCCTTCTGAATTTATCAATTGCTTGAATGAACTAACTAAACAGTTTAATTATTACTACCATCATGCAGATTATCTAGCGTGATCACCTAACATTTTTTTTTTTGTGATGTGGTCAGAATAGGTGAGTTGAGGAGAGACTCTAAATTTTAAGTAATGTAGAAAGTGTGTATTTGGAGATGGTTGCCTCCAGAGTTGTCGCCTTAAAATCAACCGTGGTGACAGTTCCACATAGGGTAGGTATTTGTGAACAGTATAAGCCTGTGTTGCCTTACTTTCTTTGCTTAAAGTGTCTTCAGCTTGTCTAGATCAGTTTAAAACTGGGCATTTTATTTAGGAAAATATGGCTGCCTTTAAATTCTAAGCACTGTATATACCTTTAATCTTTTGTCAAGCCAGACACAGATTACTAAGGTGTATGGCGTTTTGGGACCCGAATATTTATGATGAGCCTTTGTGTGAGAAAATTTTCCGTCTCTTTTTTTCAGAAAAAAGAGGGTCATACATTTGGAATTTTTTTGTTCCTACAAAATTGTACAAAAAATGCCTAAACATCTGTTTTGTTTCCAAGGATAGCTGTAAAAAATGCAAAGTGCTATTTAGGAATATTTGTGATAGGAGTAAATGTGTATATTCCTTTTTCTTCTAGGCCAGCCTCTTTTCAAAGAGGTATAATTACTTTGACTTGGTATTGGTGTTCAGTCTTTAGATTTTTGTGCCTAAACATACTAATTTTTACTACCAGCTTCTTCACCGACGGATGTTTTGCATCAGGGTTACTTCATCTATCTGTCATCTTTGTATCTGCTTGTCTTCCTGGTGCACCTTGACACTGGCATGATGCCAAAACCTATCACATAATCAGGCCTTGTTTAGTTGCTTAGAAGGGGAGAGTATGAAGTAAACAAAGGTTTGGTTTTCCCATAGGTTTAAAAGGAATCAAATGGTTAGGGTAAAAGCACATCCTGGGTAGTCATAACGAATGAGTTGAAACTCAGGATTAAGCTGGAAAACTCATTTAAAACTCATCTAAAACTCAAACCTAACTTTAATTTTGATTTTAGAAATTTGAGTCTTTCATTACTCCATTAGATAACATATCATAGAAACTTGCTGCCTAAGGAGATATGAAAAGCAAAACCATACTGACACTTTACATATATATATATATATATATATATATATATATATATATAGTAAACAATAAGTTAACTTGTATATCAAAGCAGCAGTCTACCTCTTATCTTCCTTTAAAGAAGGTATAAAGAAAACACGTTTCTCCATGTTGAGAATTTGGGGAAATGAATTCATTTACCTTGTTAATCTCATAGATGTTATGATGAACAAAGTTCACAATTTTACTTCCAGAGAAATGTTGGGTGGGGAGGGATGTTCTAGAACCTTGCCACACACAGTGTGCACATGCACCAGCCAGCAGACTCAAAACCTGGGAGATCCTTAGAAATGCAGGCTGTTAGGCCCCACTCAGATGAATCAGAATCTGCATCTTAACATGGTCCCAGGTGATTCCTAAGCACATTAAATTTAAGAAACACTCCTCAGGGTAACTGGCCTCTTGACTTTTCTCATCTCTTGCCCAGTTTCCTACCTCCTTTCTCCTAGGAATCGCTTATAGTTTTCTCATGAACAGTTTTCAGTCTCTCCTTTAGCCTCAGAAAGCTGACCTCAGGCACTCCGGCCTCCTCTTCATTGCTTTCCTGGTTGATCTTCTTGCAGCTGTTACTTCACTATTTCAGAAGCATTAAATGGCCTAAAACAGATAGTCAGGTTCTCCAAACTTATCATTAAAACCAGCAGGGAGAAAAAAAAAAATCTCCTCAACAGATCATGATGTTTATAATACCTTAAGCTCCAAATGATTAAAATAAAAGAAAAACCAAGTATGTGAATTATTGTCCTGGGGTGATTTGTAGTACATTTTTCCTTTAAATCTTCCCCCTGTATTATGTTAACCATAATGTCCATGAGGAAATAAGTAGCACTAATTTAGAAAATGTGACATTAATATTCATTTCGTTTTGAGAAACTGATGATATTCTTGAGTGAAAGCTCAATTCCTGAGCGAATTTAAGTTTGAGATTTAACATCTTTGCTTGTATGATTGTTTGTGCCTTTAGATTCAATTAATCATTTTTATTGCCTAATCATTTCATTTTCAATTTGACAAGGATAGAGGAACTTTGTGTTTGTTTTGGTTTTAAAGGGAATAGATAGTTAAATCAGTAGTGATATCTATGATGCAAGCTTTTCCATAAAAAAATGAAGTGATAGCTGGAAACAACTTTGAACTAGTCACTGTTTTAATTAATTAATCCCAATAAGTAAAAGTGCATCTGTTTGCAGGTTAACTAAAATATAAATATAAACCTTGGAGGAAAAAATTATAACAGTGTCAGACCATACTGAATTACCGAAATACAAATTTCAATTTTATGATATAGTGTTATCAGCTATAGTCACCATGTTATACATTAGATCCTCAGGTCTTATTCATTGTATAGCTGAAAGTTTGTACCCCTTTACCAACCTCTCTATATATACCCCACTCTCACCACTTTTCTATTCTGTTTCTATGGATTTTTTTTTTTTTTTTTTTTTTAAGATTCCACATATGAGTGATACCACGCAATATTTGTTTTTCTCTGTCTGGCTTATTTCACTTAGTGTAATGCCCTCTAGCTCCATCTGTGTTGTCACAAACGGCATGGAAAATCCTGCACTTTTGATTTAGGGCAGTGGTTCTCCATGTGATGAGGGGTAGATAAGGCGGGAGGCAATTCTGATTTTACCCCATTGGGATATTTGTATGGAGATATGCTGGTTGTCACGACTGGGAAGGCAGGGCACTACTGGCATCTAGTGTGGAAGACCAGGCATCCTGCTAGTCATTGTACAAAAAACAGAGCAGCAAAGAATGATCTGGTCCAAAATGACAGCATCCAGGTTGAGAAACCCTTGCTTAGGGTTTGGATAATGAAGCTCTCCACCAGGAGCTATGGTCACTGAAAAGATCTTGGGGATTGCCAGCAACTTCTCCAAGTCCCAACGATACTCCCATTAGAAGCTCGAAATTCCAAATCTTTTGAAATGTAAATTTTAAGAAATAAGCCAATAATTCATTCAAAATTTGAAATGAATCTTTCATGGAATGATTATATCACATGAGCCATATAAAATTAATGTATTTTGGGGAAAATTGTCAAGAGTGACCCATTCCTTCATGTATATGCTTTTCTATTTCTATTTACCCTCTTCCCCAGAGATATATTCACTCATAAAACCTTACAGTTAACCTATGCGATTTTCTTGGGAGGATTACGTCTGTCTCTATTTTCAAATGGTGCTTCAAATCTTAGAGGAAACCTGGCAGAAAAGTATGGTACTATACTATGAGGCATGGGACAAATTCCCCAAATAAGTATCTGTGAAGAGGTTTAATGAAACTTTGGTTTTCTCTAAATGAATTTAATGAAAATAATACTCAAGCTTGTAAACTGAAATTATCAAGGGCATCATGAACAGCAGTTCATTTTTCAGTAGAAGAGTTTTATTTGACATGGATATTTTCTGGTACTAAGTTTGTTCACTTTAGTAAATTAGACAAGCAACCTTCTCTGGCCTTGTAAACTATGAATTATAATTTTTTAATTCTGGGCTTAATTATCTTCATAAATTTTAGTAAATAATTCAACAGTTTGAATATTCTTTGATTTAGAGGACAATCAACATATATCAAAGCCCATATATGTTGCCGGGTTACAATCTAGAAAGTGTCCTTGGTTTACACATGACTAGTACTTAAATTGATTGATTGACTGACAGTATCTTACTCTATGTATCACTCCAGAGGAGGGATTAAAGGGAGGGAGGCTACATAGTTTTCACTTAGGATAGTATTGAGATGATGGTCAAGCAGTACAAAGGCATCAAGAACCTGGACTCAAAGAAACTCACATAAGGAGAAGACAATGAAGAGAGGGTTGTGGGCTGTGGGGGGAGGGGGGGCAGGTGTATAGAGAAAGAATAGTCTGAAATGAGAAGTCTCAAAATCAACAGTTGTAGATTTTTTAAAAATTTTATACCACCCTCCTCTTTTCAATTCTTTTAGATTTTTTCCCTAAAGGTTTCCTTAGCTATTTATTGGTGTCTTAACAGTGATAATGTACTTAAATAAAAAGCACTCTTCTGGCAAATAGATGACCCATTGGTTGCTCATCGAGTGTCTGTACCCTGGCTTTTCCTTGCTGATGGAACATTGAAATTATTCAGGTTTTCACCCTCCCATGTGTTCCTGGAAAATGACCCCTCTGCCACTTTGCAGAGTGAATATTGATTTATCTGAGAGCAAATCATGATAATTACAGTCATTTTGCCAGTGATTGGTTTAGGCAAGAGTAAGTGAAGCCAATAAGACTAGAACAGAATTCCAATGACTTCTGGGTAAGGTTTCCTTCCAATAAAAAGAGATGGGAAGAGGCCAGGTGCTTTGTGCCTCTGGGTTTGCCCTGTGATGGCCCAGTGTCCAGTCTGGAGCACCTGCACTCCCTTAATGGCCAGAAAGGTGGAACCCAGAGAGCATTAGAGAGACCAGCCTGGAGCCCTGACATCTTAGAACCACTGAGTTACATGGAAAAATACGTGATCCCTGTTAAATCTATTCTTTTTGTATTTCTCATACTTTCCAGTTAAAGGCCTCCGGATATAATCCAATGTTTTATCTCCTGGTCAAATACCTTAATTTCTAAATTGAGGCTATGGAAATGCATAATTCTATCCTATAATGTTATTTGTATTTTCCCAAGTTATCTTTTTTGTGCTTTAGTATGAAGTCACAGAAAACAGGCAGAATAGTAAAATAGAATAAGCACATCGTGTAGAATTGGCACGTCTGCATTTGAATTCTGGCTCTGTCATTATTGCAGTATTTATTGCAGTATGATCTAATACAGGCCTATTAACCTTCATTAATACTTATCCTCACTTTTAAACAAGGGATAACAGTGATTTCTATGTCACAGCACTTTATAGTGAATGACACTTGAACAAATGAGATGTTGCTATATATCTATGAATAAGTGTATATATACTAATGTATGTAAAAGAGATATACAAATATAATTTCTTAATCTTAGATAAATTTTATGGTTTTCCCATTCTAATCCAAAACCTTTTGGTAAATTCAATGATATGTCTGCATAAATCTCAGTCGAAACTTGATGTCTAGGAATTGAATTTTGGGGAAAGAAAATTGATAGTATTGCCTGAGGTGCCGGCAAATACCTCTTCTCAATTAAGAGCCCAAAATATTGCCTTTGACAACACATGATTGTTATTTCATCGAATCTGCACAGATAAAAGTTCGCATATAATCTTGAACTACATTTTGAATTGAAACAATCAAAATAAGATAAATTGGGTGTCCAATTTATTTTAAATCTTTAATAATTTTTAGAATTTTTTAGAATTTCCTTAAAATACTAATATTTTCTTCAGGGAGAACTTCTATTTCTCGTATGCTACCCTTCCGGCACGCCCCCAGACTAGGACAGAACACCTATTAAACTCATCTGCCTTGTTCTTTGTTGTACCTCTACAGCTTGTAATTATACATTACTGCAGTGATTTCACTGATATTTATTTCAGCCTGGAAACTGAAAGCTCTTTGAGATCAATTCCCACTTCATGAAATTCTGCCTTTTATTCTCCTTGTTTAAAGTTCTTGGATTAGTTGTCCATAAATTAAAATTATCTGAATAAATGCATAATAAAAGCTTTCCAAAACAAGAAAGGATAACTAAACTAGTACTGATTTTGCATTTGTTGAGAAAATTTGATGATTTCTAGTCTGTTATTTTAAATGGTGTCTGGTAATGACTTCACTCTCTTTTCAGTGGCATAAACTTTAGTAAAATTATATATACATACTATAGTATATATATTGTATATATATGAGTATATATTACAGATATATAATATATAAACATACATATATAATATTGTAGATATATGTCTATGTCTATATTACATATGTTATTTTTTGTACTAGCAGAGATATTTAGTTAAATGTATTTAGAAAATACTACAAGCCTATGAATTGGAAGTTAACTGAAAAAGAAAACTAGCTAAAGACAGCTCTATATTGAAAATTATATAGGTTGTCCTCTAAGAGTAAAAAGCTAGGATCCTGCAAGTAAATTCCATTTAACTAAAACTAGGAATGTTTAGAATTGAATGAATCATAGAGAATAATAGAAATAATAAAAATACTCTCTAAAACAAGTTTCCAGTATACTATAATGTGCCTTCAATATTGGAATTATTGCTATTTGTGAAGTCTTGATTCTAAAAGTCTTATTTGCTGGATTTCTAGCTTTCACTTTGTGAATGGTGTCTGAAATGCAGGAAGAATATTTTGACAACTGGGTGTCAATAATAACCACCCAGGACATTGCCTTTATGAATCACAGTCCAAATTGTGCTTCATATGCTGAATAGTCTATCCAGGAAAATCAAATTATTCACATATGTGATATGTGATTCTTAGTCATTGACATTTTTCTTCCTAGAATGAACAATGCTATATATTTTAAATGTGTCACTTTTACCTATTGCGCTAACCTTTCAAGGAAGGTTGTCTGATCAATTAGAAAAACATGACAAAGTTTCATAGGTTTTTCTAACTTTTCCTTGAAACAAAATACACTATAAAAGAAGGGGGCATTGGATAAGTGGTAGAAATCAGCAAAGAAAGAATTTATTCTAGCAACATTTAATTTATAAAAATTAAAATGTTATCTTGAATTTGTTTTAACAGAATTTTTATTAGTGCTTAAAGAATAGAAAATATTTTCCATTGTTAATGTTGTATATTTCTATGTGAATCTTCTTCTCTGCATCAAAATATTGTTTGTTTATATTTTGGGGGGTTTGGATTAGAATTGTTTAAATATGACATGCAATGTACTTTGCTTCTTTTACTTTGATGTATAGCTTTGCATGATTTAAAGTAGAGGAGATCTGAAACATATTTGGATGGGTTTATTTATTTCAGCTTTGCTCACAAATTTGTGCTACATGATTCTTACTTAACATACAGTAACTATAAAGTTAAATAAAAAGCTAAGATATATTTAAATAATTTTCATCTTTAATTTGAATGTTTAAATATTTCATAAATTTATTTAGATCATTTCATATTTGTTTTTTAAAGTAGCTTTTTAAAAAATTCAAATCAGAAACAAAGTTTTACTTCTAGTGATTTTTCATATTAATAGCATTTTTAAAAAATAATAAATTTTGACACCAAAATTTTTTACTTTGTGCAACTTCAAGTGAATGTAGTTTCTGATCAAAAATGAATGGCTATTAAAATAAAAATAACCAAAATATAGATATTAAACTTAAAAAAATAATGACTTTCATACTTATTTTACATTAAATTTATTGCTACATGTGCAAAATAGTATATGACAGACTGAATATCAGTTTCTATATTGCTAAGAAATGTCCAGTTCCCTTCATATTTTAAAGAGCAAACTTAGAATAAGCACTATGTTTTCAAGCTTCCAGGTTTTCATTTGAATATAGGATATAAATATAACATATGTACTCCAATAGAGATGAGTTTCCATTCTGTCATTCCACTAAGTGTAAGTCAAGAATTTTGATGGGAATTTTTAAAAATAATAATTTCCCAGAAGTTTTGCTTATTTACTTTACTCCTTAATTATTTTTTTAAATTTCATGAATTAGTGGTTTTGACCTTTAGGTTTATTATTCTCTGGTGGTTAATTTCTCTTGAAAGCTTTTTGAAAAAGAAATTAAATTTGGCCTGTAAAAAAATATGGTATAAAACACTTTTTAAACAAGTCCCATGTCCCAAATGACAGCCATTGGACCTGAGAACATTTAAAGGTTATAATATTTACAATGCAAACCACTTGAAGTATTTCTACAAACTTCATCGCTCATTGATTACCATCAGTTTTGTTGGTTTGTTTGTTTTTTCTGCTAGTGATGCTCACTTTATTCAAGAAGTGTTATATGAAGAAAAACTACCAAAATGTAATATCTCAGCTTTCTTGGGAGTTGCTAAAATCATTTATCCGCTTTACATAGGACATAAGAAGGAAAACATCAAGGGGGATAGTGTACTCAATTTTCTGAATAGTCTGTGTTTACAAGTTATTTTTATTCATTCTGTTAATGATGCAGTTTAACATATATATACACACACATATATATGTGTGTTTATGTATATACAGTTTATATATAAAACTATATATATTAAATGACAGAGTCATATATAGTTAAATATATTTTTAAAAACAAATATACTGAAATTCTTTTAAATTTGTAAACAGTAGTTATTAGAAATGCAAATTTCTGAGCTTCCAACCAAGACCTACTACTACATTACAAATCCTGGGATCAGGGCTCAGCAGCCTGTTTTTTCCCAGGCCCTCCATGTGATTCTGATGCTGTTCAACTTTGGGAATCACTGTGCTAGAAAATCGTTATCTGCTGTAATGAGACAGGTATTACTTATGAAGGTATTCAGCGGCTGCTGTAGTTTGTTCCAAACTCTTAATTAGTGCAGCACTATGCATAATTTATAATTAATATAGCTCTGGATATTTTTAAATTTAGAATTTTACAGTAAACACACAGCAAAAAAATAGGTATTTTACTAGCAACTCGGGGAATCTATTCTTAGCACTTTTGCAAGAGGGATTCATTTTAGAATCAAGTTTCTCTCATGTAATCTTGGAGCTCAATTTGAGCTACATGTAGTATCTTCAGTATTTGTAAATACTGAAGATATTTATACATCTGCATCCGTTGCTCATGATAAAAGAGATAACATTAAAACCAAAAGACTAGAAAAGCCTTGAATTAAGTGATAGTGAAACTGGAATGAGGGATATGAAGTTTCCCCCATCAAGGAGTTACTAGAATATAAGGTTGTCTGGGAAATGACGATGAAACATTCCTAGAAAGTTACTGAGATCAGCTTATGATCGATTTTATGTGCCCCATGAAAGATACTGGAGATTATTCAAAGGCAGTATTTTTAAAGAGGTGATTGTGGAGGATGTTGTAATCAAAGAACAGACAGGCATCAGAAAAAGCAGCTGGAAATCACTGTGAAAGTTCCCATGATAGATTACAGGAACCTAGGATCAGCCCTCTATTCCTTTGGTGATACATCTTAGTGATTTGGCATAGGTTAAATTTTCATTATTTTGCTGACCCTCCAAGAAGGAATATTCTAAAAAAATCAAAAAGAATTTTTATGAATAGGTCATTTTCATAAGAAAGGCATAAAATAAAGAGAAGCCAAATTTGGCGAACTGAATAAGTTGTAAGACCTTTGGGGGACTCAGTAGAAACGAAAATTAGTAAACTAAGGAAGACAAAGCAAAAGAAAAAAAACAGGGCATAAGATGCTCTAACAGTAAAAGTAATCAAATTTCCCTTCCATATGACAATACAAGTTAATGTTCTTTTGGGTGTGGGGTTAAGAATAAGCTAAACTTTAAACAAATGTGAGGAGTGATCTCCCTTCTCAACATGAAGTGACAAGACCATGAATCCAGCAACCAGGAGATTCAGCCAGTGCAGGAAGAGAGGAGAGATTCAGTGTGATAGTTTCAAAGAACTTTAACTCTCCATCTGAACTTGGATACTTATTCTATGCCATGGAAATCAAAACAGCTGGTAGCCATAAACTTTATGGATTTTCTCAAAAGTCTTCTGTTGAGTTTAAAGCTTGTGGATGATATGAATCAATTTTGTAAACTGTGCCCTAGAACTATTTGTCATCTGTATCCTGAATGTTGGATGGGTAATCACTTCTTGAAGTAGAATTAGTGATCATTTTAATTTAAATTTACCCATTCTCTTGAACGTTGAAAAAGCAAGTAACAATGTAGTCATAAACAAAAAATAACTAGAAATTTTTGAAAATGTTTATTGATAGAGCTGCTCCACTTTTTATTATAAAGGGGGCAAATTTTTATCCTATTTGGAGCAGTAGAATATATTTGAATGAGTAATCAATTTTAGAGTCAGCAGGGACTTTAGAAGTCCTCTAATGCAATTTCTTAAGTACACAGACAAGCAGCTGAAGCCCAGGGAGTCTTAGTGACTTGCTCAAGGTCATATCATTGCTCTCTGGGTCTGTGTTCAGTGGTCTTTTCATTAATTTTCTGTCTTGGTCTGTGGATAGTACCAAAGAAGAATTCAAGATTATGTGATTTAATGTTGAAGAGACTATACTTCATACAATTTCAGGACTATTTTTTCTGAGTGTCTTGCCATACAGCACCCTAAATAATAAACAAATTTTAGAATATGTCAGTCAATGTTGAGCTACCTTTCTCAGCAGTTGAAAAATGCTGATCTTTCATAAGGCCAAGAAGAAAATCGAGTTGTATAGGATTATTATTAGCTCTCCGTTCTCTTGTGTATCCGTATCCCCTCATCACAGCTTGGCTTATGATCCAGGGACTGAGCTATCACTTTCTGCCTAAAGATTCTTAACTCATTCTCTGACAACTAGAAATTGATTTTAGCTGAGATTCAAATATAAATCTAAATGTACTTGCATTGAAAGAGTATTTTCAAATGTTAGCTCATAACCAAAACAAATCTCATCTACTCTCAATTTTCATAAGAACCAACAAATGTTTTGAGATCTTTTTAAAAATTAGTACATCATTTTTAATGTGACTAGTCTTCAAACAGAAGGGTTAGATGTGTTATCTTCTAGCCAATAAATCCTCAAGATTTAAAATGTCTCAAAATTATTAGCAACATTTTTGTCTTCTGAACCTCTAAAATAGTAAATTTTTGTTGGATACTTTTTACAGAAATATATGGTGCTCTTACGTATATTCTTTTGGAATATATAATGTGGCTTCTCTGTGAGCAAGACTCAAGAAAAAGCTGTCATTTTGATTAATACAACACAAGCTGTACTAATAAGTGGCTTCAGAAGATATTTGTTCATTTGATTCTAGGTAACTGAGAACAATTGAACAAGTATAAACAAGTAAATGTCATTTACTAGACATTTTAGAGTAGAAAGAGAGTGAGAAACAATTTCTGCCCACAAGGAGTTTCTAGCATACCAGTATGTTTTGTCTCGTTCTTGTACAGCCAGCTTTCAGAGACAAGAAAGAATATGATCTGAGGTGTTTGGACATTTAATTCTAGCTGTTGATTATTTCATAATCATATATGATGCTGTTTTTTTAATTTTGCTTATTTTGGAATAATTTTAGATTTATAAAAAAAAGTGGCAAAGCTAATACAGTAGATCCCATAACACTACCATATGCACAAGTTTCCCCTAATGTTAAGATTTTATGTAAGCATAGTAATATTTCTAAAATCCAAGAAATTCACATTGATATATTACTATTAACTAAACTACAGATTTTATTCAGATTTCACCAGTTTTTCCACTAACATCCTTCTCCTGTTCCACTGTCCAATCCAAGGTACCCCATTGCATTTAATGTGAAAGAATTTTTCCCATCAGTTTCTATTCATTAATATATTTTACCATGTATAAGTTTGACTCTCATCAGTTTTTTTTTTTAATAATAGAGTTTATTTCTTAGAGAAGTTTTAGATTTACAGAAAAGTTGAACAGAGGGTACAGAGTACACTGCACTCTGTACAGAGAGTTCACATATACTCTCCCCAGTTTCCCCTATAATTAACATCTTGCAATGCTGTAGTATGTATGTTAAATTTGATGAACCAATACTGATGATTTTAACTGAAGTTCATAGTTTAGTTAAAGTTCACAGTTTACATTAGAGTGCACTCTTCGTGTTGTAAAATTTCCTAGGTTTTGCCACATGCATAATGTGTGTATGCACCGTTTCAGTATCACACAGAACATTTTCACTACACTACAAATCCCCTGTGCTGTGCCTATTCATCCCTTTCCCCCTCCTGTGACAACACTGATCTTTTTACTCTCTTTATAGTTTTCCTTTTCTAAAATGTCCTATAGGTAGAATCATACTGTATGTAGCCTTTTCGGAATAGCTTCATTCACTTAGCAATGTGCACTTAAGTTTCCTCTGTCTGGGCTTCCCTAGTGGCACGGTGGTGGAGAGTCCAACTGCCGATGCAGGGGATACGGGTTCGTGCCCCGGTCCAGGAAGACTCCACATGCCGCGGAGCGGCTGGGCCTGTGAACCATGGCCGCTGAGCCTGCGCGTCTGTAGCCTGTGCTCCACAACGGGAGAGGCCACAACAGTGAGAGGCCCACATACAGAAAACAAACAAACAAAATACAAAAAGTTTCCTCTGTGTATGATGCTGCTTTGTATTTGCTTTGACTTTCAATTTATACTTCTAGTTTTACACATGTTGTTTTGAATTCTGAGTTTACCAAAGTTTTGTCTATGTGTTCCTTTTATTTTCTACTTAATGAGGACTGCTTCTTTTTCAGATCTGTTTTGTTTTTGTTTTTGTTTTACATAATTCTTGGTCTCAAGTTATAACAAACCTTTCAGTTCAATTTACTTAGGGAATATCTGAACATATCAAGACATTCCTTTCTTTGCATAGTATCACTTGTAAGATGACGTGTATTTCTTCTACATTTTCATTACTTTTACAATACCATTCAATTATTTATTTTTGGTTAAATAGAGTCCCAGATATTAGGTTTGCTTCTCATTTTCCAAACATTTTGAATCTGTAGTCATGGTGAATTGCAATTGTTTATACTTCTTAATTCCCTAAACTTATTATTTTTAGGCTATGAGAGTTTAATGAGAGTTGAGAAAAAAAGAGTCAGAATAGGCCAATCTACTAATTGAAATATAACGAACAGTTGGTTGACCGACTTTAGTTGTATAATTTAAAACAAATTAAGGAATAATTATCATATCATTCTTATACTATCAGTAGCATGCATTTGATAATGGAACAGGATTTCATAGAGCATTCAACAGATTAAAATAAAATTATATCTACCTTTATAAAAATAGACAAATTTCTTTGTCTTTACAGGAAGAAAAAAATGATTTCTATAAAGTATAAAGAACATTTTTTTCCTGGTGATCTATTTGAGAAAGAGAGAAAGGGAGAGGAAGAGGATTGGAAAACAGACATTATTTTGCCTAAAATCACTATTCTCAAAATTTTGCTCCTAATAAATTTACTTTGTTTTTTCTAAATCAAATGTATTAGAAATTTATTTTAGTTGTGTATGTGTGTATCCACATATACAGAGAGATACAGACACGTAGAGACAAACACACATAATACAATATTTTTTCTTTTATATAGAGATTCTTCAGGCGAACATATAGAAAGTTTTTTAAAATAATATCCATTATAAACATTCTTAATAAAACCATTTTCTTATGTGGACTCAGTCATTTTTCAGGTGGGTAAGCTCTTTGAGCTAAACCAGTTTTTTTGTTGAAGTATAATTGATATACAATATTATATTTCAGATATATAGCATAGTGATTTGATATTTTTATACATTATGAAATCATCACCATGATAAATCTAGTTACCATTTGTCACCATACAAAGTTATTACAATATTATTGACTATATTCACCATGCTGTACATTTCATCCCTGTGACTTTTTTGTTTTATAACTGGAAGTGTGTACCTCTTAACCCCCTTTACCTAATTTGTCCAACCCTCTACCCTCCTCCCCTCTGGCAACCACCAGTTTGTTCTCTGTATCTGTGAGTCTGTTTCTGTTTTGTTTGTTTTGGTTGGTTTTTTGGATTCCAAATATCGGTGAAATTTTATGGTATTTGTCTTTCTTTATCTGACTTATCGTAATACCCTCTAAGTTC
Organism: Kogia breviceps; assembly: GCF_026419965.1. Taxonomy (NCBI): domain Eukaryota; kingdom Metazoa; phylum Chordata; class Mammalia; order Artiodactyla; family Physeteridae; genus Kogia; species Kogia breviceps. Next base: position 108,756,693 of record NC_081314.1, on the reverse strand, counting down.
ATCCATGTTGTCACAAATGGCAAGATTTTACTTTATTTTTTATGGCTGAGTAATACTCCATTGTGTATATATACCACATCTTCTTTATCCATTCATCTACCAATGGACACCTAGGTTGCTTCCATATCTTGGCTATTGTAAATAATGCTTCATCAAACTTTAAAGCTTTTGCACAGAGAAGGAAACCGTCAACATAACAAAAAGCCAACCTACTGAATGGGAGAAGATATTTGCAAATCTGATAAGGGGTTAATATCCAAAATATACTAAAAGAGAGAACTAATACAACCCTATATCAAAAAAGCAAAACAACCTGATTAAAAAAATGGGCAGAGGACCTAAATGGACATTGTTCCAAAGAAGACATACAGGTGGCCAACAGGCACATGAAAAGATGCTCAGCATCACTAATCATCTGGGAAATGCAAATCAAAACCACAATGAGATACCACCTCACACATGTTAGAATGACTGTTATCCAAAAGACAACAAAAAATAAGTGTTGGCAAGGGTGTGAAGAAAACACAACCTTTGTGCAATTGTTGGTGGGAATGCAAATTGGTGCAGCCACTGTGGAAAACAGTATAGAGGGTCCTCAAAATTTTTAAAAATAGAATTACCATACAATTTAGCAATTATACTTCTGGGTATTTATCTGAAGAAGATGGAAAAACTAATTTGAAAAAAAATATATATATATATATATACCCTAATGTTTATTGCAGCATTATTTACAATAAACTGATTCTTATCAAAATTATTTAAAATAATGTTGAATGATCTCCATAATATAGACATTTGAAAGATCTTCTCTTGTGACTTTTTCTTCATAAATTTGTCTGAATTTATAATATTCAATAATTTACATCCTCTTCACTGAATGAAATGATTAAAATACCCCCAATTTTTTTTAAATTTATTTGTTTATTTATTTATGGCTGTGTTGGGTCTTGGTTTCTGTGCGAGGGCTTTCTCTAGTTTTGGCAAGCGGGGGCCACTCTTCATTGCGTTGCGCGGGCCTTTCACTATCGTGGCCTTTCTTGTTGCGGAGCACAGGCTCCAGACGGGCAGGCTCAGTCATTGTGGCTCACGGGCCCAGTTACTCCGCGGCATGTAGGATCTTCCCAGACCAGGGCTCGCACCTGTGTCCCCTGCATTGGCAGGCAGATTCTCAACCACTGCGCCACCAGGGAAGCCCCCAAATTTTTTAAAAAAATCTCTTTCTTCTATATTCTTTCTCTCAGATAATGCATTAAATATCTACTTAGTCACATAATGTAGAGACCTTTGAATCAATCCTGATTTATTGTCTCTTTTTATTCATATAGAATTTTTCACTATTTCCTAAGGATTCTTTCTCAAATATTTTTAGGATTTATTTCCCACTCTCCATCTTCCCTGTTGCTGTATTTCAGTCTAGCAAGCATCATTGAAGGAGGCACCAGTGTGTAAAACGATCTCTGCCTTAATTAAGTAATATTATCTAATGAAGAAAGAAAACAAATAAAAATAATTTTTAAATGAAATATAATGTTAAAATGAACAGATGCTAATTCCAGAAAAAATGTTTATTGATCCTGATCTTATGACTAATTCTCACCCATGAGGACTTTTGCCTAGAAGTATAATGTGGGGCAGAAATGGAAGTTGTTATAAAGGTGGAGATGATGACTACTAACAGTTGAAATAGTGGAATGACTCACATATTAGCAAAGAATAAGTTTAGGAAAAATTCATCAGTTCCTTTAACAGGAAGCATGGAGTAGCAGGTAAAAAAGGAGGTAATCAAAGTGGAAAAGTCTTTGTTTTACCTTAGATAAGTTAAAGGAAAAGAATTAGTGGGGTATGGGGCAGTAGAGTTTAATAAACAAGAGAAGGACAAAAGCATTTGGGAGAAATGATGCTGTTTCAGAAGTGCATAATTCCTAGAATGTACTAATATTTGGGGGGGAGAATGAATGGCCTTGTGTGTTGATGATAATACACAAATAACCAATACCACACACATGTGCACATGTGTATGCATGTGTGTGCATGTGTGTGTGTTTATTTACTTATTATTGGAAACTAAAATATATATTAAAATGAAAACTGCATATTTAATAAAGTTGATATAAAAGGATCATTATAGGGGCTTCCCTGGTGGTTCAGTGGATAAGAATCCGCCTGCCAATGCAGGAGACACAGGTTCAAGCCCTGGTCCGTGGAGATCCCACATGCTGCAGAGCAGCTAAGCCCATTTGCCACAACCACTGAGCCTGAGCCCTAGCGCCCGCTAACCACAACTACTGAGCCCACATGCCACAACTACTGAAGCCCATGTACCTATAGCGTATGCTCTGCAACTGCAATAAGAGAAACCGCAATGAGAAGGCCATGCCCTGAAACGAAGAGTAGTCCCCACTTGCCACAACTAGAGAAAGCCCGTGCACAGCAACGAAGACCCAACACAGCCAAAAATAAATAAATAAAATAAATAAATTTTTTTAAAAGATTGTAAATTGTCTTGATGTTGCTGGGGCTAGTGACTATGGATTTACTGTTTTACAGGGAGGACTCTGCTCTCAGTCTCCATCTCTCTCTGTCTTTTTCACTTTGGGGATTTAAAAATTTAATTGATGAGCAAAGGAGACAAGAAATGTTTAGTAAATTTTGTTTAAGAGCACCTGAAAAGAACATATGAATAAATTAAGATCACATGTCAATATCAAAAGTTACACAAAATGTTTCCATCTTTCATGAAACAGGAGCCCAAATTGAATTTAAAGTTAGTTTTCTCTAGGTTTCTTATTTTTAAAGATTGAAAAATGGTCAGAGAAAAGTCGTGCTTTTTAAATTAGCGACAAAATGTGCTTTAAAAAATCATGCATATCTTTTAGAATAGTAGAGCATCCTTTTGGAATATCTTTTGAGGATTGATTTAATCCTATATGTGTGTGTGTGTGTGTGTGTATCTTTTTCTTTTCAATCTACTCATCTCAGGAAAGGTCTGTTTGTCATTTCACTTGTAAAAACAGTTGGTGAATGCATCTGAGTTATTTTCAATTCATGTCACTGCCACTTCAGTCTGTAAAGGAAGAGAAAAAATCACTGTCCTTCCCAGGAACTACCTAAGTTAGATATTTGCAAATAGAAAATATAGTTTAATTGGATTTATGATATAATAAATCATAAATTTATTTAAATATATGATTTAAATGCACACTTAAATCATATTGGGACCTGAAAGTACTGAGTCACAGAGAGCTAGAATGGCATAATGCAAATTTCAAAGCCAGCACATACTGATTATCATAGTTCTTTAAAGGGGACAGAGAAATGGCAGCAGGGCCCATAGTGCTCCAGGAGTCTGTTGAAGTAGAGAATACCTTGCCAAAACAATCGTAAAGTGTTCTATATCGTTCAGTGGAGTATTGGAATATTAGATTTCGTGGAGTATTGGTTTCTTCCTGAAACCAGGTATGTCTGACATGATTTTACGGACACAAACTTAAAAACTCTATGAAGTTTTGCCTTTGAAAAGTTCTCCATTCATTCTATAAATATTTACTAAAAATAACCTATTTACTGAGGCAGTGCCAGATTTTTTTTAAGGTACTGATTTGAAAATGGAACAAGGACTATTTTTAAACATTAGTCATCTTCAGGATTTCCCTTTCTGAAATAGAAAATCATTTAAACTAGTCATGTAGAAATGCTGTGTCATCCATCAGACACTAGTCATGAACTTCAAGTGGTTAGTGGGTACTTACTGAAAAGCTACCCACGTTAAATGCATAGAAAGAGTAAGAAAAGTCACTATAGAAATCCTACAGAATATATAAAAGTTTTCTATCTCTATAAAATTTAAGAAGTTGTTAGAAGCAAGTTAATACAGTATAAATGCAAAAAAGAAATTTACTGGCATGCCAATATGTGATAGACAAAGGAGGGGTGATATTGATATTAATTAATAGGAAGTTTTAGGTAGATTTTTCTGTTCTCCTCTCAGGCCTTGTAATAAAGGAATAAAATTTGTAATAGAATTCACAAGTAAAGGCACCAAAATGTATTCCCAGGTACAAGTACCAGCTTGTTCTCAAGTATGACTACAACCTACCATAAGCAATAGGTTCTGTTGCAGTATATCCATTTCCTCATATCTCTGGCTGTCTGTTCAGTGATACAGTTGGGATAGAGAAGGAGGATATGACTCTAAAAGGGTATGGGTAGCATGTGAATGACCTCATGTTAATTAAGCACTTAACTAAGTTCAGTTGTGTCTAATCACACACCAGACACTGCAGATATGAAAGTCAAAGTGATAAACAACTAGACTTCCATGGGGAATGTTTGATCAGTTAAACAAATGCCTTAATTCTGAACTAGATGTAAAATCATCTGTGGTTTTCAGGAAATTTGACAGTAAAATTTGACACATACTCCTATTATATGTGAAAATTTGTTTATATTATATGTATAGATAGATAATATACATTAAATATTGAAAAAAGGAGAAATTAAAAAGGCTAAAACAAATATCAATAGCAGGGGCTAATGTACCTCATTTTGGAGACCTGCTAGTGTAGATAGTAGATGACATTATTCATTTTATTATCAATGGTCATTTCCAGAATTTGAAAATTAATGTAGCTTCTCCAAATGCATGTATACACCTTTGAGAAAGCTTCAAAATACTGATAAATAGACAACATTCAATGTTACTGAAATGTTACTAGGTATCAATTTGAATTTAATATGTATTAAGTTTTTTCCATACCATTAATTGCTTACCTCATGTAAAACAGTCAGAATGACAGATTGATACAGGCAGAACAAAGCATCATATGCATATCGGATATTCATAAATTTAACATCTTTAGTAAAGGATTTGCTTCTTATAAATTTGGGCAAGTTCTAAAACCTTTTCCTGGTTATGCTCAGGGTTAAATCGTATGAGAGAAAACATGCTCAATGCTTTAACTTTGGTAATGAGAGAATTATTATGAACAAATTAAGTATTGTTAAGGGGAATGTTGATGATTCATAAAAGGAGCAGAGAGGTAGATCCAGTTATCATGGCTGAATTGTGTGCCACTGAAAGTCATTTGTGTCTAATTGCCTACTCCAAAATCTATTCAGTCCTTTCTCCTAATAAGACCCCCTATTTTTTTCAGACTGACATTGTACCATGCTAAAGAAATACATTTCCCAGCTTCTATCAAATCGAAGTGTGTACATATGACAAAGTTTTGATGAGTTTGATGTAAGCGGGGGTATGGGACTTCTAAGAAGTTGCTGTACAGGAAATCTGGCATTTGGGTATTAATTGGCCCTACAGCAGTCATCTTGTAATATCAGGATGCAAGCCACATACTAGGTCAATGTAGTAAAGAGCTGAGAGAAGCCAATGATTTCAGGGAGCTGCCATAGCAGATACAAACTGTTTACTTCTAACCTGTTAATGTGAGAAAATTAAACCTTGTATATTAGTGAAGATTTTCCAGGTCCCATCTCTACCAGTAGAAAATGATTACTAACTAATACACCAACCATATAATATTTTAGAAAAATCAAGTCTAATATGGTTATGTGCATAAATATATACATTCTGCATTCTGTATAGAAGCATGATATTAGAAATAATAGAAATTAAATAACATATAGAAATTAAATGTTAATACATATGAAATTTGCCAAATCATTTCATAGTCTGGTATACCCTGAAACTTAAGAAAGAACAATCTTCTTCTAAATTCTGTTTGTAGCAATCTATCCACCTTTACTCTTAAAAATAGTGAGAGGTATTTACAGGAGGCTGAAAGGGGGATTTTTTTAAAAATCATAGATGTCCTATGTTGAAGAGTATTCAAAAAATACAATATTGTTTGAAGGGAGTTTTTCATTTGATAAAGACTGCTGTCCCACCTTGAGATTGTGAATTGGATTATTTACATTATTTCATATACATTCTGGGGTATTTAAACTCATTTTTCTCTGGATACAAAAGTAATCATCATCATTATGGTGTCCATATTAATTTGTATCTATGTGTTCTCTGCTTTATCTGTTGGCAATTACAAATCCTATCTCTAGCTCAATGAATAATATGAGGCAACACAACATACATAAGTCATATACATTAGAATTAACAAAATACTCTCAGTTGTCTACTTCTGGTCAACATAAAACAACCTCCTCATGCTGTTTCTTATTATGATTAAAGGCTCTCAGAAACTACACAGACATTCTTTCTCCACCTCCAGTCTCCTTTCACATATGGAAGTTTTAACTTAGGGTCAGGACCATTCAAGATGTCTAGGTGATTTTATTCATCTGTTTTTATGAATAATTCTCAGGACCTAAAATGTTCATCCTGTTAAACATTTTAGAGAGGGCTAATGGAACACAAACTCTTACTATGAAAAAAAGACTGGAATTCAGATCATTATTCTTTCATTTATGGTTTCAACCTTCAGAAACTTATAATTTTCTAAAAGATCATGCTTATATTTCCCATCCAGTCAAATATTTTTGCAGAATCAAGACACGATATGATACAAAGTAAAAATTACTTTTATGATTATAGGAATACACTTAATACAAAAATGGATGTGAAAAATCACAAGGTGATTGTTAGTATGTTTCTTGATGAAAGAGGGAATGTGAGTGTATATATGTTAATAGCAATTTGAAAGTATTCATTATGAACTAGGGACTAAATTCCAGCATTTTTGATACCAATTTGCTGGGTAAGTTTAGAAGAATCTCTCAAGGTACAGTTTTTAGTACTTATCTGTAAAATTGTTGAATTATTTTATTGTCTTTTTTTGGTAAATATTAAGTGTATATTTATAAGCTGAGTGGAGAAAAAGATCTAAATATAGGTTAGTACAATAAAGCATATATAATTAGCCAGGTGTAATAAGCACTATATGTTAATTCCTAACTGGTATGCATACAGTAAAAACTATAGATGTTTAGAAAGTAAAGAGATCCACAATGAACTGGAGTGGTTGGGGAAAGAAACCTTTAAAGCTGGAAGTTCAGCTTTGCCTTGGAGGGTGCGTACCAGTCTGAGAGAAGATGGGAATGTTTCCTACCCACTCTGCTGGGTTCATAAGGCACCTTGCTCTTCTGCTTATTTCTTTCACACTGGTGACAACTTCATCGACTTTGCTATTGCCTCTTTATTTCCAGAATTCTCCAAAATGCAGATTCATATATTCAACTTCCTTTTTAACATATCCATCTCAAATTAAACTGATTTCTTCTTTCTCTCCCTACCCCACCCCCAAAATATACTTCTTCTGTAGTCTTCCTCATCTCAGTTCATGGCCACTTCCTCCTTCCAGATGATCATACCAAAAACTTTGGAGTCAATTTTGACTCTTTTCTTTCTCTTACATTTCCGTTGCAATGGTGGTAAATAATGTTGACTCTCCTTTCAAAATATATCAAGGATATAACTATTTCTTAAGATCTCCACTGCTACCACCCTGGCCAGGCCACCACCATCTTTATGCCTGGATTACTGTAAAACTTGAGCTCCCTGCTTCTATCTTTATCCCATTATAACTACAGTCCATTTTGAAATTAAACCATTAAGTCAGCTATGTTACTATGCTCACAACCCTTCAATGGTTTCCCATGTCACTCAGAGCTAAGAGTCCTCAGAATTGCCTAGAAAGCCCAGGTGCTCTCCCTCCAGTGATGTCAGTGACCTTACTCTGTCCCCTTCCTCATGAGGCTCTACCCTTGCTGGCCTCCTCAGTGACCTTGAACAAGGCAGGTCTGCTTTTATCCCTGATTGTCAGCACTTACTCCTCCCTCTTTCTACAAACGTAGCCCATCCCTGAGGCGCCTCCTCTCATATCTTTCATTTCTTTTCCCTTCAAATGCCAACCTCTCAGTAAGGCTTGCCTTGATCACTCTGTTTTAAATTTCATTTCCTCCCTTCCACAACACTCCCTGGGGCATGTCCTACTACTGTTATCTCTGTAATACTTATCTCACCTTCTAACATTCTCTGTAGTGTGTTTAATTTAAAAAAAAAAAAATTATGTTCCCTTACCATAAGAAAAGGAAGGCAGGCTTTTTTGGCTTCTTTGTTTTCCAAGTTTTCCCTAGAGCCCAGAACAAGACTTATCACAGGTGAGCACTCAATAAATATTGGTTGAATGCTTCAACAAATTAATAAACGTAGAAAAATGTCTTCCCCCTATGAATTCTTCAGAATTGAAGAGAATCAGTGAACTATGTATGCTTATATTGTGTAATGTGGGAAGATTATGAATAGAGTACAGAAAATTGTAGTCTTTTATTAATTTTGAAAATGCTGGTTTAGAGCCTAGTTTCTGAGATTGCTTTGTTGAATGAATGGCTACAGTAATAAATATTTTAAATTTCTTGATTAAGCTAGGGTTAATTTTATAAATCATGTAAAAGACTTCAATCCTTTTGCAGCTGATTTGTAAACAACTGTCTAACTGCTAGATTGGTCAAAAGACTGAAAAATGTAAGACAAAGTTTTAAGAATCAAATGGATGATGGTTTAAAAAGAATTGAGCTTTAAAAAAATCAGTATTTTATTTGAGACATCAGGGAGTTATCCTTATATTTCATTCATGTGTATAAGTGACATACTCAGTAGACCAACTTCTTTAAGCCACATGAAAGTATCTAAGAGCATATACAAAATGATTGTGATGGGGGAGCAGATAATAATTGTAAAATATGATAGATTAATTTATCCACAGTCCTTTGACAAGAATTGATATATAAGCTTTAAATCCTAGACAAATGTGGAATAAATTATTATATATCCAGCTTTTCTTTATTGAGCTAAAGACAACCTTTATCTTAAAATCCTTCACAAGTTACTATCTTATCTGCTTTTAATCATTCCATTTTGGTGCTTTCATATACAGTTTAGATGTTTCTATTAGTTGTTATTAATCAATAGGAAAATAATTGTGTTAAAATGTTTAGAAGATTTTTTTTTTTTTTTTTTTTTTTTTTGCGGTATGCGGGCCTCTCACTGTTGCGGCCTCTCCCGTTGCGGAGCACAGGCTCCGGACGCGCAGGCCTAGCGGCCATGGCTCACGGGCTTAGTTGCTCCGCGGCATGTGGGATCTTCCCGGACCAGGGCACGAACCCGTGTCTCCTGCATCGGCAGGCGGATTCTCAACCACTGCGCCACCAGGGAAGCCCTGTTTGTTTTTTTAAAGATAAAATTTGCTTAAAGAATTTTTGAAGTCTGTTCAAAGTGACACTATTAAGCACTTCCTGTGCCTGTGTCCGATAGTATTGTACATTAAACAGGAAAAGACGAATATATGACATGATTCCCAGGTTGGAGGAGTTTCGGAGCTAGTAGGGACAGAAATATATATATATAATTGATAAGTAATGAGCAGTATTCTAAATTCTGAATAATGATCTTGTATATCCTTCAATAGTTTAGAAACTATTTCTTATGTAACTGTGGTTTCTTCCAATCTATGCCATTTAAAACAAATTTCTCGAAACACAGGAAGCATAAAATAGCTTTTTCTAGTTATGTTAAGATTATCAAGTTGCATTTAGTGAGTGCTTACCTTGTTCCAGGCACTGACCATATGTATTATGTATATGATTTCATTTACTCTTTCCAACAATGCATTAATTTCAAGTATGATACTAACCAGAAGGATGCTACTACAGATAAGTAAGTAAACAAAAATTTTAAACAAGATTTCAGATTAGGCCACCTATGGTAACAGTCCATTTTTATTTTAAGGGTGGCTTTTGCATAGTTAATGGAAATCCTGAAAAGGAAAGGGATCAATACTTTTTTTTTTTTTTTTAACAATGCCAGGCTTCACAGACATCATTTGTGAAAGAAAAACAAAACAAAACTGCAAAATAACCAGTTTTACAGTTATATTGGAAATTTAAATTTTTAAAAAATCTCTTTATATACCTGTTGTTGAGGGTTGAGTTTCTTGAGAGTGAAAATAAGAGTTTAGTGATTACTTCTCTGAGATTACCCTTTCCCATCTTTGAAAACACTGAACAGATTCATGGTTATACAGTACGTAGTTGAATGTCAGGAACTACGTCCTGTTGCAGTGGTAGGAGTAATTACAGCTGTCAGTTCTTTCAACATGAGAAAACAACCTCGTTTCAACTTTACAAGAAACAGATTGTAAGTATCCAAAGGGAAAGAAATAACAATCTTTATGTGATGAACAGTGCGGTGCTTGTTAAACTAGTCAACTTGGGCATTTGAAGGGATACATTTATTGGAGGCTGTTGGGAAGAAGATGCTTTTTATATGCAAGTCAGAAAGATTTTATGAATGAATAAACAAAAGCAGGAGTACTAATCTTATCGGGATGAGACTCATGCCTAGTAGACTTTTCAGGATAGAGAAATGGTGCCTGAAGAAACTTGTCTTAACTGCTTTCATGTGAGTTTTGTGTTTTGTGAAAGCAATTCCTTTGTATCGGGGTGTTCCTCACATCTGCCTTATTTGGATATTAGAGATCCAGGACTTCCTTATACATACTAAAGAAGAAGAAAGTAGATTAAATGGGAATAAGCTGAAACACATTATAAAAAGAGGAGCAAATGTTCTTATTTTTAACTAGTCTCCAATAAAAAATTTTATTTTTTAAGCAATTTATTTAGTGTATAGTTCTTCATCTATTATTCTTTCTCTGTGTAAAGGGGTGACTTGGTGTGCTTTTGGCAAAATTAGACCAAACCAAAGTGCCAGGCTCAGGTGTTTAGGAAATTGACAGAAAACATAATGTATTGTGTTTGTTTTTTATTCCACTGTGAGGTAAGATTTCAAGGTCTGGTTTTCTAGTGTCTGCTATTTGCTTTCCCCTTTCTTAATGAAAATTTTTGCTTCTTCTCCTAGGCAAAAATAAGAATGAAATTAGTTGGCAAATTATCAAAACATGTTAGGTTGCAAAAGCTAAAAGAGGATATTATAATGCCAGATAGACCAGCAACATTTTATTTTTAAAAAGTAGACTATGAAAGTGCTAAATACATTAAGATGATTTTTTTCTGACTACTTTTTATAGCATCACTTTCCTTTTCCACTTTGTATTCACTCATGTCCACTACACACTTTTTTTCTGCACAAATTGTACCTAAGGGCAGCCAGATGGCCTAGGAGAGAAAACAGGACACCTCTTGTTGCTTGGACAGGTTTCAAAACTGACACAGCAACAGATTCACAAATGAATCCAGATAATGTGGCAGAAACAAGGTGTCTGTCTCTTAGTGTGTAGAGTGCAAAAACTGAAGGAATAGAATAAACTTCCCTGGACGCTTTCAGTTTGTAGATATATAAAGACTAAAATTGTGATGAAGTGAAGTTTTCTACTGGGATAAAAGCCAGGACACTAAGGTAGTGTGATGCAGTGTCCTAGTCTTGGCCAACCAAACTCTACCCTTTTCTGACTGGAACACTTATTCCCAAGTTTTACTTGAGAAAAATTATGATTAAAAATAACTTCATTAAAAAAAAAACAATTGCCAGCTATTCCTTAATACACCTTTCAAATAATTTTCTAAGCTTGTTGAATTAAAACAAATTTTATTTGACATCCCTTCTCATACTTCAGCTGTTATCCATAACACCTGTAGCAAATTCTTATGGTGTTCTTCCACAAAACCAGATCTCTTGCAAAGTTGATGGGAAGGGAGGAGAAGCAAGTTGCATAGAATATCACATTTCTTTTAGGTGTTTTTCCTGATTTCCTTTGAGTTCTGGTATATGTGCTTAAGTTTATGGTTATCTGAATAACCATGCTTTTCTCCAAGCAGATGGCTGTTGTAAAAGGGTAATTTTGGAAAAATAAAGACCAGGCCAGGGGGACCCAGAAGTAGAGATGAAACCTCTGGGGGCCGATGATGTACATATATTGATTTTGCAATTATCCTACAGGTGACTAGTTCCAGGAAGTTGTCTCTACATGTCTCTAGTGACACAGTGGTAAACAGAAAAATTTGTTCTTGGAAGTGGATGAGATAGACAATAAACACCATTAATAATATACATGGTGTTAGATGGCGACCTATGCTGTGGAAAAAAATAAGAAAATAACATTAAAGCAGGGAAGGGAGATAGAGTTGAAATTTTAGATAGGGTTGACAAGAGAAAAGCCAGAGAAGGTGACAGAAAGGCCTAACAGTGGTGAGGCCTTTTATACCTACCCAGGTGGAAGGCTCTGCATTTATTTATTTATTTACAACAAACTTAACATTGTTCGGTGTACACCAATGCTTTACAAATATCAATTCATTTAATTTACATGGTAACCTATGAGACACATTTTATTATCATTTTATAGATGAGAAAACTAAAATACAATGAAGGTAAGAAAATTGCCCAAGATCATACAACCAGTGTGTGGTGGAGACAGGATTTAAACCTAAACATCTTGACTTCAGAATGTTCTAAACTATTTCTTTAGGTGAGTCTCCAAAAAGTTGATGATATATCACTATAGAGTCTACCACTTCATAGAGGATTACCTTTAATACTTAAAGTAGAAGATGTGTTGTTTCTCATTATAAGACCTTCTCTCTCACTTCCATTAGTGTACAATTATAAGTTGGTGGAGTTTTACTTTTTTACTGTCTATTAGAAGGAAATAAAAAACATACAATTTAGTAGTTGGCTATTTTATTTGGTCAAGAATTCCTAATCCATAAGAAGACAATGTATTACTCAAAAAAATGTTAAGATTAAAATTTTAAACAAGTAGAATAAGTTTATAGGATGCTACTTATCATGTCACCTTCTTTCAGATTCATAACAAACCAACACATTACTGTCTTAAAGATTTTAAGAAGTCCTGTTTTAAAGACACATGATTTGCTTTTCTATAAGCCATTGTTTTTCAAACATATTTTACAGTGGGCGTCTCAGTAATAACGTAATAACCATTAACCTTACAAAGGACTCCAATGTCCCAAGGAACACTGTTTAATAAATATTACAAAAAGAGGACTAGATCAAGCTGCTTTTCAAATCTGAAATTAATTCTATCTGAAAAGAATAAAAATTTGGTAGGCCATTGCATATGAAAAATATAAATGTACTTGCCCTAAATTTCCTTAAATAAAGAAAAAATCTCTTACACATATGTTGTAGAAATAAGAAAGGAAATATCTATATTTTTTGTTATTTGCCTAAATAATACATTGTTATATAGGCAAGGACAATATATTATAAATAACTTTACCCAATATGCATTATTTATTTAATGATTTATATCAGTTTATTTTGTACTACTATGACTGGTATTAGAAATCAAATGTTTCTAATGAGATTTCACTGATTTATTAAGCCAATATTTATCAAACATCTACTATATATTTTGATACACTGAGATTTAATTTTAGTGTCATGTCTATAGCCCTGATCCTTTTATACCAAACTACAATTCTTTTTTATTTTAACTTTTGAAAAATTTTCATACAATTTTTAAAGGTTACTTCCCTTTTACAGTTATTAAAAAACATTAGCTATATACCCCATGTTGTATAATACATCCTTAAGCCTATCTTACACTGAATAGTTTGTATCTCCCACTCTCCCATCCCTATATTGCCCCTCTCCCACCACCACTGGTAACCACTAGTTTGTTCTCTGTATCTGTGAATCTGTTTTTTTTTTGTTGTTATATTTGCTAGTTTGTTGTATTTTTTAGATTCCACATATAAATGATATCATATGATATTTTTCTTTCTCTGTCTGACTTATCTCACTTAGCATAATGCCCTCCAAATCTATCCATGTTGCTGCAAATGTCAAAATTTCATTCTTTCTTATGGCTGAGTAGTATTTCATTGTATATATATATACCACATCTTCTTTTCATTTGTTGATAGATACTTAGGTTGCTTTCATATCTTCATTATTGTATATAATGCTGCTATGAACATTGCGGAACATGTATCTTTTCGAATTCGTGGGGGTTTTTTGGTGGGTTTTTTTTGTTTTTTGGATATATACTTAGTGGAATTGCTGGATCATATGGTAGTTCTATTTTTAGTCTTTTTGAGAAATCTCTAAACAATATTTCACAGTGCCTGCACCAATTTGCATTCCCACCAACAATGAACGTGTTCCCTTTTCTCCATATCCGTGCTAACGTTTGTTATTTGTGTTCTTTCCGACATTAACCATTCTGACAGATATGAGGTGATGTCGCATTGTGACTTTGATTTGCATTTCCCTGTTGATTAGCGATGTTGAGCATCTTTTCATGTGCCTGTTGGCTATCTGCATTTCCTCTTTTGAAAAATGTCTATTCAGTTCTTCTGCATATTTTAAAAATTGGGTTGTTTGTTTTTTTTTGATGTTGAGTTGTATGAGCTATTTATATATGCTGGATATTAATCCCTTATAGTTCATATCATTTTCAAATATTTTCTCCCATTCAGTAGGTTGACTTTTTGTTTTGTCAATGATTTCCTTTGCTGTGCAAAAAGCTTTTTAAGTTTAATTAGGTCCCATTTGTTTATTTTTGCCTTTATTTCCTTTACTTTAGGGGATGGATCCAAAAAATTTTTGCTACGATTTATGTCAGAGAGTGTTTGCCTATGTTTTCCTCTCGGAATATTATAGTATCTGGTCTTTAATCCATTTTGAGTTTATTTTTGTATATGGTGTTAGAGAATGTTCTAATTTCATTCTTTTACATGTATCAATAGCTGTCTAGTTTTCCCAGCACCACTTATTGAATAGACTGTCTCTTCTCCATTGTATATTCTTGCCTCTTTGTCATAAATTAATTGACCTTAAGTGTGTGGATTTATTTCTGGGCTCTCTATCCTGTTACATTGATCTACATGTCTGCTTTGTGCCAGTACCATTCTGTTTTGATTACTGTAGCTTTGTACTAGTCTGACATTAGGGAGAGTGATTCCTCCAGCTCTGTTCTTCTTTCTCAACACTGCTTTGGCTATTCATGAGCTTTTGTTTTTCCATATAAATTTTGAAATTATTTGTTCCAGTTCTGTGAAAAATGCTATTTGTAATTTGATAGGGATTGCATTGACTCTGTAGATTGCCTTGGGTAGTATGATCATTTTGACAATATTCATTCTTCCAAGCCAAGAACATGGTAATCTTCCCATTCTTTTGGTATCAGAGTGATACTGGCCTCATAGAACCTTACATTACACCTAAAGGAACTAGAGAAAGAAGTACAAATAAAACCCAAAGTTAGTAGAGGGAAAGAAATAAAGACCAGAGCAGAAATTAATGAAATAGAGACTAAAAAAAATAGAAAAGATCAATGAAACTAAAAGCTGGTTCTTTGAAAAGATAAACAAAATTGAGCTTCCCTGGTGGCACAGTGGTTGAGAGTCTGCCTGCCGATGCAGGGGACACGGGTTCATGCCCTGGTCTGGGAAGATCCCATATGCCGCGGAGCAGCTGGGCCCATGAGCCATGGCTGCTGAGCCTGCATGTCCGGAGCCTGTGCTTTGCAACAGGAGAGGCCACTGTGGTGAGAGGCCCACGTACTGCAAAAAAAAAAAAAAAAGATAAAATTGATAAACCTTTAGGCAGATTCATCATGAAAAAAAGGGAGATGACCCAAATAAATAAAAACAGAAATGAAAAAGAAGTTACAACCTATACCACAGAAATACAAATATAATAAGAGACCACTATGAACAATTATATGTCAATAAAACAGACAACCTAGAAGAAATGGACAAATTCCTAGAAAGGTACTATCTCCCAAGACTGAACCAGGAAGAAATAGAAAATATGAACAGACCAATTATCAGTGGTGACATTTAATCAGTAATTTTAAAACTTCTAAAAAAAAAAAAAAAAAAAAAAAAAAAAAAAAAAAAAAAAAAAAACTTCTAACAAACAGAAATCCAGGACCAGATGGCTTCATAGGTAAATTCTACCAAACATTTAGAGAAGAGTTAACACCTATCCTTATGAAACTATTCCAAAAAATTTCAGAGGAAGGAACAAACTGCAATTCTTTTACCAAATCAGATACTCATTTTATGTCTCAGAGTTCTTAGTTATTAGCATCAGAAACCCACTCAGGCTGATTTAGTTAGAAAAGGAATTTACTGAAAGGAATTTCAGCAAGAACTGACAACCCAGCTCAAAAGGCAGCAGGATCCAAGTGAGGACCACAGCAAACACCACCAAAATCTGTTGCTGAAGTCCCTGCAGTCTCCTCTTCCTTTATTTAGTCCCAGCCTATGGCTACTGCCACCACTGACAAGGCTGTGTGTGGAACATAGATGGCATTGCTGAAGCCAGTGCCACAGGAATAAATCCTGCATTGTCTCTCACTTTCATTTCACAGTCCCAGCCAGGAATAGCAAAGAGACAAGCACTAGCTGCCAATTGAGGCCACAGAAAATAAGTGGAGAGGATTTGATGGTTGTGTATTCAAATATAGGAAGATGGCTCAGTTCCTGGGAATCCAAGGTGGATAAATATCTTTACAGCCTTAATATTATTACTATTCATGTTATTATTTTTATCATTTTAATTATTATGTTGGAGTATACTCAAGCACTCAGTACTTAAGTACTGAGTACTCAAGTACTTAGCTTTACATGGTGAACTGTGAAATTTGGTGTTGGAGTATTGGCATGATTCTTAAGAAAACAAATACCAACTAGGTTTTATGTAGGTCTTGGGTAACTTTCCTCCTCCTTCACTTCCTTTTTTCTTTCCTTCTTTCTTTCCTTCCTTTCTTCCTCCCTTCCTCCCTCCCTCCCTCTCTTTCTTCCTTCCTTTCTTTCCTTCTTTCTTTCTCCCTCTTTCTTTTTTTTCCTTCCTTCCTTTCTTTATTTCTCTTTCCTTGATTCCTTCCTTCCTTCCTTTCTTCTTTATTTTTTCTTTCCTTCTTCCTTCCTTTCCTTTTTTTCTTCCTTCTTTCCTTCATTCTTTTCTTTTCTTTTTCTTTTGATTTCTCCAAAAATAGAAACATTGCACTAGATTTGAATATATATAAATATATATGGCTATTACGCTTACACCTTAAGACCTTTATCCTAATACTGTATGAACTCTAGGAGTTGGAATAAAAATGTTGGTCATCAGTCTTCTTGTATTCTATCAGGAGAGGCAGTTTGCAAATGCAGCAAATAAGTATAATATATAATATGTTAGAAGTTGATAATGTTATGGAACAATTCAAATGGATCTTACATTCATCCAGGAGGAGATGGACAACAGTAGGTCATCTAACCTTTTCAGGTGCCATTCATATTATTAGTTGTATATTTATATGTAGATAAGAATTGTGTCATGGTATATAATTTAAATCTAATGGAAGTTTTCAATCCTGTTTTTCTATAGCCTAGTTTTTTTTCTTTTTTTCTTTCTTTTTTGAAACCTAACAGTGTGTTCTGGGGATCTTTCACATAAAGAGCTTCCTTTTTTTAATTTTTATGTTTGCATAGTACCACACAGTATGGATGTACCATGTCTTATTTAATTAGTTACTTTCTGCCAATGAGTCATTTATTTTTCTTTCTCTTTTTTCCCCCTAACACAAATGTGCCTGCAATGAATAACCTGGTATTAATATCATTTCACAATTGAGTAAATATATCTTTGTTAAATGCTTAGAATAGGAATTGCTGGGCCCACCTTTGTGTGCATATTAAATTTTTATAGTGTCAAATTGCCTTCAGTAGAGGTTGTACCAGTTTACTCTCTTGCTAGCAATCTGAGGAGGCATTGGTTTCTCCACCCTCTTACCCATACAATCTAGTATTAAGTTTACAGGTCTTTGACAAATCCTTACTTTATCATAATTTTTATTATTTTAAACCTGCCATTCTTAAAGACCCTTTTTATCCAAGTGACACAATTCACTTAAAATCACAAGTAGGAGATATACACAAGTTCTGGAAATCAATTGGATAAACACATAATTATCATCCCTATAGGGATGCTTGAGACTGAAGAGAGGTACTACTTATAATTAAAATGAGACAGGTATAAAGTGAGACTGTTCTAGGCATACTAGAATATGTGGTATCCTAGGAGACATGCATTATGGAAATGGGAAAAGCCGGAGTAAATAAATGAAGACATCATATATAAGGAGAAGTTAGATCATAAAGAATAAACAACTGAATTAGTAATGTATACTTAATATATTTTTAGCTATGAGGAATGACAATGTTAGTTTCTGGAGAACCAAACACAATGAACTGGGAAGTTGTTTTTTCTGACCTGACTTCTGCTCATAGTGTGCAGTGGTGCTTTCTTCAGTGTTGCTCTTCTGACTCCTCATTTTCCCAGAAACCACATGCCCAGCCCCTCCCTCTTTCTCCATTATTGTGAGTTGGGTTTCCCTGGAAGCAGACTCTAGGAAGGAGTTCAGCATGATGAACATTTATTAAGAAGCAGCCTGGGGATCCATCCCTGGGGAAGGAAGAAGAGGAATCAGGAGGACAGAAGAAGTGGAGCTGTGATACAGACCCACCCCAACTTGCATGATGCAAAAGGGTCTTTTAGAATATTCTTCAATTGAATTGGGCTGAGATGGCCAGGGCCTTTCCACTCCTGAATGTTCAGTGTTTGGATGCATCACCCTGGGAAGGGCATGAGCTTTGGTGTGGATGCTTCCTGCAGTAGAGGCAGCCTCTGAAGGGGTTGAGAGCTGCTGCCTGCTGGCAACACTCCCAACAGCCAGGGTGCCAAGTCCTTCACTGAAGAGCATCCTGGATGGCAAGTTGCATTGTCAGCCCTATGTATCAGCACAGTCACTCAACAAAGATAATTTATACTGTTATAAATTATTCAGAGGATATTTAATTTTATCATGAGAATAATAAATGAGCCAAGAGAGTGCTTATAGCCTTGGAATCAGGCAGACCTAAACTTGAATCCTGCCTCTGCCTCTTATTCACTGTAAGCTTCATTTTCTCCATCTCTAAGGTGAGGGTGATGATATTTATTTCATGGGGCTGTTGTACAAATTAAATAGTATAGTTTATATATAGAGTTTAGCTCACTGCCTGGTGCATAGTGAGCATTCAACAATGATGACTCATATTTTTTTTTTTTTTTTTTTTTTTTTGCGGTATGCGGGCCTCTCACTGTTGTGGCCTCTCCCGCTGTGGAGCACAGGCTCCGGACGCACAGGCCTAGCGGCCATGGCTCACGGGCCCAGCCGCTCCGCGGCATGTGGGATCTTCCCGGACCAGGGCACGAACCCGTGTCTCCTGCATCGGCAGGCGGACTCTCAACCACTGCGCCACCAGGGAAGCCCGATGACTCATATTTTTAAAGGATAATAATAGTAAAAACTTGATTAACTTATAGTTTCAAGCATAATACTCTGACTTGGGGGGGGGCGTGCTGCAGATAGGGGAAGGGGAAAGGAAAGGGATAGGATGGAAAGCTTCCCCAGAACATCTCATTTATATGGCTGCTGATTCATTAGGCTATCCCTGTTTCTGTTCTATTCTGTTCTATTCTATTCTACTCTATTCATGTTAAATGCCAAATCTGTTATATTCATGATTTAAAAATGAAATGTAGAATTTTTGTGAGTTCCTTTATAATGTATGCTTCTAGGGAAAGATGGAAATGAAACACTCTAAATACCTTAAATGGATGCTAATTGTGGGTATCTGAAATCCACTCCTGAAAATTGAGAGACCCCCAGGTTTCTTGGTTTCTATCATGGGCTATGGGTGTCTACTACTGTTGTAGGAAAAATGGGGTGTGAGAGCAGGGTCATATCCCAGGTGTTGGGTGAGTCCCTGAAACAGGCCTCCAAGTGAAGGTCCTTGGCTTCTCACAGGAAGGAATTCAAGAGCAAGCCATAGTAAAGCGAAAGCAGGTTTATTCAGAGAGATAGGCACTCCAAAGACAGTGTGGTCCATCAAGAGGTGAGAATGCCCTGAGGTGTGGGCGTGGTTAGTTTTTAATGGGCTGGGTAATTTCATAGGCTAATGAGTGGGAGGAATATTCTAACTGTCTTGGAGGAGGGGTGAGGATTTCCAGGAGTTGGGACACTACCCACTTTTTGGCCTTTTATGGTTGGCCTCTGAACTGCCATGGCACCTGTGGGTGTGACATTTAGCATGCTAATGTATTACAATGAGCGTGTAGTAAGGCTCAAGCTCTACTGGGAGTCATATCTTCTGCCATCTTGGGTCTAGTAGTTTATAACCAGTTTTTCTGGTATCCTGTTCTTCTTAATGATCATGTCATTCTTTTAATAGTTGTGCCCTGCCCCCTTCCTTTCTGTCTTACTACAGCCACTTACTACAGTGGCATAGAAAAATACAACATTCCTGGACAAATCAGAATCAATTGAGAGGATGAAACCTACAAAGTTTCATCCCAAGAGTGATGGACTGGGAAAGAGAAGAAAATGAGAAGAAAATCTCATTCTAAAGTGAAGGACCCCTATTTGAGGTCAATACAATAAGTCTGGTTGATTTATCCAGGTGAACTAGGGTCAGATTCGAGAATCGGATCTTTTAGCATCTGATTGTGCCTAGTTTGGGTAGAGAAGTCAGCAGTGAAGAGCACCAAACCAGGGTAGAAAATGATATCAAATGGTATTAAGGGAATAGAAATGACTCAAATTATTCCAGTGATAATGTTGAATTGTTCAGGTAGAAGTAAAATTTCAGACAGAAAGGAGCAGAGAAAAGTAATTGATCTAGAGATGCATGGACCTGCCAAGCAGCCCAGACAAAATCCAACCAAAAAAAAGAAAAAGCCACGGAACTTTTGCATAATGGATGTCATTGCTTGAATCAGCTGGGAAATCTTTGTTGGGGGACATTTCCCCCAACTTATTACACACTTGATCTATCCTTGCCATTCACAGCTTCTCCTGCCCATTGGGTCTCCTTCCACCCATACTCTCTTGGGGGTGAAAGCCATTAGTTTTTCCTGACTTCTTCTGCCCTACCAGAAATTTTTCAACACAAAATTCTGGATGCCTTAATGATCCTTTTCTTTCATGGAAAAAAAATTAAGTAGGCAGTGGAAATGATCTCTAGATTATTCAATGAAAGCATGTGCTTTTCTTCCCATTTGCAAATTAGTGCTAACAGACTGTGCTGGTATGCTAAGGCCTCCAAACACCCAGTAGAATAGCCATGAAGTATATCTTAGGAACTAGATGAACTTAGTTAATAGAAGGAATAAACTGATGATAATCAAGATACTGTAAATGAAATTTTATTTACACAGCTACACAGAGACCATTGGTAGTACTACTCAAAAAGTTTTTGAGTACAACATTGCTGATTTGGGGTTCTCATATATTTAATACTTTAGAAACTTATATTTTAGTTGTTTGGTTTTTAAAGATTGCAGGAGCTCTATATTGTCTTTCTGTCACTTCTAATCAGTGAGGGATTAGGAGCATAAAATAGATTAATGAAGGAGACATTCTGTACGTGATTCTGATTCAGCATTCTAAACAATCCCACTGGGACCATGGGAAAAGCCAGTGTAGTATTCTTTCTAGCTACAGTGAGAAAGTTGGAAGAGAAAACAAAGAACCTTCTTTTAAGACTAAGACAATTTGCCAATGCTAATCCTCAAAAATTGATCTTGAAAATTAAAATAAAACATAATAATATACAACGCACCCAATATGTATTATCAGCATATAAAACTTCTCCAAGGAAATAATATTTTGTAGAAATGATTTTTTAATAAATGCAGTGTAATAAAACACATTTCAAATTGGTCAAATTCTTTCCATCCCCAATACTGCCACCATGGTCCAGACCACCATCTCTTAACTGGTCTCCTGCTTGTAATAAAACTGTCACTGCTCTTCCTGCTGCCTTTCCCTTTAAAATCTTCACATTGCAGTCAAAGTGATCTTTCTTAAAACACACATTTTATGTTAATCCTCTGCTTAATTTTTAATGTTACTACTTTCAGAAAAAAATAGTCATCTTTTTCATATTGTTCCTTTCTACCCTCCATTATCTTGAACATTTACATACACATCTTCTGAAGGAAGAGCAAACATCAGCTTTTGTACAACAAACAAAATCCAGACTTCTTTCCAAGGCTGGCTTTGGGTGGTACAGCTCCTGCTGTGCTTCTCTGGAACTTCATCTCTGCCAGATTATGCTGTGGTCACACTGGCCCATTTTCAGTTTCTGAGAAGCACCAAATGCTTTCACTCCTTAGGGCTCTTATTCTTGTGTTTTCATTTTCCCAGAACACTTTCCGCTGTCTCTTCAAATGTGGCTCACCGTATGGTTTTAGATGCTAGCATCGTCTTTGCTTTACGAATAATGAAACTGAAGCCAGAGAGATTAAGTAACTTGCCCAAAGGCTAATTAACAGGCAGTAAGTGGAAGAATGAAGACCCCAGTGATCTAACTCCAGATCCTGGGTTCTTCATCACAGTAAGACCTCCACGGTACCACCCTGCTGGTCTAGTTCTCAGCTTAAATGTCAGGCCTTCCCTGATCCACTGTCTAAACTAGGCCTAGTAACCATCCTTATTATCTTCTACTTCTTGCCTTATCTTCTCCCTTATACAATTTATCATAATTTGTAATTATTTATTATGGTAACTTGTTCATTTAAAAAAATTGTTCACTAAATTAAAAGATTTCTGAGAATAAGAGCAAAATATGCCCAGTACATGGACTCTCCTTTCAACATAAGGATCGACAACATTTTTGCTTGAATTAGCTGAGGCCCACTGGGAGGCCAGGCGGGTGTTAGACATGTCTGTAACTTTTGAAATGACACAAAGTCATTGAACATATAATAACTGCTGTTTTCTGATTTTCATTCTGGTACCATCATAAGAGCCACATTACAAGGTTCTCTTTCATGCAGAAGGACTGAAAACAACAAAAACAAAGCAACAGAATTCTTTGGAATATTGAAGATAATCAGTTATCTTCTGTTTTTAGCTTTTCTCCTTTTCTTCCCCAAATGCATCTGCTTCCTCCAATTTGCTCTCTTTTTTGCTTATGCTTCTTGGCACCATCCACTTGTAACCAGTTTCTAAAGCAGCGTTTCGGCAGAATCTTTAGACTCAAAATATTTTGGATTGAGATTTAGGGAGGATCCAGATAGAACTCATTCTCTGAGTGAATTGACCTGGCAATATCGAAGGGCTCCCTTGAGCAGATGATTCTCTGAGAGCATCCATTAACAAAAAGCACAAAACACAGGCCCAGAAACCCAGCAAGTATGATGTATTATTAAAGAGGGGTGGAGTGGGGGCATTTTTCTGACCGCTCACAGCCAGGAAAAATATTCCCCTAAACTGGCCCGTTTCTCCTCAAAATGTCTGAGGTGAAATGGAGCATCCTTTGTTTCATGTAAAGAAAATAATTCAGGAGGATGACAGTTTAGTGATATATGTCTTCATGGCCTAAAACTCAAAGGCCTGAGAAAAAGAGGTTAAAATTTAAGTAAAGTGAAGGACAGATAATTTAAAATATCACATTTATTTTCTCTTTAATTAATATTTTCTCTTCTTTCAATGAGAAGATAAAGTATAATTACAAGATAGAGCATGGGTAGGTCAAAGGGGAAAAATGATGGGGGATAATGAAGAAGTTTGTCTATAAATTCTATATGGGGAGAAATAACATTGCAGAGAATAATGTAATAGAAATTAAAATGCACGGCCTTCAGTTTAGTGTTTACCAAATATTTAGAAATATTTGTAGTTATTAGAAATCCTGAGGTCAGTGGTAAAAGACATGGATGTCTCAGTTTTTGTCCTAAATGAAGGTCAAAGTCAGATTGCACTGTAGACTTTCTAGTGAACAGCAGAATGTCAAGGGTCCCTCCCTTAAGAAAGTATAGTGACTGTCTAAGGACTGACACTAAAGAGAAATATTTGCACATTGCTAAAATTCTTTCTTCTTTTTCAGCAGGATAGAATTCCCATAGCTCGGTCATTACCTTTTTTTGACTTCTAACCCCCCCATCTTTATACCATTTGTGAACATATTTGAGCATTGCAAAAGGTGGGAGCAATATTTTCTCCACTAATTTCCATCTTTCATTTAATATATATATATATGTATATATATATATATATATATATATATATATATACACATATATATATATATATATCCTTTACAAAATTATATATATATATCCTTTACAAAATTCTGATGACATTTTATTTGAAGTGTTCAGACTATCAGAAAGTCCCTAGGAAGAGGGTTTGAGGTTGGCACTGGATAAAAAGACAACCTTGAACTAATTTTAAAGTTTGCAATTAACAGAGATCACAGTGTGGCAAGTAAAAGTTTTAATGATAGACTGGCCTAGGCCTTGAGGTAAATTATGCATAATTATTCATAACTGCTATTTTTGGCTTGCCTGATTTGTCCTAGACCTCTGGCTGAGGAAACAATTTGAAATAATTAGAGTACTAGTGCATTGACAGTGATGAATGAATTGAATACTTCTTGTGCCAAACATGGGTCTTGATAGGAAGCAGATAACTTTGGCGACTGTGGTATTTTGTTATTGGATCTCTGAAAGTAGAAAGTTTGTGTTGTTTTTTTTTGTGTGTGTGTGTGTGTGTAATTTTTATAGGTTGTTTTTCAGTCATTCTCTAAAGACTTCAGTCATTAAGAAGACTATGATTAAAAACAAACCCAAAACAAAAAATTTTTAAAAATTGTTGCTATAAAACTTCCACATTATTTATTTATTTGTATCTAATTTTTGCATGCTCATTGTTGAGAGTTGGAACTGTGGTGAATATAAAGTAAATATAATTTCACAGTAATTAAGAAACTTCCTTTAAATTTTAATTTCGTGGAAATTTTTAGTTTTTAGTATATTATATCATAACTGTAGTTAAGAAAAAGATGTACTGATAATGAAATAAATGCAATGCTTTTTGAAATAGAGAAACTTTAAATAATTAATACATAAGAGTACTATGTATGTTTCTACTTATTTCTTTTAGAAAGTAAGAACAAAATGGATATTTGCTGCATGCTAAATTCCTATTGCTAAGTAAAGAAGCCTTATTTTTATATATAATGATATTTGTATGTATGTAATAATAATTTTCAGTGATTGTAATAGATAAATGTTTGAAATAGAAAATGTTGAGTATCTCTCGTGCAGCATCAGAAGATAAAACTAGCAGAAAAATTAAAGAAAAGGAGTCTTAGAGACCTATCTTTTTAATTCATTGTCCATAAATTGTATAAAGCTCCTTTGTTAATTAAGCAAATACTCAGAAACACAATATATTCACATTTTTCAGTAGAATAAACACCAACAATTGTCTCTGTCTGGAGACAACAATTGCCTCTTGGCTGGAGATTTGGACAAACAGCCAGACAATCTTTGTTTTAATGAAAAAGCTTCAGCCCATTTAGATCACCTGAATGCAAAATTAGACTTCTTTTTTCTAAAACCATAAAGTAATTTAAAAGTATAAAAAGACTGAATTTCCAGACAACCTTTGAAATTTATAATAGTTGAATTTTATTACTCTGCCAATGGTATATGTTATTTTTTGTATTTTAAAACAGTTTCTTAAGATATTCAAGCTTGCAGTGAAAACAGTATAACTTTTTCAGGTAGAAAATATATATTTTTATATTATACATATTACTTGCACCTTAGCTATGCTTCTGAAATGCTAAGTCTAATCCAATTGTATTATTCTTTATTACTTTTAACCATGATGAAATTATTTAAATGATGTTGCCTTTTATATACAGGGTAAACTACAATCTTAAATAATCTACACATAAAATATTTCTACTCATTTGCTAATTGTTGTATATAATAAAACAATTCTTTCATATAACTCTTACCCCAAATGAAGAGGAAAAATGCACATATGTCACCATATGTTTTTTTCTGTGGTATCATGTATTTTGAATGCTCTGTCCCTGAACTTGAAAAACTGTTTTGCTGGGTCACTAGGCCATAAAAAAAGAGGTTTCTTTCAAGTTAGTTCTTCTGCCATTTTATTCTTTAGTTTACAACCCAAATGTAACACAGCTTGTTTTACTGAGATGTAAATGATAGTTCACAATCTTAACTTTGTTTTTTTTTTGGTTTTTTTGCGGTACGCGGGCCTCTCACTGTTGTGGCCTCTCCCGTTGTGGAGCACAGGCTCCGGACGCGCACGCTCAGTGACCATGGTTCACGGGCCCAGCCGCTCCGCGCCATGTGGGATCTTACCCGACCGGGGCACGAACCCGTGTCTCCTGCATCGGCAGGCGGACTCTCAACCACTGCGCCACCAGGGAAGCCCTTAACTTTGGTTTTGATTCACATTTTCTGATAGAAACTGTAGCATTGAGTCTGCTTTTCCTGAAGAACTTTGTTAATTAGAATATCCCATAAGTCTACTTCCTGGTGGTGATGGAAAGAGTCAAGTGAGTGATTTTGGAAATCAGTAAACTTTAATATTGAGATTAGCCTCATGAAAGGAAGATTTCATTACAGAAGTAGAAATACTAAAATTGAGACATGGGGATCCTTGGCTTAGTCTATTTTATTTTCTTCATAAGTAGCTTATTATATTGGATTACCAGCCTTCAAGGACACTTTATTCTGGCTCTCCATCCTGATGGAATGGAACAGCAGTACTCTGGTGGTGGAGGTATCCCCTGGTCCTTTGAATACACACATTTTGGGGGTGAAACGTGGCCAAGGAGCTGATGGCACGTGAACTGCCATCTTCTACAGTTTGCTTCTGTGTCCTCCAGAACACCTCTCTCTACTAAAGGTAGAACAAGAAGATAGTGAGATCCTGAGCCCAAATAGAAATATTGAATGAACCCTAAATCTGAATTACAATAAAAGATTTCTTGCAAAATAATACATGAATGCACATTGCTATTGTTATTTTTGTTGCTGTTACCTAGAATTAAGTTCAGTAGTTCACTTGCCTAATGGGTCATTAAAAATAAAAGATGTTTACAACATGAAAAGCAAATGTTTACTTTTTATAACCCTGTTTCAAAAATTACATTCTGATACTTTTTCTCAGCTGCATAGGGAAGCAAACCCTTTAACAGATTTGACCCTACAGAAAGGGGTTCTGTTTAGCATCACCACATGGGCACCTATTTGCAGACTGGTACAAATTGGCCTCTGCATTACATGCAGATTTCAGCTCCAAGTTTATGAGTTGTTTCAAGAACTGTATAAAGAAGGAAGCATTTTACCCTCTAAATTAAAGTGAAATGTTATACCAGAGGTTTACCCATTCCTGTTAAGTTCCTTATGACAGGATTTTTAAAAGCACATCATATTTACCAAATGCCTTTTCTCATTGGGAGCCAGGCAGATTCAATTTCATGGCAACAGCCCAATATTGAAATCTATGAGAACAGTAATTTTTCAAATTGATTATCACTAATCGGCACTAAAGAAAGAGTTGCTGTCTTTTTTAAGGCAGAAACAGTAAATTCTGACAGAAAATGTAGCAGGTGGTGAATATGATAGGTTTTTTCTTATAACATAAATTGATATTTAATTTTGAAGCTTATGTTGAATGAATATGGTGGAACATAAAACTCCATCTCACATTTGTTTTATTCTAAGAAAATGGCAAATGATGACATAATGGGCAAGAAGATGTCTTTTATAATGTATTTCCTTCACTAATTTCTTAATTGATTCAGGCTACAACCTCAGGCAGGGCTTGTTTCCAAAATGGCATTATTTTTTCTTATGATATGATTTTTCACAGTCTCCCCAAAGTTGTCTGTTATTTGGGCAGATGGGCAAGGCTCTGCCAGAGTACTGTGGAAATCCTCCCAAAGGAGGGAGTTGAAGGAAGGGTAACGCACAACCATAAAACCAAAGGTCCTTGGCTTCACTTAAAAATAAAATTGCCACCTCCTGATCGCAACAGTCATGTTTAAATGCAAGGCTCATGGAGATGTGCATGTCATTGATAACATTTCCCTCGGGCCACTGTGTGAGCCTGACTGTAATCTCTACTTAGACAGAAGCCCTCTGTTTGGGTGGAAGGCATTTTAAAGCAGTTTTCTGTGAGATAGATTGCAATTTCTCCCATTCGCTTTTTGTTTCTCCTCCCGAACCAACTGCCCCTTCCTTTCTCCTCCCCCATCCACCCCCTAAAGTTTGAAGCCATCAATTCATGTATTTAAATGTCCTTGGAAACTGAAAGTAATCTAGAAGGTTATTAGCATATTGTTATACATGTTAATGGCCTGACACCAAGGATGGGCTTTTTCTTTTATGGGTGTTGTTGTGAACATTACCGGTTTAAATGGGGAAAATCTTCCCCATTCAGAGTGTCGCCTTGGCCCTTCATTCACTTGTCAGGAGCCCATTGTGTGCCCAAACCTTGTCAGAGGCTTCTAGAGAGTTAGTGGCAGCAGCTTGCCATTGAGAGCTAGAAAGAGGGCTGTTGGGGATGGGGAGAGACTGGCCTAGGCAGCCAGGTGGTGGCCAACTGGCCAGTAACTGACAGATAATTTAACCTAACGAGGCTGTACAGTCAGGCCTGCATTACAAAAGGCCCACATGTGTCCTTCGCAAGCTTCATTAACTCTTTTGGCCAGGACTATACTCCTCTGACATATTAATTAGTTGCAGGGCTTTCTCATATTCCAACTTAACCTTTCCATTGGTCACTCAAGTGGATTCATGGGAAGCTATTAGAATAATATATATGCAAAATTACTGGGAAAAATATAACTGTAAGAGGAAGAAAGTATTCCCTACCACTGGACTGATTTTATATGAAAAAAATATATGTAAAAGGAAAATGAGTGACCATTAATATTTTACTCAGAAAGGTTATCTATTCCATATTGTTAATAAAAATAGGACATCAATTACTATGTAATTATGTGCTGATAGGTATGAAACTGTCTTCCTTCTCTGTAGTGAAAAGAAAGGTAAATACTATAAAACAATATTTTGAGGCATTTTAGACTATCTTAGTACCCAGAGTAACCCAACCTTGGGATTATAAATTGATTCAAGGTTTTGAGTAATTTTTACAAGTTAAAAAAGTCTTAATAAAGGAAAGCTATTATAAATATTTTCTAAATTATAAAAAGTTTGAGCATTCAGAACCTGTAAAAATGTTTCAAATATGTATATAGGTAGATATAGATATATTTATAAACATATTTACTGACAAAAAAGTGATGAGTTTTTTTGTGTTTAGCCTTGGCTACTTTATATTACATAAGCAAGCGCCATAACATGTGAACTATGACAATATAGATGCATCAAGTATTGAATTTAATGATAGATGAGCCTAATTTGTATTTTTTGTTTGTTTTGCCTATAGAACATTTCTTGGCAGAGATGGTCTATAGATATAAATTAATTTAGAAAAGTCCAAAAGCCAACAATACATTTTATCTCTGCTCTTGGTAAGCAATAAATCTTCAATGATATAATACTTTTAACTTCTCAGAGCAAATTAGTCACTTGTCAAGTCCATTGAGAGCGTAAATTCTTGTTTCATCATTTTATATCTTGTGATGTTTTTCCAACTTAAGCAATGTTTTGTACTGTAGTTAATTCAATATTCCACAGAAAATAAAAACCTACAAAGGAACAAGTACAATGTGTTATTTGTGTGCTTATCGTTAAATATATGAGTTCTCATTAGCTGTGTAAAATCAGTAATTCTAAAAGTAACTTTTGCCATCCTTTTAAGCTGCATTGCTAGGGAGGGAGAAGCTGTGTTTAAAACCTGGTCATGAGCACTACCCCTACTTACTTTTCAGTCAGCCTAGTTATAATATTCCAAGCAGTAGTTAGTTATTAAGTTACCCTTAATTTTCAAGTTACTCTTATTCAGGCTGATTCTAAAATAAGTAGTCTAAGCAGTTATTGAGGTTTAAACCTAGATTGGTTAGTTTTAAACTATAAAAAAATTAAATACTGTCACAGTTTAAGGAAAAAACAATGATTCCCCTCAAACATGGGCTAATGTTTCCTAAACAGTGTTCAATAACACATAGACTGACTTCAAAAAATTGGTGGTTAGTGCTGGCAGTCTGGTGGCATCCTGTTCTCAGGTGACCTCACATGTGTATGTTTTGAGGTGTGTGTTTTGGAGGAAAAGGGTTGGTATTGAAGGTAGAAGCAAGAAAACATTCTCCAGCTACCACAGAGAACAAACTCAAGAAGAATGTTTGTAAGAAAAATGAGTAACAGAGATGAGTTGTAATAGTTTCCATTTCAATTTATGTTTATGTTTGATAAATAGTCAAAAATTATGTATAGAATCTGTTCATGAAAACTGCAAATTAAATATTAAGGAGGCTAGGGCTTTTGTGGCAGTGGTAGTTGTCTTTTCCTTGGCCCTAGGTGTTCTCATAAATTTATATAGCAATAAAATAAAGATGATAATGCCTGTCTTTAGAAGTGTGTGAGTCTTCTTCACAATCAGGAGGAACTCTGAACAGATCGAGGCAGAGTTGTGGGTGTGGCCATTATGAGTATTTCAGTACTGTTTTTGTTAAGGAAATGAGAATATTTACAGTTAAATGCAATGAACTTATTATCTGCAGGTAGACTTGGTCTGTTTGAGTTTGTTTTTTATCCCATTTCCAAACAGTGTGTTCACATATAATTTGTACATCACTTCAGGAAGTAAAATTATGGAAAGATTGGTTGGAGAGAGTATATTTGCACTATGTTCTAGCAAGTCCACCAGTTTTCTAAGAATCTCTGTCTTGAATGCAAATTAGAATTTATTGGTACCCTTAATTTTCAAGTTATAAGCTGGAACCAACAGTCTTGGGAACACCTATCTTGATGAAAACATTCCTTTTTTCTTAAGCATCAGATGAAACTATAAAACAAATATCAGAGTATGATGTCTATAGAGGTGATAATACTTTATAAAAGCAGAAAATTTGGAGAGAACTTACACTAGTCAATTTAATCAAATGCCAATAATTATAAGATTTTCTGATCCTGCTTTTTTTAAAAAAAAAAAATCAAATCAAGCTTTGTAAATCTGACAATGACAGCATTTGCAAAGGAAAAAGAAAACATGACAGCATTTCGTGATACTGGTTTTGTTGTCTCAGTTTAATTAGAGGCATATAATAATATCATTCTCTGGTCCTGCATAATTCTTTTTCAGTTAAACCAAGCTTTGAAAATCTGATGACAATAGGTTTTGTAAGGAAAAAAAAAAGTGATAGTATTTTTAAAATTTGACCCTGAACCTTTCACCTGAAGAAATAAACATGAGTTGGTTGTATTTGGCAGTAGAATGTTGTCTTTGAAAATATGCCCTTTTTATTTGATGTGATCCAAAATAATGCTTAAACAAATTGGGTCACAAGTGCCAGCACTTGATAATTTAAACTGTTGTAAAAATGATTGGTGTTTACAAGTACAATTTGCTCCAGGAAAATTTGGCACTCCTTTAAGTTGGAAAAGTGTCAAGATTTTATGATATATTTTATACCAGCCATACTCAGATTGCAAGATCCGTTCCAAGTACAAGCTCTAGACAACTTTATTCACTTAAAGTTGTGATTTACAGGTGCAGTATAGTTACTGGTTATTTATTAAAGTACATCATTTTTAAATACTAAAACACAGGAATGGGCAAATATATATATATATATATATATATATATATATATATATAGAGAGAGAGAGAGAGAGAGAGAGAGAGAGAGAGAGAGAGAGAGCTTTATTTTGAACCATGTTGAAATAAATATTAACTTTTTAAAATCTTCTACTGAAATAGTAAAGTTTTGTTTTCTTCTAATGGACTTGTAAAATCACTATTCCTAAATATTAGTTTGCAAAATTATTCCATTTTAAATATTTTATTCCTACAAGTTTGTTAAAATATTTTCCTTGAAGGAAAAGTTGCTTTCTAAAAATTTCCTTTTGGTTTCTGAACCATGCCTATGATTTTATTCTGGTTCTCTTGTATTCTGACATTCCTCATGTTAAAAAAGAGAAGACAGAGGAGACAGAGGAGGAAGGAGGGGAGTGGGAGAGGGAGAGGATGAAAGGTGGAGACAGAGGCAGAGAAGGGCATGATTATTCTATTCTCCAGGACTAAATTTCTCCTTCTAATTCAGTTTAATCTGTTTTCTTTTGTTTTTTAAAGTTGGTTTGGTTTTGGTCACCACCACCTCCAACTGATGCCAACTTGAGGGCAACTTTTTTCTTATTTTATATTCAAGTTCCATATTAGAGAGATATTTTAAATATTCTAATACAGAAACTAAATCTTCCAGCCTTTTCTTATTCCATTTCTGTGTTTGTGATGCAAATCTCAATGCAGTCCAATTTGGGGATATCAGTAGCATGGCACAGTAGGAAGATTATGGGTGTCCAAGCTAAAAAACTTGGAGATATCTTTTATCCACTGATTCTTTATTCTTATCCTAGTCATTCAATCTTTCTTACTCTCAGTAAATTCACTTGTAGAATGAGAGTAATAGCACATCTCACAGAGTTGTATGTGACAGTATTTTGTAGAGCACTTTACACATATTAGCTGCCTTAAATATTGCTTAGAACAAGGTGTGTTATAAAGGTAGTTAATTATAATATATAAATAAATATATAATAAAATATTTTCACTGTCAGAATTTGTTGTGTAAGTCACTTGGAATTTATTTGGAATACACTGTAGGAAAATGAATGACGGGAATAAATAAAATTCAAAAATGACTCAAAACATAATTTTGATTTTGTATGATAATTAAAATAGACATACAAATATTGTTTGTAGTGTTTTAGACACTCATGCAAAAAAAAAATATACACAAAACACAGATACAGGTATCTACACACATACACGCACAAGATTTTTCTAGACATTGAGAATAAAAAACAAAACAAAACAAAAAACACTTGCCTACGTGTAGATAGCATAAAGGGCTCCTGTGTGTGTGCATGTGCGTGTGTGTGTGCATGTGCGTGTGTGTGTGTGTGTGTGTGTGTGTGTGTGTGTGTGGTGTACCACTTTTCATAATTGTTCGGAATTTTCCTAAATACTGAGGGTAATTTTTCTTCTTATGTCTGATTCCATAGCTTATAACAGACATTTTTACCTCTAAGCATGTGCAGAATGCTACCAGCTACCTGCCAGCAATTCTCTGCAGCAGGTCTGCAACAGTCACTTATCTGGGTGTTGTGCATGCCTTGGTGTGCTCTGACAACTGAGTGTTGAAATCTCTGAGGGGCTTCCAGGAGCGACTGCAAGTCTGATGCCTTGGATTGCCTGTCCGCATTTGGAACTCTTAACAGTATAAAAAGATTTCTCTCTCATGCATCTGCCTTCTCTTCTGATTTGATGTTCTCTCCCCAATTGGTAAGATTTCAGTCAGCAACTTCAAAGACTGACACAGGCTGACAGCACAGTGCAGATGGGTAGGGTTACCTTTCTCCCTTTCTCTTTTGATTTCATTTTTGTCAACATTTTTTGAAATTGTCAGTTAGGTTTAAGACTTGGTTTGTTACAAAAGGTTTTGAAAAGCCACTCAAAGTGCCAGCAAATGTGAAAAAAAAAGCAAATAATCAAGTGTTCAAATTAGTAATAGCAAATTACATGCACACTTTTATCACAGCATACTGTACATCACCCTGTGGGTAATTTAAAGTGTGGTGTTGTCCACAGCAGTCCGTGTCTTCTATATTTGTATTCTATGTTTTCTACTGCCTACTTTATTTTCTCTTCTTCCACTTCTCTTTCCCTTATTTGTTTTATTTCTCTCCCATTTAGATACTGTGGAATTCAAGGAAATGTTATTAATTGATTAATTTACGAAACCCAGAATTTTCCAAAGAAACTTGAGGCATAAAGCAAAAATATAA
Source organism: Kogia breviceps (assembly GCF_026419965.1). Lineage (NCBI taxonomy): Eukaryota > Metazoa > Chordata > Mammalia > Artiodactyla > Physeteridae > Kogia > Kogia breviceps. The sequence goes on along the minus strand of NC_081314.1, from coordinate 108,722,891 downwards.
TGTCAAAGATAATGAAAACAATACTCCCCAAAAGGAATAAAAGTATTGGAGGAAAATCCCAAAATGTGGACTATATTGATATCTATTTAATCAAGTATATTTCTAGTTTGGATTTTACCAAAATATTCAAACCAATATTTTAACCAGTACTGAAACTTCATATTGTATAATGATGGTCTTGAAATATTGAGAACAATCATTTTATTAAACTACCTCAAGGTGTACTTCCTTTAGCATTATGAATCATAAATTACTTTTAATTAGCTGTGAACAATATTTTTAAGGCTCATAATCAAGAGGCACATGTAACCTTTCTTAATATGTGAACATTTCAATTCATTTTTAAGTTATTTATTACAAGTTATATTTTTAATATCTGGATGTTCCAGTTTTCATTGTAGAAAGATAGAACTAATATATAAAAGAATACTATTAAATAACTTATAATTTCACATATATTATGGTTGATTTAGGAATTAGAAATGAAAACCTATCTGTGGAGTCATATGTCTTTGCAAAGATGCAGCAAATGTTTTAAAAGAAATTCTTGTTCTGAACTTTTAGACCTTGGAAAATAATGGCCCCTATGAATCCATCATTTATTACTGTAGATGGTATATCTGTGAAGTTCGTGGATTAGAATAGACCTCGCTTTAGTTATTTTACATGTATTGAAGAATATATTTTAAGGATTTTTGTGTTGTAGGTATTATTTTTTTTGAATAATACAATTTAATATTTAAAATGATAATTTCAAGACTGTTACATCTTAAAGGAGCCACATTTTTAAAAGCATTTGAATACCTTAACTTCTATTTGCTGAGATGAATAAGAATTTCATATTTAGGGATAAGTAAAGAAAAAATAAAGGATATGTTTTATATCAATTGCTGCTTGTCAGTACCATCTGAATCTTGAGACTAAAACTTTTTCTGTATGCTTAAGGTCCTAATTTTATTGCTTTTGGTCATGGTATATCATACCATAATAAGATAGTCAATAAATATTTGTGGTATAGAATCTACAGGTATAATGTATTATTAATAAGTGATGCCTTTCAAAATATATCACTTATATTTTATTATAAAATTAATTTGCATTATCCCTTTTTTTAACCTGAAGAAAATAATTTCTTTATCCTCTATAAGAAACCATTTTAGGAATGTTATGTTGATTTCTTCCAATGTTAAGTTATTTTGTGTGCATTTTCATGTTTTTACCAAAGATCCAAACAAAAATTGTGAAATGATATTGGAAAGAGAAATGATTTGGGAGTCTAATTAATATGTCTCTAATATTGTTCCTAGTGTAATGCTGATCTCTGGTCTCTATACCTCTGATCCTTCCCTCAATTATCACATTGGAGTGAGGTGTAGACAGGGTTATCAAAGAAGGGATTTTAAATAAGTCTAATTAAAGAAAAAGGAGGGGAGGCCTAAGAATGAGTTACCATCTGACTTTATATAATAGAATACATACTCCATCATCTAAGAAGAAGGAATTCATATGATCCATACTGAGTCTCCTTAAGATCTTTGGTCCAGACTGGTCCAAGGAGAATGTAAAAGTAAAAAGTTTGAACTTTCTCTCATCTTTTTTTGTTTGGATTGAGGTCCCTGATGGGGCAGAGCAGGGAACTATGTGGTTAACTGTAGTGAAGACAGCCTTTGAGCCAGTGCTAAGTGTTACGTTCAAATGCTGCCAATATTTTTAAAGTCTAACTCCAAAAAAAAAAATCTTCAAAAAACGTGGACAATGAAATCCTTGTCTAGCTCCTTTTTTACTTTTTCCTATTAACACATAGAGTCACAAACCCGTGTTACCAAGTCAAACACACTCACACTTGTAGATACATGTTCCCAGCAGGGTTTCATTTGTGCTTAGTGCTGCGGTTTGGTGAAAAACCCTCTCATGTGTGTAGTTGTTTTCATTTTTGAGCTTGTCACAGCGTGAAATCAGTGTCTCACTGAGAGCAGTTTTTTTTTTTTTTTCTTTTTAATACCCTGAGACTTAGAGGGTAAGTAATTTGAATGTCTGAATATGCAGAAATATAGCTCGTATGGTTTATTTATTTCTATCAATTCCTATTATCAAATAATAGAAAAGTTACAGTAAAACAATGTGATGTGTAGTTGAAGATGTTCGGGAAACCTGTTCTTTTTGTTTCCATGTTTTTCTAGGACAGAGTGAATAATTTCTTCCTTAAAAATCTACAAATGCATGGTAGATTACAACCAATTATAAGATATCAAAACAGCTATGCATTCAAAAAAGAGTCTCGATTACAGCCCTCCCATTTCTTCCGTATATCTAAAATATCTTAGCTAGACCGGGCTTGAATGTGAAAATGTTTAGGCATTGTTGTTCATACAGTTCCAATCCCGATGTTTCTATCTTTTGTAAGTTTTCCACTCTACCAGAAACTGAGTCAGGAGTTAGTTTCTCGTGATTTTCGAAGCTGTACACTCAGTTCTCCAAAAAGAAAGATGAGACCATACCCTTAAATTTATAATGTGTATATCTGCTGACTGGCATGTGACAGGAGCTATGGTTAGAAAGCCACAGCTCTATGATGCTTTGGGTCAAATGTTGTTTTGACATTATGCTTACTTTACAGTAATCAGCATATTAAACTGAGGAGAGTTTGCTCATATATGCAAAATGCAAAGTATGAAAAGCAGCAGTTTAGTAGCATTACAGGGCCAAGCAAGGTTAAGGTTTGCTTGCTTTGTGGTGCAGCTGATAAAACAGTTGGACTGTTTCCAAGATTCCTTGACTCCAGCTTTGTCATTTATTTTTCTCTGTCATTATTTTTTAAGGGGAAAAAAAAAAGACTTATTTCCATGAAACTCTGAGGTGGTAAACCTGTACTTTACATGAAAGAAAAACATTTTCTTGCAAGTGAAATCCATGTGGAAATACTCCAGCAAGTTCGGTTTGTGTAATTTGTTAAGACTTACTTATATAGGAGGAGCTAAAATAATTTCCATAGTTAAAAAAAAGAAAAAAAGAGATTTTGTCACAGTCTCTTGACCAAGATATGGACAAACCAAATGAATGGTTAACCACTTTAAACAGAACATTTTCCATACTCTCTAACATATAGTAATTAAAATTTGCTTTCACAGTTTTGAAAATGCTTCTTTGTATGAAACACTAATGCTCCTATATTATAATCGAGCAATTTGTGTTTGAAAGACTTAAAATAATCTCCTAGTTTTGTTATTTAAACTACCCCCTTAATCTGTCTGTTTCTGTTTGTAGTGCAGTTCATTCTTTTTTGAGTTTCACTGAATTTACATGTATTTATTGGTGTCTACCTTGTCCTCAAAATTGTAGGAGATGTTTTGAAGAACACAGAAAAATTCCTGAGGAGTTTACATCTAGCTGAGTACATATAACAAAGATATATTAAATAAATGAATAATACCATGCTATCTGGATCTTCTGATTTTTACTGAATAATTTTTTTTTCTTGTAACAAAAGGTAGCAATTATAGACTGTGTCATATAGTTCAGTTTTGTACACTGATTGAAATTTTTGAAGAGACAGACATTTAAGTGGATCTACTTGATAGGTTATAAATACCCATCTTAGAAGAGGATGCAGCCAAACAAACTAGAAAAATAATTAAAAGACAATGTGATGGAGTTAATAGTGGGGAGAGATGTTGAGACAATACCGTGTGTCTTAAGCCTGTTTGAATTTCTAAATTTTTAGTGCCTCAGTCAATAAGCATTCCTTAAATGTTGTTCTCCAGTATTATAATGTATCATAAGGTATCAGTACTGGTGACATAATTTAAGAAGTATGGGGCATGAAGAACATTCCATGTTCAAAAATTATGAACAATTTTAAGTTGATGACAACAAAGCATTAAACCAAACGCAGACCCCTTTACGCACAGAGGCCCATGCAGCTGCAATGATCACATGTCCCAAAAGCTGGCACTGAAAGCATGGTAGAGTGATAGCCTCCAAAGTAAAACCTGGTTTCCAGTTCTTCAAATTATTCCTTGGCAAAATACTAGTACCTTCTTTAAGGGTTGCTGGAAAGATTAATGAAATGCTGCATAAAACTGTTTAAGCAACCATGGGCATTTAGAGACCATTTGACAAATGATAATTCTTATTTTCCATTCTGTGTTAGCTTTATTGCACTATAATTTTTCTCTTATTTATTGACCATACAATCATAAATTTTCCCTCTCTTCTACTCCTTTTCCTCCACTTTTCTTTTCCATGATTTCAATCAGCTTCCCCCAATAACCCCTTTTATTGAAAAATAAATACTTGTCTCGTGCCAGCCTTTATTTCCTACAGCTAGGGCATACTCAGTGATGGCACTTGACTGTCCCAATCATTCCTCCGTTCTGAGAACATTTTTTCATAAAATTCTCTTGACATACGTAAAAGATCAGTTCAGGAATGTATAATTGCTAGCAGTGTAGTCTGTGCAGTACAGAAAATATGACTGTTCATTGTGGAGAGTAGTACAGTCACTGAAGTTTGAATATATCAGGTGTCCTTTAAAAATAAGAGGTAGGAATGCACTGATAGTTCCGTATAGGAAATTTTATAGTTTGAATAATCTATTCATATGTTGAATTGACTCTCCATATAGTCCATGTAGAATTTTACTTATATCAGTCCTTTCAAAAGATACAGTTTATATTATGCCAGGAAGAGGAAAATGCTAAAGTCTGTTGAATAATAAAAGGAAAAGTCAAAGTAGATACAGTACACAATTTGAATAGGCAAAGTACAGCTTAAAGTTTTTTTAAATTATGGGTATTAAATTTGTGTGTGTACATGAGTGTAATTCTTTTGCTTTACCTGGCAATAGAATATAGGTGAAAATTGAGATATAACCAACACAAACTCAGCCCGTCTTTCTACTTCTGTAACAGTATAAGGGAGTTAAGATGTTCTCCACTCACTTCTTCCTAGGGAACCTTAGAAAGATCAAAACCATCTTTATAATGATGTAAAAATCTACACATTACTGTTTTACAAATCACATGGTATATGTTACTTTGTTTTAAAATGTTTTGGGGACTTCCCCGGTGGCGCACTGGTTAAGAATCTGCCTGCCAATGCAGGGTACCCGGGTTCTAGCCCTGGTCTGGGAAGATCCTACATGCCGAGAAGCAACTAAGCCTGTGTGCCACAACTACTGAGCCTGTGCACCTAGAGCCCGTACTCCGCAAGAAGAGAAGCCACCGCAATGAGAAGCCCACGCACTGCAACGAAGACCCAATGCAGCCAAAAAATAAAATGAATAAGTTTTAAAAATAAAATAAAATTTATTTTTTTAAAATTTTTTTTAACATCTTTATTGGAGTATAATTGCTTTACAATGCTGTGTTAGTTTCTGCTATATAACAAAGTGAATCAGTTATACATGTACATATATCCCCATATCTCCTCCCTCTTGCATCTCCCTCCCACACTCCCTATCCCACCCCTCTAGGTGGTCGCAAAGCACTGAGCTGATCTCCCTGTGCTATGCGGCTACTTCCTACTAGCTATCTGTTTTACGTTTGGTAGTGTATATATGTCCATGCCACTTTCTCACCTTGTCACAGCTTACCCTTCCCCCTCCCCATATCCTCAAGTCCATTCCCTAGTAGGTCTGTGTCTTTATTCCCATCTTACCCCTAGGTTCTTCATGACTTTTTTTTTTCTTAGATTCCATATATATGTGTTAGCATACAGTATTTGTTTTTCTCTTTCTGACTTACTTCACTCTGTAGGACAGACTCTAGGTCCATCCACCTCACTACAAATAACTCAATTTTGTTTCTTTTTATGGCTGAGTAATATTCCATTGTATATATGTGCCACATCTTCTTTATCCATTCATCTGTCAATGGACACTTAGGTTGCTTCCATGTCCTGGCTATTGTAAATAGAGCAGCAATGAACATTTTGATACATGACTCTTTTTGAATTATGGTTTTCTCAGGATATATGCCCAGTAGTAGGATTGCTGGGTCATATGTTAGTTCTATTTTTAAAATAAAGTAGTTTTTAAATGATAAAATGTTTTTAATGAAATTTATCTATGATAAATAACTTGGTCTTTGGATTAAAATACACAAAGCCAGCACTAAAACTTGTTAAAATGTCGGACATTTCTGAACCTGAAAGGAAAACTGATTACAAATGTGATTTTATTTTTAGTATTCAGAAAGATAATTCTTGAAGTCAGAGTCCCAATATAATTTAAAACCATCCAAACTGTTTCGTGATGTACCCTGATAATTAAAACAATTAATTAATACACATAAATTGAATATCTCATATATTTCCCCCTGCCCCACATGTTTTCTGAGCCCTTGAGTCATGTTTATCCCATTTTGGATTGTCCTTGCAAATGTTCGTTTCCCTCTGAAAATTTATACGTTAAAGCCTGAATCCCCAGTGTGATGGGATTTGGAGGTGGGCCTTTGGAAAGTAATCACGTCATGAGGATGGAGCCTTCTTGAATGGGTTTAGTACCCTTATAAGAAGAAACATGAGAGAATCGTCTCTCTCTGCTGTCTGCTGTGTGAGGATGTAAAACGAAGATGGCTATCTGTAAATCAGGAAGTGAGCCTTCACTAGACACTGGGTCTGCTTGTGCCTTGATCTCAGACATCTCAAAGTTTCAAGAACTGTGAGAAATGAATTTTGTTGTTGAAGCCACCTAATCTATGATAATTTCTTATAACAACTCAAGCTAAGACAACGTTGGATTATGCTGTTGGTGGGATCTGCAAGATTTGGTTTTTTCTCAGGGCTGCAATTAGGTCTTCTCTCACTGTGCCACCCCATCAAATACCTAAAGATATGTTAACATTATTCTGATCACAGTGTGTCTTAAACCCACAGGGCCATAATATCTTAATATTTTCAATCTTGCACCTTTCTTTCTCTATCACTTAAGTCGTTAATCATTGTCTAAAATTCTGAAATATCATACACATAACACACACACACACGTTCCACACAACTAATTTTTCTCTGTGGTGATTTAATCTACTTTAAAAAAAAAGAATTTGTTTAAAGAAAACAGATGCATTCTAGTTCTTTTCTGTTATGATGATTTCTTTTCAAAGAATTTATGTTCTTTTTACTTTATGAGAAGAAATCTTGAATTTTCAACTCTATACATTTTTGAGTGACTCATGAAGTAGCTGTCATTTTTAAGAATTGGGAAATAGCTACAGATTTTTAGACTAGCATCCTAACTGAAATTCCTCTGAAAAGCTCTAGGCTTGTATGTAATCATGACTGTAAAAGTCTGAGATTCTGTGTATTAAATAAAATTCTTGAAATGTAAATGATCAATTAAACATCCTATGAATATAAAAAGGTTTTGTATGTAATTTTTACAAACATTTTCATGTGTCAGTTTTTCTTGCACTTCTTTAAAGATTTGACCTTTTTCTTTTAAAATGTTCACTTGATTCAGAGCAACATTTGGAATTTTAAGGATGTTGGTATTCTTCAAATGTTTCAAAGACCAAATAGTTACAGAGATCACTGGCAAAAGATAATAGTCTTTCCTGCTCAACTTAATCTCAGATAGTTGGAAATTGAGAGAACCAGGTCCCCTCAGGGAGTTATTTTCCTTTGCATTCAGGAAGCGAACATGAGGATAAGCATGTAAAAGTAGTTGAGTGGCTGGTTGATTTGTTTGAGTGACTTCATCAAAACTGAGCCCCCTGAACAGCAATGGTATCTTAGTACATTCCAGGCCACAGGGATTTTGTGGCATCAAAACCATTGCACTCGATTTGTACTTAAAAGACCTCGATTCACTGGGTTGGTGGTTTACATTGGCATTAATCTAATTACATTCCGGTTGTTACGAATTTAGTTTAGATATGCCATAAGTGATCCTACTTTCAATAAGCATATGCAGAAATTACAAAGTAGCAGTCAGTAGAGGACTTCTAAAATAAACAAGCATTGGAACAACCAAACTCTTAATGTTGTTCAAGAGTATAATCCAAAATATAAACATGCTGAAAAAGCTCTTTATAAAATCAGTGAAAGATTTTTCATGACACTCAAATTTTTTCATGCCAGAATTCCTGCTATTCATTGTGATTGCTATAAAAAAATCAAACAATCCTCCTGCAAATGGAATCTTTTTACTCTTTTCCTCCTGCTTTTCTAATAAGGCTGGATGTTTTATAGCAAGATGATGATGGAGAATCAGGTGGGAAGATACGGGTCTTAGGAAAAGCAGTAGCAGCAGTGATATTACTATTTACAGGAGTGGAAATACTGCTCCCAGGATTAAATCATCCAAGTGTTCCCCAATATTATGTCCATTACCAACAGGGAGATTGGTAGCTCTAACCTGGGAAGCATGTTCTTGATTTCTATGTGTCTAAAATAGAAGTCAACTTTATTATTTGCTTTTTTTCTATTTCTATTTTCTATTTTCTATTTATTGCCTATTTCTAGATTATTTTTCTGTTATGAGCTCTGTCTTTACCTGCATGTGTGTGTTGTGAAGATAGCGTATAACTGTGTATGTGCACCTATTATCAGGGGATGGCTGAGAACCTAAACCTAGAAATGTTATGCTGTCCTTTGATATGTAATTCAAAGTAAAAGCAGTATCAGTAATATAATTATAAGATAGGTTAGCAAAGTTCTAGCATTTCCCCTGAAAATAACTTATTTATGTTTATTTTTTTCTTTTGAATATATCAAACATCTTTTTAGATTTTGGAAATTTAAAAAACCCCACAAACTAAAAGTTTGGTGAACTTGCTGTTTCCTATGTAGATGTTGATGTGTCTGATGGCTAATCCATCACTAGTGGATGAATTAGGCATTTAACCAGCTAAGTATGCAGAAAGGGACTTTATTTGATATATATATCTAATAGATGGGAAAACAGAGAATTCAGGGTCATTAAATAATTACCAGATGTCACACAGACATTGCTAGAAACAGAATTCAGGTCTCTCAATTGTTCAGTTTCTTATCACACTCACTCCCTGCCTCCCCAATATTTCAGAGTTGGCTAAAGGACTATATCTTTTACATCTTTTCTAGGGCTAAAACTTGGGAGAAGTTTGGAGTAGGTGGGGTTTGAAGAATGTGTTTTGTTTCTCCAGTTATATCGTCTCTCATTTTTCAATTCATGTGGGTCCTCACACTCTCCACATAGCCTGCCCTTCCACCCTATATACTATCAGAGCATTCTTGGTTTGGATCATTGCACTATTAGGCAAATGGAAGTTTGGGTTTGATACACTCTCACATTCAGGGATGTGGCCATTTGGAGGGACAAGCAGTCTGATTTTGTTGAAATAATGACTTAAGAGTGGAATTTCTGTCATCTTAAGTAGTGGTTTTTGGAGAGGAAGATCACCTTCTTGTCATCAGTCAAATTTAAAGCATATAAAAACCTTTCTTGTTCCCAAGAAAGGCCCTTTTCTCCCTCTCTCCGTCTCTCTCTGTCCCTCCCTCCTTTCCTTCCTTCCTTCCAAGGGGCATATTTCTAGAAGTGAAAACCTAAATCACAATATTACATTTTTGATTAGTACAGTTAGTGGCTCCATCTTACTTTCATGTAAACCTCTCTTGGTAGAATCTCACTGTATTATCATGAGATACTAATCTATCTTGACACTAGACTGTGACTTCCTCAAGGGCTTAATAACCTTTACCTTGTCTGAGAGGCCCAGGGACCTGTCTAAATACCTCTGTTCACCCGTATAATGGTGTAAGCTTTCCCTATCAATAAATGCCCCCCGTTTAATAAAATGTAGACCAGATGGTAAGCTTACAACTCACCTACAGCTTAGTTTACATTTTTTTCTTAAAGTTTTTTTTATTATTATTTCAAAAGAAAAACTGCTTAAACTCATTTTCCACTGTCACAAATTCAATTATATGAAATAAGAACAAGTCAAACTTCACACTGAGAAGTATTTTCTGATATTTTGTTAGCTGTGCTTATGTAGTACTGCCAATTATATTTATTAGCCCTAAATATTAAACAGCTGGCAGAATTCCATTGTATATAAATAAGACATTTGAGACCTGGACAAGTTCCATTTTGAATACAGCCAGCTGGTGCTTTTTACAGTTTCATTCAGCCTGACAGTACTGATTCCACAGTGCACTCAGTGTTTAGGTAAATGACAATAGAAAAACAGGTTGTGAAGAGAGAATTATGTAGAAAATTCCATTGTGTAGAAATATACCATTTCAAAGACTTGTTAAACCAAGGAGGTTATACTTTATGCACCTGTCTGTTGAATTTGTCTACATTTTTTTTTGTTACCTGGGCTATGTTTTTAATCTTTAATTTTCTATGTGCCCATTTTATAGAGCTCTGAGTAATGTCATGCAAAATGATTGCTGCTTTGTTTATTTTTTCCTCTTTCAATAATATTAAATTTTTTCCAGATTTATATTAATCATGAAAGTGTATTGCACTTAACAGTAGTGTACAGTTTAGATTCTCACTTCATATGTTGAATTTACTCTTTTGGGGTACTACAGACTAATTTTTTTTTCACCAATATTTCCATGTGAATGCCTTACCTTTGTTGAGTTACTATATAGAGGTCTTTTATTGTGTTATTACATCAAATTAGTGTTTTAAATATGTAAATATATAATATTACATTGAATAAGATATGCAGATAAATATTGATAAAGTAACTTGGACATTTATGAATATAGTGAATATAAAATAGGGTTAAGTGATGAATTTGGACTTAGTACAATTCTAAAAATATTTCCTTGTTTTGATTGACTGTGTATATTCTTAGAATTAATTGGTAAATATCATAGAAAATATTGATTGATATGTATCATGTGTGTGCATTTGTGTGTGTATGAAAAGTCTAAATTAATTAGCAGCCTTGTCACTGTAGGCACTTATATGAGATAATTGGCCATGACATAGCTCTGTGGCATCACTTAAAGGATTAGTTTGAGGAATCCAATATAGAAACTCTCTTGACTTGTTAGAAAATAAATCTAGTACATATTAATAAACACAAAAATTCTTTTAGCACCTCACTCTGTTTCTTTGACAATTACACTTTAAATCATATAGGAAGTATATCCAAAGTAAAAACAAGCAATCTGAAGAAATACAAAATTTTAATGGGCAATATAAAACAGCTTACTTTATTCTAATAATATAAAAGAAGATGATCTAATGTGTGGCATTTTGTTTTCATTTGTTTTGTGATTTAATGATTTAAATTATAAAAAGAAATTGATTCATTCTTTTTCATAGTTACCCCTTTAGTACTCACACATAGTACTTCCTTAATAAAATGTTGTTGAATAAACACATAGATGAAGCACATCCAGATTGGAATAAGCCAGCTAACATCTCATTTTATAATGGGCTCACCAGTGACATCCATGTTACTAAATGCAGTGGCTCAGTTCTCACCCTCAACTTTCTCATGTGGCAGGAAAGTTTGACAAAGCTTATCATTAATTATCTTCTTGTTCTAGAAACTTTTTCTTCATTTGGTGTTGGAGCATAATTTTTGTAGTTCTCTTGCTTTACTCGTCATTTTTCTTTTGGCTCTTTCGCTAGATTCTCCCAGTATTCTTGATTTCTAATAAATGAAGGAACTCTAGACCTCACTCTTCAAATCTCTTCTCTCCATGGTTATTTCCTAGTCAATCTGACCATCTGTATATTGACACATCACATCTCTGTCTTCATTGTGCTTCTGAATTCCAGACTCACAAGGACACAGGCTTGATGCCATCTTTGCTTGTATGTCTAGTAAGCATTTGTAACCAATATATCCCAAATACCTTCATATTCCTCCCGCAGACCTGCTCCTCCTACAGTTAATCTTCTCATCTTGATAAATACTTTCCTTCCTCACATCACTCAGACCTCTGCTCATAACAGTGTATCAGCATAGTGGTTCTTGACCACTGTATCTCTTTACCCTCTTTGATTTTTTGTTATTTGGTCTCTTTCTTACCCTAGAAAATAAGTTCCATGGAACGTGGGGCTCTGCTGTTTGTTTGTTTGCTTTCCCCTACTGGCTCTATACCCAGTCTTGAATAGTGTCTGGTTCATAATAGGCCCTCAATAAATACTTTTGAATGGATTGAAGGTAAGACTGTAATAAGTGTTTCTTTCATGTTCTACCTAGACCAGATGCTTGTGCCTGGAGTATAGTAGTTAAGTGGATTCCTGTCTCCTTAGAAAATGTTTATGAAAATTTCTATAGGGAATAAATTTGAGTCTTTCTCAAGAGTGTAAAGAGTACTAAACAAAAATTATTGATCCTACATTATGACTTGAGGAGTAGGCCATAGACTATAATGGATATAATGTGGGATTGACATTTATGTATAAACTTTTATTGTGTTAGTGTTAATACCCAATTCTTCATTCCAAGTATAGTATTTAAAACTATACTAATAAACTTAGCTCTATTCTGAATCATGTATCTCTTCTTGAAAAGTAATGGTTTTCAGAGATATTTCTTTGAGTTGTTCATTGCCGCATATCAACCTGTCCTGACACAATTGCTTTTATTCCAAAAAAGAAATTTGCAATATTTTTTCCACATCAGCGGCTCTTTTTAAAATATCACTGTAATTACTCTATTTTTAACAAGGAAATTAAAAAGAAGACACTAATTTTGTTCAATATGTTCTGCAATTTATTATTAATTTATGTCTTCCTTTGTGTGATAGCCCTGTTATTTTCTACCCAGATATAAGAATGGAAAACAAATTTTAAACTCAGCTCCTTTTATTTGGAAGCATAATTTCAACATTAGGTCTTAGCTGAAAACAGGTTTCTCATCGTGCAGAAACTTGGACTCTAAGATACTTCCTGTGCGACACCATTAAACATCCTCCATCTGTAGCCATTCAAGGTTTTGCTGCTTAACTGTTTCATGACTACTTAACCTAAAGGCTCTATATGCTTCTCTGCTATATTTTATATATTTTATTTAAATCAGGATGCACTTTCCTTTACTAATCTTTGTAACCCTTGCTAGAAAATGCTGATAAATAATTTTTGTAGGCTGGTTCAATTATAATAAAAGGTCTTACATTCTTTTTCTAATTCTCTTTGAAATTCTGTTTTGCCAAGCACATCTATGAAAATATTTGAAGCAGGAATTTCAGAGAACAATGTAATAAATCAACCAATTAACTAAGCACCAAAAATGTAAACTTTATTTAAATATTAAATTTTAAATTTTTGCATAAATGTTATTACGTGGTGTATCCCTTGCTAGGGCTGCCATAACAAAGTACCACAGACTAGGTGGCTTAGGCAACAAAAATTTATTTTCTTCTAGGCCAGAAGCCCAAGATCAAAGTGTCAGAGGGTTGCTTCTTTTCAGGGTCATGAGGGAAGGATATGTTCCAGGCCTTTCTCCCTGGCTTATACATGCCTCTCTTCTCCCTGTGTCTTCACATAGTTTTTTCTCTGTACCTGTCTATGTCCAAATATCCTCTTCTTATAAGGCACCCAGTCATGCTGGATCAGGGTTCACCCTAACAACCTAATTTTAGTTTAATTCTCTTTAAAGACTTTATCTCCAAATATGGTTAAATCCTGAGGTACTGGGGGTTAGGAATTGAACATATGAATTTAGGAAGAAACACAATTCAGCCCTAACACATGGTTAAATGCTTTCCTGTTTCATTTTGGTTTTATTACTGGAAAAATTAAAATATAATGTTTCTCCTTCATTGGTTGAGCAAATATTTATTGTATGACCCCAGTTAGATATTATGACAGATTAGGAGACAAAAATGTTTAAGAAAAATTAAAGAGGAATTTCTTCAGACCATTAATATACTCTCTAGCTTACCATGGTTCCCTTGAGACCCCATCATGCCCAACCAGCTTTATACTTTATACCATCTTCCCCTGCAAGTATAGAAATTTTTAAGCACTCTGCTAGATTCTTTAGCTGCACAAAGAATTTGTACTCTTAAAGGTGACATAAATTTACATTCAGGGAAAATGTAACCTCTTTGGAGAAAAATGCTTAAGCAAATCAGTGCTGCAGTAAGAGGTAATATATGCAATAGTGGAATTATTTAGGAAGTGATGGAGAATGTACAGCTGAGGAACAAGGGACTCAGGCTTAGCCAGCAGGGAAGAAACCTTAACAGACCAGGTGCCATATGAATTGGGACTTAAAGATCAAAGAGTAGCTCACTGTGTAGGCACTGGGAAGCAGCAGAGCAGGGAAAAGAGGAATTTTGATTTTTGTATGATTGTAAGAGTGACACATAAGTGTCTTTTGGAATGAAACCCCCCAAATAAAAATAATAATAATAAACACTAAAAGGAAAAGTAAAATAAGCAAAACTAAATGAACGGAGAAGTGTGATTAAGAGTACCATCTGTGAGTTAGAGTGCCTAAGTTCAAACCTTCTCTCTGTCACCTCCTAGAGTGTGTTGACAGGATCATACTTAATATTTTGTTAGCTTAGTGTCCTTATTTATAGGAAGAAGATATCAGTAATCTTTTACCCTATAGGTTAGTTATGAGAATTAGATTCATGTCAAATCATAGAAAATTGTCTGCTCAATAGAAAATAGTCAGTGCATGAGTATGTTGGGAGCTAGGCAAGCCTGATGAAAGAACACCAAAATCCAAGAGGAGAATCCTAGGCATTTTATTCTAAGAATCACATTACACTATACAGTGTTCATTAACTTAGATTCAACCATCGATAATACTATTGGATGATTGCTATCTTGAAAATGATGTACTCTGGACCTTCTTGGGTCCAGATTTACAGGAATAAAGGGTTGTCTTCAAAACAACAAGGCTAAGATTTTTAAACTGTAAACTATGATAATGAATACAAGTAAGGGTAAAATATACTATATTTAAAATCACAACCATATATACACTTTATATATATATATATATATACTATATATATCATATATATGATAAAGTGGTATATATTATATATTATACATATTACATATGTATAATAAAGTAGAAATAAATGCTAAATGGAGCAGGGAAAAGAGGAATTTTGATTTTTATATGATTGTAAGAGTGACACATAAGTGTCTTTTGGAAGACAATCCTAAATGGTTGTGGGATTTAGGAATTACTTTTCCATTAACCAGAGTATAAATTGACTAGGACATCCCACCAGAATATTTTCTTTCCAGTGTACTTATGCAAATCTGTAGTTAATATTGGTTTTCTTCAATATAGTACTATAATCCTCCTTAATTCCCCAGAGTTGACTTGGGTTCCATATTTTGAAGAGGATCATAATATAGAAAACAAACTAGTACATGTTATCATTTTGGGTGCCATATAGCTCTAGATGCTGAAGGATTCTGGAGTCATGTAATCTTAGGAAAATAATACTAGGAGCCATCCTGCTGCTAATCCAGCACAAACAACTGCTTTGAAATATACCAGCATTAGCCACATTTGATCAGGAAAGCAGAAGCTGATCATTAGTTGTAAAATTAGAAGCAGAATTTAGAAAATTATTTTCTACTAAATGTATGTTGACACATCTGTTACTTATACCTCAACTTTGGATTTATCTTTGAATATTCTCTGAAGTATAGTGTAGACAGTTGAACTAAAATTTATTTGGATAGTAAATAGAGATATAATAACAAAGTTGTAGTTTATATTACTATAATATTTGAAATCACAAAATAAAATATTTTGTTGAATACCTTCTCTTTATGTGGAACATTTATAAGATATGGGAACATTTGAGATACCATAAATAAATAAATGGTCAAACTGTGAACAAAGAAAACAAGAACTGTAACTTATGTACTTGGCTATTATTTTTGGATTCAAAATTTCTTTTAAGTTCAGAATTGCTCTCAAGATAATTAATAACTGTTTTCCCAGTTGATAGTGGCCTTGGCATTACTTTGGTAATAATTATTGTAATTTCATAAATGTATTTTGCACAATTTAATTTGTCATTAGAAAAATTTCCTCGATCATTTTATATTGGATCAATTACTTTGTAATATTTTGCTATACAAAATAATGTTCTGAATACACACCACTTAGCTTTATAAGTTTATTCCAGTGTGTTTATTTGCTATCTAAATATTAGATAGATAATATTGAACCATTTTCCCATTCTCAAAATGTTTAAATTTTTATTCACCCCTAATATTTTATTAAATCCCGTGTGTTACACTTATTTCTAATCCTGGACATGTGATTATTTAAATTCCCAATTTATTTCATTGTTTTTGCTTCTAATCACATTCACCTTGGGCTATGAAACAGAATATATTATGTTGTAGAACATTTGTAATCATATAATTTTCACAGTGGAATGTTTATCACTTTTGATTTGTTTACAGTTGTCTTTAAGTCAGGATTGAAATAAGGTTAAGTCCATTCTCAAATATTCTCCCAGAAAGGTAGCTTTTCTTTAAACAATACTAATATTTCAGAACATGTTAAAACATACTATTATAAAGGAGATAAATTAATGGGCTTAGAAAATGAAGTTTTAATAAGGCGGTAAGTTTCATCTAAAAATATAGCAATGCAAAATATAGCAATGCATGTCCTTGCATTTGTTTCAAACCCATCAATCTTTGCCCATAACTGAGGGAAAATTTTAGCTAAAATTTCCTATAGATAACTAGTGGATCAGAAATCTACCAAAACTGACATTAAAACTAGTCCTTTCTGTCTTGCAGAGATAGTATGGTATATTGGTACTAATGCAGGACTGAGAATAAGACCTGGATCTTGTTTGGTCTAAGTTGAACCCTTACTAGCATTGTGACATTGGACACTTTTATGTCTCTCCAGAGGTCAGTTTCTTCATCTGTGAAGAGAGTCTCTAGGTCTCTGTATGTGGTAAAATGCATTATGCAGGCTTTTTCTCTGGAGAATCACTGCGTCTTATCTGTTCAATAATAAAAATTTTTTAAAAACTACAATTGGGGCTTCCCTGGTGGCGCAGTGGTTGAGAGTCAGCCTGCGGATGCAGGGGACACGGGTTCGTGCCCTGGTCCGGGAAGATCCCGCATGCCGCGGAGCGGCTGGGCCCGTGAGCCATGGCCGCGGAGCCTGTGCGTCCGGAGCCTGTGCTCCGCAACGGGAGAGGCCACAGCGGTGAGAGGCCCGCATACCGCAAAAAAAAAAAAAAAAAAAAAAAAACTACAATTACTGCCTCAACCTATTCTCTGCCATACCCTCTTTAGTTCCAAAAAGTTTTGGAAAAACCTCTGCTACCTTAAAAAAATCTTTGTAAGTCACCTGTGTCCTTCTACTAACCAGTTCATTCTTTTCAGACCATATGCTGTTTATTCTTCATATTAAATACAAAGTTCTTGAAATTCTCTCCCGTCTTGTATCTTTGACTTGTTTTCTTCTTGTTCTACTCCTACCTCTGTAAATGCTTCTTTTCTAGCAGTAGTTACCATACTTAACTTGAAATTTTTCTTTGATGTGGGGAACATTTCAATATGAATGCTTTGAAAGAGCAATTTTTATATTTCCATTTCTTTCATCAGCTTATCTTTCTCTTCTAATCTCTAAACATAAGCATTTCCTTTTGTCTTATGTATTTTAAAAATCATCTTAATCATTTCCAAAGCTTTAATTGTGCAACTCCAAAATCTGAATTTCCACTCTTAGACCCTTTTTTTCTGCTGACTTCTGGGTGACATTTCCAACTTTTAAAAACATCTTTGTCTGTGTTTCTCTTTGACACATCGGGCTCAGCTTATATTAAACAAAACTGTTCCTCTTCCTCACATAACTTTTTCCACCTATATTGCTGCCTCTGTCTGCTAATGACATTCATTTCCAAGTTACCAAGACAGATTAGTGGAAAATAAGAAAGGCTTTGTAATGGAAGAGTTCTGGTTTTGAATCCAAGCTTCACCTTTTACAGCTGTGTGATTTGAGGTGAGGGGTTGGGTCTCTTCCTAAGCTTCCTTTGTCTCCTCTGTAGAATGAATTGATAATAGTACCTGCCGCACAGGGGTTTTGCAAGGATAGAATGATACATTGCTGGGAAAGCCCATTACTGTAATGGCCTCACAAAATGGTCAATATGATTATCAAATGTTAACTCAGAGTCATTATCAGGTTTTCATTTTTTTCAAAGCAAATATCCATCAATTGCCAAATCTGAGTTTTACCTCTGAAATACGATTTGCACTAAAAAATTAACCCATACATTTACTCATTCAATGAATGGATTATGTGGATCTGTGTTGGGTGCTGGGAATCAATAATGAACAAAATGGACAAGCTCCCATCACCCTTCCCTTGGTTAACTACAATATCTCTAATTCATCTACTTCCATTCCTCCTCCAACCCATCCGTAACATTCTTGTCAAAGTAATGTCCTAAATATGATCTTTGTTTGAATCTCTTGAGTGATGAGAAAAACCTCAATTACATTGCAAACTATCCACGTGATCATCGTCCACTCCTCTAATTTTCTACTGTTCTCTTCATAGCAACCAGAGTGATCCCGTGAAGAGGCGGGTCTTCTCAGTCCTCTGCTCAGATCCTAGGATTGGACCTAAACTCCTCCAACTTTTCTCCACCCTCCCTCTGTCCTAACCATACTCTTTTTCTTCTTTCTTCCTAGGACATTGCAGATACACTCCACACCTTATGGCTTTTTATGCCAGACACACTCCTCGGGGCTTTTACTTCCATTTCCTTTGCCTTGAATGCTCTTTCCTGATGCACCCATTCTCCTTTAGTCAAATATCACCTGCCCAGTGAAGTCTTTCTCTGTCATGAACCATCCTTTCAGGCCTTTATGTAAACAAAACCTTTCTGGTGAGGTCTTTGTGGGCCAATCTTTTAAAATACCACTATATAAGAAGACATAAATTTTATAGCTTCATATGTTTTTAGTCTGTTTATCCCACGAGAATGTAAGCTCCCTGATGAGATTTCTGACCATTTGTTCACTGCTGTAATTCCAGCACCTAGTAGAATCCCTAGCACATAACAAGTTCTGATAAACACATGTCAAATTAATCAAGGAAAGACTAGCTTCATCTTTCACTTTAGCAGCTTCATAATCCCCAAACTCAGTTGGTATTTTTGTGTTTTTATGTCTTTATGTATTGCTTCCTCTGCCTGGAATGTGTTATGTTTCCTCTTTCTCCATCATCACCCAATCTCACTAGTCAAAATTCCACTTACATTTAAGTTTCTTGCCTATATGCCACCTCCTGGCTGCTGTTCTTTCTCTGGTCTCACATTGGCTGTTGCCACTCTTTGATGGTGTATGTCACAGTCTCCACCCTTCTCTGATATCCTGCACGCAATCTATCAGATCAAGTCCTTTGGATCTACTACCAAAAAAGTTTCAGAATCTGTTCTCCCCACCTTTACCAATAATATCCTATCCTCTGTCATTTGAACTATTATAATAACCTCCTAATGATCTCACATCATAGGTCTTTGTTCTTTACAGATTGTTTTTCACACATCAGCCCTTGACCGTTTAAATACATGAATCAGATCATATCACCCCTCTGGCCAAACCCTTTACTGAATACCCCTTTGTCTGAGAATAAAATCCAAAGTCCCTCACATGGCCAACAATGACCTAAATGCTCTTATACTCAACTTCCTTTCTGACCTAATGTTTCACCACTTCACTCCTGGATCACTCTGTTTCAGCCACAGTGGCCTTCTTGCTATGCCTTGATTACAACACTACCCTCAATCTCACAGCCAATGGGCTTTCTGTTCTCTCAGTCTAGGATACTGTATCCACAGATATTCTCTAGGCCTGGTTACTCACATCATCCAAGTGGCTGCAAAAATTAGAACTTAGCCCTGGCTACCCTATTTGAAATGTCATTTCATTAACCCACCTATGGTCTTCTATCCACTTAGCCTGTTTTCACATTTATTTTTCTTTATAATGATTATCATCAGCTCACCTTTCGTGTGTTTGTGTGTGTGTGTGTGTTTACTCTTTGTTTTCTTTTAAGGAGAGCATAAGCTCTATGAAAACACTAGTGGTTTTATTGTTATTTTTTTCCATGGAGAAGGAGGCACCCAGGGCATAGAAGGGTGCCAGGCTCACAGTGGATTTCTGTTGAATGAACGAATGACAGTCTAACATTAGGCTTACACAAACATATTTCCATTCTTATAATTAAGATTTTTCAAGGTCAGGAAACCATGACTTCTGCACCTTTATCATAATGGTAGTACCAGAAAACAATTTTTTAGCATGTAAGTGCTTAATAAATACTTATTAACTACCAATATAATCCACTAAGCAACTGAGCAATACTCTAAGGAAGGTACTATTATCATCGCCATTTAGACATGAAATAACTGAAACTTAACACAGTGACCAGTATGAAGTAAAAGCATAATAATAATAATAAATATTTTTATTTTATTAAAACATATGTCCATTAATATGTTAGATAGATCATATACTTTTTATTTTAAAAAGAACAGTGAAAGGAATTGAAGTCAAATGTCTAATAAAGTTATAGAACTATAGTACCTAGTAAAGTGTGGAATAACATTGGCAAAACTTTACTCCACATAGAATAGCAAATTTATCATAGATAAAAGACAGCAGGCTCATTTATAATATAAATATGAAGCAGTCTAATTGTCAACTTTTGTCACTAATTATATTTATTTAATTTCAAAACAGTAAAATCAATTGCACTTGTCAGAAACTGTAGTGACCTTAAATAAATTTGAAGAATCTCTAGACTAGTGAAGTAAGAATAGGAAATAGAAACATCTTGAATTTAAAATACATTCCTATTATTTTATAAGGAAAAAAATCCATATATTCCAATGACACTTTTTTTTTTTTTTTTTTTTTTTTTTTTTTTTTTTTTTTTTTTTTGCGGTATGCGGGCCTCTCACTGCTGTGGCCTCTCCCGTTGCGGAGCACAGGCTCCGGACGCGCAGGCCCAGCGGCCATGGCTCACGGGCTTAGTTGCTCCGCGGCATGTGGGATCTTCCCGGACCAGGGCACGAACCCGTGACCCCTGCATCGGCAGGCGGACTCTCAACCACTGCGCCTCCAGGGAAGCCCTCAATGACACTTTTTGTTAACTTTAGCAGAATAATAACATTTGTGTACTGCTTCCCAGGTGCTGCACACTGTTACAGATGTTTAAAATGCATGATCTACTTTTGTTAACAACATCTCTAGAAAGAGTTTACTATGATTTTTCCCATTTTACAGTTGTGTAAATTAAATCATAGTCTATTATTAAAACTTCTATTAAGTAGCAGAGCTAGGCTTCAAACCTAGAGTCTGTCTGTCTCTAGAGCTTAGACCCTTATCTGGGCTCCCTAAGATACTCAATGGATAAATGATTAAAAATGTTCCAGTGAAACAGGGTTGCCACCCTTCTAGGAAGAACAGCCAAAGATGTCACTGCAGCTTTAAAATTGTTGCTATAAAGCAGCTTACATCTCAGAAAAATGCTTTCAGGAGTTACACTTATTGTGTTAAAAAATAAACTTAGTTATCTGAAGATCTGTAAAACTTAGCATATGTTCCACAGTGACATGAGTTAATTTCATTTCCATCACTGTGAGTGCTCCACAGGTATATAATAAATTGCTATGAATTACTGTGTCTGTGACCCATTATCATAGCAGGAAATTACATGAATCTCACAACTGGTATGAAATGTACTGCTGTCACTGCTATGCATTAATTTCTAAGTAGTTGGCCATTTGTAATAATTCTGTAAATGTCCATTTTAGCACAGTTTTCAGTCTAGACAAGTTAAGCCAATGTGCATGGAATTTTCCCCCATATTTTCAAGCAGTTATACGGAATTCTAAAATTACCTTTTTATTGGGCAATTTCATATTAAATATTTTTCCAAGAATTGGAAACATGATAGTCTCATTGTTTGACTTCCTAATATTTAAGGGAAATTTATTCTCTGAAAAGTGAAGTTATTTGGCTATATATGAAGAGAAAGAGTGAAAAAAATTCCAATAAATTATAAATGATTTTCCCCAACTTTTATAGAATAGATAATTGGTTTATTAATGATTTTTAAAATATTTTGGCCTGCTCTTTATGGAGGTAATTTTGAGATAATGGTATATGTTCTTCATGGTTATAGTTCTAAAAATAACATTTTTATAATTATGTTTCTTTTACATTATAAATAGAAATATTTCACTATTAAAATCAAACCTCTATAGCACAAAGTATACTTTTCCTATCTTTCCTTTACACTGGCATTTTTCCCTTCAGGAAAGGTAAATTTAAATAACAGGTTTAATTGAAAACTTTCTACAATGGTGAATTTAGATATGGTCTCCCCATGGTATGTTTTACATTTTAGTGTATCTTTTGCAAGTTAATTCCTCTGGCTAGAAATTCACTTTTTGGTAGATCTTTAAGCATTTCGCATAATTTTGGAAAGGTTTTCATTGCCATCCACCATCTCTCAAACTTTAAGATCCTTTTTCTTCATCTTTCAAAAAATTTTCACCATATATTCCAAAAATCTTTATCATAAATTTGTTAACACATATTTTGTAGAAATTCATTTCCTTCTTTTTTAAATTATTACAAAATACTTATAAATATGATATGTGTCTTATATTTACTTGGTTAAGGCCACTCTGTGACATATAACTATCCAGAGTATTGATTTTTAAAACTCAATGCCTTCTGTACCCCAAAGCATACTTCTGTGCTTTATTAGTTATATAAGTTTAACATTTGGCACATCACATGATATTTTAGTAAGTCTCTATAAGTTATTCGGGTTTAAGCACAGGGCTAAATGTTTGGGAGGGAAAGATAAGCCAAACCAGAGACCATACAGGGGAGAAAGGATAATGAACAAAGAAATAAATGAAAATGTCTTCATAAAATAAAAATGGATATAATAGTGGTTATAACATAAAGACAGTGTGTTCCTTAAGGACAGGTACCATTCCTATCTCCTTCATTACTACATTGTCAATATCGATCTTGGCACATAGTAGTTACTCAATAAATACTAATTAAATATTCTTCAAATCAGATATATAGGATCTAATTAGAACACTATTTCATAAAAGAAAAATTAAAGAAACATTTATTTATGTACATGTACCCTTGAATTTTTTTTCTGTTGTTGCCTGCAATCTTTCAGTACAAACAGGAATCTTTCTGAAATATGTTTTAGTAGTCAAAAACTTATAATGAGCTCTGTTACTCTCTGCACATGTAGCCGTATCCCATATAAATTCATAAGAAAAAATATATCCCTTTATAATCTTTTGGGAAATATTCACTGTTCATTCACTCAACAGAGGTCATCTTCTTCAGGCTTCTCTTCTGGATCTCTGAAGTGGTCTTTCTGAAGCCCCTCTTTTGCCTTCTCTTTGGAGAACCAACTCCCAGTCTGGAGTAAACCATGTGCCTCTTTTCAGTAGTTTCTCACAGTAGCAAATGAAATAAACACATATCAGCTGTTATTCCCAAATTGGCCCAGGCCTTTCTTTTCCAAGTAACTGCCCACATCCCTGCTGCTCAATGCCCTACATTCCAGCCTAAGTAGAACCCAGTTCCTTAAACAGGTTCTGTCCTCACATGTCTTCCTGTTCGCTCACACTTTCTCTTTCAGTGTGCCCCCATATTTCTACCTGTAGAAGTTCTAGTCGTCCTACCTCTCCATTTCTTCTTTAATGCTTTCCCGGAACTCCTTCCAGCAGTAATCCTTCCTTTCCCCACAGCTCCTTGCAACACCTCAAATAGACAGCATATTATCATCTGCCTTCAGTGATACTTATACCTCTCCCTCCAGCATCAACTCCTGAATAGCAAAAGTCACATTTTACTTATCTGTACTATCCACAGTTTTTAACTTGGGCTTTGCATATAGAAATATTTAATAAATGCATGTGGAATCAAATAACACTGCTATTATAGAGGCATCTTAAAAATCACAAATCATTACAGAAATCACAGTAGGCGACTACCAAATTACAGCAAACTCTAAAAATTGTAGCATGTCTAAAACCAATTGTCTTATATTTATACGAGGAGAAATATGTGATTGGAGGTAACCCTCCCACACACACTGTTTACATCATTTTGTAATGCACATGTTTTGCATTTACCACCAGATGCAAAATAGAAGACCACTATGATTAGATTTATGTTGTTTATTATAATAATATCTTACAAATCTTTGTGGGAGGTGGAAGATGAGGTTATTCAGGTGAGCTTCTACATAAGGCACATCTGGGCCTCGGCAAATCTGGAATCAAAAAACAGATGGGATGAGGGCTGAGGAAAAAGGTCCTTCTACAGAGACAGAGGCAGGGCTATCTGTAAACTTTAGACATAGTTTCTGGGGAGATTCAGAAGTCTTGCAAGCTGGTAGTGGAGTATGCTGTCAGGTCAAGTGGAAGTCAAAAGTTGGCCAAGGGACATAGAACATTGTTTCCCAACCTTAGGGAATCACCTAGGCAGTGTAAAAAGAAATAGCTTGAATAGGTACCTATGAAGCAGTATTTTTAAAAAGCTCCCTGGCTAATGCTTAGCAAAAAATAAGAACCTTTGAGGTAAGGAAATCAGACAGACTGTACTCAGAAATATGGGATATTTGTCCACAGGTGAAAGATGTGGCAACAGCCCTGAGATCTCAATACAGTACCACTAAATCAATCCCAGCTGGGAGGAGAATAACTAAAATTAAAGCCCTAAAAATGGTGAAGCCGAGGATGCCCTAGTTCTTGTCTCCGTCTAGGGGTTTTAGGAACTGAGATGTACTAAGACTGAACATGGAAGCTTTGTGAGTATGAGGTGCTGGGTAAAGACAAAGAATCCTAGGTAGGGGCTGATGGGGTCCCAAGGACCCCCACATGCTCAAGCTTTCAGAAGACACTTCCTTGAATAGCCTGTGTCTTGTTCTAACTACAGAATGTGCCAGAATGTACCTAATATCTGAACAGAGATCATACATTTTCCTGATCCTAACTCTTTCTCTCACTCTCCGAAATCCTGTGTTGGCTTTCCTCAATAATAAGTTCTGGTCCTTTCACTAGTTTCCTAGTTTTCCAGCTCTTTTCAGTATACTTTACCCAAACTAGAACATTGTCCTCTCTATTTTCCACAAGACACTTCTAATACCATTATCAAATTTATGCTAAATACTTAGGAGTTAAAGGTGGGTGGGAGAATGGATAGTAGTCATTATTATTAAGATTACTGGACATACCATCTGAGGCATGTACCTTCTACGCCTTTTTATCTTTAGACTCTGGCCTGCCTCTTGTTACTGACGCTAGATTTTCAATATCAAATCCCCATCTTCTCTCTCCTCAATCCTCTGGTTACAAATGTATTCCTCTCATTTAACCCCAAATCATTATCAACAGCAACAAAACTCCCAAAACCCCAAAATTCTATTTTTCATTTGTCTCGACAGTTTTATTTTACTCTACCTTTTAACATGATACTATTACAAATGTGTGTGTGTGTGTGTGTGTGTGTGTGTGTGTGTGTGTGTGTGTGTGTGTACTTTTGAGACCTATGGGCTAAGAAAAACTATTTATGAATAAATGGAAAATAATGATTTTTGTAGATATATCTGTGCCTGACACTTGACAGTAACATCCTTCCTATAAGTGATTATGCATTGCCATGCTTAAAATGCTGATGCATGGTAAATGTTCAGATATTTCTAGGATGAACATTGCATTTTGAAATAGCTATGATATGTACAAAGAGAAAGAAACCTAGGAGTAAAAACATGAGTGGAGAAAGAATAACATGAACCAATTTAATATCACTTATAATTATTGAGCACAAGATTAGTCATCATTAGCACTTTGTAAAGTGCAGAACTATGTGCTTCTTATTAACCACTGAATTACAAATGTAATGTTGCAAACATAAGAATATTGGTTAAAGGGCTTCCCTGGTGGCACAGTGGTTGAGAGTCCGCCTGCCAATGCAGGGGACGCGGGTTCGTGCCCCGGTCCGGGAAGATACCACATGCCGCGGAGCGGCTGGGCCAGTGAGCCATGGCCGCTGAGCCTGCGTGTCGAACCTGCGCGTCGAGCCTGTGCTCCTCAATGGGAGACGCCACAACAGTGTGAGGCCCGCGTACCGCAAAAAAAAAAGAATATTGGTTAACATTTTATTTTTAGTATCATCTGAAAATTTCTAAGAAACTGGTTTAAACCTATAAGGTAAATCATAAAGTTATTTTTCTCACTTTCTTAGTATTTCTTTATGTTAGCCAATGCACTAAATGTAATGCAGGTTCTCCCTCTCTTAGAGAAAATGTACACATTTTCCTCCTTAATCCCTATTGGCAAGTAGCTAAAAATGTATCTAAGAGTAATTAATATCAACAATAAGTATAAATCTTTATTTACTATAATTGAGGTTTATCAAAATGAGAGTTTTTAGGTTAAATGCCGATTAATTGTTAAAAATACGTTTTCCCTCAAAATACATGTTTGACTCAGTGACGAGGAGCTCTTCTATCTAGTAAATATAAATTGATTGTCTAGGGCTTCCCTGGTGGCGCAGTGGTTGAGAATTCGCCTGCTGATGCAGGGGACACGGGTTCGTGCCCCGGTCCGGGAAGATCCCACATGCCGCAGCGCGGCTGGGCCCATGAGCCATGGCCACTGAGCCTGCGCATCTGGAGCTTGTGCTCCGCAACGGGAGAGGCCACAACAGTGAGAGGCCCGTGTACCACACACACACACAAAAAAATGATTGTCTACATCTTACACTGTATTTTGATGATAAGAAGGCTCACTGTGCTTATGCTACAGGGAATAGATTTCAGAATGACCCTTCTAGGGAAAAGAGACCTGGACGTATGGCTTTCTTATAGTTGTATGATCTGGAAAAAGAAAAGAAAAACAAAGCAAGAAATTCAGCTCTGGTCTCTGTGGTCTAATGATAAAAGCTTATAGTAAGAATCTGGGAACCACGCTAAATACCACAATTATTGATTTTGGGGAATTTGAGCTTTAGAAAGAATTTGAGTTCTGTGTCCCCTTCTGCTGAAGACAATGTTACTGCCGCACACCCCTTGAACAGATTTTTTTTTAAGGATTAGGAAAATGAAGAGATAGATGCTTTGTACCTCCCAATTCTATATGTCACCAATTCTTTGTCGCCCATTTTCATTGTCCACGTTGGCCTTGGGGCAATGACTATGACAGAATGTTATCTCTAATAATTTATGAACATATCCATTAGTTCGTGGAATAGGAAGATAGGGTAAATATGAGTATTCTTTAAATTTATAAAATGTAAGCATTACAACAGCAACTTTAATTAATGATTCCTGTTGTTGCGTTGCTGTTGCAAAAATGCTCATTTAGGAATTTTATTTCCACTGTCTAGTCCTCAGAAAATGCTAGAGTCTGCTGTTTTTTGCAAGTGGTCTGAGATGGCAAGCCACCATCGCTTACAGGCAATATGGTCTTCATGACAAATTAATGAAGTGACAGTTGCTCTTTGCAACCTTTTCATGTGCAAAGCATGCTGGTGCTGTTTGCATTATCTTCTTGCAATTTGTACCTCTGCATTCAAGGACTTGTGATAGCTTGCCAAATTAGCGTTGAGAGGAAAATGTTAAAGACAGTGAGATCTCCATAATTAAAATCATATTTTACATTGAATTATGAAAGTCTTTACACAGTGTCATTTCTGTTTGATGTCTAGTAAAATGCTGTCCATAGCAGGAGAAACTTGCAACTGATTCATCAGTTGAAGTACAATCTCATATCTATTCTGATAAGGAAATCTTGAACTAAAAATTTTTAAGTCAGTTGGTTAATTTTTAAATAATGATGTCCATGATTTAATGCTCTATAAAATGCCCACAGAAAACATTTATTCTCTGAAGAATTTTTAGCTCTGTGCTTTACAGTGCCATTGTAGAACCAATGTAATGGGAATAGAGAAGATGCAACATAATACTAACTTTTTAACATCACAGTTTTTCAGAGCTCCAACTCAGTTTACTCTGTTTAATTTTTTAAGTTATACATTAATTGTGTTTTGAATGTGACTTTATTATTATAGGCACCTAAGTGTAAAATCCTCAGAACTGAGAATCTCATGTATACTTTTTTTAAAGCTCTCTGTATAATACATTTATAGAGTGGATGTTTGAAAATGATATATTGGTTATTATGAAAAATACAGTATGAATATTTTGTTATATTAAGATATAGATATATCTTGTATGTTAGAGGCTAGGGTTTTCTAAAATAATCAAAATTTGTTCCTTTGTTGGATCTTGGGTGTGACAATGAAGACTAGCCAATTTTGCCTCCAGAAAATGAATGCCTCTCATATTCCAGACCCTGAATGATCAAAGTTATTAAAATAAGTGCTGTTTAATTATTTGCTTTTGTTTTGCTTAGATTGGTAGGAGAGCTAAGGGGAATAAGGAATTCTAAAACTGTGTTTCTCACACTGGTGGGGGTCCACAAATTGCTTTTGATATTCAAACACCCTAATGTAAAGAATTATTTTCTCCTCTAATGAGGTTCAAAGGCCAAATAAATGCCATATTTCTTTGCTTTTGGTTACCATCAATTTAAAAGAATAACATTTTATCTCCTTTTGTGACTAGAAGTTGTGGATTGGCATTCCTATGTGTTTTTAATAAATAGAAAAAAAATGTTAATACACTTTAAATGCCATTGATTTAGTTTAAAAGTATTTAAAACTTACTCCTTATGAAAATAAGTATCTCTCTTAATGGAGAAAAATTTAGGAACCCATTTCTAATGGGCTTCAGAAGGATTTCATTTATTTATTTATTTACAAAATTAAAATGTATTCTCTAAGAACTTTATATTCATTATTTCCTTGAGTTATTCCCTCATATATTAAAAGAAAAAAATAATTTTTTGCATCTCCCAAAAGGTGAAGTTGTGTGCTGCATATTATAGAGGATATGAAGAGGTCTAAAATCTAACAAATGCATATGAAACAAAATTAAACTAATCTAAGCATGTATCATGAATTAAATTTATTAAAAAGGTATTTAATAAATATTATATAAAGCAGAAAGTTTCTTAACTATGGCAACGTTATGGGAAACATCAAGGAGAAAAGAGCACAGACCAGTGCTGTCTTTTTTTTTTAATAGCATAAGAAAAGAAGATCCAATATTTCTTTTGAAAACAGTAAAAAATGTTCACATTGACAAGAACATAGTATGTGCATAAGTGAAACATATAATTCACTAATCTCAATTCAAACTTTTAGAAAAAATTAAATGTAGGTTGGGACCAGTTTTTGGAAAAACACAAATACCAAACTAAAGAGCGTGAAGTTATTGCATAGGTAATGGAGAGCCATAGAAGATTAGAACTCTAGTATGACGTGGAAATATATGTATTTTCCTGGCAGCAATATAGGCTAACCTGGGCATGGTATAAAGAAAGCGTAGACACAGGAGTAATAGAAACAGATGGTATAATATTTGTAGAATCATAAGTAACACAAACAATGTGTTGCTAAATTAAAAACTTCTCAAAACCTGTCTAAGGATCAAAGAAAGCACTGCTTCACTGTTCTAAAAAGTCTTGAAACTTTTTAAAGCAGTTTCTGCTCATTTATTTTGTATTTCTTGTGATTCCATTGACACCCTCATCTTATATGCAGTATTATTCATCATGCTTAACTCATTAATTCTGCCTCTCTTTTTTTCTTCTTTGATTCTTCAAGTGGGAAGAGATCAGCGGTGTTGATGAACATTACACACCCATCAGGACTTACCAGGTGTGCAATGTCATGGATCATAGTCAAAATAATTGGCTGAGGACAAACTGGGTCCCCAGGAACTCAGCTCAGAAGATCTACGTGGAGCTCAAGTTCACTCTCCGGGACTGCAATAGCATTCCATTGGTTTTGGGAACTTGCAAGGAGACTTTCAACCTATACTACATGGAGTCTGATGATGATCATGGGGTCAAATTCCGAGAACATCAGTTTACAAAGATTGACACCATTGCAGCTGATGAAAGTTTCACACAAATGGATCTTGGGGACCGTATTCTTAAACTCAACACCGAGGTTAGAGAAGTAGGTCCTGTCAACAAAAAGGGATTTTATTTGGCTTTTCAAGATGTTGGTGCTTGTGTTGCCTTAGTGTCTGTGAGAGTGTACTTCAAAAAGTGTCCATTTACAGTGAAGAATCTGGCTATGTTTCCAGACACAGTACCCATGGATTCCCAATCCCTGGTGGAAGTTAGAGGTTCTTGTGTTAACAATTCTAAGGAGGAAGATCCTCCCAGGATGTACTGTAGTACAGAAGGTGAATGGCTTGTACCCATTGGCAAGTGCTCATGCAATGCTGGCTATGAAGAAAGAGGTTTTATGTGCCAAGGTAAGAGTCTTCTCTATTTTCCCTGCAGTGGTATTTCTTACCTGTGAATTTATGGTAGAGTAATTGAAAGAAATGAACCCAACCTGAACTCACTTGGCAGCAAAACATGCATCAAACTGAACAGTCTATTTATAGACTAAATTTATCCATCCCACTTGATGTGATGATTCATAATTTGATGTAGAAATATTAGCATGTTTGATTATGTGGTGCTGGCCTACACCCCACTAGATGAACTGAAAGAAAAAAAAGTCTCTGTCTCTTTTATGTAGAGGGAAGAAATATCATTGGCACTCAGCTAGTCTGAGTCTAAGAGAATTAGATCCTGCATTGTCTATTTATGTTTTTGCTTATCACTCTTATAGCAATAGATAATTCATTGCTATAAAATATAGTATTTTCTTCAGTGACACCTGCACTTAAAATATAGGTTTACTTACAAAGCATTAGTGTTTAATAAAAATTATTTTATTTAAAAATCCAGGTTTGGTCCTTCAGTGTTTAATGTATAGAGGAGTAAGGTAAAAATTTTTAAATTTTGCTTCATGATTTGGCCCTTTTGGCTGCTCAGGAGGATATATATATATATATCACATCTTAGGTGGGAATGCATATTTGATCCTTTATAGAGACTCAGAGAACCTAACCTGTGTTATCAAGTCGATTTTTATTAAAAATCTCTTTGCACTTGAAATAAAATCAATTAAAAGATCATCTTTTCCATAGAAGATTATATCAGATGATAAGTTCCACTTAATCCCAAAATTTGTTATTTAGCATTAGGCAAGGTTTTGTGTTTAAGAACACACTGAAATTATTATTAATGTTTTAGTGTATAAATACACAGGAGAACTTAAGTAACTAGTCCTTGAAATCTAGTCTGTTTTAATACCTTTGTTTGCTGTTAAACTCTGTCAAAGAATTGAGTTTGATATTCTACTTGTGGCCATTCGGTAGGACTCAAGTCCATGTGGAAGAAATGAATCTACGTTATACATAAATTGACCTTTCTAAGAATCTAAACAGAATATAGCATTTTGCTTTTGACTATAGGTAGTTTATAGAATTTATTTTTAATGACAGCAAATGGTACACTCTAGTCTGATATTTCTCTGTGTTATTTAGATCCTTGGCAAGAGCCATCACAATACTGTTACTAAGTATGGCTTTGAAAATTCTAAAATTGAAACAACATACTAGCTACTACTTGCTTATGTATATACATGAGTGGAGAGAAGTCTCAATAGCCTTTATATTCCACTTTGAATTATATTTTATCACTATGGTATTGTTTGTGATATATTTGTGTGATTTATTTTAAATAGAGGCCTAGATCAGGAAGAGTTGAAAAATTGTCCATTCCCTCCAGTTTGGTTTCTACTGATGCAGTCTCTGATGTCCACACCAAGAAAGGAATAGTGTGTCCCTGTTGCAATAATATATCAATATATGTTGAGCTATCTCATAAAATATTCCATTGAGCAAGAAACCTAATCATTGTTTGGATGTTTGGGTTGTAAATAATTTTTATATGATACTTTATATTTCATTCAGAGTTACAAAAAATAGAAAAATAAGTATCAGCAAGTAAATAGAATCATAAAAATGTTAATAAAAATAAGTAAAACATATGTATAATTAGCCTATATTACATGCTGTCTTGAGGACAAACTTTAGTAGAAGAATTTTTAAAAAGAGAGTCATTAAGTTGTATTCAGAAAGTTCACAATAGATTCATAATTGCTTCTATTTTTTAACCTCATTTTAATTTACTTGAACCACTTCTTTAAAGTAACTATTATGCTACTCGGTGGTACCCTATGTCAGAATTACTCCTGGAGATAATATTTATGTCAAATTTTTACATCCTTGAGTCTTGTAGTTTATTATATTGAAGGACATCAATAGCACCTCCTTGATATAGTGATGCTATGTTATCACAGACTTTTTCAACATTTAAAAATACTGGTTGCAGAATCAGAGATACATATGCATAAATAGTATAGAATTTTTTCTTCTACGAAAAAATCTTGAAGATAAACCAATAAAAATAATTATAGTAGAATTAGGGATAGCACATGAAATGGAATATGATTGAGACTGACTTTTCGGTGATGTAACTTAAAGGTGCAACTTGTTCTTATGGTTATATCTTGACATTTGCTGATGTTCCCAGGTGAATTTTGGCTTCCTCTCTTTTCGTAATAAGTAAAAAAACACCTTTGTGTACTCAGATTATTAGACGATGTGTCAATGCATTCTATTTCATGCTGATTTACATGTAGTGCCTAGTCTAAACCAACTTTATTTTAACAAATATTTCTTTTAATAGGTCAGTTTAGTGCATAGTCTACTATGTCTTAAAAATCCAATACTCAACCAATTAATTCTGGCCTGGTATCTGTAATAGAGTAGGCCATAATGGCTTGAGGCTTGTAATTTTGCTGTTGTTGTCAGTGGTAGTGATGGTGTTTGTTATGCTTTCCTTTTTTAATTTTAAAATTTTGGTTGGTTTTTAATAAGCTTGTGGACTAGTCAGAATAGCTTATGACTCTCACAAGTCATTGTTTTATCAGCAGTACTTCAATTCAGGCACACAAAAGGAATGGTAATACTTAGAAAAGATACAGGTGAAAAAGATAACTAAATAGATATCCTGTATTTCATGAGTTCATTTTTGTTTTGTTTTGTTTCGTTTTACAAAAGGATGGCACAATACCTTGACATACATATAGAGCCAGATTTTAAACACCTCAGGATAATTTTATAACACAATGATCAGCAACCATAGGCTTACAGTTGCCTAAAACAGAGGAAAACAAGACTCATTCACTTTGTTTTAACAAATATTTAAGGAGCATCTACTTCATTCTGAGAAGTATAGTAAGAATTCAGAGATTTTTAAAAATATTCATTAAGCACTTACTGGATGCCAGACACTGTGCTGATTTGTTAAGTTATGTCCATGATTTACCTCATTTATCCTTCAAAATAACCTATAAGTACATCCTTATTATTATCTCCATTTTTAAAATGAGAAAAAAAGTTTTGATAGGTTAAATATCTTGCCTTAGGTCCCTTAATGAGTGTTGAAGTTGCAGTCTGAAACCAGGCAGTCTGATTCTAAAGGTTGCAGTTGTAACCTCAACCCCACACTTCTTCCCTGTGATTCAGTTCAGGGGTGGCAGAGACCACGAAACCCCACAGGTACATAGATTCTACTGGAGTTAGAGTACTGTATATTGAAGGATGAGTAGGACCATAGAGAATTAGCACAAAGTTAACCAAGAATCTGTCAATATAAGGTTCATCTGTTTCAGCTTATTTATCACATCTTTCTGTTTCTAGGTTTTTAAGAAAGAAGAATTACTAGCCAAAATGTCATGGGAAGACTAAGCTTAGCCCAGGTGATGTCTAACAAAATTTGGATATGTGGATTGACAAACATCTTAGATATGCCAAAAAGTCTACCAAATTTAATTCAATACCTGTAAGTTCTATGTAATAATGTACCAGACACCGGAGAAACGTAGATGAATAAGTCAGCGTATCTCCCTTCTAAGAGCTCACAATCTAGTATGAAAAACAGATAAATAAATGAATAATTTTATTGCAAGACAGACCAATAAATCTTCTACCGGGTACAAACTGCCTTGGCAAGGTAGGGGAAGGAGAGATTGATTTTGAGTATTTCAAAATTAATAGTGGAAATTGTTTATTAATAATGAGAAGTCTCTGCATTGAGAGTTTTGGACTCATCACTATTGTGCTTAGCAACTTTTGGGGTAGAGAGAAAGGGCTAACTAACTTACCCAGCTTTTGCATTCCAGAAAGTGCAGTTTATAATTTGTTTATTAAATCATTATCTCAAAAGTCTAATAATGTGTAGAAGTCCCATTAAAGTTTTGCGTTCTGAGCTTGTTCTGTAGGGAGGCCTTATAAAGGATCTGAATTTCTTAAATACATCATTTTTGACACTAGTAATGAAATATTCTGAATTATCTATTTCACTCTACATGGATATTTGGGATAGTTAAAGTTCAGTGAACTAAATGATGAAAATGAGACAATCTCTGTTTGATAGGAAAAATATATTGGTAAGAATATTCTGTACTCAAAAAACTCATCCATCAATTTCAGAACTATAAATAAAACCAAAGTTATCTTTATACAGGACCAGAATTTTAACCATGTAATTATACTTCTCTTGTATTTGATGCAAACTTTAACAACAGTCCACTTTTCCTGGAATGAGAAAAAGTAGTAAAGTTATGCTTTGACCATTTATTCAATTATTAAACATTTATTGAGCCTCTACTATGTGCCAAATTCTGCTAAGCGCACTAGAAAGAGAAAGATGAACATTATCACTGATAAACTAATTTGGTTTATAGTTCAAAAATGTGTGTGTGTGTGTGTATTTTAAAATGTTTTGGTCTCTGCCTCCAAAGGAACATATGCTTTTAAGTGAATTATTAAACAGAGCTAAGTCAATAGTTTAAACTTAAAAATAAGTTATAAGTATGTTGAGGGAGAAAGTATTTGTATGCGAGGAGATGAATGGCGGGAAAATAAAATTTTCTGCAATAAGATGCTTATGTTGCTGATCTTCTGTTTCTTTGCTAGAGAGGACGGGGAAAAGTAAGAGTAGAAGATGATGCATCTCTCTCTTTCAAGGACTGGTTAGAGAGAGGAAATAAGGGAATGGTGAAAGAAATATTAGTAACTAAAGCATCATTTAGGAATTGCTTACCAAGTAAACTGGAAATACAGGAAAAAGCACCTACAGGAGGGTAGAGAGTATTTATTATAACGAATTTGGTAAAATAGAAATGCTCATAAAAGTAACCACACAAATTTAAACTAAGAGGTAATATAAACTTTAAGTAAGGAAAGTAAGAAGTCATGCATCAACTTGGTTCTAGCAATTTCTCTAATATATAATTTTAAAATATGGACTTTCTTTAAATAAGTTATCTCTCATGGTATCTCTTTCAATTTACTGTGTGTGTGGCTTAAACCTTATTTGGGCCATGTTCCTGAGATTTGGGCAAACTTGCTGAATGTTGAGAGTATGGTCAAATTACAGGTTGAGTTGTTATTTTAGGATGTCAGTAAACCTCTTTTTAACCAGATAACATTGAAAATTAAAATTATGAGACTTAATCATCTGCTATTTGCTTTCAGTCATTGACAATCAACATTTACTTGGTTCAGTTAACTTGGGAAATCCTTCTTACATCTCAGCATAACACTTTTCACTTTTTAAGATTGGAGGTGTGGGGAAATTTCACATTAATACAAAGGGAACTTTGTGATATATGTGTGTGTGTGTGTGTGTGTGTGTGTGTGTGTGTGTGTGTATAATCCTAGCTAATGAATTATGTTATCTGTTTTAATTTAGTTTGGAGAGAGGAAATGAGAATGCTAATGGCTTTTTATATAGTCAGTTAATTACATTTCACGCAGATACCAGGCAGTTACTATAAATATTTCTTCCTCCTACAAACTTTGTTTAGCTTAATGTACCAAATACCTTATTAATGTCACTGAAGAATCTGTTGCTCTGAGTTTTATCTGTGTGTGTTCATTGTGGAATGCTAACTTTATTCCTTGTTCTTGTACATTAGCAACTGTGGAGAAAAGTGTGTTTGATGTGACATATGATGACATCTAGATTTCTTGATGGTTATCTGTAATTTTTTTTTTTTCACCTACCAACTCTTACTCTTTACTCATTGCTCTGTCTGTTCAGAAAGTCTCTTAAAGAAGCGGTCAAGACTTCAATAACAATGATATAAAGATTCTGCTTGCTCTGACAGAGGAGCTAGAGAAAATTGAAAACCTTAGATGTTTCTTAGCACCTACTCAGTCTCTGCGCATCTTCTAGAAGTACGAGGTGTTCATATGTTTTAATGAATTCAGAAGCATTTCTTTACAGTTGTTTTCAGACTGGAAGTTTCTTGAGGGGAGGAACTACATCATGTCTCTTTAAAGGACACTGTGCCTACAACCTAGCAGAGTATAATTGATGAAGTTTTCAATTTGATACATACTAGATGAATAATTATTGGGAGATTACTATACTAACTATGCATTCTTGGAATGTAAGTTCTGGAGAGAACATGTATCTCATTATATATCTTTGAATCTACTCGGTTCTTAAGAATATCTTGCACATAAAGCTGTATATCTTATCTAATTTTAAATGAATGCATTTGGCTATTAGGTCACATACAGTTGCAACACACTAAGCCTGGAATCATCTGAACTATCATTATAGTAATAAATAGATTATGAAAAGTAATAACAATACTTATATAGTAGCCAAGAGAATACTTTTCTGTGAATTTATGATGAATATTATTTTTCTGGCTTGCAAAAATCAATTTCTACTAGTTTTATACCTGTAATAAAGCAAGGATCTAACTACTTATGAAGATGCTAAAATAACTTTATCCCTTAATTTTACACACTTAGTACTTAAGGCATTTATTCACCCTGTAATGACTGCACTGAGATTATCAGGCTTCTTACCTTGATCTGTAAAACTTTTATTCATTTTCCCTGAATTTAAAATGACAATATTCCATTCCCACTTTGCCTTTAACTGTTGCAGCCCATGACTTTTCAGACCAAAGAATTTATTTGAATAAAAAATATGTCAGTAAGTAAAAATATACATAACTTTGAAATAAAACAGATATGTTATGACAGCTTTAAATAGCTATAAAACCTTTAATTAGTTCAAGTTTTTACATCTTCTCACCAATTTATATAATAAATTATGGTAGTATTAACATGATTCAAAAAAATCCCTCAATTTTGTCCTCAACCTTCACTTTGCATCTAATTGTTCATTTAGCCAAAGGCTCTTGTCGCTGGCAAGTGCTTGGGCTCAAGAGTCCCAGAAATGCTGTGTGGATAAACAATTTGAGCCCCAGTTTCCTTATCCACAAAAGGGGAGCAACAATACCTACCTTTAGAATTGCCAGCGAATGTATACATAGCCCATTGCAGAGTATCTAGCACTGGGTAGTAGTATTTGAACAACATAATTATTGTCATACATTGGTATCATTGGATTGTCTAATCTTCCTTGCTCTCTTGTTTAAATCTGTGTTAAAACACTTACATATGACAGACTCACCAATTCAACAGTCTCTCTTTTAACTTAAACATTAGAACTTAGAGATACCTGGAGTGAGAGCAGCTGTCTTTAATGAATTTACATATATTCATTATTCATGAATTGATTGTCCACCTTTTTCCAAACAGTAGTTTTCTTTTCTGAGGGGACATCATTTTTAGTTCCATTAAACCTCAAGTCTGTTCAATCATAGGTGATATTTCCTCTATTTTTTTGTTGTTGTTGTTAGCTTTCATTTTCCGTCTTTTTCTTTTTTTAACACCTTTATTGGAGTATAATTGCTTTACAATGCTGTGTTAGTTTCTGCTTTATAACAAAGTGAATCAGCTATACATATACATATATCCCCAAATCTCTTCCCTCTTGCACCTCCCTCCCACCCATCTAGGTGGTCACAAAGCACCGAGCTGACCTCCCTGTGCTATATGGCTGCTTCCCACTAGCTATCGGTTTTACATTTGGTAGTGTATATATATATATATGTACCTGCCACTTTCTCACTTTGTCGCAAGTTACCCTTCCCACTCCCCGTGTCCTCAAGTCCTTTCTCTAGTAGGTCTGCATTTTTATTCCCATCCTGCCCCTAGGTTCTTCATGACCTTTTTCTTTTTTTTTAGATTCCATATATATGTGTTAGGATACGGTATTTGTTTTTCTCTTTCTCACTTTTTCATTCTGTAGGACAGACTCTAGGTCCATCCAACTCACTACAAATAACTCAATTTCGGTTTTTTTATGGCTGAATAATGTTCCCTTGTATATATGTGCCACATCTTCTTTATCCATTGATCTGTCGATGGACATTTAGGTTGTTTCCATCTCCTGACTATTGTAAATTGAGCTGAAATGAACACTGGGGAACATGTCTCTTTTGGAATTATGGTTTTCTCAAGGTATATGCCCAGTAGTGGGATTGCTGGGTCATATGGTAGTTCTATTTTTAGTTTTTTAAGGAACGTCCATACTGTTCTCCATAGTGGCTGTATAAATTTACATTCCCACCAACAGTGCAAGAGGGTTCCCTTTTCTCCACAGCCTCTCCAGCATTTACTGTTTGTAGATTTTTTGATGATGGCCATTCTGGGTGGTGTGAGGTGATATCTCATTGTAGTTTTGATTTGCATTTCTCTAATGATTAATGATGTTGAGCACTCTTTCATGTGTTTGTTGGCACCATTTCATCTGTTTGTTGGCAATTCTCTTCTTTGGAGAAATGTCTATTTAGGTCTTCTGCCCATTTTTGCTTTGGGCTGTTTGCTTTTTTGATATTGAGCTACATGAGCTGCTTGTAAATTTTGGCGATTGATCCTTTGTCAGTTGCTTCATTTGCAAATATTTTCTCCCATTCTGAGGGTTATCGTTTTGTCTTGTTTATGGTTTCCTTTGCTGTGCAAAAGCTTTTAAGTTTCATTAGGTCCTGGGGACTTACCTGGTGGTCCAGTGGTTAAGATTTGGCCTTCAATGCAGGGGGTGCGGGTTCAACCCCTGGTTGGAGAGCTAAGATCCCACATGCCTCAGGGCCAAAAAACCAAAATATAAAACGGAAACATTACTATAACAAATTCAATAAGTTTCATTAGGTCCTATTTGTTTATTTTTGTTATTTCCATTTCTCTAGGAGGGGGGTCAAAAAGGATCTTGCTGTGATTTATGTCATAGAGTGTTCTGCCTATGTTTTCCTCTAAGAATTTGATAGTGTCTGGCCTTCCATTTAGGTCTTTAGTCCATTTTGAGGTTATTTTTGTGTATGATGTTAGGGAATGTTCTAATTTCATTGTTTTACATGTAGCTGTCCAGTTTTCCCAGCACCACTTACTAAAGAGACTGTCTTTTCTCCATTGTATATTTTTGCCTCCTTTATCAAAAATAAGGTGACCATATGTTCATGGGTTTATCTCTGGGCTTTCTATCCTGTTCCATTGATCTACATTTCTGTTTTTGTGCCAGTACCATACTGTCTTGATTACTGTAACTTTGTAGTATAATCTGAAGTCAGGGAACCTGAATCCTCCAGCTCCATTTTTCTGTCTCAAGATTGCATTGGCTATTCGGGGTCTTTTCTGTTTCCATACAAATTGTGAAATTTTTTGTTCTAGTTCTGTGAAAAATGCCACTGGTAGTTTGATAGGATTGCTTTGAATCTATAGATTGCTTTGGGTAGTATAGTCATTTTTACAGTTTTGATTCTTCCAATCCAAGAACATGGTATATCTCTCCATCTGTTTGTATCATCTTTAATTTATTTCATCACTGTCTTATACTTTTCTGCATACAGTTCTTTTGTCTCCTTAGGTAGGTTTATTCCTAGGTATTTTATTCTTTTTGTTGCAGTGGTAAATGGGAGTGTTTCCTTAATTTCACTTTCGGATTTTTCATCATTAGTGTATAGGAATGCAAGAGATTTCTGTGCATTAATTTTGTATCCTGCTACTTTACCAAATTCATTGATTAGCTCTAGTAGTTTCCTGGTAGCATCTTTAGGATTCTCTATGTATAGTATCATGTATTCTTCAAACAGTGACAGCTTTACTTCTTCTTTTCTGATTTGGTTTCCTTTTATTTCTTTTTCTCCTCTGAATGCTGTGGCTAAAACTTCCAAAACAATGTTGAATAATAGCAGTTGAGAGTGGGCAACCTTGCCTTATTTCTGATCTTAGTGAAAATGGTTTCAGTTTTTCACCAGTTGGATGATGTTGGCTGTGGGTG
This sequence comes from Kogia breviceps, assembly GCF_026419965.1. NCBI lineage: Eukaryota > Metazoa > Chordata > Mammalia > Artiodactyla > Physeteridae > Kogia > Kogia breviceps. The sequence continues at coordinate 108,682,661 of NC_081314.1, read as the reverse complement.
TGTCATATATCTCTTTTATTATGTTGAGATACGTTCCCTCTATGCCTACTTTCTGCAGGGTTTTTATCATAAATGGGTTTTGAATTTTGTCAAAAGCTTTTTCTGCATCTATTGAGATGATCGTATGGCTTTTATTCTTCAATTTGTTAATATGATGTATCACATTAATTGATTTGTGTATATTGAAGAATCCTTGCATTCCTGGGATAAACCCCATTTGATCACACTGTATGATCCTTTTATTGTGCTGTTGGATTCTGTTTGCTAGTATTTTGTTGAGGATTTTTGCATCTATGTTAATCAGTGATATTGGCCTGTAGTTTTCTTTCTTTGTGACATCTTTGTCTCTTTTTGGTATCAGACTGATGGTGGCCTTGTAGAATGAGTTTGGGAGTGTTCCTCCCTCTGCTATATTTTAGAATAGTTTGAGAAGGATAGGTGTTAGCTCTTCTCTAAATGTTTGATAGAATTTGCCTGTGAAGCCCTCTGGTACTGGGCTTTTGTTTGTTGGAAGATTTTTAATCACAGTTTCAATTTCAGTGCTCGTGATTGGTCTGTTTATATTTTCTATTTCTTCCTGGTTCAGTCTCAGAAGCTTGTGCTTTTCTAAGAATGTGTCCATTTCTTCCAGCTTGTCCGTTTTATTGGCATATAGTTTTTTGTAGTACTCTCTCTTGATCTTTTGTATTTCTGCAGTGTCAGTTGTTTCTTCTCCTTTTTCCACTTCTAATTCTATTGATTTGAGTCTTCTCCTTTTTTTCTTGATGAGTCCGGTTAATGGTTTATCAATTTTGTTTATCTTCTCAAAGAACCAGCTTTTAGTATTATTGATCTTTGCTATTGTTTCCTTCATTTATTTTTCATTTATTTCTGATCTGATCTTTATGATTTCTTTCCTTCTGCTAACTTTGGAGGTTTTTTGTTCTTCTTTCTCTAATTGCTTTAGGTATAAGCATTTTTCTTCTTCTAAAGATTAGTGACCCTTGATTTTTCCCATCTGGTATTTGACTCAGTCTCTTATTTTCTCTAACACAGGTCTTTTCCACTGAGTTTTCAAAAGTGGCCTTGAATTTACACATAGACATTTTTATATTGTATACCCAGAAAGACTTTCAGATTTTAACTGATTTAAAAACATATAATTTAGGAAACAAGCAAACAATGAAAATAGTAAAATAAAATTGCTACATTTCCAAAACATCAAACCTAGAATTTTTGCCTACTGTTTTATGCCCTAACATTTTTTGTATCCAAGACTAGATAGTTGATGAGGATATAATAATAAATAATGTTCTTTCCTTGAAGAAATCATGGGAATCCAAAATAAGTCATCAAGTAAAAATATTTGTCAAACCAATTTACTTGACTCTGTATAGAAAAAAAACTATATCTATTTGATTTACTTTAGGTATTTACTATGTTCACTTGAGAATCACCCAAATAGTAAAAATAATAATAATAATAGCAGTGGAGGAAACAGTATAAATTGTATGAAGTAAATGCCAAATGTGCTTACATGAATGACTATGTGATATTAATGGAAACTTTCAGTCAAATCATATCAACATACTATCTAAACAATAATTAACTAAAAACTTTCAAATATGAGAAAGAGAGGAAAAATAAGGGAGTGTATTTGATTTGTGACTTAAGTACTGTAGTTCATCTTAGGTCTGTATAAAAACAAACAGTATAAATTTAAACCATGGATTTGCAGGTTTAAGATACTGGAAAGAAATGTGGAATCTTTGTTCTGTATATACTATAGATCAGATTATTTTGAGCAGTCACAGACAATTTAATTGCAAACATACTTAGGAAAGATATAACTGTTGTTAAATTTACAGAGTAGAACAGAATGATATCTAACCATTTAAATACCTCATAATGAATAAGAACAAGTTAAATAATCAGCAATGAACCAACATAAAAGACCTTAAAAATCACAGGCAGTTTTATAGATGTTAACATTCTCACACAACATTATAACTAAATAAGAATTACAGTGTTTTAGTAAAATATAGTTTATTTTACCTTATATGGATTACCTTTAATTATAATATCAATTACATTGTTCAAAGAGGAATAAATAGTAAGACATTTCTTCTTTCATTAAGTGTTTTACTACTCTTTATCCTAACCTGGATATATCAGTATTAAGGTATTTTCCTGAGGTTCTAACCAATCATCCCTTATCAAATAGCTATAGGGTATTTGCTTTTAGGGTATAAAGTTCTTTTCTTTTTTTCTTTTATTTTTAGCTATGATAAGGTCTGTGAACTTTCAGATACTTTGTCTGCTCCAGTGTTTCAAAGCTGCAAATAATAATTTAGGTAACATTGATATGCCAAATGTATAGTCTTTGGGGAACACAAATAATTTGCTTATTGTGCAGTTTGTTTGAGAGTCTGTCTGAGACAAGTGTGGATTAAGGTTCCCAGGAGCATGTTCACTATGAGAGTCTAAGACATGGGAAAAATAATGTCAGTTGCAGAAAGTAAAATAGCTCTGATTTTCCTTGAAATATGTTGTTTCTGTCACTGCACTTTCAGTCTCATTTTCAAAGGAGGATCAGAATATTGCTCTGATACCACTTACAGAGTATCTATTAAATGTAGACGCATATGAAAAGTGATGAGAATTTTCCAAGAAAAAGCCACACCTGTGAAAGGTGGAATATTGGTTGTTTTGAATATATAAAATTTATATTTACTTTGGCATCTTAATGAATATCACCTTGTCAAATAACTCGTGGATCTGCCATTGTAATTTGCTATCAAACCTAATTGGACCTTGAAGAAAGTGTTAAAATTTCATTTCTTTTTTTTTTTTTTTTTAATTTTATTTCCTTAACTTAGTTTACTTTGGGGTTTATATAGACAGCCTTCCTTGGTTCTGATTTGCTGTATGCCTTTATGTAAAAAAAATTTTTAAGCTAAGATATTATACAGTCTATGGCTTTTGTAAAGAATATTCATCTTCAATTTTTCAAACTTATGCTTTTTCTTTCTAGCCGTTCAGATATTATCAAAACTTATATATTTTAAAATTTGAGGAATGCAGTGTACTTTTTTTTCAGAATACATGGAGCAAGTCTAAAAAGAGATTATTGATATTTCATTAACTTTTCCAATTTCTTTTATTGTTTTTAGTCAACCCCTCCTAGAGGAAAGAGAATCAAACCCTATGTAAAATAAACTGAGAACTAGATCTTTTTCTCCCTCTTGAGATATACAGATTATGTGAAATTCATTGGTAATAGTTTCACAAAGATTGTTTTGCTAATACAGATTCATTGAACACTTTCCATCTTCTTTTCTGTGATTTATCCCCCCATTTCTGTCTGTGTTTGGGTAGTTTTGACAATCCCTTATTAGTTCCAGAGTAGAACTTACAAGAGCTAATAAGGGTTTACATTACAGCTCTGACAGCTGGCACTAAACTTTAATAGAGAGCAATTGTAGAGAGAAGTATGAGTTCTGATAATATTTGATGAAAATTTCCCCAAATCAGAGCCGTTTGGAAAGAATCATATGACTAGAAAGACTGCATGTATACTCTTGCTATTGTAGCTTCTCATCTTCCAGGATGCGGGAAAACAATCCTATTGGCAGATAACTCTAAAATCACTTATGGACGCCTTCTAGTATGAACTATACTAGAATAAAACTTTGGTCATGTTTTCATCTGCCACTGTTCCTATAGTCCTCTGAGATGCATAACTGTCGATAGTCTTTTAGAAACACAGTCACAATGTGGATATCTAATCACATATTTGCTCTGTGAGAGGAGATCAGGAATCCCAAAGGAGAGTCAAGATCATGAAACTCATAATCATCATATGATCAGTTACAGATTTTTTGTATTATTTTTTTAAAATAAGAAGTAAGAATGGCTTCTAATAGCAAAGGACCCTGAATGTAAAATATTCCTGAACTCTGTTCAGTGGTCAGTTACAAAGCCACAAAAGGTTAAAAGCGGATGCTCTAATTGAGAACAGCTGCTACTTTTTGACATGAAGACTCACTTTCAACAAGAAAAGAGAAAGCATATGCTATGGAATGGGAGAATACCATTCTGGAATGAATGCATAAACACATAAAGGTTTGTGAAACTCAGAAACAAACCTGTGTATATACATGGTTGGAAAGAAATAATTTTGCTTCTCTGGTAGTTATTAGGGAAGAAAATCTATATTTCAGAAACTTGGGTCCATTTACTGTCTGTGTCATGCTACTGTATTGAAAATATATGAAATATTTCAATCTAATTTAGCACATATAAAGGTTCTCTGACATACAGAATTTATTAATGTGATGAATTGGGAAGAAAGAGAATACAGTTCTTGCTCCCAAGTATCTTGGATTCTAAAGGATATATGAACTGAATTTATGTTAAAAGGAAGCAAGGCAATATTTATAAGGAAATAAAAGTGGAATAAGCATGAAAGATGAATATTGTTTAAGGACCCATCAAAATGTGCTACAAAGATATAATAAATGGAGAGATTTCAATCTTTATGGAGTTAGATATTCCATCATTTATTCATTTTTGTCAACAAAAATTTAATGAGTGCCTACTATGCCAAGTATTCACTCTAAGTGTGGCACTGAACCAAACATAAAAATGTCCCTGCCCTCAAGGAATTTAGATTTTATTGGAAATATAAAGAAATCAAATGCTAATACAGATTCTTTCAGTGTACCACTCATAGAATTTTAAAGCCTAGACTAATATTCTCAACCCAGGCAATTTTGCCTCCAAGGGACATTTGTCAATGTCTGAAGACATTTTTGGTTGTCACAGCTGGGGGAGTAGATTGCTATTGGCATCCAGTGCTTAGAGGCCATAGATATTGCTAAATATCCTATAATGCACAGGACAGCCTCTACAACAAAGAATTATCGAGGCAAATCATGTCAAGTTTGAGAAAACCTGGTCTAGAATAAACCCTCCTTTTACAGAGCTATAAATTAAGGCTAAAAGGTCAAATTATACGCTAACAGAGCCTAAATTGGAACCCAAACTGAAGCATCTCACTCACGATTTTACCTCAGGACTCATCCTTTCTGGGATTTATTTAGAAATTTATATAACTTTTGGAGGCATGTGAAGTCCTACTAACCACTTAGCTAATTGGAAAGTGACACTTATGCAAAGAAAAACAAAATGTAGATTCATTATCTGGGAGAAAGAATAAAGATTTCAGGAATATTCACATGAAGGTGGATATTTAAAAAAATGAATGTTACTTGCACAGAGCTGGAAAAAGTGACTGACAGTCAGTGGCTAAGATTTGGTAGTACAAGAACTGAGAATGTGAACAGAGTAATGAAAGAAATATCAAGGAGAAAACCTTTGGAGACTGAGCGAATTTTCTCATGCGAAGGGTTCAGACAGCTGCTACAAAGTTAGTTCCCTTTTAGGATACTCTGACATGCTGACATGAAATCAAATCTGACATTTGACTCCCTTTAGTCTGCAATGTGATATTAATGCAAAGATGACAGGTAAACGTGGTTATATTACAGGATGTATTGTATTAATAGCCTTCGTATGAAAAGTTCCTATGGTTCTAGTTCTATGACTGTCCCTTCTTTGAAAATTAGAGGAGCACCTCAGCATCAGCTGTTTCTTTTAAAAACAGACATTTCTGTCGTCTGACATGTAACTGAGCCTGGCACTTTCTTTAATTCTCCCAATGGCCCATGAAGAAGCCACTATCATGTCCCCATTTCCCATGAGAGGAAACTAGAGGCTTAGAGAAATTGCACAATTGTCCAAGGTCACACACAATTAGTAAGTGTGGAACTGGACCTTGAGTGCAGAGCACTTGTACGTGACTAGCGTTCCGTCTACCTCCCTAGTATAGAGAACCTGGGGAAGTGAGGAATCTGAAGCCCACCAGCCTGTGTTTTCAGAAACAGCCTGTGCAGCTCAGGCTGTAGTTACTGCAAGAATGCTTTTGAGGATGTTATTCAATACCTTTCATTATGTCCTCTCTCTGAGACCCCCTCACATTTACTTCTGGCTCCAGTGTCAGAAGTGCTTGTGTTCCTTGGGCTACTGGCTTGTTTTCACTTTTGGAAATTGATTCGTGTCATGGTCATGGCATCTTGTTTGCATTCCCTATAAAAGAACACAGAATTATGTTTCTTCCTACATCCTGCAAACAGCTACACCCTCTCAACATGTCTTTTTGAGGCTAAACTCACAATTTTATTTTTTCCCCTTATATTCCCTTTGTGTGCTATTATTCACCTTTTAAAAAGTATTTTATAGTAATCGATTCCATCTTGAATTGTGGGTATCCTGTCTCAAGTATAAGTCATAAATACATTTGAATTGCCATTGACTGATTGCCTAGTGTGTACCCAGTGATTAACATACCGTTTAATCTTCAACTTAAGCCTTACAAGGTAAATATTATTAGCCACATTTTACCAGGGCAGGGCTAAGAGAATTTACTAATTTGCCCTGTGTCACAATGCCATGATGTAAATTTAGGTCTGTCTAATTCTGAAACCCAATCCTTTTTCTAATATAGTAAGCTAATATCTTTCTTTTGATGATATTTTGCACAGCATCATAATGTGAAAATTTGCAAGTTCTCGCTGCTAAAGGAGTAGCCGGAGAATTTAGTTATTGGAATTGAGAAAAAAAGATTGACAATAGTTATTTAAAGAGGAAAGAACTTCATATTCATTAACATAATACTTTCCTCTCTTTTCAGTATAGAACTGGGTAAGATTATAGCACAAAAATGTTTTAACAGGGTATTTGTGGCCTTTATTTTCCAGGCGTGTGGAACTGAGTCAAGCCTCTAATTACCTCTGCTTCTATTTCTATTGCCCCTGCTGTTGCTGAGGACATGATTGATGGGAGATGATGGCGAGTGTGGAACCAGGGCTCACAAAACACCCGCTATGTGCCCAGTGTGTATGCTTACACAATATGCTTCATTATTAGCTTGACAGATCTCCAAGTGGCAGATTGGGAATGAATTTTGGAGATGGCTGACATATATGCTACACATACTGGGTTTTTTCAAAGCTCATAAACACTGATATATATATAAAATATACACATATATGTAAACATATACGCATGTGTACACATAAGTATATATGTATATAGATAGACATATATAACATGTATATGTATATTATATGCATATATGTATGCATGTGTAGATGCATACATATATGCAGATTATATGTTTATATACTTAGCTTATATAAATAATTTATAATATGTGTACTGATAAATGTACTTAAACATTTATTTCTAAAAAAATTAATGAATGAAATATATCAAAATGAACTTCAGCTGGTGTTGGGCTGCTGCTTACATTTTTATGTTTCTTTGAATTGCTTTTAGAATGAGACAGTATACAAAATAAATTAATAAATATAATATGAATAATTTCCAAAATTTGGAGAGATAGCACATAGTCATAAATCTTTACACATTTTTAGGTAAATAAATGTAGTTTAGAATGCACATACTTCGTGAATTACTAATCAGGTTGTTTTACATGAGGATCATGTATAAAACTAATTTTTCTTTGAAAAGATTATTGGTGTTATACATTATAAAGTTTTGTTTAGCTATTAGAAATTTCTTAAACTTTTAAGCTTTCCAGAATATGAAGGCTTACATAAAGCAACTATTTTATTCATATAAAGAAACACTTTAAAATGTTGATGTTCAAGAAAAGAAGTAATTTCCTAGGGGTTTTACTGTTTATAGTTGTTATATTTTAGTGACAAGATATACACTGCTTTATATCCAAATCTGTGTAATGATGATGGGTGAGATAATGGTGTTCTATTAGTGCTTCACTGCAGAGCTACTGGGAAAAAGAAAGCTGAAAGTAAAAGCAGACAATATCCTTCATAAGGTTGATGGTTGCTCTTATTAGTGATGAAAAGGAAATGAGAAATGCATTGGCTTGCTTTTTAGTACGCACAGTAGGTAAAGCAGATGAACATTTGAAAGCTCATTGAGCTGCCATAAAGAAATTTAAACATTGTTCATTTTGGCCAGTAGCCAAGCTCATGCTGTAAACTCCAGACAAGGGTCAGCATTGCAGAGGAATTGTCAGCTCGATTTGTAGAAGATGGTTTCTGTACATTCTTAGTCCAGTAATAAACCTGAGGTTGATCCAGCAGGGTTGGTGGGATTGCATTTGTTTTACATGACTTGATATACATCTAGATTTATCACAAGAGATCCAATAAGATTCCTTAGCTACGATAATGTCACTCGATTTTATTTATTTAGACCTGTTTTTAATCACTTTATTATAATATCTAATATCTACAAATAAGTTTGGTTTCTGCATGTCTTGACCTAGAATATTTTTTAAGAGTCAGAGTTAGAACAGAACTGTAAAATATAGCACTAAAATATTGATAGTAAATAAGGTACTAAAATATGGTACTAAATTTTTTAAGTGAATAAAAAGCAAACTTTGTTATTGCTATAGATTGTAATCTTTCTAAGATTACAAGAAAGCTGTGCTTTCTTACTCCTTCATAAATGCTTTTAGAGCTTAGTTTAAAAATCTGTATCAATAGGTGCAGCTTTTGCGTGAAAATTGATGGCTTTTTTACTTACTAAGATTTTTGCTTCTTTATTAACACATGCACTATATCAGTATATAACAGAAAACATAAAGCAATAGGAGAATGTGGGTAACTTCCCTGAATGGAGGCACACAGGGTGGACACAGGAGCACATACACCTAGGCGTTTCTTATACTCTTATTTTTTGTTATTTTAGAGACAGCATCTCTCCTTCCTACACAAATCATTTTCCATAAAAACTATCCAAAATTAAACTTCATAAAATAGAGACATAATCTAAATATTTGACTGATCAACCGTACTGGTTGACTAGAAAATTAAAATATTGAGAACTTCAGGACAGATGAATAGGAATAATCAACAATAAAATGATAAACAAATTCTGTGTACTAGTAAACACATAGTTTGCCTCACATCAGTTCACCTTTAAATATTGTTTAACCTCCTTTAAAAAGAAAAAAAAAAAAAGGACTTCCCTGGTGGCGCAGTGGTTGAGAGTCCGCCTGCCGATGCAGGAGACATGGGTTTGTGCCCCGGTCCGGGAAGATCCCACATGCTGCGGAGCGGCTGGGCCCGTGAGCCATGGCCGCTGAGCCGGCACATCCGGAGCCTGTGCTCCACAACAGTGAGAGGCCCACGTGTCGCAAAAAAAAAAAAAAAAAAAAAAAAAAAAAAAGAATGGCTGCAAAGAGGAAATAACAGGAACGTAATTGCCTTAATTTCTAAAGAGGAAGGCGAGAAATAGCCCTTAGTTTATATTAAGATACAGACACCTTATAAAGCCCATACATTCTAAATACTCTTTTAAATGTTGAAAAAAATGTGACTGACAATAGTTGCTTAATTTCTCATACATTATAAAAAGGCTTCTTTGATTTGTGAAATTACTTTCCCAATTCAAAGCAAAATACAAAATTAAATTTTAAGAGGCAATGGATTCCCTTTAAAAAATACAAATAGAGGGTGAAAATGCATTTGGAAATTATCAAGTTATCTACACCTGAAATTATCCTTCCTGGAATATCTATCTTAAGATGAAAGATTTGAAGGGACGTAACTCAGTAATTACATTTTATTTGCTACTATTCATTTGTTGGTCAGTTAAGGGGCATGATTATGTGCTGCTGCTTAGTTGATTGTCATGATAGAAAGAAATGCCTTTATAATCTAGTAGATTCTATGTCTGAGAAAGTCAGTGAAGATATTCTATGAATCCTCTGAGGACACTCTATACTTCCCCAGAAAGCTTTTGGTATGTTCAAAACATTTTTCTAAAACTACACTGGGTTTGAAAGTAGACTGGAAGGAACCTTTACATTTTCTACAAGATTTTATATATCTCAATCACTCACATATTTCTGTATTTCTTGTAGCTTAATAGTTATCATGTTTATAACATTACGACATAAAAACCTAATATATTCTCTAAGAAAAATACATTTTTTTTCCAAATAATTTTACAGGAAACACCTTTTCTAATTGTTTAGCTTGGAATGCAGGGTGGCACACGTCTCTTCTAGGTGTGCCATGAGTTCCTATAGTGAAGTTCTTTATTCTTACAGCAATACTGAGACTCCAGTCAGAGCCTACCTTATTTTACAGACATATTTACAACATGCTGATTAATTTGGTTTCAAAGCTGCTAGGGGATGAAAGTCTAAAAGTTAATAAAAGGGGAAAGGATTTATATAGAATGAGTATATTGACAGCAAGGAAACAGGTCAAAAGCCAGAAGGGGTATGATAATATGTACTCGAGTTCCATTGGTGCTGGGGCCACTGTGGGACCACTGCCTTCTGTGCCTGAGTAAATTCTGAGTGCATCCCAACACTTTATGCAAAGTGCATAAAGCAAGTAGATATGTTCAGAGTTGTGGCCTTGAGGTATCAATAATCGTTTAAATTATATTATCTCCACTCTGGTAAAGAATTAACTAGTTACATACTTCATAAAGTTTCCTTCGCAGAAAACAATGATTAGAAACATCATTGCTTTAATCAGTATAAATGGCATAAATCAGAGGATCTGGATTTCATCTTTGTTCTACATCTTATTCGCTGTGTGACTGTGGACAGAGTACTGAACCACTCTGGGTACTCATGTATAAATTGGAGGTGACTAGAAATAACAATAGTATCTACTTTGTGGTGGTGTTGGGAGGATAAAGTAAGAAAATGAAACATCTCCTGGCATATAACAAGTACTTATTAAGTATTAGCTTTTATCATAACCAGAATAAAGTCTTAGGAGGAAAAATCAGCTATCTAGAAAGGTATTTTTTTTTTTTCTTGGAGGTTCCAGATTCCAGAAAATCAAAGTTTTGAAATACATCAAAAAAATAGCCAAAGCAAACAAAATAAATTCTAACTAAAGAGAACACAATTTGTCTTATAATATACAATATTTCTGTTCTCTACATTGAGAGGTCTTCAGTTCTTATTTATTTAGAACTTAGACTAATACGTGATTGGATAGTGTTTCAGAATCAAACAACTTTACTTGGTTCAATAATTGGTTTTGATGGTCTGTCTAACATGGTTCAGGATTGTTTCTTTTAAAACAAGGCATGTCATACCATTCTGACTTCTTTATAAATTCTGAATGACTTTGCTGTGACAGTACTTTTTCTTTATCATGTAGAAAATCAGTTCTTATTCAAGGCCAAATAATTAGCTACTTTGCAAATGTCATGAAGTTTGAAGCTCAAGCATGAGTATTGAGACTTAATCACACTTAAATCCTACAGAGGCAATCCATTCTATAAGATTGTGAATATAAGAGGGAGATGCAGTAATAAGCATGACAATGTGTATATGTATAGAAAGGAAAGCAGAGGACAGATTATAAGGCAGAGAGAGAGAGTAAGAGACAGTACATATGTATTACAAATAACCTTGGTTAAAAATGATCAAAAGACAGAAATCAGTGAAAACCTGATACTCAGGAGTCCTTCAATTTTATATGTAAATATTCGGTCAAAAATGTAATTGGGGGCTTCCCTGGTGGTGCAGTGGTTGAGAGTCCGCCTGCCGATGCAGGGGACGCAGGTTCGTGCCCCAGTCTGGGAAGATCCCACATGCCGCGGAGCATCTGGCCCCATGAGCCATGGCCACTGAGCCTGCGCGTCAAAAAGTAATTGGTACCTATCATGAAAAGTACATGCTTTTTTTAATGTAGTGCTTTAAAAATATTATTTCCAAGTATTTACATTTCTGCCATTTTTTTCAAATAAAGAGACAGAAATTCTCACATTGGGATTCTAATTGTAGCTACTAAATGCTAAATCATTTTTATGTGAATTGTTTCAAATTGCCTTTGAGAATAGGTAATAGCTTCTCTCTTGGATATTCTGGAAACTGACCTCAGACTTTGGAGGGAGTCTTATTTAGATATTGAGGAGATAAGCTTAAGGGATCACTTCCAGGTCTCTGATTCCTCATTTATCAATCATAATTTATTTCCTGTGTGTTTCCTGAGTAAATATTAAATTGAGGTAAGGAACTTACATATCACTAAAGATCAAATATTTTAGTCAGCATTCAGTATATTAAGGAAAAATCTTATAAATCATGGCATAAATTTAAACCCTGAATCTTGGAGCAGAATTCCTCAAGTGCCCTGTACCCTTTCAGGAACAACTTGTGAGTCCTGTTCGTGTATATTCAGATACTAGAGGGGTGACTGATTCTTAGCTTTACCTGTGATTTCAGAAGGCTGCATATTATTATTTTATTCATTGAAACACTTAAGAGAAATTTACTATAATAATTCAGAGTACAAATATCCCAGAACATGATGACTATTATTTTGGGCAGTTTATTTGTAATGTCTCATGTCCAAGAATGACTAACTCTTATATTAGGTTGTTTAAACTGGAAAGGTTAAATGACTTAAGCTTCCAAACTTTCATTTAGCAAATTTCACATTTGCTTTCAGCACTGTGGTTCTTGTCACCAAAGTACATACATGTGGGGGCTACAAGTACAGTGAATTTATAAGTTTAATTATAGTGTATTGTGCATAATACAGTCATTTTGTTGGTAGTTCAATATTATGTTTGGCATGTGTGATAACATTGCAAAGTAGATTTGCTGTAACTTTGACTTCATTATTCTTAGTTGGAAATAACTGCTCTGTTAGACACATGGTCCCCAGATAAAATACCCACTTCAATTCACTTGTAAATTAAAAAAAAAAAAGTTTCTGCTGAAAAAATTTCACCTATTGCTAATATGCATGGACAGGGTATGTGTAATTGGCAATGTGTAGTTAGGTAGTGCACCAGAGTCTAGAAATGGAAAGAGAATATTGAAGGTGAAAACTTGACTGGGAGGTAGTATTACTTGGAAAAAAATTGTAGAAAATGCAAATGGGAGAACCTGCGAATACGGTTATAGTGGGTTAATTTCCTGGTGTTCCCATAGAGGCCTAATAAATACAATATATTCAAAAGCTCATTACACTATATTTAGTGCCCTTGTCATTCAACATATTTGGGAATAAATATTGAAAACCATAATGAAAATGTCATATTCATTTACATAAAAATGTTGTATATAGTTCAGTTAGATATATTATCATATGGCATAAATTTGGCTTTAGAAATTACAAATTGTATATGTACATAGTGCTTGACTATTAAATTCAAGGCTTTATGCAAAGCACTGTGTAAGATGCAACACCTGAGTAACCCATAAACATACACAAAGTAGTATGAGAGTACATCCAGCAGTACCTCAAACTGAGGTACATGTAAACTGGAGAATCAAAGAACATGCCCAAGATTGAGAATTGCATTGTGTTTAAGCTCAAACTGTCAAGCTAATTCTCTTTACCAATTCCCTTTTCACAATTGCTTTTCCTGGTAAAAAGAAAAGCATTCCTTTCATTCTTCTGAAATCTTATTAAGGTACATTGTTCCTTGGATATGTATTAAGCAAAAGAGAATTAAAAACTTGATATTGAGAATGTGGATGGCCGTGTATCAAATTCTATTTCAAATCAAGTGGTTTTAGTTCTTTGTTTTCATTCAAATTGAAGAAAGACCTAATAAATTGTCAGCTGATAAAGTTATCATTTTAATGGTAAATTACTCTGGTATTTAACATATAACTCAAGCTCAAAGAATTAAGTCATGATGCTGTAAAAGACTATTTCCATTTCTATTTCTTTATGTAAGCAAGATTTCCGAATGCTTACATCTAAAACAATAAAAAAACAGAAATAAATTGATTGTGAGTGCATAGCAATAAGTAATATCTATCCTAATTGGAAAAAAAAGTCTAGTTCATTGCTATAAAACATGAATTTCTAACAAATTTTATTTTTAATTAAAGTTGTTTTTAAATTTATATATCTGTGTAGTTTTGATTAGTTCTTTGCTTATAACTGTAATAAGAAAATTCAGAAAAACAAATTGCAGCCTTAGAACATTATAATTAAAAGAAATAATAATAAATTGTTAATTTCAATATTTTATTGCAACAATATATGATAGATTGGTCAGTATAAGATTTTCAAGCAAAAACTATATGAGCTTACCGTAACATTTTATGGGGGGAGTTGATTGAAAACACGAACTTAAGAAGAAAAGGAAATAACAAAAATTTTGACTATTAGAGAAGAACATGTTCATTTATTTTTACATGATAGTGGGTATCAAATCACTATGATATTTAGATTCTATTGGGTGTATTTAAAAGAGTGGTGTAACAGCTTTATTTTAAAATATCAATATTTACATTATGCTGGAAATTACATCATTTTCAGTTATTTACGCTCATGAGGAAACATTTTAAATGTCAACTTAAAATATATGAGTCATTATATAGGTTTTAAAAGATTATTTTAGGGTGCATGTGAGTAATAAAAGTTAGAAATTCATAGATCTAGGCCAGCCACTTTTATTACCAATGAAGAGATGAAGATCCAAAGCAATTAACTGTATTACCAAGGTTAGCCTATCTAGTTAGTAGCAGTACCCAAATAGAAGGGTCTGTGGAGAAAAGAAAGGTTTCACGAAGGGTGTAACATTGAAGCTAAAATTTTACTGAATGAAAATGGCCTCTCAAGGCAGTGGAGAGTTTTAAAGATAGGAAAAGTTTTCATCTGTAATTAGCACTTTTATCCCTGAACCATAGAATATTTTATTCTGCCTGAACTGCACAGTTTTGTTGGAATGTATTTGTATTATAAAGGTTCGAAGTTATGTTGGACCCAGGTGATGTAGGTCAAAGATTTTAAATATTCTTCAAATATCATGTGAGGAGTTATCTGTTGAAGTTTTTTTTGTAGAATAAAGGAGAAAAGTAGTATGACTCTAACATGGAATTTATAAGTAAGCACTGCCTTAGAAGATTTTGATCATCTCAGGGGAGGTTATTTGATGAAAACACCATTTTAAAGAAATTAATAAAATGTCATTTTACTTGGTTTTACCTACCTTTAGATGTTACAGTATGACTAGATCCCACTGGTATAGCTCAACTTTCCCAGCACAGACACACCACATACACACCACACACACACACACACACACACACACACACACACACACACACACACACACACACACAACTGCATCTCTAAATCTGCTCCCACAAAGGCCCAAGCATGATGGCCCTTGTCACTGGCATTCTCCATGGCTAAATATCTATGATTCTGTAATATTCTTTCTACCATATTATGTTTATTCTAAATAAAAATGATTTATTAAATGCAAAAAAAATCTTATTTGTTACACATTTCCCCCCATATTTCTAATAATTGAATTTACCTAACAGAAGGAACATATAATTTCCTCCTTATATTAATAGCTTGCACTAGGATGAATAAGATAAGTTTATTGACACAATTTTTTCCTAAAGAGTAACTATTTTGGTACCATTTTACTGGGTACAAAAATTTCTTTCAATATGTAACATTAGTAAATTATTTATTATTCAAAATACTAACATCTATCAGACCAAACTATTCACACTTGGAGCATATATTATATATTTAAATACTTCCTATATTGTGTGAATACCTAGCTAAGTATATATGTACCTACGTGAACACAATCAAGATTTTATATTTTCTATTAAACACAACTCAGAATGAATGCAGTTTGTTTGACGTTCACTTTTTCCCTTCCTCTCCCTTCCTTCCTCACTTCTAGCTACTAGTTGTGATGTTGTTGCTGTTGTCATTTGTTTGTGTTTTTGGCAATATTGAAAGTGCTTTTCAAATGTTAATGTGCATATGGATCACCTGGAGATCTTGTTAAAAATGCAGATTCTGAGTCTGTAGTCTTGGGTGGGGCCTGAGATTCATCATTGCTAATAAGCATTAGATTATATGAACGATGCTTGTCCATGGACCATAGTATTGTAAGACTTTAGAGACTAAAATGACACATGTCTACTTTTACTTATAAAACAATTTTCTTAAAGAAGTTTAACTCAAATATACATATAAAAAAATAGAAAGCCAAAATCTGGTGGTTGGGCAAGGAATAACCATTTCTGGCCAGGTTGATAGATCTGACAAAGCTTTGCTACTGGGAGAATCAGGAGGTCAGATGTGGAAACAGCAGGTAGTGTGACAGATGTGTCTGGTCAGATGGGTCAGATTGGGTGGGGCAGGCTAGATTAGTGAAAAGCCTGAAATACAAATTTATGTTGGAAAGGGAAAGGGGTCTGAGGCTTCAACTAATTTTGAGGGGAAGAATGGCATGTATGATATGGATAGGTTTAATGTAAAGTACAAATGCACCCTCTTCTGGAGGTATGTTTAAATTTTAGTTTAATGGGAAATTTCAAGGACTAGTGGGGAAGGACAACATTTTAAATAATGTAATATAGGCACAGAAGCCATTTCCCAATTTTATGCCAGATAATAATGGAAGACAATATTACTCTGTGTTACACAAAATGGTCTCTTAAAACTTGAGAAGACTCAGGTAGCCAAGAGGAAATTGAAGTGCTCTGTAATTAATTTTAAACACAGACTCAAAATGAATGTGACTTCTTTTTAATCCTATACTCCAGGATATGTAACTATTTGCCTATCTTTCATTCAGGTCACTTTTTGTATCATATGTAGACAAATAGGAGACAATGAACTTTCAATTTGACTGGCTCATAGCTAGCAGTTTTCTTTTATCTCTGTACCTGAATTCAATATATATGAGGAAAGTTGCCTTTTCAGGGTGTGAGAAAATGAACCCTATTTTATATCCAAGGATGGTCAAGTTTAGATTTTCATAAAATATAGTAATTTATCCTGATATGAAAGATTGCAGATATTCCATGTCTACATATTTACCTTACATAAATACAGTGACACCTAAGTTAACAAAATCATTAAGATTTAAGAGCAGAATGACTTTTTGTCCTGGATATTTGTCAAGTCGTTGTTGATTTGAAAAATTAAGGCACTATGTGACAGCTGTGAGTTTCAGTTTTATTTGGGGACTTACTGAAGGCTATAGCCTGGGAGACAGCCTCTCAGATAGCTCTGAGGAACTGCTCTGAAGCTGTAGAGGGAGAAGCCAGTGATTTTGGTGAAGGGCTACTTCAATCAAGCATATCTCTCATCTCAGTAGACAGTTACTGCTAGTCACAAGGAACAGGTATCTTAATTAATGATTTTACTGCTTTTCTAAGTATGGTAATATGCAAGAATCCAGGTTCATAAAGAATTTCTCCTGAAATATTTCTAAGTCAAAGAGAGAAAGACAAATATCATATGACATCGCTTATATGTGGAATCTAGAAAAATGGTCCAAATGAACTTATTTACAAAACAAAAATAGAGTCACAGATGTAGAAGACAAACTTATGGTTACCAAGGGGGGAGAGGTGGGAGTGATAAATTGGGAGATTGAGATTGAAATATACATGTTACTATATTTAAATAGATAACTAATAAGGACCTACTGTATAGCACAGGGAACTCTACTCTGTAATGACCTATATGGGAAAAGAACCTAAAGAAGTGAGGATATATGTATATGTATAACTGATTCACTTGGCTGTACAGCAGAAACTAACATAACATTGTAAATCAACTATACTCCAATAAAAATTAACTTTACAAAAAAGGAAGCAAAAAAAGAACCTATTTGTCCTGTTTTCTCAGAGTACAGAGTGCTTATTTCTGATCTTCTTCCTGAATTCCTTTCAGGGTATACTGTGTCTTAGGAACTGCAGTAGCTAATGACTCAGTCCTTGTAGAACCAGGTGGTGGGCAGCACTCTTTTTCTTACATACTGTTCACTTACTCTATCATAGCTGAAGATGAACACTTTAGAGAACAGAAAATATTAAAATGAGAAAATGGACGTTCTCATTTATTGGTGGTATTTATTTTAGTGTAATAGGTGCAGTAACAATGCTATCAACCTAACTGCAATGATTCCCCTAAGACCTACATTGTCTTCCCTACTTTTCTGTCTTTGGTATTGAACTAGCATGTGTAAATGAGGATGTCTGCTCTTTTTGCTCTGTTGTTAAAGCATGAACAGCAGGCCTTGCCTTTGGTACTGAGGCTATTCATAATATCAGAGCTTTTAAAAATGTTTTCATTGTTATTGTTGTTGACATGATTTTTGCTTCTACTTCCCCTGCTGGGCCAGACCCTAAGAACTTTGCACCAGCTGTTATTTTTTCTCATGTGTTGAATTGCAGTTGGCTTGAAGACTGAAAGCAGAGAGTGAAAATTATACTGATTCCTCAATTACAGTTGGCTACAGGTCTTGTGCTAACTGGAGACTAGAGTGTCATGCTACCTCTCTCTGAGAGAAACAGTGGAAGGCCTAACTAAGATAAATGAAGGCACTTTGGAGTTTGTCAGCTAGAAAAGGAAAAAAGTTAACTAAAGGGTCTTTATCTCTCATAGACTTTCAATTACATTTTCCATTGTGCAAAGATGTTAAGATTGCTTGAGGCTGCTTGGGTTGGGAATAATGAGAATAATTCATTTATTTTTGTATCCTTAAGTTCATTTTGTCACTAATATTTAAAGGAATTGCATGTGTCTTTGAAGGATTCTCTGGTGGCAAGAACCATCAAAGGAATGGTTCCCTGTCCAGCTGTTTTTCAGGGAATGTCTGTGGAATCATTGAGCTATAGAGTTAGCTATACCTGTAGCCTAGCTTGGCCGTCAATATGATGAATGATTTATGGGTTAAAACAAACAAGCATGAAAAAAATGTTTGATAATTTATGCCAGGATTTTAATGTCCTATTAATTTTTAAAAGCTTATTAGTGAAATCATTTATGTTTTTATACATATATTGTTATGGAGAAACTCTGTGGTATGTTGTTAGCACAAGTTCGTGTGCCTGACGCATAATGAGGCCAAACAAACTGAAATGTCAGAGTTTGGATCAGAGAAAGGTTTATTGCAGGGCCATTGAAGGAGACGGGTGGTTCATGCCCTAAAAGCCCCAAGCTCCTCGAAGGGTTTCAACTAAGCATTTTTACAAGCCAGGTGAGGGGGGTGGTTGCAGTGTATTTTATCAACTTGTGCAAAATTCTCTGATTGGCTGATGGTGAGGGAACAGGGTGGTGTCACATAGGTTAACTTTATCAGTCCTTAGGTTCCAGGAAGCTTGGGGCTATGTGGTCATGGTCATCAAGTAGTTAACATCGTCCATTGGGGGAGGGGGGTTGTTTACAGCTGTAAAACAACTCAGGAAATGTGCATCAAATACTGTTATCTAGGTACTTCAGAGAGGAGCTAAAGCAGAGGATATGGGGGAAGGCCTGTCCCAGGAGGGCCCCAAAGGGTCCTGCTCAGTTACAATGTGACATTTTTGAAGTTCTCTGTAATGATAATTTACTATTTTAAAATAATGAATAAATAAACAATCAATTAGAGGAAATTACGTTTCACTTTATTTTCTTTTTAGTGAGATGTCTTTATTTTTTCCCTAGCTCAGGTAGGTTTTTTCAGGAGACCAATCTATATGAGACACATATAAACTAAATACATTACCGTTGCCATAATTGAAGTGACATGGGTTTTTCTATTCTTTTTTCTTTTGTACAGGCAGAAAAAGTATGACATTTGGGCGCCTGCAATTGAGATGGGATTAAGATGGAAGGTAGAATAGTGGACAGAAACTTCTTATAAGATGGCACAAATTTGAATGGCAAAACTCCATAGCTATAGTTTTAAGAGTTTTACTTCTCAGATAAACCAAAGGCAAGGGTTATGGTGTAGGAATTTAACAAATTTTGCCATAAAAGTGAAAAAAAAATGCCACTTTGACCTGACATGAAATGAAAGATCAATTTAAATGTAACTTTATAGAGTAATAATGATGTTATATAAACTGGAATAAAAATATAATAAATATATTAATGAAGTAATTCTATAAAATCTTCATATCAACAGAAAAGAGAATTTGATTTATACTGGCACTGACATTAAATTTGGGTATTATTAATTTTCCATGGGACAGCTGTTTTCATGTATTTTAATCAATAAAATCTTATAAAGCTCTATAGATTCATGTAGAAAAAAGTAATTATTTAAACTACACAGTAATGTACCACAATTCAATCTTTGTGAAGGGATTTCATTTATATTTCATTGTTTATTTTCTGTCAACTTTGTAAGGTAATTCTGGTTATTTATGATTCGACACATATGGACCAATAAAACTTGCCACTTTCTTCCTTGGCAATGAGGCTATTAATTACTTCTAGAGGTAAATTTCACTAGTATACTTGAATTAGAAAATAATGAGCTTTTTGCCATGCTATAGTGGTGGGATGGGATTTGGCTGGATTGTTTTCAAGATAAATGCTCTCCTGATACTCACTGATAGCTTTGTAGAATAGAAATATGTTCATAACGAGTGTACTCTTTTTTTGAACAAAGTTTTTACATTCAAAGGGACAAAGCAAAATGACTTTTAGTGACAAAATGGAGATTTAAGCCTAAACTCAAACTTATTTTACTTAAACATTTTAACCCCTATGTGAATACTTCAGGTTCTTAATTACTATAGCTTCATAATAAGTCCTGATATCTGAAAGGGCAAGTCTCTCCTTCTTACCCTTAATTTCTACTGACAATTCTTGCCCTTTGTTCTTTCATACACATTTAAGAACCATTTTATTAAATGCTATGAAAATTCCTGTGAGGTTTTTATTGGAATTTCTAAACTGAAGATAAAATTAGGAAAAAATGATATATTTTCAATATATTATTCTTAACCATGAACATGGTATATCTATACATTTATTAATATTTCTTGAATACATTTTCATAAAGTTTATCCTTTTTCTTTTTGAAGCCTTGATAAATTCTTAACACTAAATTTTCATTTATATTAAAATTAAGAAATGTAGCTTATCATAATACATTTTAAGAGAGTAAAACAAGTTTCAAATGGAGATTTTTTCTCAACACTTATAACTAAAAAATATATGTATTAGTAATATATAAAAATTCTATGTATTAATAAATAAGTATGAATAGAAAAGTGAGCAAAAGTCATAAACTGACATTTTCCCAAAAGCAAACATATATGTTCAAAAACATAGAACAAATGTTTGATATCATTAATGATCAGAGACATGCAAGTCAAGAAGGTAATGAGTTACCATTTTTAACTATTTAGTTGGAAATATGTATATATTTAAATCAAATAGTTCTGGTGTTGGAGAAGATGAGGTTTCACAGCTTCTAGTCTAAACTTAATATAACTTGTGAGAACTGAAATGTTTTAACTACTTTGAGAAATAGCTTAGCATTATTACAAAAAATAAACTAAGCCATTCTCCTAGATTCATACCCAAGAAAAACTCTTGTTTATATTCAGCAAGATATATTTTCATGAAGCACTGTTCAAATTACATAAGACCTGGAAATAATCTAAATTTCACTAAGAAGAAAATGGATGACTAATCTATAGTACATTCACACAATGGAATATTATACATCAATCAAAAAATAATGAAAACTAATGATATAAAATTGTATGAATCATAGTAATATAATATTGAGTGGCAGGTAAGTTCTTAAAGTAGCATCTGTCACAATAACCCTATATTACAAAGTTAAAGAGAACAAAAATCTTTAAAGTATTAAAAATATTTATGAAATTAAACCCATATAAGTAAATAAATATAAGAAAATTTCATATCCTGGATGATTGATTTATAAATACTTATTATATTATTATAATCAAATAAACAATGAATGAATGAATACATGCTGGCATGTATTCAAATGAATGAACAAATAAACTAATGCATAAATATGTAAATGATTACCATACATGAGCCAGTTTTCAAAGGTTTTCATAAAGCAAGAATTATATTAATTTAATTTTATGAACTCAGTTCCAATAAAAATAAATTATGAAAGTGATACCATAGTTGTCACAAAATCTTATTTTGGTTGACTTCTTTTCTAAGGTTTTCTGCCTATGACTTTAATGGACTTATATAAAATGTAGTTGGTGGTAGGTGTTTATCATTTGTATACAAGAGTAACTTCAACCTGTTAAGTTAAATCTTAACGAGTTTTGTAGTTTGTAAGATTTATGTTAGAATAAAAATGATTTAGGAGGAGCCATAAGATGGCGGAAGACTAAGATGTGGAGGTCACGTTCCTCCCCACAAATACATCAGAAATACATCTACATGTGGAACAACTCCTACAGAACACCTACTGAATGCTGGCAGAAGACCTCAGACCTCCCAAAATGCTCTTGGTGCTCCAGCCAGACGTTAGGGCTGTGCCTCTGAGGTGGGAGAGAAAAGTTCAGGACAATGGTCCACAAGAGACCTCCCAGCTCCACATAATATCAAATGGCAAAAATCTCCCAGAGATCTCCATCTCAACACCAAGACCCAGTTCCACTCAACAAAAAGCAAGCTACAGTGCTGGACACCCTATGCCAAACAACTAGCAACACAAGAACACAACCCCATCCATTAGGAGAGAGGCTGCCTAAAATCATAATAAGGCCACAGACACCCCAAACACACCACCAGACGTGGACCTGCCCACTAGAAAGACAAGATCCAGCCTCATCCACCAGAACACAGGCACTAGTCCCCTCCACCAGGAAGCCTACACAACCCACTGAACCAACCTTACCCACTGTGGACAGACACCAAAAACAACAGGAAATACGAACCTGTAGCCTGCGAAAAGCAGACCCCAAACACAGCAAGTGTTTGAAGCAGATGAAGGAGCAAGGCAAAAACCCATCAGACCTAACAAATGAAGAGGAAATAGGCAGTCTACCTGAAATAGAATACAGAAAGGTG
The DNA here is from genome assembly GCF_026419965.1 of Kogia breviceps. Taxonomy (NCBI): domain Eukaryota; kingdom Metazoa; phylum Chordata; class Mammalia; order Artiodactyla; family Physeteridae; genus Kogia; species Kogia breviceps. Next base: position 108,659,790 of record NC_081314.1, on the reverse strand, counting down.
ATAAAAAAAATCTTGGAAATGGAATGGAGAAAATACAAGAAACGTTTAACAAGGACCTAGAAGAACTAAAGAGCAAAGAAACAGTGATGAACAACACAATAAGTGAAATTAAAAGTTCTCTAGAAGTGGTCAATAGCAGAATACCTGAGGCAGAAGAACGGATAAGTGATCTGGAAGACAAAATAGTGGAAATAACTACTGCAGAGCAGAATAAACAAAAAAGAATGAAAAGAATTGAGGACAGTCTCAGAGACCTCCGGGACAACATTAATCGCACCAACATTTGAATTATAGGGGTCCCAGAAGAAGAAGAGAAAAAGAAAGGGACTGAGAAAATATTTGAAGAGATTATAATTGAAAACTTCCCTAATAAGGGAAAGGAAATAGTTAACCAAATCCAGGAAACACAGAGAGTCCCATACAGAATGAATCCAAGGAGAAACAGGCCAAGACACATATTAATCAAACTATCAAAAATTAAATTCAAAGAAAAAATATTAAAAGCAGCAAGGGAAAAACAACAAATAACACACAAGGGAATCCCCATAATGTTAACAGCTGATCTTTCAGGAGAAACTCTGCAAGCCAGAAGGGAGTGGCAGGACATATTTAAAGTGATGAAGGAGAAAAACCTACAACCAAGATTACTCTACCCAGCAAGGATCTCATTCCGACTTTTTTTTTTTTTTTTTTTGCAGTACACGGGCTTCTCACTGTTGTGGTCTCTCCTGTTGCAGAGCACAGGCTCCAGACGCACAGGCTCAGCAGCCCTGGCTCACAGGCCCAGCCGCTCCACAGCATGTGGGATCTTCCTGGACCGGGGAATGAACCCATGTCCCCTGCATCGGCAGGCGGGTTCTCAACCACTGCACCACCAGGGAAGCCCTTGCATTCAGATTTGATGGAGAAATTAAAACCTTCACAGACAAGCAAAAGCTACGAGAATTCAGCACCACCAAAGCAGCTTTCCAACAAATGCTAAAGGAACTTCTCTAGGCAGGAAACACAAGAGAAAGAAAAGACCTACAATAACAAACCCAAAACAATTAAGAAAATGGTAATAGGAACATACATATCGATAATTACCTTAAATGTAAATGGATTAAATGCTCCAAACAAAACATAGACTGGCAGAATGGATACAAAAACAAGACCCATATATATGCTGTTTACAAGAGACCCACGTCAGACATAGGGCCACATACAGACTGAAAGTGGGGATAGAAAAAAGATATTCCATGCAAATGGAATTTAAAAGAAAGCTGGAGTAGCAATTCTCATATCAGACAAAAAAGACTTTAAAACAAAGACTGTTCAAGAGACAAAGGACACTACATAATGATCAAGGGGTCAACCCAAGAAGAAGACATAACAATTGTAAATATTTATGCACCCAGCATAGGAGCACCTCAATACATAAGGCAAATACTAACAGCCATAAATGGGGAAATCAACAGTAACACAATCATAGTCGGGGACTTTAACACCCCACTTTCACCAATGGACAGATCATCTAAAATGAAAATAAATAAGGAAACACAAGCTTTAAATGATACATTAAACAAGATGGACTTAATTGATATTTATGGGACATTCCATCCAAAAACAACAGAATACACATTCTTCTCAAGTGCTCTTGGAACATTCTCCAGGATAGATCATATCCTGGGTCACAAATCAAGCCATGGTAAATTTAAGAAAATTGAAATCGTATCAAGTATCTTTTCCAACCACAACGCTATGAGACTAGATATCAATTACAGGAAAAGATCTGTAAAAAATACAAACACATGGAAGCTAAACAATACACTACTTAATAACCAACAGATCACTGAAGAAATCAAAGAGGAAATCAAAAAATACCTAGAAACGAATGACAATGAAAACACAATGACCCAAATCTATGGGATGCAGCAAAATCAGTTCTAGAGGGAAGTTTATAGCAATACAATCCTACCTTAAGAAACAAGAAACATCTCAAATAAACAACCTAACTTATACCTAAAGCAATTAGAGAAAGAAGAACAAAAAAACCCTAAAGTTAGCAGAAGGAAAGAAATCATAAAGATCAAATCAGAAATAAATAAAAAAGAAATGAAAGAAATGATAGCAAAGATCAATAAAACTAAAGCTGGTTGTTTGAGAAGATAAACAAAATTGATAAACCATTAGATAGACTCATCATGAAAAAAAGGGAGAAGACTCAAATCAATAGAATTAGAAATGAAAAAGGGGAAGTAAAAACTGACACTGCAGAAATACAAAGGATCATGAGAGATTAGAACAAGCAACTATATGCCAATAAAAAGAACAACCTGGAAGAAATGGACAAATTCTTAGAAATGCACAACCTTCTGAGACTGAACCAGAAAGAAATAAAAATATGAACAGACCAATCACAAGCACTGAAATTGAAACTGTGATTAAAATTTGTCCAACAAACAAAAGCCCAGGACCAGATGGCTTCACAGGCTAATTCTATCAAACATTTAGACAAGAGCTAACAACTATCCTTCTCAAACTCTTCCAAAATATAACAGAGGGAGGAACACTCCCAAACTCATTCTACGAGGCCACCATCACCCTGATAGCAAAACCAGACAAAGATGTCACAAAGAAAGAAAACTACAGGCCAATATCACGGATGAACATAGATGCAAAAATCCTCAACAAACTACTAGCAAACAGAATCCAACAGCACAGTAAAGGGATCATACGCCATGATCAAGTGGGGTTTATCCCAGGAATGAAAGGATTCTTCAATATACGCAAATCAGTCAATGTGATACACCATATTAACAAATTGAAGGAGAAAAAACATATGATCATCTCAATACATGTAGAGAAAGCTTTTGACAAAATTCAAAACCCATTTATGATAAAAATCCTCCAGAGAGTAGGCATAGAGAGAACTTTACTCAACATAATAAAGACCATATATGGCAAACACACAGCCAACATCATCCTCAATGGTGAAAAACTGAAACCATTTCCACTAAGATCAGGAACAAGACAAGGTTGCCCACTCTCACCACTCTTATTCAACATAGTTTTGGAAGTTCTAGCCACAGCAATCAGAGAACAAAGAGAAATAAAAGGAATCCAAATCGGAAAAGAAAAAGTAAAGCTGTCACTGTTTGTAGATGACATGATACTATACATAGAGAATCCTAAAGATGCTACCAGAAAACTACTAGAGCTAATCAATGAATTTGGTAAAGTAGCAGGATACAAGGTTGAGCATAAAAATCTCTTGCATTCCTATACACTAATGATGAAAAATCTGAAAGTGAAATTAAGGAAACATGCCATTTACCCATGCAACAAAAAGAAAAAAATATCTGGGAATAAACCTACCTAAGGAGACAAAAGACCAGTATGCAGAAAATTATAAGACACTGCTGAAAGAAATTAAAGATGATACAAATAGATGTAGAGATATACCATGTTCTTGGATCGGAAGAATCAGCATTGTGAAAATGACTATACTACCCAAAGCAATCTACACATTCAAGGCAATCCCTATCAAACTACTGCTGTCATTTTTCACAAAACTAGAACAAAAAATTTCACAATTTGTATGGAAACACAAAAGACCCCAAATAGCCAAGGCAATCTTGAGAAAGAAAAATGGAGCTGGAGGATTCAGGCTACCTGACTTCAGACTATACTACAAAGCTACAGCAATCAAGACAGTATGGTACTGGAACAAAAACAGAAATATAGATCAATGGAACAGGATAGAAAGCCCAGAGATAAACCCATGCACATATGGCCACCTTATCTTTGATAAAGGAGGCAAGAATATACAGTGGAGAAAAGACAGCCTCTTCAATAAGTGGTGCTGGGAAAACTGTATGGATACATGTAAACGAATGAAATTAGAACACTCCATAAGACCATACACAAAAATAAACTCAAAATGGATTAAAGACCAAAATGTAAGGCCAGACACTATCAAACTCTTAAAGGAAAACATAGACAGAACACTCTATGACATAAATCACAGCAAGATCCTTTTGACCCACCTCCTAGAGAAATGGAAATTAAAAGAAAAATAAATAAATGGGACCTAATGAAACGTAAAAGCTTTTGCATAACAAAGGAAACCATAAAAAAGACTAAAAGACAACCTTCAGAATGGGAGAAAATATTTGCAAATGAAGCAGCCAACAAACGATTAATCACCAAAATTTACAAGCAGCTCATTCAGCTCAATATCAAAAAAACAAACAACACAATCTAAAAATGGGCAGTGGACCTAAATAGACATTTCTCCAAGAAGATATACATATTGCCAACAAACACATGAAAGAATGCTCAACATCATTAATCATTAGAGAAATGCATATCAAAACTACAATGAAATATCATCTTACACCAGTCAGAATGGCCCTCATCAAAAAATCTACAAAGAATAAATGCTGGAGAGGGTGTGGAGAAAAGGGAACCCTCTTGCACTGTTGGTGGGAATGTAAATTTATACAGCCACTATGGAGAACAGTATGGAGGGTCCTTAAAATACTAAAAATAGAACTACCATGTGACCCAGCAGTCTCACTAGTGGGCATACACTCTGAGAAAACCATAATTCAAAAAGAGTCATGTACCAAAATGTTCATTGCAGCTCTGTTTACTATAGCCAGGACTTGGAAGCAACCTAAGTGTCCATCAACAGATGAATGGATAAAGAAGATGTGGCACATATATACAATGGAATATTACTCAGCCATAAAAAGAAACGAAATTGTGTTATTTGTAGTGAGGTGGATGGACCTAGAGTCTGTCCTACAGAGTGAAGTAAGTCAGAAAGGGAAAAACAAATACCGTATGCTAACACACATATATGGAATAAAAAAAAAAAGTTCTGAAGAACCTAGGGGCAAGATGGGAATAAAGACCCAGACCTACTATAGAATGGACTTGAGGATATGGGGAGGGGGAAGGGTAAGCTGGGACAAAGTCAGAGAGTGGCATGGGCATATATACACTACCAAACGTAAAATAGATAGCTAGTGGGAAGCAGCCGCATAGCACAAGGAGATGAGCTTGGTGCTTTGTGACCACCTAGAGGGTTGGGATAGGGAGGGTGGGAGGGAGGGAGACCCAAGAGGGAAGAGATATGGGAACATATGTATATGTATAACTGATTCACTTTGTTATAAAGCAGAAACTAACGCACCATTGTAAAGCAATTATACTCGAGGATGTTAAAAAAAAATTTAATTTTCGTGCTTAAAACTCTTTATTAGGAGAAAAGAACAGTTGGTTCTCAACATGCTAACATCAAACAATCAAGGCAAGTTTTTTTCTTTCTGAGACACCTGAAAGAACAGCGAAGACAGTATTCAGTATAGTTTTAAATAACTGGTGTTTACTATTCATTAGTATGTAGAAAAGTATATTTTTAAGTGCAGATGATTATACAGCATGGGGTAGCCGGATGGAAAAGTGAGGCCAATTTCTGTTCAGTTTGGCAGTTGATTCAACCTTCTCTGCCAAAGAACCAACACAGAGAATTTGCATAACAATCTCAATAAAAACAATAGAGAATTGGGAAACTTAAGAACATTTTTCATTATGCAAGTAGCTTGAAATCTTGCTGAGGTATGTGAACCCAATTCTGAATTTGATAATTGCATTTTTTTTCTAAACATCTCAATATTATTTTTGCTATCTTCTGCCTTCAGTCAGAACCACAATCAAGCCAGTACTAGAGTCACAAAACCATTCTTCTTTTACTACAGTTCTAACATAAGAAATCCATTCTTGAATTTAACAATCCTCTGTTTAGGAAGTATTTCATTTTACTGTTTATTTAAATGTTGATAGTTGTCATTTATGACAATTTATCTGTAACCAATATAGGTTTGGGGAAGCAGTGTTGCCCAGGAAAATATGCGAAAGAGTGGTCTAAAATATGGAGTTAATCTTTCTTCCTTACTGCATTGTTAACCTCAACGAATTACTTACTTCATTTCCACAGCTCTAAATGCCAAGTGCTTGTAAAACAGTTGCAAATATTTAAAATTAAACTGATATATAATGTTTTTAATAAACTACACCATGGACTTGATTATATTTGAGAGGGAAAGAAAATTTTCTAGGAGTTATTTGGTAGCCATGAATCTACCCTTTATTATTCTCAGAAACAGAAACTAATTGTAGTCTGTCTTAAACAGCTAGGTTTATATTAGGTAAAAAAAAAAAAAAAAAAAAAAAAAAAAAATCCTACCCACCATGGTATAAATACATCTTAAATTTGGCCACATTTCCTTGCTGAGTATATGACATAAGAAGTTAAACAGTATGCTGGAGTGATTGAACACATTTAATCTTTGGTCTTTCTATACTTTGTGGCTCAAAGTCAAAAAGAAAGCCTCATGTGCTATATTTATAACTGTGTACATTGCATTATGGAATATCAAAAGCAATCAGTCCTCACTCAAAGAGGATTGTACTGTTCAAAGTAAATGCTTTCTTACAGTGAGTTTTATTCCTGAGTCCAATTCAAGTAAAGAGAAGGGAACACAGAGGGATATTTTGCCAGTGATTCCATTGCTTTCCACACTTCAAAATACCAGTTTTATAATTTAGATGATTCTTCAGTCCAGCCCATTCACTCCTGTAGAGAGTTCTGCTTTAAGGAAATTAAAGCTAAGCCAACAAAATAATAATAATAATTTATATAATATTAATAATAAAAACATTTTATTATCTTACATTTTAGAAAGTTATGAAGTTACAGGTGCTGTCAAAAACTCAAAGTTATTATTTGTACAGTGTATAGTTTAACACTACAAAAAACTGTTAGGTTCAAATAAAGTAAATGCAAACTCATAGGAGCATTTTTTTAAATCAACCAACCTTTCTGAACTCAAAACTTGGGTTTTAGGGTCTACACACATCACAGACATTTATCACCCTGGCTCCTCTCTTTTGTGACCTTTTGAAAGGAGCATAATTCATCAGAAAATATTTTTCAATAATCTCTGCCCAAGATAATTTACCTTTTTTCTGATCTTCAAAGTGACAGATTGCATAGGTTGAGCCTCTGTGACTTAGACCACAGACAGTTTCATGTTTCAGTGTGCTTTTCTGTCTCGCTGGCTAACCTGATTTATAATAGTTGAGGTAGTACAAAGTTAAAATTTAATTAATTTGAGTGAATTGGTAATAAAGGGGACTGAGCGGCTGTATTGAGATGCTAATAGGTCTATTGCAGACCTATTCTTACCATCTGATCCTCTGGAATATCCAACAGCTGTGAGAGGCAAAACTGACAACTGGAGGAGGAAGGGCCAAGAGTGTGGCTCTAACCCCAGTGGGGTCAAAACAGGGGCTGCTCTTCCGGAGACCCTGCTTCTGGGATGAAAGCAGGTCAGATGGTGGAGATAACATATTTTATATGAAATTACTAGAGAATCTCTGTATAGAAGCAGTGATATGATCTCAGGATGTGTTTTTCTGTGTTTTGTTTTGGTTTTTTTTGGTGAAAAATTACTTCCTGAGCAGTTTTCTGTAAGGCTTCCAGTAACTACAGTGCTTGCTTCATTGACTGTTTTAATGGGGAAAAAATGCATAATTAATGCAATTAAGATTTCTAGAAAAAAATTACTAGTATTTTGAAGTACAGATACTGTTATACAACATTCAGTAAGTATTTTTCATGCATACAGAAAGTGTAATATATGCCATCCTCTGAAAGAATGAAATGCACTATTGAATATAAATATTATATTTTATAACATATACAATAAAGAGTGTATTCTCTTTTAAGTAACTATCCAATTTGTAATATACCTAGTATAGGATGTTTTTATATCTACCACAATATAAATATATCATGTATTTTTTTTCTAATTATGCAAAGAACATGGTCATTTATGAGATATGTATTATATGAGAGATACGGGAATAGAGTAAGGAAATAGAAATCATTCATATTCCATCTATTTAAGATTATAATTATGTGACTAATTAATAGAAGAATAATAGTAAAGTAATAAGAACTACTGCTGGTAATTATCAGCAATAAAAACAATACAAAGCAGCACTGATTTAAGTCATGAAGATTGACAGGCTGATTTGAGACAATTTCAATAATCATTACAGAGCAAGTTTTGAAAGCGAGTTTCTGAAATGCTAAATCAGAAATGACTAAAGCAACACAGTGCTTCTTGAAAACTAAACAAATGGATAACAAACAAATATCAAACAAAAAAGTTGATTGTTTTTACAGAGGCACACTTCACCTTTTCCTTTTTAAAAAACTTTATGTTCCCAAAGAACACATTATATGCCTTATAGATTCCTCACTACAAGATAGCCATCCTATTAATTTGAAGCAGTCTGATATCTAGTCTAAACATTAAAAATGAAAACAAACCAAAAACACTCATTGGATAACAATGTAGTTTTTAATGTTTCTTCTACTTGACTTCTTCCTGTGTTTCCTGAAGGAGAATAAGAAAAGGTGATTAGCTATTTCACTCAGAACCCAATTACCTCCATGTTTCTGGTGGGAATTTTCATACCACATATTAATCAGTGAATTAGCCAATCACTCTTAACCTCCTATAGCTGAATGTTGGGTAATTGAAAATTGATTGGCATTTGCCCCTGACCCAATGCATTCAGCCAAAATTTACTATGGTAGTGGTGATGTTTATATATTTTAGCAGCCATGTCATAACTGTTTCTATTACAGCCACCACCAACACCAAGAACTGTAACACCTCTACTATTTTTACCTCTACTACAACTCCTACTACCATCAAATTAATATCACCCCTACTACTAACACTAATAAAGTCAGTTCTGACTTTATGCAAGGCATTGTTCTACCACTTCCATATATATTTATATATTTAAACCTCATAACAACCCTCTTTGCCAAGTACTATTATTTTCTTTATTAAAAAAATGAAGAAACCTAGATGGTTTATCAGTCGATTCCTTGTTAGCCCCTGCTACATGGTTTTAAAAGAATACAATGTACATTCTTTGTTTCTCATTTAAATAGTTCATTGTTTCTTGCAACCTAAGTAAACAAAATATAATAATATATTTTATTATGAGGTTATTTTTTCCAAACAGAAGTATAAGACAAAATCTATCTCAAGTAATAAACTAAATATTTCCTCTAATTATTGAATAATGTATTTTTCTCCCTAGAGATAAACTAAAGGGACCATCAGGCAGAATTATAAATCTCAAGTCTCACACTCGTATTGATGGGATGGTAAATAAAATTATACTTCCCTGTTTCAGAAAACAAGATTAAGTTATCCTTTAGTACAATAAAAAGCTGTTTTTGAACCTAGGTTGATTCTTTTAATGTGCTTTCCAATCAATGAGGATATAAAAGGAAATGCATAGTTGGCAGAGTTGGAAATCCAACTCGAAGTCTAAATAGTAATGTATTTATCTAATTGCTACAAATGCTGCAATATGAGCTGATGATTTTTAAACCAGTTTCAAGTCAAGAACTGTAATTCTACTGAGACAGCCATTCCCGCTACAGGTAAAAATCCATAGACTATTCCTGTTAGAAGCAATAGTAATTATTTGTTAGGAGACACACATCGATACCAATGTTTCAAATAAAATAAGTTAAAAATTAATGCAAGGTTCACTGTGAAAACCATGTCCAGTTGGCTCTGCAGGATAATGTTTTAGTATTTCCTTTATAATCCTATTTTCTATAATTTATAATTAATCAAAACACTTGGATTGGGTGGGGTTCTCCAAGTCATTGGACAGATATTAGGTAAACATTATCTCATAACTTGTGCTTTCATAGCCTTTTATTCATTTTTTTTAAATTAAGTATGAAGTTATTTTCACTCAGGAAAAAATAAAGCCTCCCTCTTTAGTATTTTCTTTTATACTACCTTTAACAATGCTTTTATCTATAATTCACCAACACAGTACTGTGATTTGGAATTAGGAATTTGATTATTTTGTATTTGAAAACATGAAAATATTGCCATTAAAACTCATTTTATACTTTAGTGATACTGATCTTATATTATATTATTGATACACAAGGTTTAATTCTGAAAAAATATTGGGGGAAATTGGCCAGTAATGAAAGATTTTAATAGAATTAGAATGGTTTTCAAGTCAGTAATAGAACTATGTTTCCAAGAATATCTATTTTTAGGAAATCTGAAGGAAAGTAATTTTATTATATTTTATGTTTATTTTGCTTATGTTTAAAACTTTGATTAGACAAACTTGTATATGCTAATATTTTACAGTTTAAAGGGTGTGATTTTAAAGACGATATGAACTAATTATATCACATGGATCACATATTTTCATACATCCAATATATCTGGATTAATTTTCCAGTAAAATGAAGATGAGAACTTTTGAAAATACTTTTATAACATCTATTAATTATTAAAATAAATATGTTTATATTATATTTTCTATTTACAAAGTTGTTAATTTGGTGATTATAAACTTTATATAGTAGTGTTTCCACAAATACTAATAAGAGAAAAGAAGTGGAGTAGAAAATATAGAGAAGCATTTCAAATTATCTTTGTTTTCTTATATTAAAATAGTATTTTAGCCACTATGGTGCTAATACCAATAATAGTGGTATTGCTGCATAACTTCACAAGCCTTTCGTCAGTTATACGCTGCACAGGTGAATGCTCCTGTTAAGACGTATTGGCTTTTAATTTTTTTTTTAAGTTCTGGCTTTTGTGCTAAGCATTTGTGTTTGGAAGTGAAGTGACAGTTTTTCTTATGAAAATGAAGTTGAGCAGATTGTTTTGGGCAAAGTTCAATTGCAGTTAACCCTCCAGATGAACAGTTGTGCTCCCATAACTCGGTGTCTTTCAGGTCAATCTGAATTATTAAAGAGGATTGAAGAAAGGGTAAATATAGTTGGATATTCTTAAAGAAACATTTTTGAAAAAGAAGCACCAAACCAGAATATCAGTGTCTGTTAATGGTTTTGATTCACTTTTTAAAGATTTTTTTTGAAAGATAAATAGCATGGATCATGTCAATCCTAGCGGTAATTAGTACATACTTGGTCTTTTTTTAAAACTTTGAGTCACGTTAAAAATGTATGCGTCCTTTATATCCTTATTTTAGGAAATACATTTTAAGCTATTATAATTATACATTCTAGAGTATCCAGATATATAATTATCTGAACAATAGTCGAAGGAAAGAGAGTAGAAAAGAATAAAATATGTCAGCGCTTTATTTTTCTTTCAAAGCATATCAGAGTTAATCTTAAAAATAGCATTATGCTATTTTCAAATTTTGATATAATCAAACCTTGTAAAATGGCTTTCTATATCTTATAAATGGTTAATGTTATAAATATAAAAATAATATTTATACATTGCCAATGAGATTATTTTCACCTTGAAAATAATGAAATGAAAAGGGAAAGAAAAATTATAAGGTCCTTTGTGTTGATTGTTCTGGTGAGATAGAACAAATAATAAAAATCTAGCTGACTGTCATAACTGTGAAAAATCCTACTGAAATGGACAAGATTAGTCTATAACACCTTCCCTGGAGTGTGAATCAAACCTGATGATTCAGGATTATATGGAGTCGATGTGAATGTCTGTGTACACTGGATGGAACTGGCCATCCATCTGGCAGCAACTATTACCAGAGTGCTAGCCTTGGCTGGTTAAATGGATTTTGCTTCAGGTTAAAAAGTCTTTAGGGAAGTAGGTCAAACTGTACAAGGAAAGCTTTTCTAATTCCTTGCCTATAATGTAAAAGCAAGAGCATAGTAAGGTTACTTAAAACCCTGCAATATACAAGATTATTTAGAAATACTAGAATGGGAAATCTCAGGAGAATAAATTAGACCCACAGTTAGATACTGGCAAAAGTCTTTTACTGAAAGTATGGGCTAGAATCCCAATCCCTCTTTACTTTTCTCTCATGTCGTGTGACTCTAGTGTACTCAATTTAAACCATAGAAATACTGACTCTTCAAAGGGAAACCCTCTGAGACAGTGACATAACTTTCACATGTGATATGGGATTGTTACAACCATGCCATCTTCTGCATTTTAGATCACACTGTTGGAAGTTTTTAACATGGCCAAGAAACATCACTGGCCAGTGAAAACTTCCAATGCAGTTATGAAGGTTTGAAGTTTATATGTTATTTTATAATTGGGGAAATAGTTTTTTAGGTACTCAAAATCTTAAAGAAATCCTCTCAGCAAAGTATAAAATATACTCTTACAACTCATTAAATCCTATTATGAACTAATTATTATATATGCTTTTATTTTTAGAAAAAAATAAGGTATGAAGTTGACATTTTGTATTTTCTAATGAAACTCTGAAGTTTAAAACTATTCATTTGGAATATAAAGTAACATTTTGATGGCTTCCACATCACTTTAATGTGACATAGGACATAGCTGTCTATACTGTGATCCTCTATTGAATAAATCTGGCCCCCTGATGGTCTAATTCTTTGACTCTCCCACTAGGTTGTGTCAAAGAGCTTGCAAAGGATACAATGAAGTTGCCATCATTTCCATGGGCTATGGCAGTTCAGTTATTGTATGCACAAATATGCTGCATGTCAATTGCCACCCTGCACTTTCTGATACTGTGGACATACTTTCGATCACTTTACTTTGACAGAAATTTGAATAGCATTTAAGAAAGTTAAATATGAGTTACAGTAAAAAGCATTCTGGGCTTCTTCAGAGATTCACTACTAATACTTTAATGATTTATTTATTTTGCCCCTTATTATGTTAGAAATCTTCAGAAAGTAAAGTCAGTTTAATGTTCTTTGGAACAGAGGATTTTGCCTGATAATATCAAACTGAAGTTCTTGTCCTAGGAGTTCTTACTGATCCACTATATATATATATATATATATATATATATATATATATATATATATATATATATAAAATGTACTATGTAAATAAGAGCAAGTTAGCATACAGTATGTAGGGCTGATGATATTTGTCGACTTCATCTCTTAAAAAGAATATTCAGCGCTGTTCAACAAGTATTTGTGGAACATCTACTCTGTGTCAGTACTTTTCTAAATACTGGAGATAATTGCAAAGGTAAATAAGCCCCAGTCATTATTCCCAAACAGTTCCCAGTTTAAGAGATAAGTAATAAGTCAAATAAAGGAAATCATTTCGAGGGAATAGAGGTTAACAGCCACCAGCCTCTGAGACTGGAAAAGATTCAACTTGAGAGGATAGGGAATAATTCTACACAGCACATAAACTTAAGGTGGGACTTGAAGAATTATTAGGAGATAGTTAGGCACATAAAAGATGAGGTGGATAAAGGAATCTGAAATAGGTAATATCATAACAAAGTTCTGAAGGTAAGAAACAAGATGTAAGCCAGGATGGCAAGTATTTTGGTATTGCCGAAGTATATATTGTGAGGGGTGCAGGTAGCGGTCGAAAATGTTATCTGAGATATAGGCCGGGGACGGGTACGATAGTATCATCATATACCATCTTAGGAACTTAAACTTAATTTATGTGTGTGTCTGGGAGGTACTTTGGGGGGGGGCTGAGGAGTTGGCTTTGAACGTCTTAAAACAAACAATTGACGTAGATAGATCTGTGTGATGAGAGGAAAGTTAGAGATATAAAAATGGGGACTATTTTATTGATTGATTGATTGATTGACGGCTGTGTTGGGTCTTTGTTGCTGTGCACGGGCTTTCTCTAGTTGCGGTGAGCGGGGGCTACTCTTTGTTGGGGTGCACGGGCTTCTCACTGTCATGGATTCTCTTGTTGTGGAGCACAGGCTCCAGACGCGCAGGCTTCAGTAGTTGTGGCACGTGGTCTCAGTAGTTGTGGCTCGTGGGCTCTAGAGCGCAGGCTCAGTAGTTGTGGCGCACGGGCTTAGTTGCTCCATGGCTCGTGGGATCTTCCGGGACCAGGGCTCGAACCCATGTCTCCTGCAATGGCAGGCGGATTCTTAACCACTGCGCCACCAGGGAAGCCCATGGGGACTATTATAGTTGTTAAATCAAGAAATGGTAATGGCTTTATAGAGACCAGTTTTTTTTATTATTATAATTAATCTTTTTTGGCCTTGCCGCACAGCTTGTGGGATCCTGGTACCCCGACCAGCGACCGAACCCCAAGCCCTCAGCAGTGACAGCGCAGAGCCCCAACTGCTGGACTGCCAGGGAATTCCCTGAAACCAGTTTTATAAAACTCAGGAGGAAGGCGTAGATGGCAAAGGTATATAGGACATGAAATCCATGGAAATAGGTCACCTAAGGGAGAGACAAGCCTAGGTGACCCAGTTTTCTAATAAGAAGAAATAGGAAATGTGGGGAAAATATAGTACTGTGAAAAAAGTGATGAGCTCATTTTTGAACATTTTGTAGTCAGTCATTGTAGGATATCCAAGTAATACTACTAACTTTATATTTGAGTCTAAATTTCATTGCTAGAGACGATTGACATGTAGATTGGTGAAATTCATTAGTCGCAGATTCAACTACAAATCTAGAGTGGATGAGTTTGCCCACAGAAACTCAAAAGCGAAGACAATACTAACGTAAGGATCCTTGAGGAACACAGATGCTTAAAGGAATTTTTGATTATTTTATGTCAATTGCCTATTGTTTATGGTACATATCTTTGACTCACCGTTTCACTTGTTCCCTTTGTTAATAAACATACCTACATCTTCCCACTTAAACACAAACAAAAACAAAAATGCTTTCCTGATATATCTTCTCAAGTTACCCTACCATTTATCTCCTTTCCACAATCTAAATAAGGAAATCTAATCACTTCCTTAATGAATTTGCAACATCTACCACCTGTGCTTTTTCACCATAAAATCCCTGCCCATTTTTTCTTTGTGGTACTGTGTGAAAATAATGTTCTTAGAGTTCACAACGTGTGACTTCCAGGTTCCAAACTAATGATCTTTTTTCTCAATTATCATCTTCCCTGATCTTTCTGAAGTAAGTGCTCTATTGATCACCAGACTCATTCTAGAAAGTCTGCCTTTCCACAGCTCTGTGATTTATCACCCCTGGTCCTTTTCTAATCCCCACAATATGGGTCTACATGACTATTTTTCCCAACTTAAGACATGAATTTCCAATTGTCAGTACTCTGTCTCCTTTTTAATTTCCCTTTGGCATCTCAAATCTTTTAAAATGTCTTTAGCAATTGGAATACACTTGGGTATAATGATAGATACCCCCAATTGAACCAGCACAAACAATAGGAAATGTGTCCAACTTTACATGGCAGGAAGTCCAGAGATAGGATGTGTTTCAGATATATTGTTATCAGAAATCAACAATATCAGAATGAACCCAGATTCTTTCTCTACTCTGCCATAATCCCTGCAGCTTCACCCTTGGGAGCTGGAAGTGACTTGAAGCAATTCCCAGCATTATATCTGGAAGAAAGATTGACTTCCTAGGTTTTCTCTTAGATGGGAGGGTATTTTTCCCTAGTCTTTTCCTTGCCAATTTTACATCATACATTATTGATTAGAATCAAATCACATGTTCATTGCTCAACTATTCACTGTCCTGAAATAATAACTCCTCCATCCTTGAAACTGTGGAAGAGTCAGATTTCTGAGGGTTATGACTCCAAGATGGGGAGGGTGCATGATGGATACTTGAAGTTGTGTCAGAAAGTAATAAAATGAGTATGGGTGCTAGGTTAGCCACCAATATTGTCCATTGTCGTACATGCTCAGCTATCCAATATCATCAAAAATTTCCAGGTTTTAAGGTCTTTTAATTGAAGTTTCATATTTCTAGTAGCACATTCCTAAATAAGGACAATTTTGTTTTAAAACACAAAAGTTGGTTGATTGATTTTATCCATAACCAAAGTCAGCATCCTCCCTACAGAATCAGTTCTTCTGAGCCACTTTCCCCCAAGAGCAAAAGCTCCTTTATTCCTTGCTTAGAACCACAGAAACTTTATGACTTAACTATCCTCACACATTTAGTCAGTTGATTCCTTCTTTCATGTTTATTGGCCAATCGGTGTATCTTCCACTCTGTTTTAGGACTTCAGTAATGCTCAACAATTAGTATTACTAATTGGTGGTGGTGGTGGTGGTCTCTTTTGTCTCCTTACCTTTATCTATCCTATAAAGGACTGCAAGATTAATTTTCCTAATTTGTTGTTCTACTTATATTACTTCTTTAAATCCTGAGGGTCTTTCTTTGCATACCAGATTCCTCAACCTGGTTTCAATAGTCTAATCTCAGTTATCTTCTGTTCTCATTCCTACTGCTATCCTGTACTGACCTAATACTTAAACCAAACTGGAGATCCCATGGAATTCAACAAATTGAATTCATTAACTACATCAGAATTTCCTTAAAACCCCCCAAAATTCTCATCACTGCCCATTACTTAGGTTTTTTCTGCTGCCCTCTTTCCTGGGATGGTTTCTGATATACAAATCCTACCATATGTTTTTTCCATATATTGTCTCTAATGCCACTTCTGTGTGAAGCCACAAATGATCCCTAGAATAAAAATGTCTCCCAATGAATGCTTGGTGATATCCTTCTATAAGACTGCAAACTTGGCAAGAAGGATTAGTCATATTCATCCCAAGTAAGCTCTATAGCCCTTCTTATGAGGCTGCATAATTAGCAGACTTTAACAACAATCTTTCATGGAATTGTTAGAAACATTACATGTAGAATTAGTTGTCTGGGACTATGAAAAAAAAGGTTCAGCTTTAGATCTAAGCAGTTAGACTTACAGAATCACATCTAGCAATTTTGCTCTTGAAAATTTGAAAGTCTTTGGAAGTACATCAGTCAAAGTTCTGGACATACTCTTGTGAAACTATTGGGTTTTTGTTCTTTTTTTTTTTTCTTTTTTTACATCAGAATCTCTCATACTAAAAAGCAAACAGAAGAAACAAGGCAAGATAAAAACAAACCCTCTTGAATCAGAATCTGTGGGGAAAACACTTCTTTTTAGTTTTTTTTTTTTTAACCTCTCAAATAGATTATATTTATTTCTTTAAAGAAGAAGACTAATATAATAACTTATAGAAAGTGATAAATGTTTCAATCACAATTACAATTCTGGGCCAAATTAATTTATCATATACAAACATTGAACATGATATATGAGAAAGGTGACTAAAATCTATGAAGGCGTCTTATGTGTTAGATATGTTTTACATAGTATCTTCACCCTGAATGTAGGTGATATAAATCTAATTAATAGAGATGGAACCATAATTCAGAGACATTAAGAAATTTCTCCAAGGTAACATTGTCAGCAAAGGGTACAATTCTGATTTAAACACAAATCAATCTGATTACTGAGCCCATGCTCTTTCATCTCTCACATGACTCTAAAGATAAATGTATTAAGCAATCAAGTACAATCCACAATAGTATCCAAATACCGTATTTATTTTAATAAAAATTTGAATTTTTGTTAATTTGTCTTACATAGAATAAGTTAATCCTTTGACATGTCTTGCTTTTACTCCATGGTACTGTTGTATGTGAATGAAAAGTTTAAATTGATTAACATTATAGCCATATATTCACTGTAATAGAAAAATATATGAGGCATTTTATTATTCCAAGTATCTCAGGATATTTATATTTAAATATATTATGTATGTTTATTATTAATCACATTATTTTGTCTTTTTAAAATGGAGCATATATGAATAAAAATAGTTATGGTACATACAACCTAAGAGAAAGAAAACCCGAATTATACTTTGAGTTTTAGTTTCTATAGATCTTATATTCAGGAATAGTAAATTATAGAGCAAAAACATGTCATAGTTTTAGGAACATTTCTTATAAAAAGAAATATGAAATATTTGCAGAGTAAACATGATTCTATATATTTCGCTTGCTGCCAACCATTTCCAAATTTCTATGTATGCTTGCCAAGAGCAATGATAATTAATGTTTCATTGAATTCTTTGAGAAATGTTGAATTCTAAGACTGGTTTGGACCATATTTAAACATATATTATGCTAGACTAAATTCCAGAAGAAGAGAGAATATTTTATATTTTTGGCTGTTTGCTTTAAAAAAAGAAAATCTTCAAGTAGAGTACAGATGCAAAATACATTTGGTTAAAAAAAATTCATATCCCATTTGCCAGTTGCCTTTTATTCCTGGGTATTTTTCAAAGTCCCTAATAATTAGAAAACATTTTGTCTATTCATAGTTTTAAAATGTTCAAGTTTGACATGCTTTTACCTTAATAGATGTCAACAATAGGTACAATATGGTTTGTAGGGAATTCATTGTTCATCTTTAAGACTTTATATACATATGTACATATATGTTTAATGTGATGTATATGTCATATATATTTCATTTAAGGTATTAGTATTAAAAAAATGAAAATAGTTTAGGTAAAACATTGATAGAATTCAGTTCTTCTAACTGGTTTGCTTTAAACTTACTTTACTTCTCTCTGCCCCCAGTTTAGTCCTTCCCCATTGCCAGATGCCATTTAGCTATTCACAGCAACAGGAAAAGATTTATGCAATGACAAGTGGAGAGGTGAAACACTGGTTAAAAGAGTTCTGCAAATGATACTTCTGATCCTAGTAGAGTTATAGGTTTACATTTTTTAAAAAAGCAAAGTTTTCCCTGTTAATAACTATAAATTATTTGCTATAGTATATTATCCTTTTTTTCTTTTTCCCAATGACTAACTATACTTCACTTTAGAGATAAAGTCCCTCAAGTACATGACTGAGACAGATTCAATACACTTATATTTTAGGAACTTTTGAGGTTTTCTTTGAAAAGAAAGGATTTATGAAATTGAAAGGTACGTACAATTCACACCCACATCATGCCCTCTTCCATCTCAAAGCTACACTTTCTTTTAAAATAAAAGAATGAACGTTCTCAAAAAGACATGCCTGGCTTTAGGACAGCCTTTAATCATTAGTGCACTCCTGTGTTCCCTTAGCCTCTACGATGCCATGCATTATTGCTTGAGCTTTAAAGTGTATGTAGACATTTATTAGAAAGCTATACTTACAAAGGAGGTCAAGATCAATTGTCAATTTCTTGTGAAAATGTAAACTTTAAGATATTTTAAGTAAATAAGAGCAATTTAGGGAGATGTCTGTAAATTTTCTTAAATACCAATTTCATTTCATACTGTCTTAGACACTGAATTTAGTCAATTCATAAGGAAGTTTATGGCTAAAAAGTAAACTAAAAATTAAGAAAATCTATTTGAAATTATAGTTTGTGGTTAGTTTATTTGGAATAGAAAAATATAGGGTGAGCTTTTTTTTTTGAACAGTAGCAAAAGCACATGGTATGGTGAGCTCAGGGTCTTGCACTGAGGAGTTGAAATAGCTGCTTTCTTTCCATATTTTGAATATACCATAAATTTGGGGGGTAGAAATCACAGAAAAGGAAGAAATGTTTAACCTTCTTAATTAGAACCCTCATAAATAATATCAAATAGAGCCATTTACTCTGACCATTGAGCCATACAATTTGATAAAATGATACTAGAAAATGATAAACAATATTTTCACTTTTTTCTTAGCCTTTTGAACTTATGTTTCTCCACACTAAATTAATCTCTTTAATTCACGTTTAGATCCTCTACTTAATAACAAGGTAAAGTTCTATTAGCTTTTATTAAAATGTTTCAGAAACATACCTTGGAATTTGCTTTGCTTAGTTAAAAAAATGAGTGTCAGCAGATAATAATATATGCCCGAAATCCCTTTCCTCTGTGCTGATCAAATAGAAAATAATCTTTATATATTTAATTTTGTGATTAGTATTATTTCCTTCTGTGATATTACATTTACTCTAAAAAATAGGAGAGGCTATATAATGAATAAATCTACTTACAATTGTATGTCTAGTAAATCCTGAAATTATTGCTGAAACGTTTTAAAAGTTCCTATCCAGGGGCTTCCCTGGTGGCGCAGTGGTTGAGAATCCGCCTGCCGATGCAGGGGACACGGGTTCGTGCCCCGGTCTGGGAAGATCCCACATGCCGCGGAGCGGCTGGGCCCGTGAGTCGTGGCCGCTGAGCCTGTGCGTCCGGAGTCTGTGCTCTGCAACGGGAGAGGCCACAACGGTGAGAGGCCCGCGTACCAAAAAAAAAAAAAGTTCCTATCCATATAGCAACAACTCTACATAAGTACAGCAAAACTTTTGAAGGAACAACATATTGAGAGCATTTAATATACTTTGGCCATCTTTCAAAGTGTGGATACCCCTTTTATAAATGTCCCTTAATTACTAAGAGTCAGAAAAAATGGAGGCTTCACCATTTAGCAGAACTGATAAGAGATCTCAATTCTGAACTGAAATAAAGGTTTTCCTATAAGGAAAGCATGTTTTAAACATCATTCAGTGACCTGAACTGGGTTGTTCTATTGCCTGAGCAATATGGCATGGGGCAGGAATAGGATGATAGGGAAAGGGGAGAGTCCTCCCTATGTTGTATTTGTAGTTTATATTTACAAGACATTTTTACACATAAATCTGCTTAAACCAGGTCTTCACACCCAATAGAATTATTTAGTAGTTCAAATACATAATAGAGAAACATAATTGTGAGCTTGCCTTATAATCTTGTTATATCGTAACACTGTATCAATGGGAAAAAAATGCTTTCTAAGATTCAATAATTAACTTATAAAAGAATGTCCAGATCTGAAAGTTAACAAAGAACTCCTTTCATAGCAAATGTTCATTTAAAAGAACTTTTACAAAATATTCAGAAATTAGGAAATTCTTATATATAACATACCTTTAAAATTAATTTTGTATATACTTTAGATTAAGACCGAGGTCTATGGTGTCATGTTATCATCTGTGGGACTATATATTTTATTATCAGCAACAGATTTCTAAAAAAATATTTGACATTCTTATTTCAACTCTAGTCTCCTATATTAAGGAGATAAGAGTGAGGTATCTGCCCTTCATGGTTCTGTTTTTTGGGGGACTTCCCTTAAATTAGGACTTTCCAACTATGGTCAGCAGGTCAAATCCTTCCTGCCACCTGTTTTTGTAAATACAATTTTATTGAAACACAAACCTGTTAACTTATTTACATATTTTCCATGGCTGCTTTGATACTATAATGTGGCCTGTAAAGCCTAAAATATTTACTGTCTGGCTCTTTAAAGAAAGTTTGTCCACCCTTACCTTAAATAAAGCTATGATCTAGTCCTCAAAGTACATTCATTCCTAGATATGTTCAATGAAGGCTAAAGGAGTTTCTTGTCAGTGCATGGCTTTCAAGCCCAAAGTTTTGCTAAGCACCCAAACATAAAGCTAATACAGTAATAAATATTGAGCAAGGACTTTGTTTTTCTATCATTTTTGCCTTTCTTTTACACGGAAATCCAGTAGTGAAAGAAATAGTGGGAATGTTCAGGGCAAATCAATTTATATCCTATGACAACAAAACTGAAAATGTCAAACAAAACAAAACCCTTTATCCTTGTCTAATACAAAAACACATGCCCTTAGAAGGAAAATGAGAATGCTATTCATCGATGAATCCCCTTCACAATTTTCATACTGGTATGAATTATAAATATTAAAAGAAGATTTCATTGTTTTAAGTGTGAAACTATGTATGTGCAGGTAATGCTTAAACCAATAAAGCTGGATGTTTCAAAGGCTAAACTATTTCACCATATTTGAAAAACTTCAAATGGCTTGAAAAGCAAATAAGCACACACAACCCTGAACTCTTGACCTTCCCCATCCTACCCCTCTCAAAATTTGCCCCATTTAGAGACACTCCTCCATCTCAATACATGGTAACTCTATCTCTTCAGTTGCTAAGGCCAAAAAACTTGTGGCACGTCGCCTCCTGTCTTTCTTTTAGATTCCACATCCAATTTTGTGAAGAACTCTACCTTCAGAAAACAATAAAAATCTAGCCTCTTCCCAATACAGACGGTCCCCAACTTAAAATGGTTCAACTTACGATTTTTCTACTTTACCATGTATGAAAGCAATACACATTCAGTAGAAGCTGGACTCTGAATTTTGAATTTTAATCTTTTCCCAGATGAATGGCATGTGGTAAGATACTCTCTCACGATGTGGGGCAGCAGCAGTGAGTGGCAGCTCCCAGTCAGCCACGTGATCATAAGTGTAAACAACCAATATGCTTACAGCTATTCTGTACCCATACAGTCACTGTTTTCCTCTTTCAGTACAGTATTCAATAAATTACATGAGATATTCAACAATTTATTATAAAATAGACTTTATGTTAGCTGACTTTGCCCAAGTGTAGACTAATGTAAGTCTTCTGAGCACGCTTAAGGTGGGCTAGGCTAAGCTATGATGTTTGGGAGGTTAGGTGCATTAAATGCATTTTTGACTTACAGTGTTTTCAACTGACAATGGGTTTATTGGGGGTGTAGCTCCATGGTAAGTCAAGGAAGATCTGCATGTAGAACTGTAGTACCCTGGTCCCTGTCACCTTTCTGTCTTGTTAAGGTTGCAGTAGCTTCATAACTCATCTTCCTGTTTCCACCTCTGATGCTTCTCTTCCCACTCCCTTCTCAAAACAACAATGAGTATGATCCTTACCATTCTCCACTAAAAAGAATTAACAAGTGTTCATTTTATTATTCTTTCAAAATTTTATAGATTTGAAGTTTTTTGAAGTATAATGGCATAAGAAATATCTAGATCTATATTTATATCATCATCATCATCATGATGTTCTAGTACATCATATCACTCATTTGCTCAAAACTTTCCAGAGGAGCCCATCTCACTCAAAGATAAAGTCAACACCATTAAAATCAAGGTCAGATGGTTGTCAGAGACTAGGGGTGGCGTGAGCATGTAATAATAATTGGAGGGAGTTCTGGGGGATGATGGAGCAGTTCTGCCCCCTGACTATGATGGTGTTTATACAAATCTATATGTGCGATAAAATTCAAACAACTTTACACCAAACGACAATGATCAAAAGTGAATTTATGGAAAATCGCCTGGAATTTAAATGAAGTCTGTAGTTTAGTTTATTGGACCAATATCAATTCCTGGTTTTGGTACTATAGTTACATAATATGTTATCATTGAGGGAAGCTGAGTGAAGGGTATGTGGGGATATTGTACTATTTTTGCATATGAATGAATTCTGAGTCTAAATTTCATTTCAAAGTAAACGTTTTTTAAAATTCTCCAGCACAGGGAGCTCAGCTCATGTGCTCTGTGATGACCCAGTTCGGTGGGATGGGGTGGGGGGAGGGAGGGAGGTCCAAGAGGGAGGGGATGGGTGTATGCATATGGCTGATTCACTTCACTGTGTGGCAGAAACTAACACAACATTGTAAAGCAATTATACTCCAATAAAAAAGAAGTCTCCTGCAAGACCTTGTATGACTGGCGCCAGTTACCTCAACATTCTCGTTCACTACTCTCCATGGCCTCTGCTTCCACTGTCAGCCACCTTGCTCTTGCTTTGTAGGCATGTCCCATCCTTGGGTCTTTGCTCGAGCAGTGTCCTCAGATACTCTCTTGACTAACCTCCAAGTTTTGACTAACTATCACGTACAATGGCCTTTAATACTACAACATGCTACCACTCCACACACTTCCCAATCCTTTTTTACCTTGCTCCACTTTATTTTATTTTCCAGAGCACTTATAACCATCTATCATCATCATGATTTTCTTGGCTATTATGTTTATTTTCTGTCTTTCTGACTAAAATAAAAGCTGCATTGGGACAAGGATCTTTATTTCATTTATAGATGATACCAAGTGGCTAGAAGGATGCTTTGGGCATAGTAGGTACTCTCTAAATAAGTGTTGGATTAAGTAGCAGATCTTGGATTTTAAGTAGTGGAGGTTTCTATGTGAGCAGTGGGCCATGCTCTCTTTCAAGAAAAAGTGCTGTTTCCAACCACTTTCTATGTGTAAGACTGACTTAAAGCCCCAGCAGAAAACAAGTAAATAATATCTTTCAGCTTGCTGCTGCAGGCACTATTGACAGCACATAATATTACTTCTTTCTTTGCCTTTTTGTTTTGTACAAAGTCAAAATCTCCCTCTGTGCTGACTTCCACACCAGGATGATTCGTGAATGGCTGCCATTTCCCATTGTTTCCTGTTAGTACTCTATGTGCCCCACAGCAGTTCCACTGAAATCTTTGAGGCTGACCTGCTATTGCTCAATACACAGCAGCTGCTTAGGTGTCCTGCTGTCATGCATTCTCTGCTCAGTTGCTTCTGTGGAGTTATATTCCAACAAAGGCTGAGCTTGCTCTTCTTACTATGCTATTTAATTTCCAGTAAGTAAGGTTTGCTGGTGGATGATGAGATGGCACATGGAACCAGTCATGGTGTGTGTTTTCAGACTCAGTCCTTAAAAGGCTATAAGGACACCCTTGAAAATCTCCTGAAGATGGTTTTATGATTTAGAATTTTAGAATAATTTTATGACTTTAGCATTTGAATATTCTTTCCTCTTGATGCAATTAGAAATGTAATTTGTCAGTTAGGCTGTCTTTATATGTGCGGTGTTTTCCCAAAATGCTAACCTCTGGTTCGTTCTTTGTATGTTCGGCAACTTTTAATACTTCAGCTTTCAGTTAACAGTCATATGCATGGAGAGCTGTTCCCTGACCACTGAATTGAAAATACATTCTTACTTGTTCTTCTCCATGACCACACCCTACTTAGAACTTATCATTTTGTTATGTATTTCTAAATCGTGTGACCTGCATGCTCTTTGAGGGCATGGGGAGAACTTCTCCTTGGTTTACCACTATAACTTGGCACCTAGCACAGAATTTGGATATGATAGGTGATCAAAATAAGTATTTTATAAATAAGTGTACGTTTGACAAAATTAATTTTCACATGCTATTTGAGTAAATTCATATACCCAGGAAATAATTAGTAAAACAAAAGATAACCACACGCATCAGATATTGACTCATTCATAACTCTGGTATAGTATACTCACATTGTTCTTTGAAAGTACTTTTCAATCATTTTATATTTTAAGTACTTATTTAGAACATTGCACTACCTTTAACCTTCAAACACACACAAATACTGACATATTTATTATAGCCTTCTCTAAATATATACTATCATAGTATTATATGCATACTTCAATACTACAATAGTATTGAAGAGACAATATAATATTAGATATGATATAATAATAGACAAGATAACATTATAATGTTTTTTATAAAATAACTATTGATATTATTTAATTTGTTTACCTCATTGCATACCTATGCCCAAAGGCAAAACATAAAATATGCAATATTTTAAAGCTACAATTTTCGTTTTCCGCTGGAAAGAACCCAAGTATATTATAACAAGCCTCAGAAAAAAACTGTCATATCTACCTAGCCTACCTAACTAGGAAGATCAAGTCTGACTCTCCACATATCTCTGTAATCAGTATCTACACTGATTTGAACCAAAATATTTCAGGATATTTGCTCTAGTGAGAAGTTAAGTTAATTTCTTAGGGATGCCATAAGTTACTACAAGCTGGGTGGCTTAAAACAACAGAATGTATTCTCTTACAGTTCTGGAGGCTAGAAGCCTAAAATCAAGCTGTTAGCAGGGCCATCCTCCCTCTGAACATTCTAGGAAAGAATCCTTCCTTACCTCTTCATGGTTTCAGGTCTCTGCTGCCAATCCTTGGCTTGTAGCTATATCACTCCAATTCTGCCTCTGTCTTCACATGGCCTTCTTATCTGTGTGTGTCTTCACATGAACACTTTATAAGCTCACTAGTTCTTGGATTTAGGGCCCATCCTAATCCAATATGACCTCATCTTAACTTAATTAATTACATCTACATAGACCCTATTTCAAAATTAGGTTACCTTCAGAAGTTCCAGTATTCATGAATTTTGGGGGGACACTATTCAACCTAGTAGTACCTGCCCTCTTGCCCCCCAAACTCACATCCAACCTATATGCAATATACATTCACTCATCTCAACATTTTCAAAAATCTTAACCCATTCCAGCAAAAACTTTATGTCCAAAATCTCATCTAAATATCATAGAATCATAGAATCAAGTCTAAAATCTCATCTAAATATCATAGAATCAATCTCATGCTCTAAATCAAGTATAGCTGAGAATCTGGATGTGATCTATCCTGGGGCAAAATTCCTCTTCATCTATGTACTTGTGAAACTGAAAAAGCAAGTTATATGCTCCCAAAATACAGTGGGGGGGACTGGCAAAGAATAAACCTTCCCACTCTCCTAAGAAGAAAATGGAAGGAATAAAGGGGTCATTTGTCCCAAGCAAGTCCAGATCCCAGGGGCGCACATTCTGTTAGGTTTCAGGACCTGAGAACACCATTCTATGGCTTGATGCTCAGTTCTGTAGGCCCATAGATGCTTTATCAGCCTTACTCTATGTTCCGTTCCTCTTCAGCTCTCCCATCAATCCTACCCCTTAGTGAAATCCTTCTCATCTTTTACTCTTAGTTTAACTATTACTTAAATATTCTGAAGTAGATGAGGTCCCTTTGTTATAAATTCTCATATAAACACTTGTCTGTACGGCATTAGGGTTCTGCAAAAGAAACAGAAGTAATAGGAGATACAGATGGGTAGATAGATGATAGATAAAGATAGATATAGCTATAGGTATCTTGAGTGAGATTTATTATAAAGAATTAACTCACTTAATATTTGTCCTGCAAACAGATTGTACCTTCTTTTTTTTCCACCCTGTGCTATACAATAGGCACTCACCAGCCATCTACTTCATACATAGTAGTGTACATACATTGATCCCAATCTCCCAATCCATCTCACCACCCTTCCCGCCTTGGTGTCCATGCTTTTGTTCTCTACTTCTGTGTCTCTAGTTAACCTTAAGAATGCATTCCATATTACTCAGCTATAAAAAGAAACAAAATTAAGTTATTTTTAGTGAGGTGGATGGACCTAGAGACTGTCATACCGAGTGAAGTAAGTCATAAAGAGAAAAACAAATACCGTATGCTAACACATATATATGGAATTAAAAAAACAAAAAGAATGGTTCTGAAGAACCTAGGGGCAGGACAGAAATAAAGATGCATATGTAGAGAATGAACTTGAGTACGTGGGGAGGGGGAAGGGTAAGCTGGAACGAAGTGAGAGTGGCATGGACATATATATATACTACCAAATGTAAAATAGATAGCTAGTGGGAAGCAGCCTCATAGCACAGGGAGATCAGCTCATTGCTTTGTGCCCACCTAGAGGGGTGGGATAGGGAGGGTGGGAGGGAGATGCAAGAGGGAGGAGATATGGGGATATATGTACATGTATAACTGATTCACTTTGTTATACAGTAGAAACTAATATACCATTGTAAGCCAATTATACTCCAATAAAGATGTTAAAAAAAGAAAAAACAGTCTGTAGTTAAAGCACTGAATAATAGCTAGGTCAATATGGAAATGTAAGGCAAAAAAAAAACCAGAATGCATTCCAATATACATTAGGGGCAGATAAATACTGTTTGATTCCACTTATACAAGGTAGCTGGAATAGTCAAATTCACAGAGTCAGAAAATTCATTGGTAGATGCCAGGGGCTGGGTTGGGGGGGCTGGGGGGATGGGGAGGGGAAATACGGAGTTAGTGTTTAAAGGGGACAGAGTTTCAGTTTAGGAAGGCAAAAAATTCGGGAAATGGATGATGGTGAGAGTTGCACAACAATGTAAATGTACTTAGTGCCACTGAACTGTACAGTTAAAGATGGTTAAAATAGTATGTTTTAAATCATGTGACTTTTACCACAATTTAAAAAAATTTTTTAAAAAAAATTAGCTCACATGATTATGGAGGTTGAGAAGTTCCATGATCTGCAGCCTGCAAGCTGGAGACCCAGGAAAACCAATGTCATAAGTTCCAGCCTGAGTCCAAAGACCTGAGAATCAGGAGCGCCGATTGTGTAAGTTCTAGTCCAAGGGCAAGAGAAAATCTATCTCTCAGCTCAGTCGTTAGACAGAGAGAGAGAGAGAGAGAGAGAGAGAGAGAGAGAGAATTCAAACCTCCTCCATGTTTCTGTTCTATCCTACCCTCAGTATATTAGGTGATGCCCACCCACATTAGGGAGAGCCATCAGCTTTACTCAGTTCACCACTTCAAAGGCTAATCTCTTCTGGAAACACCCACACAGACACACACAGAATAATGTTTAACCAGATATCTGGTATCCCTTAGTCCAGTCAATCTGACACATAAAATAAATCATCATGTGCATCTTTGTTTATCAGCACTTATTACAATTAAATAATTTCTGAAATAAATTTGTTAATGTCCGTGTCCTCAAATGGATGAAGAATATCAGAATAGAAGCAGTATAAATCTTATTTACTGTTCCATCTCCAAAGCGTACATCCGTGTGTGACATATACTTGGATCTCAAGAAATACTTTTTGAATTAATGAAAATAAAACAGATTTGGAATTCTCTCTTAAAATAACACAACGTGACTTTTCCACCTTGGGAGTTCATGTCATGGACAAAATTCCTGATTCCATATTGAAGTCCCAAAGAGTCATTAAGAATAGTGATGGGGCTTCCCTGGTGGCGCAGTGGTTGAGAGTCCGCCTGCCGATGCAAGGCACACGGGTTCATGCCCCGGTCTGGGAAGATCCCACATGCCGCGGAGCGGCTGGGCCCGTGAGTCATGGCCGCTGAGCCTGCGCGTCCGGAGCCTGTGCTCCGCAATGGGAGAGGCCACAACAGTGAGAGGCCCGTGTACCACAAGAAAAATAAGAAAACTGTTGCTTTATTGAAGCCAGCTTAGTTCCCACCTAGCTGAATTTGAATTTATCTTCATAATATCAGGACTTAAAAAGTATTGTTTCGTATTTTAGGTGTGTCAATATTGAATTGAGAATTTAAATTCAGTTATAGCACAGTACATAAATTGGTGGACTTTAATTATTCCTATAAATTTGGATTAAAAACTCTATTTATATTGAAATGTTTATCAAAGACCTCTTTTTTCTTCCAATTCTAGAGATATAACTTTTCTTAAGCAATTAGCATATTCAATCATGGGTGATTTAAATATTTTCTTTATATTTCTTTCACACTTTAAATTTATTTTTTTATGTTCTCACTTGATCTCTATAATTGTTTTTATATTTCTGTTCTGATTGGTTATAAATAATTGGTTTTATTAAAATGTGTATCATTAAAAGTAACTCAACTAAAAAATAAGATTAGACTGGAAGAAAATTTAGCAATGAAAAAATCACAGTCATTTGCCAAATATGAAATAACATTCTCAAAACCCATTTTAATGTATTCTAGTACATTTTTCTTCAGAAACAGAGATTCACTTATCCAACCTTGAAAGGGCTAAGACCTTTGGAAAACAATGGCCTTTAAAAAGATTTAAAATAGGAGTTAATTTAAAAAAATGAAAATGTCTAATGTTTCCTACCATTCCTTCTCATCTTCTGCCTGGGTGTGTTTTATTCTCAGAGAGCATAGGAAAGTTTGCAGAGTATAAGGAAACTGGATGAACAGAAATCAGAATTCCTAAGGCAGAGATAGAAATTAAATGAAATAAAACATGTAACGAAAGGTGAGTAGTAACTAAACAGAATAGTGGGTGAAGTAAGCTTATCTTGCCAAAGATTATATTATAAAAATTATAGTAGATGATAAGACCTTCAAGAAATTTCAGATGATGAGCATCATTGTAATTTTCTTCTTAACTACATTTATTTTTTTAAATAGATCTTTATTGGAGTATAATTGCTTCACAATACTGTGTTAGTTTCTGTTGTACACCAGAATGAATCAGCCATATGCATACATATGTCCTCATATCCCCTCCCTCTTCAGCCTCCCTCCCATCCTCCCTACTCACCCTTCTAGGTCATTGCAAAGCACCGAGCTGATCTCCCTGTGCTATGCTGCTGCTTCCCACTTGCTAATTTACATTCGGTAGTGTATATAGTCGATGCTACTCTCACTTCGCCCCAGCTTCCCCCTCCCACCCCGTGTCCTCAAGTCCATTCTCTATGTCTGCATCTTTATTCCTGCCCTGCAACTAGGTTACTACATTTAAAAAAGATGTCGGTGTACTTGAATTAGAAGTGAATAAAGGTTGACTCAAAGCATATCATTAATTATCCTTGGCTGTTTTACCCTGTGGCTAATTCAGATGTTACTCAGGCAAAGGAGGATTGATTTATTTAGTCTGGAATCCTATTCTCATTAAAAAAAAAAGGCTTCAGCACCACTAACTTACACTTACAAGTCAGCCCTGCTGTTCTCCTTGGAAGCCTGAAACAAAATAGAAAAGAAAGGATGTTTCTAAATGAGCACTGAAAGTCCTCCCTGTTGGAGGAAGGTATATTAAAAAGAAAGCCTTGGAAAGGAGATATTGCTGTTTAAGCCAATTAAGTTTTTACAAATAGCTTTAAAAGTGTTGTCCTGGTATGTCCAAACAACACAAAATCTATTATTGGTTTATTTCTATTTGAACTTTGACTTATTTTTAATTTTTTTTTAAACTGCAAAAAAATAAAATAAAATAAACTCTGAGAATAAATGGGGACCAAGCAAAGGCTTAAAGTTTTATAATAGAAAACTAACAGTTTCTGAGATGATCCTGAGTTTGAGAAAAGAAAAGCAATAAACTGATATGATAACATTTTGTTTTAAAACAGTGTGATTCCAGTAGGCTACAAGTGCGTTTTGTTAGTAAGTTTAACTGGTTCGAAGAAGCTGTCTTTGTTACTGGCTCATTTCACCCTGGCCTTCAATAAAGTTCCTGCCAAATGTTTACAATAATGGAAAATATATGCAAAGTTCCTAATAGCTAGGATGTGCTTTCTGATGTAGGTTAAGAAAAATTATGAACTTAATTATTTGTGGTAGGTTAATGTAACTTCATCCATTTTTCCAAAGGATGCATTTAAATGCCAAAAGAAACAGTTCATTTGCCTCAAGCCACACAAGTCAGTAGCAGAGAAGTGCTTGAGAGGGATTAAAATTCACAACTTCTGACACCTAGTCCACTAGGCCACACCAGCTTCAAACTGACCCCAACATATCAACTTTCTTCTTTATGAAAACACGTGTTTCCTAATGCTATTGCTGCTGAAAGATATGTCTGTTCATATGGCTAATCTTCATTACTTAGAAAGAAATAATAAGAAGGGATCACTCATCTTCAAGTTCACTGCATTCTCAAAAATTTAAAGTGATACTTCACGTTTTTAAAAATTCCAAGTTTGATTTTCCCTTTTTAAAGAATTTCTTAACCTCTGTGGTCTACCTGGATTTTCATGTTTCTGTTTTTATTATTTTCGAGCCAGCAAAATTTTATTGCATAATCAATGTGTTTGAAAGTAAGGAAATTGAATGTATTTTCAGGATTGTAGATGATTAGACATTATAAATTATGTTGATGACACATTAAAAGAGAAAGCCTAACTGTGCTGAATTTTCAAAAAACAAAATTCTGGTGTATAAATTTAGCACTTTAGCTCTAGCAGTAAATCAGCTGAGCTGAAAATTTATAATGTTCTTTGAGGAAGGTGAAATTTATTATTAGCTTTTATATACTCCATTATTTTCCCAAAGTGCCATAAAATAATTTTACAAGTTATTCTTTGCAGCCTTCCTGTGTTGTGGTGAATGATATAATTTTTCTTATTTACAAGTTAGAGGAAAAAAACAACCTGAGGTCAAAGCAAGATTTTCTATCTTATATAAGGTCACAGGATAAACCTGTGAGCATTAGTTAGAATTGAAAAAATAACACAGTTTTATGACATGATTGTTTCTACATTCCTACTCTTTTAAACATCACAATCGAAATATTACTTTTATAATTCTATTGCCCAATAATAAGATCTTTCAAGTAATTAGTGTTCATCGTGTGCCCGACACGGTTTTATGTGATAACTTATTTAATCTTCAAAACAATCCTATGAAGATTTATTTTATACATTTTACAGAATGACTGAGGCACAGAGAATTTAAATGATATTCCTGCACCCAAGAAGGCTCATAGAGCTGTGGTTCTCAAAGTGTGAACCCCAGAGCAGCCACAATGTTACTGGGAGTAGGTAGACATGCTGATCCTTGGGTCCTCCTCCAGACCAGCTGAGTTAGAAACTCAGACTATAGGGCCCTACAATATGTGCTTAACAGGTTAATTCTGAAGCAAGCTGTAATCTGAGAACCACTGGTTTAGAACATAGATTCTAGAGGTAGACTACCTGCTTTTGAGTGACAAGATTTTTGATTATGAGCTGCGTAACTTGAAGTCACTGGTGTCTCAGGGCCTGAGTTGGGTTATCTTTAGAATGTGAGGGATAATAAAAGTACCTCTTTGAGGAGACTGTCAAGAGCACTAAAGTGTATGTATAACAGATTTCAGGCGGCTAGTTTTTCTTCTGTGAATACAAGTTTAAAACTTAATTTTAGGATCCATGGGATCAGAATTAATTTTTACATGAGGATCTATCAATATTATATATTAAAGTATTGTGCATGCTCTCTGACAGCAGATGGTTAGTGACTGAGATCTCATATTATTGTTGTTGTTAGTAGTACTATTATGAATCATTGTCATTGCTAGCCATTATTTGACTTGTAGAAGACTGGGTTATTGGTTTACCTTTGACCTTAAGCTCAGGAATCCATTTCTGCCCCCTTTTGACTGGATTTCTGACCACTGCCTTCTTATTTGTGCCTGTCTGTCTTTAGCCAGCTGTTGGTCCACCTGTTCTTTATGACTAAGAGAGTTAGCCATGGGGACAGCTTCTTCTGATCTACAGCCAGCCTGACCCTCCCTTCTTTCTTATTTTCATAAGAAAAGATGCAATAGTGTATTGAATCTTGTAGCTTGAGCAAGAATTCAGTCCACCATAACCATTTTAAACATGTGTCCCCTTTTATTTAGTACCTTTCTTTTAGTCGAAGTCAATAAAAGTTATACTTAAGCACATACATGTTATCAAATTTTGTCTGTGCCTCATGGTTGTAATTTTTTGAGTAAGTTCAATGTCAACTTTCAAATATTACTTGCTATAAAATTTCCCTTATACATCATTTTTTTCTTTTCCTATTTCTTTCTGATAAAAAAATTGTGCTTTGATTAAAAACAGCCATACAAAAACCCATGCTTCTTCCCCAGAATATTTCCCAAGTTGTAACAATAAGGGTTTAAAAAAATTAACCAAGTAGGAAAACTTATATTTCCTTCCCTTCTATATATTTGTAACTTTTGTTACAAATACAAAGTACACAAAATGTAGATTATTTCCATCCTTTATTACTTTCTGATAATATTATGATATTCCCTGCTTCAGCACTGAGACAAAAAATTGTCTATTCTTATTCATCAAGGAACATTAAGCCCAATAATATTGAGGAAAGGACATTTTTAAATATTCAGTTACTCTATCACCTTTTGTATCTCCTGAAAGGCACAAGTTAAGAAAAACAAAACAACTTAGAAATAGCAATCTAGCATAATGTTTTTAAATACTCCAAAGTAAGGTTATTTTTCTGCAGCATACAATAAAGTTGGATATACTTCTGATTAGTGTTCATAATAAATTTAAAAGATTTTTTTTATGGCTGAAATTCCATAAAGTTAGATTTCACATGGGGAAGTCAAGTGTCCTGCATGAGCTTGACCTTCTCTGGTCTTCAGTATTCTTGGACATGATTATCTATAAGATGCTTAGATCTCTGAATTTATGTCCAAGGAAAAGAAGGAGGAGAAGGAAAAATAAGAAAGAAAGAAGATGAAAGAAGAAATGACCAGAAATATAAGGAAAGCAAATGCTGTCAAATGAGTCAGTTTACATTTACTACTATGTAAGTTACATTACCAATTCTTGGCTAGTATCTTTAAAAATAAAATTTTTTAAATTATAATTTTAACTTAAAATTTCAATTCATAAAGTCCATAAGTCATATAATTTAGCTATATTCCCCACATCTGTGGTTGTATTGATAGATTGCACAAAAATTATATCAGCATTTAAACTAAAACCCTATCTTTTCCAAATAACGTAAAAGTTCAAAAGTGTAAAAGTATCTTTGAACTTTGCTTTGCTGCAAGTGTCAAGGAATTAATCCATTAATACTTTTTAGAAAGTGGAACTAAGTTATATGCTATGCCAGAAATTTAAATATCCATGTGTGTTTGCAATGAGACAAAGAGCAGTGTTCAGCAGAATCATAGTTCTCATTTTTCTAGTTGTGTGAGAGAATTGCTTGTAAAATACCTTAAAATCATTCCTGTTTAGTATAGTTTTGAATTTTTTACTTGATCCATATTTATATTTACTCTTTTCCTCTTTGTCCACGTTCATATTCAAAATCTATCATGTTTAAAAGTAACCATGGGGGCTTCCCTGGTGGCGCAGTGGTTGAGAGTCCGCCTGCCGATGCAGGGGACACGGGTTCGTGCCCCGGTCAGGGAGGATTCCACATGCCGCCGAGCGGCTGGGCCCGTGAGCAATGGCCGCTGAGCCTGTGCGTCCGGAGCCTGTGCTCCGCAACGAGAGAGGCCACAGCGGTGAGAGGCCCTCGTACCGCAAAAAAATGAAAAATAAAAGTAACCATGTAACTCATAAAAAGGTGGAATATTATAAGGAGTATGAAGGGTATTGGGTATTATTTTTCACAACTTGGTAACATAAAGAGGTTTTAAAGTAAACATGTAAAGCTGGGAGTTATTTTATAGAATTAGTGTTCTCTGAGAGTTAATATAAAAGACTTAAGAAACCACATGTCTTTGGCCTGAAATAAATTCTGGCTTTATTATTTATTATAAAATTATAATCTTCATCAATGGTTGTGTTCACTAGTGGAAATGAATGTTTTCCTTATCTAAGTAAGTAGTTTATTAGTCCAAAAATACATCTATTATCGTTGGAAGATAAATTTTCATCTTATTCAAGTAATTTCTGTGTGTTGAGCCAAAAGATTTGATTTCTTATTCCAACTCCTTTAGCACCACCTACGTTCTCTTTACTTTATCTCTCTAAGCCTCACTTTGTTTATGTGTTAATTGAAAATAGAAATGCTTATAAATACTTAACATGGAGATACAAATGAGATGAAGTAATAGCCCTAAAAGGCTATAAGAATGTAATTTCCTCTCAACTGTCCATTTCTGCATTCCTCCTATTTATTTTATATCTTTTGTTGCTTATACCTTAGATAAAATCTTATACTGATAGAACAGTAGCCACCTTCTTTCTTTTTGCCCATTTCCTTCAGCCTTATTTGTAAAATCTAACTTAGAAGAGAGCTTTCAATAAATACAATCCATGTGAATGAAAGCTTTTCAAGTGGAAATTGAAGAGGCAAAAAATATGATGAGTGAAAATACTCAGTTGTAGTACACATAGTTGGTTCTCATTACTCTTGGTAGTTATGTTCTATAAATATGAATACAAGTGTAGACTCCTGTGAGCAGCAGTTGATCAATACATAAACCTTCTTTTGTGATACCATATTTAATATATATTGTTGATTCATTAGCATTAAACTCAAAGCCAACAGGACTATAACTCAAGTCTGGGGAAGATTTTTGAAGTCATGTATTTTCTCTGTAAGGCACATTACAGCCTTCTTGAGGCCATTTAAAATAGTGAACTCACCAACATAAAGCATAAAAATGTGAAAAATGTGGCAATAAATAGACCACAAAAAGGACATTTGTTTACAGTATGAGACCTGAAACAAGAAGGCAGAATCCACTTTGTTTGACCTCAGCTGGGAATTGTACATGTCGTGCAACAATTTTTTTGTCACTCTGTGCATGCCCTCAGATGACCAGGGACTGGCCACAGATATTGACATTGGAGTCACAAATAAATTTTAGTGTGTAGACAAATTCGCAAATACAGAATCCACAAGTAATGAGGATCAACTTCATTTGTTATTTCCTATTTATACACCACTCTCTCATTCTGTCCAAGCTTCATAATAGTTATTTTTCCCCATGTTTTAAATTTATTTACTTTTTAAAACTTGAAGAAAATAAATCATTCCATCTCTGACAGGTTAGTGCTCTAGTGTTTTGTTCTATGTTAGCATTCTTTAGTACTTTATTAATATGACAGATACTCAGATTCTAACTAATTGAAATAAATGATTTGTAAGCAACTTGCAAGTATATTTAGAGAGGAGAAAAATTAGGGCAAGTGATTTAAATAAAATCATCAGACTCTTGTTTAATGATCTGTATTAAATTCTAACATTTCTAATGAGTAAGGAGTAATATCCTAATTTGAATGCCATAGATTTCCATGAAGAAATAGAGAACAGAAAAACATCACTGTAAGATGTATCACTTGTGTCATAATTAAAATAACTTATCTAGAAGTAAAAATCAATACCTTTGATAGAGCCATCATTTTGATATAGTGGATTGAATGCGTGCCTTGTACCCCTTCATGTCACAGTTTTCTGCACTTCTGAAGACTGAACAGTGATTTTGGATGGTAACCAGGGAGGCAGGATAAGGTAGCTTAACCAAGAAAATTTAAGGAGAACTGAAGCCAATCACATAATCCTCACCAAGCCACTCTTCTCAATACAAACATTAAATGAGAGGATTGCCATCTTTCCTGTACATATACATCTATCAGATTTCATGCTCCCGTTTCACTAGGTTGATATGTATGGCAGTTATTGCACATTTATAATTTTTTTTGAATTCTTCCAACCTTCTGTTCAGCAGACATTAATACTTCCAGAATTTTACTAATGATGAAACTAAAGCTGAGTGGTTGTGACCCGTTCAAATCAAACAACTAGTAAGTAGTTTAATTAAAATTGAAATTAATGTTGGAGAGACTTGTCCATAATTTTCCCACTACATCTGATATTATGTATATCAAACCAAAATTCCTACTATTGTGTATGCTATAAGATAGTCCTTGGGGGAGCAATGTCAGTTCTACACACTCCTTTCCCTGGAGATTCGTGTTCTTCAAAAATCACTGACAGCTCCTAAAATCAAGAAGACATGACAGAAGAAAGAAAAATCCACCAGAACTGTGATAGTTCTAAGACAAGACATCCTCATGATAGAGAAAAATGGATTTCCCTTTACAACTATACATTCCCTAAACCTTCGCAGTGTATAGCTGGGAAAATGTGCATTTGTAGTCATACTAATAAAGTTCTTAACTTGTGAGAGTGCTATGCCTTCATTTGTAAAAAGTGAGAATTAATATACCTCTCTTGGATGCTAAGAGGTTCAAATGAGATATAAGTGAAAGGTGCCTTTCAAAACACACCTAACTCACCTATAAATGTGCTCACTCCCATCAACTTGCTTCTCCAACCTTGAGTTTTCTCATTAATACATTAAAATGCTTCAATCTTTTCCACAATTGATACAATTGATAGCTAACAGGATATAATATACAGTTTGTGCGATTTTATGTAGAGCTCTTCATGTTTGGTTTAAGTATTCCAAACCTGTATCATGGAAAAAACCTTGGTTTCTTTTATTCCTTAAATAAATATGTATTGAGGATGCATGAAAAGCAATGATTTTGCTGAGCACTAGTACTGTAATAACAAATAAAGCATCTTCCTTCAGTAAAAGGGAATACAATGCAATGCAATGCAGTACATATTCTGCATAAGCCAGGAGACAGATATACTTGATCAAGTTTTGGAGGGTTGCAGAAGGTAACGTGCGAACTGAACTCTGTGGGATGTGTAGCAGTCAGTGAGCACAGGACTGGGGAGAAAAAGCAAAGGGAAAATTTTTCAGAGGCCACAAGGCAAGAAAAACAGCAGTGCCTGCATTTAAAAAATAGATGCTCTCAAGGATATGCATCTTCTATAAATGTCCATGCTCTTAAATTGTACATAGGTAATTTCTACTTCAGAACATAGTCTGACTGATTTATCGGCATCACAGAATGCCATCCATAAAAAATATGTCAACCTTTTAAAGAATAAGTGATAGTATGAAGTCTCATAACACCTTCTCTTAATCCCTTCCCCCTCAGATAGGATGTCTTTAGAGCATTGCACTGTACAGAGTGAGGATGTCTCTGCCTGGGTGCTTAAATTATTGATTAAACCTGTCACTAGCAAATTCTTTAAACTGGATACATGTTGATTGAGTAGGAAGGAATATTTAAATGGATGCCTGACTGTGAAGAGAATGGTTTTGTAAATTTCTTCACAGGGCTCCTAATTAAAGTTCTGATAATACAGTATTGTGAGATAACTTGTTCTCTTCTATTTTTAATGTGGCGATTTTTAAATGTGCATATAAATTAAAAACACAGGAGTCAAAAGCAGCAGAGATTGATAACAGTTATTCCCTTACCTCTTAGATGTTGTTTGGGGAAGAAAATATGAAATAGGTTTGATTGAGAGAGAAGGTTTTACCAGGCTTTCTATATTCAGGAGAAAGATTTATGATTCTAATCTGAATAGCCCTCTTAGGAAGTCTAGGTTCCCACCAAACACAGGAAATGATGTATTTTTCTACAGCACTAAAGGACACATTATGTATTAAAGAGGATATCTGAAAGTCAGTCTGTTTTGAAGCTACCCAGCTGCACTCTTAACTTAAATAGACCATAGCAACTTTTATACTTTTCAAAGTGATATTAAGGATCAATATAACAGTTTTCAACAAGTAGATCCCTTCTAAGATGTCATCTTATCAAAGCTCATGATTAATTGCATAGATACTCATATGAAACAGCATTGCCCATCCCAAAAAAACACACTAGATACATGCAAAGTAATGAAAAAAACACACTAGATACATGCAAAGTAATGAAAACATCGGAGGCCATGCTATCTCTCTGTAGCCTATTATACTATCGATTTTCATGTCTTGAGACTATTCTAATATCAAAGCATACTTTTTCTCTGAAAACTTCTATTTTTTTTCTCCAAAAAGATGGTTCTCTTATCTGAATGTAAGCAATGATGATGATGATGATGATAAAACACACTAATTCTGAATTCTATGTGGAATTATTACATGCACATATAATGAAGTAGTGATATCTAAAATCCAACTATAATGTAACTGTATAAAAAATCTTTTAAGCTTTTGAATATATTTCTAGTCAACAATACAGTAGATCTTCCATGCATTGAAAATTTTTCATTATATGAATATGTGAAAATTAAGAATCTGAATTGGCATGAACATCTAAAGAACAAAACAAAAATAAGTTTACACCACAAAACTTAAGCTGAGAACTAGATGGCAATGGTAGAGCTGTTCTAGGCCCCTGAAAACATGATGCTTTTACACAAAGTATTTTACTTATGCATTTCAAGAAATGTTACTATAAGAATAACACACCCTGGAGAGCTTTTATTTCATGGGTTTATAGTTCAAACTCTAAACCACACATTTTAATAGGAAAAATGATCCTAGTATATTCTATTTGTTGTCATAATATGATGCCCTGGTGTTCTGTTGCTCTCTCTCCAAAGATTTCCTGAAACTTTGTCAGTGACTATTCATGTTCCCATTTATGTAAATTCCCTGTGTATTAGCTAATACAATTTAAGCCATTGATTCTTTTTCCTCCTTTTAAAAAATCTTTTACACAATGATTCTCTATCAGACTCTCCTTGGATGGTGAAAATGGTTTCAGTGGGGTGTATAACTGTCCTCTCATGTCACAGTCAGGAGGTTGGCTGTAGCTGCCTCTCCAAGGAAGGTTCTTGAGGGTTCTCTAAAATATATTTTATTTTTTGACAAAGATCTTTGCTTTTACAAGCTTTACGATGGGTTTATACTTTTTACAAGATGCCTTTCTCAAACATGCACAATTCCCCAGCAGTCTTTTAAAATCAAGTCAAAACACTTTTCTTCTGGAGGAGTTTTACCCCAAAGGCTAGTATGTTATACATATTTCCTGCTTGACTTTTCATTTTAAAAGATTTATTCTTAATCCCAGGCATATTGGGACATTATTCAGACAGGGTATCAAGTTTGCTTGGCCTCAGTGGCATACTGGCAGCCTGCATATTGCCGCCAGAGAAGCTGGAAACAGGTCTCTTGCCCTGTAGGTGGTTAGAGTCAGAGAAGCTTGGCTTTGCCAGGTGGGAAATCAACCTGTCAGGAAGAGCCCTGGAAACATGATTCGTTTACTAACTTCATTTAAGGAAAACGTTTGCAACACCGTCTGCTCTTGGAGTCTGCCGTGGCTAAACAATCCAGTGTTTGATATGGGCTGAGTGCAATGCCATGTGCACACCCAGCAGGAGGACCTTCCAGGCTTGTGGGCTTCCTCTGCCTTGTGATCTTGTGGACTTCTTGTGCAAAGCCCTAGTTTTGTGACTCCTTCTCTGCCCTCTCTCTCAATAACCCACCACAATGAATACACAAATCAGGAATAAAGTGAAAGAGATGTTGCTCTACTATTTTCAGTATCTTAATAAATCTTATTAAAGATTGGCTTATATAAATTATCAGCTTCTCTGGTAGAGCATTTCTAATGACTGGGCTCTATGCCTCAGAGGTTTGACTTAATTTCCCAGAAGAAATGCTCTAAAATGAGTGCAAATTAACTTTTAGAAAGAAGATAGATTTCATTCCTCTTAAGTGCCTTGGGCTGGGGGAGGGGTGAGGCTGAGCTCACATTAAGTGTGTTTAGAACTGCATCCTTAACTTGAGGATTCTTAAATATGCATTTGACTTGCTTGGTGGTAGTTTAAACTGTGGAAAATTTGAACCAAATGTGTATACGGTGGGGTTGTTTTTCCCCAGATTTTTAAATAGCAGACTAAGTATCATTTAAATTCCAGGAGTAGCCTTTTATTTTAAATTTAAAATTGTTTTTTGCAAGTAAATAGCTATGGCAAAGGAACTAAACTGGTTTCTTAAAGATTATTTCTTATTAGTGTGTGCACATACTCACAAAAGCCCATTCAGGTAGGAAGAAATATGATCTCTTGTCCTAAGTAATGAGTTTTAAAAATGAGTTCTTTTTTATTAATGAAACTTACTCTGTTTACCAAAAGAGTTAGGGAAAAGGTCAATAACAAGAAGTTGTACTACACTTTAATATTTATACTTATTGGTTGTATTCATATACCTCACGCTGTCTATGGCTGATTTATTTTTATACTTTCTTTTATGTATAGCTGTCTTTTGATTACTGGCTTAGACATGCATTTAATAAATGTTCAAAATAAATGGTACCAAAATTTCAAAGATATTATTCAGTTTGTTTAAAATTCAGTGAAGTGTGCTAGTGTTTAAGCTGATTTTTAATGTAAGACTTTGACTAATTGACTTTTTTTTTCAACAACTAAGTGTTCCTTAATAAGGCCATCTGTCACAATAATGGATCCTACAGTACTTATCTGGTATGATCCTAAAGTAAGGGTAGGACAACTATGTTATATATTTGATTACTAATTTGTCTTCTTGTTGATTGTTGATTACAGTCCTCTTTGTTAAGTAGTCTATGGTCATAAAAAATAGTATCTGAGCCCTCAGTATTATTATATACTTCATTGGAAAAAATCACTTTAGACTAAACATGGTATGAAAAGAGACATTTACTTCAGTAACAAGAAATGATCTCTATTAAACTTGTTAAACCATAGTACCTGACAGTGTTCTAATATCACCCTAAAATCTGAACTGTCTTTTCATTCATCCCACTTATAAACTCAGAAAAAAATATATAAAGTTATTAACTACAGCATTTAAACATTCCTTGTTGTGTGTGCACCTGTGTGGGTATGTGTGTGTTTGTGGGCATGTGATGGGAAGCACAGAATTAAATACTACATCAGTACAGCCATATATAAATTTGAGGTAATGGCATTTACTTCCTGAACATATCAATGGGTTTACAGAGTAATGCTCATGTTTCATAATGACTTTTAACCACTATTTCATAGAAAATACTGATATTCCAGGTAGGAAGCTAGATAGACTTTTAAACAAGACTTAAGGCATAAGTGGTTATAGGCAGTCCGCCTACAATTCTGTGGTTCTGCTATAGAGACAGCATCTCAGAGTTAACAGTAATCAATACAAAGGCTCCAGAGGACTGAAAAGAAGAATGGGGCTGGAGTTGGGGAAGGGGTGGTGTTGTTACCATATCTCTCTCTTGTAC
Organism: Kogia breviceps; assembly: GCF_026419965.1. Classification (NCBI taxonomy): domain Eukaryota; kingdom Metazoa; phylum Chordata; class Mammalia; order Artiodactyla; family Physeteridae; genus Kogia; species Kogia breviceps. Next base: position 108,617,650 of record NC_081314.1, on the reverse strand, counting down.
AGCCTATACAAATCAAAGCACTTGAGTAGTGACAAGTGATGTTTCTATTCTCATCAATCAGTACTGAGTGAACTATTCTGGAGGGGTGATTGCTTTTCAGAGAGTCAAGCATGGTATAATCGGGTTTCAAGTGAACTAAGCAATGCATCAATATAGTTATAAGATACAGTTTTGTTACACGAAGGCATCTGCATTGTATTTATGTGTGTCTTACCTCTGTACACAGCCATAAAATATATAGGGGTTATACCACATAGTAATAAGTATAACACAATCATATGTATTATATAAAACATACTAACAATACTGTCTTCACTATTGTTCTCTAACTATGAATAGGGTGGATTTTGAGTTTTTTTCCCCAAAAGTGGGAATACCTGTATCCTGCACATAATTATGATTCTTGTGATTGGACTTATATATATACATATATTATATATATTATTATACATATTTATATATATTTAAATTGAATTATAGTTGATTTACAATGTTGTCTTATTTCTGCTGTACGGTGAAGTGATTCAGTTATACATACATATAAATTCTTTTTTATATTCTTTTCCATTATGGTTTATCACAGGATATTGAATATAGTTCCCTGTGCTATACAGTAGGACCTTGCTGGTTATACATTCTCTATGTAATAGTTTACATCTGCTAACCCCAACCTCCCACTCCATCCCTTCTCCACCTTCCTTCCCCCTTGGTAACCACAAGTCTGTTCTCTATGTCTGTGAGTCTGTTTCTGTTTCATAAATAAGTTCATTTGTGCCATATTTTACATTCCACATATAAGTGATATCTTATGGTATTTGTCTTTCTCTTTCTGACTTACTTCACTTAGTTTGATAATCCCTAGGTCCATCCATGTTGCTGCAAATGGCATTATTTCATTCTTTTTTATGGCTGAATAATATCCCATTTCTATATGTACCACATCTCCTTTATCTATTCCTCTGTTGATGGACATTTATGTTGCTTCCATGTCCTGGCTATTGTAAATGATGCTGCTACGAACATAGGGGTGCATGTATCTTTTTGAATATAGTTTAGTCTGGATATATAGCCAGGAGTGGGATTGCTGGATCATACTGTAATTCTATTTTTTGGTTTTTGAGGAACCTCCATACTGTTTTCCACAGTGGCTGCACCAACTTACATTCCCACAAAAGTGCAGGAGGGTTCTCTTTTCTCCACACCCTCTTCAGCATTTGACATTTGTAGACTTTTTAATGGTGGCCATTCTGATCAGTGCAAGGTGGTACCTCATAGTAGTTTTGATTTGCATTTCTCTAATAATTAGTGATGTTGAGCATATTTTCATGTGCCTATTGACCATCTGTATGTCTTCTTTGAAGAAATATCTAGTTAGGTCTTCTGCCCATTTTTCGATTGGGTTGTTTGTTTTTTTGTTGTTGAGTTTTATAAGCTGTTTGTATATTTTGGAAATTAAGCCCTTTTCAGTCGCATCATTTGCAAATATTTTCTCCCATTCTGTAGGTTGTCTTTTCATTTTGTTTATGGTTTCCTTTGCTGTGTAAAAGCTTGTAAGTTTGATTAGGTCCTTTTTGTTTATTTTTGTTTTTATTTCTATTGCTTTGGGAAACCTATAAAAATATTGGTACAATTTATGTCAGAGTATGTTTTGCCTATGATCTCTTACAGGAGTTTTATGGTGTCATGTCTTAAGTTTAAGTCTTTGATCCACTTTGAGTTTATTTTTGTGTACGGTGTGAGGGTGTTTTCTAACTTCATTGATTTACATGTCACTGCCGAACTTTCCCAACACCACTTGCTGAAGAGACTGTCTTTTTCCCACTGTATATTCTTGCCTCCTTTGTTGAAGATTAATTGACCATAGGTGTATGGGTTTTATTCTGTTCCATTGATCCATATGTCTATTTTTGTGTCAATACCATGTCATTTGGTTACTGTAGTTTTGTAGTATTGTCTGAAGTCTGGGAGGGTTAGGTTTTCTGCTTTGCTATTTTCCTGAGGATTGCTTTGGCAATTCTGGGTTTTTATGGCTCCAAATAAATCTTAGGATTATTTGTTCTAGTTCTGTGAAAAATGTCATGGGTAATTTGATAGGGATAGCATTATATCTGTAGATTGCTTTGGGTAGTATGGCCATTTTAACAATATTAATTCTTCCAATCCAAAAGCATGGGATATCTTTCTATTTCTTTAATCATCTTCCATTTCCTTTATTAATGTTTTATAGTTCTCAACACATAAGTCTTTCATCTCCTTGCTCAGGCTTATTCCTAAGTATTTTTTTTTTGGTACTATTTTAAAAGATATTGTTTTTTACATTCTCTTTCTGATATTTCATTGTTAGTGTAAAGAAATGCAACTGATTTCAGTATGTTAATCTTGTATCCTACTACCTTGATGAATTCATTTATCAGTTCTAGTAGTTTTTGTGTGGAGTCTCTAGGATTTTCTATATATAGTATCATGTCATCTGCATATAATGACAAATTTGCCTCTTCCCTTCCAATTTGGATACCTTTATTTCTTTTTCTTGTCTGGTTCCTGTGGCTAGGACTTCCAATACTTTGTTGAATAGAGGTGATGAGAGTGGGCATCCTTGCCTTATTCCAGATTTTAGCAAGAAGACTTTCAGCTTTTCACCATTGAGTATTATATTGGCTGTGGGTTTGTCATAAATAGCTTTTATTATGTTGAGATATGTTCCCTCTATATCCACTTTGGTAAGAATTTTTATCATGAATGGATGTCAAATTTTGTCAAATGCTTTTTCTGCCTCTGTTAAGATAATAATGTGTTTTTTGTCTTTTCTTTTGTTGATGTGGTATATCACATTGACTGATTTACATATGTTGAACCATACTTGTGAACTTGGGATGAATCCCACTTGGTCATGATGTATGATCTTTTTTATGTGTTGTTGGATTTGGTTTGATAATATTTTGTTGAGAATTTTTGCATCTATATTCATCAAAGATATTGGCCTGTAAATTTCTTTTTTGGTGGTCTCTTTGTCTGGTTTTGGTTTCAGAGTGATGGTGGCTTCATAGAAAGTCTTCAGGAGTGTTCCTTCCTCTTCAATCTTTTGGAAGAGTTTGAGAAGGATTGACAAAAGTTCTCCTTTGTATGTTTGGTAGAATTTGCCTGTAAAGCCATCTAGTCCTGAACTTTTGTTTGTAGGGAGTTTTTAAATTGCAAATTCTATTTCACTTCTAGTGATCGGTCTCTTCAAATTATCAGTTTCTTCTTGATTCAGTTTTGGTGGGCTGTAAGTTTCTAGACACTTGTCCATTTCTTCTAGGTTGTTGAATTTGTTGGCATATAATTGTTCATAGTATTCTTTTATGGTTTCTTGTATTTCTGTGTTATCAGTTGTTTCTCCTTTTTCATTTCTTATTTTGTTTATTTGGGTTCTGTCTCTTTTATTCTTGGTGAGCCTGGTCATAGGTGTGTCAATTTTGTTTACCCTTTCAAAGAACCAGCTCTTGGTTTTATTGATTTTTTTCTATTGCTTTTTAAATCTCTATTTTATTTATTTACTGGACCTGTATATTTTACTTAGAAGATTAACTCATGATAATACTAGATATTATTTACTAAATGTTCTCCATGGTGTTCACATATCTGTGAAGGTCCATTCATGCAGTCTTTTACTCAGCACAGTTTATTGAACATCGACTCTGGACTAGACATACCTCTAGAGTCACATAGCATGGTGAGTAAATATAGATCCTGTCTTGGCTCCTCTGGCATTTTCAGTCTTTGAGCCAAAAACAAAATTGGAATAATGATTTAGTCAAAATTGTGATGATGGTTATAATAACCTATTCTCAAATGTCACTGAGAAGTAACTTTTAAGCTGATATCCTTCAAAAATTTACTGAACACTTACTACAAGCAGACACTTTAAAGGATGTTGGGGAAACAGCAGGAACAGAGATATCTATCCTTTAATATAGAAGTTATCTATTATTCTTCTTGTTGATTAATCATAAGCCATAAGCACCTTTTCTTGGGTTAGATCTGTAAAAGCATAGGTTATCTACCATGTATCTTTCATTCAAAGCTTCTTTTCCTGCCTTTTATCTTTCTCAGCTCCATCCCCTTCCTACACAATGGGGAAGCAATTTATTCATATTCAAGGGAATTGATAGATCATTACTTTTAATGGCATATCACAACTTAATTTGTTGCATACGATGCTTTCTCATGTTTTTATTTACTATACTGGTATTTTTGAAAGATCCGTTATCAATTATAAGTGCCAATACTGGGATACAATTAAATAAATATGGAAAATGTAGTGAGTTATTGCAACACCCACCATGGGCAGCCAAATAGATTTGTCTTTTCTCTATAGGAATAAAACAATCCTCTACACCAAAGCTGAAATGTGTCATGGCTTTTTAAGTATAACAATATAAATTACTGTGCGCCATGCTGATCTTTTGGGTCAGGTTAACTGATAGATGAATAACAGGAGCCATTGAAAGTTTTTGCCTTTATATTTTGGAATTTAAGTTGTATTAACCTTTGTATAAATACCGATTTAACAGCCGGCTATTTCCGTACTTTACTTGATATGGGAGTAGCCAGGGCAAAAGAATGATTGTAGATCCAACCAATACAAATAACTATGTTTGGAATACAGGTATAAGGAATTTGCTCTCAGATGAAGTAAAAGGTCATGAGCAAGTTTTAACTAGTTATTATGGGTAATAGAAAGAATTTATTGTAGCAAAGTAGAATAAACAGCGAAGCAAAAAGAGAATGTTTAAACTGATGAGTAGTGTCAGGTTTTCGGAAGGTTCAGCCTTGTTTATCTGAATCTTCATGAAATTCTATGAGGTAGCTTCCTAAAGTAGAGGAAAAACATGTAATATTGCAGTGTTACTGTCATTTACTCAGTGGAGGCTGGTAAGGTGGATAAAGCACCTGAATATGAGAAAGTAACAAAATGGTCCATATATGCTTCCACTGATCTTCCCCAGGTAAACTACCAGTAATAATACTGGGGGAAGAAAAACCCAGTTTTATTTTTACCTTGCAGGAGACATCTCTGCTGATTTTCAGATGGACGAATAAACCACCAATCACAAAATGTCAGGGCCCTTTTTATCTAAATATGCATTTCACAACACTCTGAAGATAAGGAAAGCTTTTTCTGCCATATAATGTCGAATAATCTTAAATTAATTCTGAAAGATAAGTAGAAATCAGGGTCTGACATAAAATGTGCTGGGGTTGTTAGAATATATATAATTTCTATTCTTAACTCCACCAATAACTTTTAAGACTGTTGACAATGTCACTGAGCCTCAATGCAGCACTTCTTTATGCTGAGAAGCTCAATAACTGGATGACAAAATAGCTCAAAAATGTTACTCATTTCTATCCCTTTTTCTCCCATATTCTGATTCTTTAAATATGAATCTCATTGTACATCACAGTGAAACACAAAATGAAAGAGAATTTATATTCTATACAAGTAGGTTTGACACTTAACTGCTACAAATTTGAAAATTATGTTTCTTCTCCTTATATAAATATGTACCAGAATTGAAGATAGAAAGCAATCATAATGAAACAAATGGAATATGTTTAATTTCCTCTTCTTAACTTTTTTAAAAGGTAAAATTGCAGCTCCTCAATTATAGGGTTTGCATTTAAAAAAATCCTAGGAACTTCCATGGACTTTTCTATCCATATTTCCTTGTCAGATTTAGCTTTTACACATGTATCTCAGTGGTGTGCTAACATAAATAAAGGACATTTGTTGTAGACACAAATGTCTACATTTATACCAGTGTACTATAAAATGTTATCATTTTATTAATATTAGAATTTTATTTAAAATGTTATTAACATTAATCATATTAATTTGATCAATTTAATATTCATATTAAATTTATTACAAATTGTATTACTAGTAGTTATTCATTATATTTATTGATTATATATATTATCATAAATTTAATAAATATAGGTATAGAATTTCATACACATATGTGCAACAATGAACAGAATCTATAAAAGTAATTCTAAAAAATTAATTAAGTCAAACTTGTATCCAAAGCACATATTTGTTATTGTCACAGAGATATATTCTGGATAATATAATACTATTTTCATTTGGAAATCCATACACATTATCTTTAATAAACTGCATATTTCAGGAAGTTCTATAAAAGCAACTTGCTTCATCTTTTTTTTTTTTAACATCTTTATTGGAGTATAATTGCTTTACAATAATAGTGTGTTAGTTTCTGCTGTATAACAAAGTGAATCAGCTATACATATACATATATCTGCATATCTCCTCGGTCTTGCATTTCCCTCCCACCCTCCCTATTCCACCCCTCTGGGTGCTCACAAAGCACCCAGTTGATCTCCCTGTGCTATGTGACTGCTTTCCACTAGTTACCTATTTTACATTTGGCATTATATGTAAGTCCATGCCACTCTCTCACTTCATCCCAGCTTACCCTTCCCACTCCCTGTGTCCTCAAGTCCATTCTCTACATCTGCGTCTTTATTCCTGTCCTGCCCCTAGGTTCTTCAGAACTTTTTTTTTTTTTTTTAGATTCCATATATATTGGAGAGCATATGGTATTTATTTTTCGCTTTCTGACTTACTGCACTCTGTATGACAGACTCTAGGTCCATCCACCTCACTAAAAATAACTCAATTTCATTTCTTTTTATGGCTGAGTAATATTCCATTGTATATATGTGCCACATCTTCTTTATCCATTCATCTGTCGATGGACACTTCGGTTGCTTCCATGTCCTGGCTATTGTAAACAGAGCTGCAATGAACATTTTGGTACATGACTCTTTTTGAATTATGGTTTTCTCAAGGTATATGCCCAGTAGTGAGATTCCTGGGTCATATGATAGTTCTATTTTTATTTTTTTAAGGAACCTCCATACTGTTCTCCATAGTGGCTGTATCAATTTACATTCCCACCAACAGTGCAAGAGAGTTCCCTACTCTCCACACCCTCTCCATCATTTATTGTTTGTAGATTTTTTGATGAGGGCCATTCTGACTGGTGTGAGATGATATCTCATTGTAGTTTTGATTTGCATTTCTCTAATGATTAGTGATGTTGAGCATTCTTTCATGTGTTTGTTGGCAAACTGTATATCTTCTTTGGAGAAATGTCTGTTTACATCCTCTGCCCATTTTTGGATTGGGTGTTTGTTTTTTTTTTTTTTTTTTTTTTTTGATGTTGAGCTGCATGAGCTGCTTGTAAATTTTGGAGATTAATCCTTTGTCAGTTGCTTCATTTGCAAATATTTTCTCCCATTCTGAGGGTTGTCTTTTTGTCTTGTTTATGGTTTCCTTTTCTGTGCAAAAGTTTTGAAGTTTTATTAGGTCCCATTTGTTTATTTTTGTTTTTATTTCCATTTCTCTAGGAGGTGGGTCAAAAAGGATCTTGCTGTGATTTATGTAATAGAGTATTCTTCCTATGTTTTCCTCTAAGAATTTGATAGTGTCTGGCCTTACATTTAGGTCTTTAATCCATTTGGAGTCTATTTTAGTGTATGGTGTTAGGGAGTGTTCTAATTTCATTGTTTTACATGTAGCTGTCCTGTTTTCACAGCACCTTTTATTGAAGAGGCTGTCCTTTCTCCACTGTATATTTTTGCCTCCTTTATCAAAGATAAGGTGACCACGTGTGTGGGTTTATCTCTGGGCTTTCTATCCTGTTCCATTTATCTGTATTTCTGTTTTTGTGCCAGTACCATACTGTCTTCATTACTCTACCTTTGTAGTATAGTCTAAAGTCAGGGAGCCTGATTCCTCCAGCTCTGTTTTTCTTTCTCAAGATTGCATTGGCTATTTGAAGTCTTTTGTGTTTCCATACAAATTGTGAAATTTTTTGTTCTGTTTCTGTGCAAAATGCCAGCAATAGTTTGATAGGGATTGCATTGACTGTATAATTGCTTTGGGTAGTATAGTCATTTTCACAATGTTGATTCTTCCAATCCAAGAACATGGTATATCTCTCCATCTATTTGTATCATCTTTAATTTCTTTCAGCAGTGTCATAATTTTCTGCATACAGGTCTTTTGTCTCCTTTGGTAGGTTTATTCCTAGATATTTTATTCTTTTTGTTGTAATGGTAAATGGGAGTGTTTTCTTAATTTCACTTTCAGATTTTTCATCATTCGTGTATAGGAATAAAAGAGATTTATGGGCATTAATTTTGTATCCCACTACTTTACCAAATTCATTGATTAGCTCTAATAGTTTCCTGGTAGCATCTTTAGGATTCTCTGTGTATACTATCATGTCATCTCCAAACAGTGAAGCTTTACTTCTTCCTTTCCGATTTGGATTCCTTTTATTTCTTTTTCTTCTCTAATTGCTGGGGCTAAAACTTCCAAAACTATGTTGAATAATAGTGGTGAGAGTGGGCAACCTTGTCTTGTTCCTGATCTTAGTGGAAATGGTTTCAGTTTTTCACCATTGAGGATGATGTTGGCTGTGGGTTTGTCATATGGCCTTTATTATGTTGAGGTAAGTTCCCTCTATGCCTACTTTCTGGAGGATTTTTATCATAAATGGCTGTTGAATTTTATCGAAAGCTTTCTCTGCATCTATTGAGATGATCATATGTTTTTTCTCCTTCAATTTGTTAATATGGTGTATCACATTGATTGATGTGCGTATATTGAAGAATCCTTTCATTCCTGGGATAAACCCCACTTGATCATGGTGTATGATCCTTTTAATGTGCTGTTGGATTCTGTTTGCTAGTATTTTGTTGAGGATTTTTGCATCTATGTTCATCAGTGATATTGGCCTGTAGTTTTCTTTCTTTGTGACATCTTTGTCTGGTTTTGGTAACAGGGTGATGGTGGCCTCATTGAATGAGTTTGGGAGCGTTCTTCCCTCTGCTATATTTTGGAAGAGTTTGAGAAGGATAGGTGTTAGCTCTTCTCTAAATGTTTGATAGAATTCTCCTGTGAAGCCATCTGGTCCTGGGCTTTTGTTTGTTGGTAAATTTTTAATCACAGTTTCAACAGTGCTTGTGATTGGTCTGTTCATATTTTCTATTTCTTCCTGCTTCAGTCTTGGAAGTTGTGCATTTCTAAGAATTTGTCCATTTCTTCCATGTTGTCCATTTTATTGGTATATAGTTGCTTGTTTTAATCTCTCATGATCCTTTGTATTTCTGCAGTGTCAGTTGTTACTTTCCCTATTTCATTTCTAATTCTATTTATTTGAGTCTTCTCCCTATTTTTCTTCATGAATCTGTCTAATGGTTTATCAATTTTGTTTATCTTCTCAAACAACCAGCTTTTAGTTTTATTGATCTTTGCTATTGTTTCCTTCATTTCTTTTTCATTAATTTCTGATCTGATCGTTATGATTTCCTTCCTTCTGCTAACTTTGCTGTTTTTTTGTTCTTCTTTAGGTGTAAAGAATTGCTTTAGGTGTAAAGTTAGGTTGTTTATCTGAGATGTTTCTTGTTTCTTAAGGTAGGATTGTATTGCTATAAGCTTCCCTCTTAGAACTGCCTTTGGTGCATCCCATAGGTTTTGGGTCAGTGTGTTTTCATTGTCATTTGTTTCTAGGTATTTTTTCATTTCCTCTTTGATTTCTTCAGTGATCTCTTGGTTATTAAGTAGTGTATTGTTTAGCCTCCATGTGTTTGTATTTTTCCTGTAATTGATATCTAGTCTCATAGTGTTGTGGTCGAAAATATACTTGATACAACTTCAATTTTCTTAAATTTACCAAGGCTTGATTTGTGACCCAAGATATGATCTATCCTAGAGAATGTTCCATGAGCACTTGAGAAGAATGTGTATTGTTGTTTTGGGATGGAATGTCCTATAAATGTCAATTAAGTCCATCTTGTTTAATGTATCATTTAAAGCTTGTGTTTCCTTATTTATTTTCATTTTGGATGATCTATCCATTGGTGAAAGTCAGGTGTTAAAGTACCCTACTATGATTATGTTACTGTTGATTTCCCCTTTCATGGCTGTTAGTAATTGCCTTATGTATTGAGTTGCTCCTATGCTGGGTGCATAAATATTTACAATTGTTATGTCTTCTTCTTGGATTGATCCCTTGATCATTATGTAATGTCCTTCTTTGTCTCTTGTAATAGTCTTTGTTCTTAAGTCTATTTCGTCTGATATGAGAATTGCTACTCCAGCTTTCTTTTGATTTCCATTTGCATGGAATATCTTATTCCATCCCCTCACTTTCAGTCTGTATGTGTCCCTACGTCTGAAGTGGGTTTCTCTGAGATAGCATATGTACGGGTCTTGTTTTTGTATCCATTCAGCCAGTCTATGTCTTTTGGTTGCAGCATTTAATCTGTTTACATTTAAGGTAGTTATCCATATGTATGTTCCTATTACCATTTTCTTAATTGTTTTGGGTTTGTTATTGTAGGTCTTTTCCTTCTCTTGTGTTTCCTGCCTAGAGAATTTCCTTTAGCATTTGTTGGAAAGGTGCTTTGGTGGTGCTGAATTCCCGTATCTTTTGCTTGTCTGTGAAGGTTTTAATTTCTCCATCAAATCTGAACGAGATCCTTGCTGGGTAGAGTGATCTTGGTTGCAGGTTTTTCTCCTTCATCACTTTAAGTATGTCCTGCCACTCCCTTCTGGCTTGCAGAGTTTCTGCTGAAAGATCGGCTGTTAACCTTATGGGGATTCCCTGTGTGTTATTTGTTGTTTTTCCCTTGCTGCTTTTAATATATCTTCTTTGAATTTAATTTTTGATAGTTTGATTAATATGTGTCTTGGCCTGTTTCACCTTGGATTTATCCTATATGGGACTCTCTGTGTTTCCTGGACTTGATTAACTATTTCCTTTCCCTTATTAGGGAAGTTTTCAACTATTATCTCTTCAAATATTTTCTCAGTCCCTTTCTTTTTCTCTTCTTCTTCTGGGACCCCTATAATTCGAATGTTGTTGCATTTAATGTTGTCCCAGAGATCTCTGTGACTGTCCTTAATTCTTTTCATTCTTTTTTGTTTATTCTGCTCTGCAGTAGTTACTTCCACTATTTTGTCTTCCAGGTCACTTATCCATTCTTCTGCCTCAGTTATTCTTCTATTGATCCCTCCTAGAGAATTCTTAATTTCACTTATTGTGTTTTTTATCACTGTTTGCTCTTTAGTTCTTCTACGTCCTTGTTAAACGTTTCTTGTATTTTCTCCATTCTATTTCCAAGATTTTGGATCATCTTTACTATCATTATTCTGAATTCTATTTCAGGTAAACTGCCTATTTCCTCTTCATTTGTTAGGTCTGGTGGGTTTTTACCTTGCTCCTTCATCTGCTGTATGTTTCTCTCTCTTCTCATTTTGCTTAACTTACTGTGTTTGGGGTCTCCTTTTTGCAGGCTGCAGGTTTGTATTTCCCATTGTTTTTGGTGTCTGTCCACAGTGGGTAAGGTTGGTTCAGTGGGTTATGTAGGCTTCCTGGTGGAGGGTACTAGTGCCTGTGTTCTGGTGGATGAGACTGGATCTTCTCTTTCTATTGGGCAGGTCCACATCTGGTGGTGTGTTTGGGGTGTCTGTGGCCTTATTATGATTTTAGGCAGTCTCTCTCCTAATGGATGGTGTTGTGTTCTTGTGTTGCTAGTTGTTTGGCATAGGGTGTCCAGCGCTGTAGCTTGCTTGTCATTGAGTGGAACTGGGTCTTGGTGTTGAGATGGAGATCTCTGGGAGATTTTTGCCATTTGATATTATGTGGAGCTGGGAGGTCTCTTGTGGACCATTGTCCTGAACTTGGCTCTCCCACCTCAGAGGCACAGCCCTGATGTCTGGCTGGAGCACCAAGAGCCTGTCATCCACACGGCTCAGAATAAAAGGGAGAAAGAAAAGAAAGAAAGAAAGAAGAAGATAAAATAAAATAAACCAAAGTAAAATAAAATAAAATGTTATTAAAATAAAAAATAGTTATTAAAAAAATTTTAATGTAATTTAAAAAAATAAGAAGAGAGCAACTAAACCAAAAAACAAATCAATCAAAATTAACAAGTGCTAAAAACTATACTAAAAAACAAAAAAAAACAGGGCTTCCCTGGTGGCTCAGTGGTTGAGAATCTGCCTGCCAATGCAGGGGACACGGGTTCAAGCCCTGGTCTGGGAAGATCCTACCTGCCCTGGAGCAACTGGGCCCATGAGCCACAACTACTGAGCCTGTGCGTCTGGAGCCTCTGCTCTGCAACAAGAGGCCGCGACAGTGAGAGGCCCACGCACCATGATGAAGAGTGGCCCCCACTTGCCACAACTAGAGAAAGCCCTCACACAGAAAGGAAGACCCAACACAGCTAAAAATAAATTAATTTATTTATTTAAAAATAATAATAATAACGGACAGAGAGAACCCTAGGACAAATGGTAAAAGCAAAGCTATACAGACAAAATCACACACAAAAGCATACACATACACACTCACAAAAAGAGAAAATGGGGAAATATATATATATATATCCTTTCTCCCAAAGTCCACCTCCTCAATTTGGGATGATTCGTTGCCTATTCAGGTATTCCACAGATGCAGGGTATATCAGGTTGATTGTGGAGATTTAATCCACTGCTCCTGAGGCTGCTGGGAGGGATTTCCCTTTCTCTTCTTTGTTCGTACAGCTCCTGGCATTCAGCTTTGGATTTGGACCCGCCTCTGTGTGTAGGTCGCCTGAGGGCGTCTGTTCTTTGCTCAAACAGGACAAGGTTAAAGGAGCAGCTGATTCGATTTGGGGACTCTGGCTCACTCAGGCCAGGGGGAGGGAGGGGTACGGAGTTCGGGGTGAGCCTATGGTGGCAGAGGCCAACGTGACATTACAACAGCCTGAGGCGCGTCCTGTGTTCTCCCAGAGAAATTGTCCCTGGATCCCAGGACCCTGGCAGTGGCGGGCTGCACAGGATCCCGGGAGGGGCGGTGTGGATAGTGACCTGTGCTCGCACACAGGCTTCTTGGTGGTGGCAGCAGCAGCTTAGCGTCTCATGCCCGTCTCTGGGGTCCGCGCTGATAGCTGTGGCTCGCGCCTGTCTCTGGAGCTCGTTTCAGCAGCGCTCTTAATCCCCTCTCCTCGTGCACAAGGAAATAAAGGCAAGGAAAAGTCTCTTACCTCTTCGGCAGCTCCAGACTTTTTCCCGGACTCCCTCCCGGCCAGCTGTGGTGCACTAGCCCACTTCAGGCTGTGTTCACGCGGCCAACCCCAGTCCTCTCCCTGCGATCCAATCGAAGCCTGAGCCTCAGCTCCCAGTCCCTGCCCTTCCCTGCGGGTGAGCAGACAAGCCTCTCGGGCTGTTGAATGCTGGTCAGCACCGATCCTCTGCAGGAATCTCTCCGCTTTGCCCTTCGATCCTCTGCAGGAATCTCTCCGCTTTGCCCTTCGCACCCTGTTGCTGCGCTCTCCTCCACGGCTCCGAAGCCTCCCCCGTCCGCCACCCGCAGTCTCTGCCTGCGAAGGGGCTTCCTAGTGTGTCGAAACCATTCCTCCTTCACGGCTCCCTCCCACTGGTGCAGGACCCGTCCCTATTCTTTTATTTCTGTTTGTTCTTTTTTCTTTTGCCCTACCCAGGTACGTGGGGAGTTTCTTGTCTTTTGGGAGGTCTGAGGTCTTCTGTCAGAGTTCAGTAGGTGTTCTGTAGGAGTTGTTCCACATGTAGATGTATTTCTGATGTATTTGTGGGGAGGAAGGTGATCTCCACGTCTTACTCTTCCACCATCTTGAAGCTCCTCCTAATATATTCTTCACCAATTCTCCCTGATAGATCAGCAGATGAAGATAATATTGAAAGTATGGTCTCATCAGAGTTGTGTGTAGATGGAAATATATTTTGACATATGCAGTGTGCATGGTTTAGAAAGAATGGATACCACCCCTCAAAAATACTCTTGAAAATAATATATTGGTAAGTTATGAAAAAGGAACTGTGACAGTGTTAATTAAAATTCCTTAATTTTTCTTTTTCTTTTTTTTTTTTGGTATACTTAAAAACAAAGTGTAACCATGTATTTTATTAACAGTAAAACTGTCCATTATTGCAAAGGAGGTTGAAGGCATACCTGTAGATAAAAATCACATCCACTTGTCAATTTTAAGTTTTAGCCCTGCATGATAAATTGGTGTTCACTATTACTATTACTGCATGATAGGTTAAATAAAAACTAAATAGTAGTCACTCTTCCATAAAAGAATTTGCAGGCAACTTCTTTCTTATGAGTTATGGGTATATTTTGTAATTGAAATAAATTAAGCCCACAACAGACAGACAGAGAGAGAGAGAGAGAGAGAGAGAGAGAGAGAAAAGAGAAAAAGCATTTCTTGTATAAATTAACACTTAATTTAGTCTTCCATAATAATAAGATGGGAAAAGGTGAAGGTTATTTACAGGATTCTTAAGTAATAAAATCAATAGGTTAGGGCAGATATAAGATAACATATGGTCAATTGTAGGTACTTAAGACTAAAGAATTATTACTAAATCACTAACTGAGGACCTTGAAGTGTGATGTTGCATGAGATTACGTGTAAGGATCATTTGCTCCATTTTATGACTCTGTCACTTAAAAGATCAGAACTTTCCACCCTGTGGGGCTAAAAGTTTGCCCTGGTTCATGGGACATGTGACAGCTGGCCAAGATAAATGAAAATTTCTGCTTCCTCAATGAATTTGTGATAATGTATGATCCTTAGTCTACTTTTTAAAGCAAGATTAATTAATGATGATATGGTACCGCCAATGTCTAGGGAACAGAGATGAATGTAAACTATCTGGCAATCTAATACAGAGTTGACAAACACTCATATTCTGGTGCCCAGTCAGATTTTGGGCTCTCTAGACTACTAAGTCTAATTATTTTTATAGTTCTAAGAAAGTTGGTAGAAAGATAGTATAATTCTTTCCAGAAATCACTTTAATAATGAGTAAAGGATTATATATTGGTAAGGTAGGGGAGAATAAGGAATATATGTATAAAAATTAATTGACTTAAACTTTTATATGAAACTTAGAGAATACATCTTAAGGGCTGATTATTCCTCAATATTGAGGCAAGCCACTCCTATGTACTCTACCTAACACCCCATGAATTTTGAGGTTTTCCAATTTGGTTGGTGGCAGCATGCATTTTTCCCAGCCCTGTGGGAGCACCAAACACAATGTCTCCATTACTTTTGGTTAGTTCTTTCCCTGGCCTCGGGAAGTTTCCTCACACATAGGCTGATCTGCTGAAAACTGACAGCACATCTCTCACAGCTGTCCTTTAGCTCCCTCTGTGCAGCTCACGCCTCTCTGGTGTTCTCTCTAAAAACTTCAGTCAACCTGGGCTCCCTGGAACTTCAGCTCCACCACCTCAACTCTGGGAGTTTTTTGAGCTCTGGTTTGGGTCTCCCTCCTTGTCCTGAAGCCTGGAGAATCTTGGCAATAAGATGTTGCAGTGTAGTGCTCATCTCATCCATTTCCCTTTTCTTCAGGATCCCTGTTTTTGTTACTTGGAGACTTGAAAACTGTTGTTTCATATAATTTTGGTTATTTTTCTTGTTTTTTGTTTTTATTGTTTCTTATGGGATGGTACATCCAGTCCCTGTTACTCCATCTTGGCTAGGAGCCAAGGTTTGAGTTTCGTTACATATTAATTCTCTTAAACATATTGTTGTGTTTTTAAATTACATATTAGAGGTTCTGAGAAAGACATAGAAGCCTATAAAATAATATGTGCTACAGATTATCTTAAAATTAATAAAAGATTTGGGATATATGTCAATTAAATATTATATAACAGATTTAAACAATATATGATCAACCACTAAGTAGACTGTAAAGAGAACAGTTCAACATAATAAGGATTTACTGAGGATTATACATTTAGAGGCACCTTCATAGGGAACTGTAGTAGAGGTAAATTTTCTGAGGCTGGCATGAATAATTTGGAGAAAGCCTTTCCATGAAGGTAATGCTATTAAAAGTGTGTTGTATAGAATGATCAAAAGAGAGATAATTTTAAAGCAGAGGGTGATAAAAGATGATAATATGTTTGAAGAAGCATGTAAATGCCAGATTTTAAAAAACTTTAGGTTTATCTTTTTACATAAAGGCAGCAGTAAACCGTTAATATTTTTGAAATAAGTTTGTAATAAGATGATGAAAGCCATTTTGAACAAGAATAATCGGAATGAAATGAAAAGGAAACAAATATTGGGGAGAATAGTAAAAAAAACTATTACACATGTCCAAGTTAAATTAATACATTGGTAATTAGGATAAAAAGAAAAGATTGCAGAAGAAACATTCCATGGCATACATTGGTGATAGTTGATTGTATTTGGGAAAGAGAAAAGGGAACATTTCTAAGATGACTGAAATTTAGATAAAAGAGCATAATGAAACCATCAAAAGAAACTGGAACATCAGGACAGCTTAGTCTGGAAAAATAAAACTAAAGTGAACCAAGAAAAAATAATGAGAGAATAATAAAATAATAATAAATGGAAATATTTATTAAATGTGCACTATGTGCAGGCCCTATGCCAAAGTCTTTCTATGGACTACCTCATTTAATCATCATAGCATTGTTATGAGCTTCCATGATTGTCTGCAATTTAGAAATTAGGATATTAATGTCAGTTTCTTCTGCTGAAGGTGACAGAGAGGTAGTGAATGGGACAGGATTTGAATCTCAATACACTGAGCTTCAGAATCCAGTTTCATGTTATAGATAATTACTATTAAAATGGTATAGGCATCATTTTATTTTATTTATTTAAATACTTTTTTGATGTGGACCACTTTTTTATTTATTTTATTTATTTATTTATTTTTTTTTTTGTGGTACGCGGGCCTCTCACTGTTGTGGCCTCTCCCGTTGCGGAGCACAGGCTCCGGATGCACAGGCTCAGCGGCCATGGCTAACGGGCCCAGCTGCTCCGCGGTATGTGGGATCTTCCCGGACCGGGGCACGAACCCGTGTCCCCTGTATCAGCAGGCGGATTCTCAACCACTGCGCCACCAGGGAAGCCCTTGGACCACTTTTTTAAAGTCTTTATTGAATGTGTTACAATATTGCTTCTGTTTTATGTTTTTGTTTTTTTGGCTGTGAGGCAAGTGGGATCTTAGCTCCCTGATCAGGGATCAAACCCACACCCCCTGCATTGGAAGGTGAAGTCTTAACCACTGGACCACCAGGGAAGTCCCAAGGCATCATTTTAAAGAAAAGATGTTGGGCAGGAGTTTGTCTAAGATTGTATATCAAACAGGAAAATAGAATTGATTTGTGCCATAAAAAACAATTTTGATAGTCCTAAGTAACAACCACTCACATTTTTGCTTACCTACAATCTGAGATAATGTTACTATGTAACTGAATGTTTTTGTATAAATAACGTCAGCTTTTCTTCTGGACATAAGAAAATTATTTTATTTTTGTTGTCATGTCATGTTTTTGCCCCTAAGCCAAACAAAGCAAGAATTTAAAACGTTAATGCTAGTACTTACCAGGACTTGAACCACAATAGATTTATGTTTGGGGTAATTGTGATGACTTCATTTTGTTTATTATCTAGCTACTCAATAAATCTCCTAATTGACAAGGAACTATTAAAATCTCAAGACCTATAATGTCTTTTCTTTTCTCACTGGATTATTTTTTTTTTCTATTAAGGAGGTAGTATTCACGCCAACTTATTCCTTTTTCTGTAATGAAAGAGGTATAGTTAATATCCACATAAACTATTCTTGCAACCCACTTAGAGTTGTCACTATATATATAAAGTTGGAAATACTGACAGTGCTACACACACGCACGCACACACTCATGCACAAGCTAAGAAACAGAAACGGAATGGGAAGACCAAATTACTTACTACCTACTATGTTCCAGACATCATGCTAAACAGTTTTATTTAGATGATCTCGTTAAATACTCTCAACAATTATCTACATTGTCTGAAATTTACCCAATGTCACTCGTATAATAAGCTTTGGAGCCAGAATGCAGCCTTCACTGTCTGACTTCAGAGTTCAAGTTTTTAACCATAGTGTCATAATGCTCAGTACTAAGATATACTGAGTCAATATAGTGTCTGCCATTTATTTTAATAAAGGAAATCCTGTGTGGTGAAGCCAATTTTTAAAAAGTGAAAACTCTTAAATAAAATGCACAGTCTCTGTCTTCTTACCGCATTGCCATACCTACACTCCTGAGACCTCTGAGAATCTCGTTCCTCTCTTTCACTTTTAGGTTATCTCATCTGTGAGACCTGGTTATCAAGTGATGTGTCTGCTGTTTCCACATGGTAGCATAACATACCTTCAGAACATATGATCCATTCTTTAAATAAATGCGATAGCAAAAAATTTTGATTTTTTTCAAAAGATGAATTTTACTGTTCATTGTTGTTAAGCATTATCCGTGGTCAAACCTCATGATTAAAATGAATTACCAAATAAGAAAGCCTATTTAGGGTTTAAAGAAAAAAAAAGCCATGGATTTAAAGCACTGAGGGAAATTTTCTCCTGTGGCTCATAAAATATCTCTTGTGGCAATGTCAAAAAATAGTTTTCAAAAATGTTTTGAGTTTCAGCCACATTTTAGACTATACACACAGCCTTCTCAGTTTTCCACTTTTAAGCTGCCACAATAGTTTGGAATGAGGTATTTTTGATAGAAAAAGTTGATAATGTCACTTATAGTAGCGAAATACATATCCAGTCCTAAAAGAGAGAGACTTTACTAAGCTTACTTTGAACAGAGACTAGCACATTACTATACAGAGGGAATAAATGTCCCTTTCAATATTAAAATTAGGTTTTATATTAATTAAACTGAGTCACATGATACCTTGATTTACATATTTAAGTACTTGGATCTCTCCAAGCTTGAAGATGTTTGTTACGGATTCAGTAGCTATATTCACAGAATAATTTTGGTCATGTGAATTTTAATGTATTGCAGTAAGTATAAATTGCAGTGTGAATGGAGAGTGGTGTAAATTGAGAGTTAAGCATAAAGTACCGAAGGATATTTATTTAGAGTTGAAATCATAATCTCTTCCATTGATTTCCATGAATGGGAATGTACTCTATTTTTTTTTTTTTCTAAGAAGTACAACACAACAGAACATACCCTTGTATGGTAGTCTAGGATATTGTGATATCAGTGTTGATAAGCTCTGTAAAGGTAAGTATTTGCAGCTTAGGAAAAATTACCAGGGATGTAGGAAACAAATAAAATGTGATGTGGCTATTTTGTAAATATTGACCTTTTTAATTTTGGGTATATTCAAATAAGTAAAGAAAAATAAAATGTGACTACCTCACAACCTTAGAAAAATTGTAGCCACTCAGACTAATGAAAGAATCTAGTCTTCTTGTCCTACTTGGGCAATTTTACTAAATAAATAAATACAATAATTATTTTAACATAAAATAAATTTCTTGTTGGGGATGGTATAGCATCAGGGTTTTTTTTTTTTTTTTTTTTTTTTTGCGGTATGCGGGCCTCTCACTGCTGTGGCCTCTCCCGTTGCGGAGCACAGGCTCCGGACGCGCAGGCCTAGCGGCCATGGCTCACGGGCTTAGTTGCTCCGCGGCATGTGGGATCTTCCCGGACCAGGGCACGAACCCGTGTCTCCTGCATCGGCAGGCGGATTCTCAACCACTGCGCCACCAGGGAAGCCCATAGCATCAGTTTTATTCATTTTATTTTTAAATCTACAAAACCCCCCATAGTTGTGTCATCGGCAACTGGAATAACAATCCACTTAGTCCATATACTAAAGTCAATCATATTCATATTGTAATAAATTTATGATGTTAGTAAGTACTAAAATCCTCCTATATGATGACATGTTTTTTCCTGCTTATAGTTCATTTGCATGTTATGGATAATCTTTCTATCTGTTTTATAACAGTCTCTATACTTTTATTCCAGTTGATGTAAAGCAACGAAAGGGATTCTAACATTCAGCTTGCTTTGTGGGAGGTAAAAAAGCATTTTATTTAATATCCATTTGAGGAGTTTGACTCTATCAACTCAGTACAAGTTGACAATAAGGAACTGAGTAGGTGGAAATGATTAGAGAATTGCAGTCAGGAGCAAAGTGGTGAAAGATATTATATGTGAATGAAGACTGCCATATGGTATTCATTTCATGTGTGTATCATGGCTGCTTATTTTTCTAATATACTTCTTCCCCACTTGTTTTAAGATATGTAAAAAATCTTCAAAATGTCTTTATATTTTTGAATTTAAAATCAGAATTGTTCCCTACTTGCTAATACTCTCCTGAAGTTTAGCTTTTTCCTAGTGCTCTTTTACCTCTTTTGCTCTGAATGACATTAGAATGTCAAAAACAGCAATAGTATATGGTCCAATAACAGTATTTGTTGCAGGATTATGTAAAGTAGCATTTGAACTTATTATCTTCCCCTTGCTTTGTTTAAACTATAATTCTTGATTTTTAGAATAAGATTGATTGATGGGAGTTTTTCCCTTCACACGCCATATCTTTTCTCTATCTGTAATTGCTATAATTTCTCTTTTCTGTCTTTTGTTCACTGTTGTCTTCAAGGCTTCTTTCCAGTACCAGTTTCTTTAAATATTTTCACTTTAATTCAAAAAGGTGACCTTAAAATGCAAACTCTAGTATCCGGGAAAAGGGAAGGAAGGAAGTAAGGGAGGGAGAAAGGAAGGAAGGAAAGGATAAAGGAAGGAAAACAGAGAGGGAGGAAGAGAGGGAAGGAAGGGATCATTTATTAAATTGGAATAGGTTATCCTATATTTTTTTTAGTCCTATACATGTGTCTATAAGTATCAGTTCTTTATACAAAAAAGTGAAGCAGGCAATTTAGTCCACATTTAAAAGGATATTTGAGATATATTTTGATTATCAGGGAACATCTCAAACAAATAACCATCTCACATTGTTTTTATTAGTTTTTATGATATATATGGGATCCTAAAAATAAAGCATCTATTTTTGTTATGGTGTGAAAAAGTGGATTTCTCACATCAGGAAGAAACTGAGCACGTTTAGTACAGAGAACTTCCTCTCCTTACAAATAGTTCAGATGGCTGTTTATACATCTCTGTGTATTTATGTCCCAGTCACCAAGGAGACTTTAAACTTGCTGTCCCTTCATGTATTTTCTCCAAATAAGAGTAAGTGCTGATCCTTTAAAGGTTTAGAATCGGACCTACTTTTTTTTTCCTTGCTGATTTTTGAGCTACTAACCATTTTCTTTTACATTGACGATCTGTTGAAACTCACAACTTAGAGAACTTTAGTCCCTGTAGTATCCCTAGTCCCTGCTTTGCTACTCACTTGGGTGCAAATTTCAAGGCCCTTGAGTGTTTGGAACCAGCTGTGGCTTTTGATAAAACTTTCATCACCAGCCCTTTCACCAGACTTAGTCTTTTAACAACAAACTCCCCATTTCTGTCTAGTTCAGTATGAACTATATTTTAGCCTCAATTTTAGCCACTCTTAACTTTCTATCATTTACTCTCAAAAGAGACATGGTTGTATTTTTAAGATTAGCCAGTGCAAGTTTCTCCTCTGTTCCATACCCTCCAATAGTTCTCCAATTTATTCAGGATAGAAGCCTTACACAGACTTTGAAGACCATCCATAATTTAACTTTGGGGACTTATTTCCTATTACTGTCCCTATCAGTTCTACCACTCTGGGCATGCTGGCTTTCCTGATGTTCCTGAAATACATCTTCATCCTAGGTTATTTGTCTTGGTTAATTACTAGGCCAGGAACAGTCTTTCCTAGGTATCTGCATGATATGTACCCTTACTTCCTATAAATGTTTGCTCAAATCCATAAGTTGACTGCTCTTTTCAAAATATTCCCCTCACACACTCCCTTACTTCTTTAACTTCCCAGTTTATTTTTCATTTTTCCATATGAATTATAGTTGTATCTAAAATAAAATATAATATTTATTATATTTGTGATTATCTATTTTCTTTCCCTCTCTCTCTTTTCCTTCCCTTCTGCTTACTATACACTACAGTGTAATCTCCAAGAGGGCAGGGTTCTTTGTTTTGTTTGCTGATGAATCTCAAGTACCTTGAAAATTTCATGGAACAGAAATACTTGATGAAGTTTTAAATGAAAGTGTTTCCAGCAGTGTCACTAGGTTAATGAGCATCTTAACCTAGTTACGTGATTAGGTTGATGTTGATCTTCTCTCTTCACAAGGACATAAATAGAAGATTATTTATTTTAAGGATTATTTTTCAATTTTATTTCTGACTATTGATTAGCAATTTTCATATAATGCATGACTCTGTCTTGCATCAGGAATCATTTTTAGTGTTAAAGAATTATCCCATGTACGCTAGCAGTATTTTCCATTTACTCACATCATTTTCTCATTTTATTCTCTCTTTGTTCTTACTATTATAATTATCTTCCCATTCAGAATATCGATTTCAGCCCTTTCTATGATTTGTTCTTTTCAATGTGATGAACTGTTTACCATAGCATGTGAAAATTGCTCTAGTTTAAAGGAATGTATAAAGGCCAAAAAGAGTATTATTTTATATGACAAATCATGCCACCTATTAATAGAAGACACAGTTAACATGCTGTAACTTTAGTTTTATTCTGTGAAGATTTGTAAGGAAGTTTAAAGTTCATAAGTACAGGCAGAGTTGTGTTTTTGTTTTTGGACCCACCACCATGCAGAGGAAAGAATAGTAGATTAATTTAGGAAATCATAGATTATAAAGTCCTCAGTGCTTCTACTTTCTTATTGTCTGCTATAAATAGGTCACTTCACACCTCTGAAACTTATTCTCTAATGTCTTGTTTACCTCTAAAATTCAGTCATCCTACTAGGCCATGGCTCACGGGCCCAGCCGCTCCGCGGCATGTGGGATCCTCCTGGACCAGGGCATGAACCCGCGTCCCCTGCATCGGCAGGCGGACTCTCAACCACTGCGCCACCAGAGAAGCCCTACAGTGTGTCTTTTCTGACCCTAGTGTTGGTCACCTTTTTTCCTGTTGACCATATCAGCTCCTTGGCTGCTCCCTCTTTCAGATCACTGTTTTCCTGGATTTGCCTCCTTTCTCCTCTCTATATATGTCCAACCGGATTGCTTCACCCTATTTTACAATGCAGAGAATAACACTTTGTATAAACAGCCTACTTGAATTTTTGCTTATTTTTCTAACTAATTAGCAATAAAATATTAGGTCAAATAGTATGTAAATAAAAATACTTTTCATGGAACACTATATTCCTAGAATGGGAGAGGTGAATGCAAAGATAAGAGACTACTATTGTGTACAGTTGACACTGATGGAATAAATTGGTACACCTTGCCAAATGTAGCTGTAGAATAGCTGTGTTCATCATCCTCCTCATTCTCATCATTTCCAGTGATTTTTGCATGCTTACTCTGTTCCAGGCACTATCCTAGGTACTCTATATTTAATAATGATTAATCTTAATGATCATAGTATGAGGGAGTTAGTGTTTTGATTCACACTATACAGATGGAAACCTGAGGCAGAGAGAGGTTAAATAATCTGTTTACAGTTACAGAGCTTAAAAACGGTGAAGCCAAAATTCTAAGTAAATGGGCTAAAAAGCCCATTTTCTTAATTACTATACTATTTTGATTTTATCCTACCCATTAAACTATGGGCAGGGAATTTAGTCCGCCTTAAGACAATTAACTCTATTGAAATCATCATGAGAGCAAAAGTAGAGGGCGTTAGGCGACACCATGAATATCTGTGGTTAGAACAGAATTCATGTTAGCAGTGTCTTCCAGAACACTTAATATTCCTATTTCAACCATCTTAACAAAATATCCCAGAAAGTCCTGAATGACAAATTGTAGGTGAATTTTGGGTCAGACCTTTGGGAAACAAAGTTATGGGCTGTATGATGGCAGTAAAATTAATGATATAAAACTCAAGTCTGATAGATTGTAAGACTCCCTGGCTTTTTCTGGTCAGTTCTCCTAAGCTCAGTCTAGCCATCCATTCATAACAAATTGTGAGTAATTGTCAGAAAAGCCCTGTGGGTTTGGGTCTGTTTGGTGCTGACCTTGCTGTGGTTTGGCTAGGCTGAAAGCTGAGAGTAAAAAACTGTGTCTTCCACTACTTGTCAAGTGATACTTGCCAACTGTGAAGTTGGTCCTTTTGAATTTGATGTAATCCTTTCTAGAGGAGGCACTGTTCAGGGCTTCTTCGGTTCGGAAGGCAGAAATAAGTCTCAGAATTGAAAACTTCTCAAATTAAATTAGTTGTCTGTTCTTCTCACATTTCAAAACATTAGATCTATACTTGTAATTTCCAATTTCCAGGAACAATAATTTGGCATTAAATTTTACAATAATATATGTATACTGATGTAAGGGGCTACTTTTTCCTAGGTTTTGGGAAGTTTGATGAATTCCAGTTCCCCTAATTTATTGTCTATAGCCTAAGTTTTTAGTCTCTTTCTCTATTTTTATATTGTACCTGAGATTGTTTAAACCTCGATAAACCAAAATAATAGAAATAATAATGATAACAACAAATAATAAGCTAACATAAGCATGGAAATCAAAAAATCCTTAGGTCTCTTGAGCAAGTTTAAGAAGGAAACAGAATTCTTAGTAGCCAACATCCCTGAGCAGTTTGGGGATAGCCTTGGAATTTTCAAGTGCAGAGTCCCTGACTCAAAGAACTGTGAATAGCTAAATCTAGTGAGTAGAAAGAAAGCAAAAGTCATGGCATAAATTACTAGGAAAAAAAAAAAAAGAAAATAGAAGTTGGAAGGTATATGAAAGGTAAAGATTTTAGTTATTCAGTTGGTAGTATTAATAGACTAATTAAGAACATGGAAAAACTCAGAAGGTTAATCACATAAAAATATTGTTTTAAGTAGGACACAAATACAGTTACTAAAATAGTAACTGTACTTTATGTGTGTCAGATTAGGGATCCTCTTGTTTTGATTGTTTGCTTGTTTTAACTTTCTTTCATTTACTTCCCAAATTTCCTTAATATGGTAAGTTGAATCACATAAGATAAATGGAATTTAACAGCAAGATGTGATATACAACAGCCTTTAGCAGTTTTAGAATTTAAAATTGACACCATAGAGCGTAATAATTAAAAGAATATTGATTGTTTGAATCATCTAGTGAAGTCTTGGTAATTTTTAATGTTTATTTGCCTCAATGAAGCCACCATTAAGTATTTGTTGAGTGCACATTGTGTGTTTGGCCCTGTGTTACATTGAGTGAATTAAAAGGAAGAAGGATCATATAGCGGAAGTTCCTTTTATCAGATATCACTGCACAAGGTTAAAGATAAAACCTACCCTTAAAAAGCATCAAGTAACAAAATCATACACAAGTAAAGCTAAACTGCATGGTACAATCAATTTTTAAATATGTAAAAAAGGAGAAAGAGAGGTTTGAGAAGAGGATCAGCGTCAACTGTGATTGTCAAAGATAAGAACTAAGCAGGAGCTTAAAAGATGAAGCTGGCTATAACTTAAGAGTAGGGGTAGAGGCATGCAATGGAAAGAAAATAAGAATTGGGCCATAGGGAGCAACTGAATATGTTGAAGTGAAGGTTATACTAAGAATCCTGACTGGAGTAGTGGAAGCTAAGTTGGAATAAGTCAAAAGGGAGAAATTATTTATGAAAAATTTATTTATGGAGTATAGCTAAGGGGAGATACTTGAATTTTTCTAAAAATTTGCACTACATATTTTGAGCAGAGAAATGACATTCATCTCAGAAAATATTATGAACCATCGCCTATGTTATAGTTGGTTATAAATAATAAGAGTGAGGTGCTGAGATTTGTAGGGTGGTGAAGAGGTTTGTGTAAAAGGAGCTGCGAAGTGCAACTTGAATGAAACAGTAATCCTTTGTATGTAGTATTAAATTAATTAACTTAGAAGATTAATATTGAATGCAGATGTAAAAATAGATTAAAGAGCAAAGGCAATGGATTTAGGAAGACATTTGATCATTTTTCAGGCTACCTTTTCAGTACGAATGGTCACTCCTTCTTAACCACATTATTTACAAGGCAGAGGAAGATCCTTAGAAATATTCAAGAAGTTGGATAGTAAAAAGAGAGAGTGGTGTCTCAGTAGCCAGCATTTTGAAAGCTTTGGAGGTGGAGAAGGTAGTGAAAGTATCAAAGGTTGCTTAATAGATCAAGCAAACTGCTAGGAAGTAAAGAAAAAGCACCTTTATATTTAACCATTGGAAGTTATTCTTGAGATTTATGCCAGTGGCTTCACTGAATTGGTAAGAGTTGGAGAATGAATGGATATAAGAAAGTAGAAAAAGAGGATAGAATATGCTTTCCACAATTGTTTTGGTATAAAAAATTAAAATTGCATTTGCATTTTGGCATGGAGAAGGTGACTAGGAGAGCTTATTGTTTTATTTGCTTTGTTTAGGAAAGTAGTGTCTTGAGCTTGTCTATAAACCATTGGAGGAGAGACTAATAATATGAGACATCATAATTAATAGGGTCAAAAATAGGAGAAATGAAGAGAATCAAGAGTGCAGGAGAGAGTACGGGGGAGGGAAGAAATAAGTTTTCATTTCAGACTCTCAAAGTCATGATATTTTCTGATTATTGCCAGGCATTTCAGCTTCCTGATACACGTGTGTGCACAGACACACACAGACACACACAGACACACACAGAGCCCATATCTATTTGAACCTTTATTAGCCTATTCCACATATTCACACACCAGAGCACTAAACATAGGGAGCTTAGTATTTGCTGTTGTTTTTATTATTATTTTAGTTTATTTATTTGATAGCCTTCAAATAGGAATATTTTTAGTTTCACTGCCAAATGTGTTCCCTGGGTCAATAGTAATTTAAGTCAAATTCCTAAATGTTCAAGAAAGATGTTTTTAATAGATAACTGAATACAGGTTTAAAGACCTTGAGGGATATTTGAGTCTGTCCTTCCTTTTTTCTTTCTACATGATAAAAATGCCTCCACAAAAAAAATACTCTGTTTCAAAATGTCACTCTCATATCCTGTGGTTTTTGTCAAAGTTACAAATCTTGTGAATAAAAGCTCAGAAGAAAACTGGATTCATTACTTCAGAATCAAGATTCTTATAGTCAGTCAAATCTCTGATGGAAAACCCGCGGGGTGATCTTCACATGCCTTTAAACTCTCTGTTCTAAGGAGAAAGTGGCACAATTTCTAAAATGTTCAC